>NW_028288856.1:0-600000 GCF_059628265.1 Tinamus guttatus
TTAACTTAGGTCTCCAGATTTAATCTTGTAGAAATTCTCAAGCAGTCTGCAAAGTTCATCATGCTTGGGTATCACGCCACTGCCTACCCTTCAAAACATCTATGCCTAGGAGATTCATGTGAAAAAATCCTACAGCCACCATGGTGTTGATGGGGTCTTCCTCTCCTGGTAACCATAGTGTCACTGGAGTCATAGGCACCGACTGTGTTTTTCCCAAGGCATTTAAAACAATTAGATTTCTAGATGGAATCGAGATTTGACATTCTTCTGCTTCGGTCCGCATTAGAGCGGTAATTTGTGCTCTAGTATCAATTAAAAAGGTTACCGGTCTTTTCCTTGGTTCTACAGCAACAGTAATCAATAAATCTCTTTTTGTATTGCAGGTGAGTTGTCTTACAAACATCCATCCTCCGCCTCCCCCCTCCCCCTCAGGGGCGGAGGGATTAGTTTCCCACCATTGTCTTCTTCTCAGCTGGCTCCTCCTCAAGGTCTATTAAGGGAAGGGCATTGGGGGATTGGTCTGAAAGCAGCCCTTTTCCCTGACCATTCCTGCCCTAGTTGTTCTAATTTTTTGGTCGGGAGTCCGTCCATCAAATCCCGGGGAATACCTTTCTGAAACCCTAGCCACCACAGCCCCTGTCGAGTTAGGGGTCTCTGTCTCCCAGAATTATGATCTCGGATCGACCCCAAGTCTTGGCCTTTCCCGGGGGGTGATTGCCGCCCACTAACCTGTTCTGAAGCACGTACGACCCTGATTTCAGTTCTTTGGGACAATCCGCCAACAGGGCCGTATTTTCTCCCAAAATTAATCAAGTCCTGGGCTATCTCCCCCCATGTCCATACTTTCCTCCCTGGCCGCCGATAGTCAGGGGTCACTATTCCCTCCAGAACGGCCGTAATTCTTTCTCCATCAGGGATGTTTTGAATTCTCCCTTGTAATTGAATCCCAATGGGTTTCAGGGAGTCAGGAAGTCCTCGTATCAGGGGAGTCATCCTCTCTGGGTCCACAGGCAGCATCATTGGGGAACCCTGGTTGGACTTCAGCTCCCGATCATACATCATCTGGAGACAGGCCGCCTTTTGTACACTTTCCGCTAACTGATCCACTGTCCCTGTTATGGCAAGGGGATCTCCCCTCTCCAAGGGGTTCAGGCCTCCGGCCCAATATGCAGCTCTCTGAGTCAAGGACTATGGGGCTTGGTGGTCACCGGTGGTCAGAAATACACCCGGACCCCAATATCCTTCTGCTTCTTTCTCTGACAATGAGATTCCATCCCCTCCTGACAAAGACACTCTCCACACATACTCCGTCTCTGATTCCTTTGCAGTTCTTGCGAAATCTTTTCTCAGCTTTGCTAATTCACTTGCAGTGAATGGGACTTCTTTGGTGATAACCTGAGGACGGTCATCACTATCATCCTCATATACATACTCTGTTTTAATCAGCGGACACACATGCAGGGGGGCTTTCTACAGCTTCTTTGGCCTTCTGCAAACCTCCCTGGGGATAAATTTGCTGTATCCCTTTCCCTGCACACGTCATTCCTACTTCTGACGGTGCATCTACTTCCCTCAAAAGTTGATTCCTCAACTCTTTCTTTAATATCATGTTTTGGTTCCTTTCCTCCTCCAAGAATTGTTTGTTCTCCTTTAACTGTTCCTGCAGAGCATTTACTGCCACTTGCAGGGAATCTATCAGAGTAGCTTATCCTATCTTCCACACTCTGCAGTTGAAACCAATGGTTCTTTGCCCAATCTTGTCCCTCGGGTGAGGAGCGAGATCGGTGTGCCTCTAAAAGATCATATAATTTCTCAATTCCTTCAACCCCAGAGGGCACATTATCACAAGCATCGGCTGCCTGCTGGGTGGCCATTTTCACAACAAAGGACTTATCATCCTGAGGGGGTCACACCTTAATATCCAAGTTTCCCCTATACGCTCCCAGGAGGCCACAGTTTATACTAACACCAAAGTTTCACAACACCAAAAGTTTTTCTACAAAGGGGTTATCATCCTGATAGGGTCACACCTTAACATCCAGGTTTAACATCCATCACTGTTTATAGAGACCCATTCTTAGTCACACTTATCTTCCCTAGTCAGAGACCTGTTTAACTTGTTGAGAAGTTGGGATGGACCAAATCAGGAAGCCTGCAGAAAACTGTTTATAGCTGAGTTTATCAGAATGAGTATTTAAAAAAAAAAAAAAAAGAAAGAAAGAAAAAGAGAGAGAGAAATAATATTTACATAGAATAGGGACCTCTATTTCACTGTTCCTACTTCTGTCCCCATTACTCAGCTACAGGAAAGGAGGTTAGTACTCAGAAGGAAAAAAAAAACAAACAAACAAAAAGCAGCTCACTAGATGTTGAAATAGATTAATTTTCTCTTATTGACATAAATATTCCTAACGTACCACAGCAAAACTGCATGATATTTCAGTCTTTCAGTGCTAGCTTTTTTGCAAGAGGGTCGCAACCCTAAAAGAAAAGTTGTATGTGCAATGACCTTAAAAATTTGCTGACTTCAGTGGAATTACTTTGCAAGCGTAAATGAGTGAATGGTTTTTCTCCTCCATTATTCACTGTATGCATGTTCAGAATAATTAGGCACAAATATTCTAGAGCTCTCAGGCAATATTTGAGTTCAAACACCAAAGAACCTTTCCCAATCCTTTTGTTCATATTGCAACTATCTTTAGATGATCTATGAAATTTTTTTGTTTGTTTGTTTCTTTAATGAATGTAAAGTTACAGAACAGTATGAACTCACTAGCAAATAGGTGGTTTTTCAATTTAAAATCTGCACAAGATGTAAATTTTTTTATCATGAATTAAAAAAAAAACAAGTTTAAAAGCAAGTATTTATTCTCCACCGACAGAGGATATGTCATCACCTTCAGGGCAGGTTTTGCTTTAAAAAGGATATAAAAATGATAATGGGTGTGGTCAGTCTTTTATGGAAATTTTGAAGGGTTGGTGGGACTCAAGAACAACCCCAGTGCTCTGTCTTCATGCTCAATATAGCCTACTACTAAGTGAATCTCTGCAGATTCACATCACAACCCCTGTAATGGGCGATCTTTCTCTTCTTATACAGGGCAATGTATTTGAATACCTTGGAGTGACATTTCCCCTGTCTGCCTTGCGCATTGGGATAGGAATCTGTCTGTTGAAAGGTCAGTAATGGACCGCAGAAAGTACTTTTCCCCTCTGCTGAAAAGTAGTTAGTTGATTAAATACAGGAACGTAATCAGGGAATGCAGAGATGCGACAAGGAAAGCTAAGGCACGGCTGGAAGGCAATCTGGCAAGGGACGTTAAAAATAACAAAAAAAAATTCTTCAAATACATTAACAGCAAAAGGAAAATCAGGGAAAACGTGGGTCCGCTGGCGGACGGGATGGGCACCCTGGTTACAAATAACACAGAAAAAGCAGAGTTGCTCAATGCCTTCTTTGCTTCGGTGTTTACCAAGGGCAGCCCATTAGAGCCCCAGGCCCTAGGGACAAGAGAAGAAGCCTGGAGAGAGGAAGACTTGCCCTGGGTAGAGGAAGATTGGGTCAGAGAGCACCTAAGGAACCTCGATACCCACAAATCCATGGGCCCTGATGGGATGCACCCCAGAGTGCTGCGTGAGCTGGCAGATGCCATAGCTAAGCCGCTCTCCATCATCTTTGAAAGATCCTGGAGAACAGGGGAGGTGCCGGAAGACCGGAAGAAGGCCAATGTCACGCCAGTCTTCAAAAAAGGCAAGAAGGAAGACCCAGGCAACTACAGGCCAGTGAGCCTCACCCCCGTCCCCGGAAAAGTGATGGAACGGCTCATACTGGCTGTTGTCTAGAGGCACATGGAGGACAAGAAGGTGCTCAAAAGTAGTCAGCATGGATTCACCAAGGGGAAATCTTGCCTGACTAACCTGATTGCCTTCTATGATGAAATGACCGGCTGGATAGACGAGGGGAGAGCGGTGGATGTCGTCTATCTCGACTTCACCAAGGCTTTTGACACCGTCCCTCACAACATCCTCCTGGGCAAGCTCCGGAAGTGTGGGATAGATGAGTGGACAGTGAGGTGGATTAGGAACTGGCTGGATGGCAGGGCCCAGAGAGTGGTGATCAGCGGTGCAGAGTCTAGTTGGAGGCCTGTAGCTAGCGGGGTCCCCCAGGGTTCAGTCCTTGGTCCAGTCCTGTTCAATTTATTCATCAATGACCTGGATGAAGGCACAGAGTGCTCCCTCAGCAAGTTTGCTGGTGATACAAAACTGGGAGGAGTAGCCGATACCCCAGAGGGCTGCGCTGCCATCCAGAGGGACCTGGACAGACTGGACAACTGGGCGGTGAAAAACCTCATGCAATTCAACAAGGCCAAGTGCAAGGTTCTGCACCTGGGGAGGAATAACCCCAGACAGACACCAGTACAGGCTGGGGACTGACCTTCTGGAGAGCAGCTCTGCGGAGAAAGACCTGGGTGTCATGGTGGATGATAAGTTGACCATGAGGCAGCAGTGTGCTCTTGTGGCCAAGAAGGCCAATGGGATCCTGGGGTGCATTAAGAAGAGCGTCTCCAGTAGGTCGAGGGAGGTGATCCTGCCCCTCTACTCAGCCCTAGTGAGGCCGCATCTGGAGTATTGTGTCCAGTTCTGGGCTCCACAGTATAAGAGGGATGTGGAGTTGCTCGAGAGAGTCCAGCGCAGGGCCACAAGGATGATCAGGGGCCTGGAACATCTGCTGCATGAGGAGAGGCTGAGGGAGCTGGGCCTGTTCAGCTTGGAGAAGAGAAGGCTGAGAGGGGATCTAATCAGTGTCTATAAATACCTCAAGGGAGGGAGTGCAGAGGACGGTGCTGGCCTCTTTTCAGTGGTGGCCACTGATAGGACTAGAGGAAATGGCCGGAAACTGAAGCACCAAAAATTCCATAGGAACTTAAGGAAAAATTTCTTAACAGTGAGGGTGACAGAGCACTGGAACAGGCTGCCCAGAGAGGTTGTGGAGTCTCCTTCTCTGGAGATCTTCAAAACCCGCTTGGATGCAGTCCTGTGCCACGTGCTTTAGGTGACCCTGCGTATGCAGTGGGGTTGGACTAGATGATCTCTAGAGGTCCCTTCCAACCCTAAGCATTCTATGATTCTATGATTTTACTGCAAAACATAGCCCTTGCACATCAGATACGTAGTTACACATTTGTAAGCAGTTGCTGCATGAAATGCAAAGATCGAAATGACGCTGTTATCTGGGAGGTTTTCTTAGATATCAAAATGTAACCTTAGGTTACACTTCTTTTTTTTTTTTTTTTTTTTTTTTCAAAAGATATTCCATATAAATCAGTATTCTGTCTTTAAAGAATAGGTAGGCATACATTACTTTTTAGACTAGGACAGTGATAAATGCACTACAAATGTAACATGACCTCTTGGAAATTGTTCCCATGTAGGCAAGAGGAAAGTGTCACATGGCATTAGGCACTTGGTCATAGACTGTGTTCTGGGCTAGAACATTAAACAGAAAAATAATCAATATTTACCTTTTAAAATGTTAACATACACTTTATATTCCATTCTCTTGCTTCTTTTTCTCCCTCTCAGTCAACATCTACAAGAAGGGTCAGATAGAGGATCCGGGGAACTACAGGCCTGTTGGCCTGACCTTGGTATCGGGGAAAATTATGGAGCAGATCATCTGGAGGGCGATCATACAGTATGTGTGAGCAACAACCAGGGGATTGTCTACTTAGACTTTAGGAAGGCCTTTGACACAGTCTCCCACTGCATTCTCTTGGAGAAGCTGGCAGCGCATGACTTAGACAAGTGTACTCTTCACTGGGTGAAAAACTGGCTGGATGGCTGGACCCAGAGAGTGGCGGTGAATGGAGATAAATTCAGCTGGTGACCAGTCATAAGCGGTGTTCCCCAGGGTTCAGTCTTGGGGCCGTTCCTCTTCAATATCTTTATCGATGATCTGGATGAGGGGATTGAGTGCACCCTCAGCAAATTTGCAGATGACACCAAGCGGGGAGAAAGAGTTGATCTGCTTGAGGGAAGGAAGGCTCTGCAGAGGGATCTGGACAGGCTGGATCGATGGGCTGAGGCCAACTGTATGAGGTTCAACAAGGCCATGTGCTGGGCCCTGCACTTTGGTCACAATAACCCCATGCAGCACTACAGGCTTGGGGCAGAGTGGCTGGAGAGCTGCGCGGCAGAAAAGGATCTGGGGGTGTTGGTCGACAGCCGGCTGAACATGAGCCAGCAGTGTGCTCAGGTGGCCAAGAAGGCCAATGGCGTCCTGGCTTGTATCAGGAACAGTGTAGCCAGCAGGACTAGGGAAGTGATCGTCCCCTTGTATTTGGAGCTAGTGAAGGCGTACCTCAAATACTGTGTTCAGTTTTGGGCCCCTCACTACAAGAAAGACATGGAGGCGCTGGAGCCTGTCCAAACGAGGGCAACGAAGCTGGTGAAGGGGCTGGAGCACAGACCTTATGAGGAATGGCTGAGGGAGCTGGAGTTATTTAGTCTGGAGAAGAGGAGGCTCAGAGGACACCTTATTGCTTTCTACAACTACCTGAAAGGAGGTTGTAGCGAGGCAGGGGGTTGATCTCCAGAATAACTACTGAATATAGAACAAGAGAAAATGGCCTCAAGCTGTGCCAGGAGAGGTTCAGGTTAGATATTAGGAAGACTTTCTACACGGAAAGAGTAGTCAAGCATTGGAACAGGCTGCCCAGGGAAGTGGTGGAGTCATCATCCCTGGCAGTATTCAAGAAACGTGTAGATGAGGCACTTAGGGACGTGGGTTAGCAGGCATGGTGGTGATGGGTTTATGGTTGGTCTTGATGATCTTGAAGGTCCGTTCCAACCTTAAGCATTCTATGACTCTATGATTCTATGATAATGATTCTATGTATGTTGAGTGAGCTAGTTAGAGTTATTTTGATTATGTGTGTCGCATACCTTTGTAGGAAAGAGCGCTTTAAGTCGAAGAAGTTGTATTGGGAAGTGGAAAATCTGGAATTCAGCTCATATGGTCGCAGTCATCAATTTCTGTTCAGTTCCTTTTGTCCTCTGTAATCTGGAGGAAGTCCTTTCTGCAACCTGTAACTTTATTTTCTCACCTGAAAAAAATGAAAGCATTTTCTGGTCTCACAGGTACTGTCCAATGCTAACCTCATTGGTGTCCATGAGTACAGAAGAATGGCTAGAGAGCCGAGGACATGCCCTCCCAGAAGGCCTGCACAATCCAGGCCTTGAGATGGAGGCGTGCCCTTGAGCTGTCCTTGACTAGGCAAGAATAGAGAACTTGGCTATCCGATTCGGGTAAACAGGATGCCCGAGCGCTGACGTAGTTAATAGTGCGCAGATATGACGGGAGACCAATAGTAGCTATCGCAGCCGCGCATGTAGCCAATGAGAAGGCAATCTGAGTGCGGGGACACTGCATGGGCAGTGCTGCACTGTATAAATGTAACACGTTTGAGCCAAATAAACGAGCAAGATTCTTAACTCACATTGAGTGTACATCTTGACTCTGGCTGACTTCCAACATCTGGTGCCCGAACAGGGACCCTGGAACAACGCTTCAATGTAGATCGCTTAAATGCGGGCTTAAATGCGGATCACTTAAATGCGGAACTACGCTTCAATGCGGATCGCCTAAACGTGGAAAATCCCCTTGAATCTGCATCCCAAAGACGCTGGTTAAGGAGGCAGACGGAGGTGTGGAAGTCAGAAGCAGGCAGGCGTCTGCGGTAGCAGATAAGCTGGACCTGGCCCGAAAGAAAAGGCACGGACCTGCACCGGTAAGACCGCTTTCGAGAATGGATAGGGAAGCGGCACTCACTTTGCTGGGACAAATTCTCGCTAAGCGAGAGGCCAGCATGCGTACGAAGAAGCTCTATGAGCTGTGCAAATGGGCACGAGACAAGGGACACTTGCAAAGCCCCGAGCTGATGTTTAGTGTCATGGAGTGGTTGGCGGCGGCCGAGGCAGCAGCGGTGAAACTCCTCCAACGTATCCTTTCTACGAGAGGACTTAAATATGATAAGGGCACCTTAGAAAAGCTGCTGACATGGGCCTGGGAAAGGCAACTGATTCCCACGGTGAATGCTGCTTTCAAGCTGTCTACCTGGGACAGAATAGGGGTGGAGGAAGAAGCAGTGGTTAAACTCCTCCAACATATTCTCTCTAAGAGAGGAATTAAGCATGATGAACAGAACCTCTGCGAGCTTTCGATCTGGTGCAGAGAGAATGGGTTCAAAGCCGAGCCCCACCTAGTATTCGATGTGGAGACGTGGGAGAACATAGGGCAGCAGCTCTGGAATCATATCGCTGATGGGGATAAGCAGGCCAGGGACCTTGCTACTACATGGCAGCTGGTCCTGTCTACCTTATCCGATGTGAAAGCCAAAAGGAAAGTGGCCGTCGGAGCCACGTCCGCCTTTGCGAGCACTTCAGGACCGGGATCGCCACGCCACCGAAAACCACTGGTGTTTGGAGATCCATCGCCAACCCCCCCCACCCGTGCCTGCCTCTGTGCCTGCACCTGCGGCGCCTACACCGTCTGTGCCCCCGCTTCCGGACCCCCCCAGCGAGCCTGAAGAACGGCCGGGCTGGGTCCAGGACTTGTTAGATCGCCTTGAAAAAAAGGAGAAGGGGGCCGGGGAAGAAAAGGCGAATGAGATCAAGGAGACTTATGTTGCTGAGGGCTTGACGAAAGCCAGGAGGGAGGTGCAGGGGGATTTGATCCGTCTTTTAAAGTGGGGGTTGGAGAATTGTAATGCTTTAAGTGAGGACAGAAACCATTATTAGGGCTATTGTTTCTATTTGCTATGTTCATCTCTATTATGTGTTGTATCCTTTGTATATTGATGCTGACACGAGGTATGGTTGAAAGGTGGAAATTTGTATGATCTGTAGAGTCATAAAACTATTGGGCGAAATAGGATCCAGACCTTGAGAAAGAAGATGCTTGCCTGCCCGAGCTGAGCGATAAGGAGCGCGGAGGCAACTGCTCAGCCAGGTTCACAGCTGACCTCCTCCGAAAGCAGTTGAAGGCGGCTGCTCAACCGGGCTTGTAGCCAACTTAACTGCAAACATCCTCTAAATTAATCTGAAGGTCAAGCACCCGAGAGGGAGGGAGATGAGAAAGGCAGGACCCTCAGACTGACGGCTGGGACCATTTACTGGTATGCGCACCTGCGCAGCCAGGAGAGAAGGTTAGGTGACTGAAGGCGGAGTTCGTCCACCCCCCCCACCCCCCGATCTGCCTGCAGGGACATACTGGCCCTACGTGGCAGGATGCACCGGGCATAAACAGACAGCGCAGAGAGAGGAGGGGGCGAGACTCCTAACACCGAGGCCTACGTTGTCTCTGCGGGGACGCCCGCCAAGTTAGGAGCCTGTCAGCAAACCTCTAATCTGCCAACTCGAGAGAATGTTCAGTCTCAGTATCCTGCCGACAAGTATTACCTCAAGAGTAATTAGGCATACTTTGCTGCTTTAATGTGCTTTCACCTGAATAGCCGTAGCCACTTTGTTCTGTGTGATTATTGCCGAATCCCAAGACCATTCACAACCTAATTGGCAACGAGGATGGGATTCGACAATTGAAACAGTGGAACTCACTAGTGGAGTGCACAGCTACGTGAGGTCGTGCCACTGGATAGAAACTGTGTTCGTGCTATTTGTGTGTGTGGTCTTTAGATCTTTAATGTGTAATATATATCAGCAGACAGGGCTGAATAAGCACAACAAGTAAGTGCAGAATTTGAAAGTGGGAAAGCCAGGAATAACTCAGACTGCGGCACCGCCCCCCATCTCCCCCGCCCACCCCCCCCACCGGTGGAGGGCTGGGAGCCGTACTCTGACTTGTATCCTTGGAAAGAGACTAGGGAAATACTTCAGCATGGGAAACAAGAATGAAGTGACGGCCAAGCTCCAGTGTGACTGACACGGAAGGACCAGCAACGGTCCTTACAAATTGTAAAAGCCTCAATTGCTACTGGAGCGGAGGCCTCCTTAATATATGGAAATCCCAAGCAATTTCTGGGGAGGAAACCAAATTGAAGCTGTGCAAACATAAATAGAAATGGAAATAGAGAACCTGCCAAAAAGACTGGGACATCTTAATAATCGATTTAAAAGACTGATTCCTTACCATACCGTTGCATCCCGAGGATCATGAAAAATTCGCGTTCTCTGTACTCTCCGTTAACAAACAAGCCCCTATGCAGTGATATCATTGGGTAGTGCTTCTCCAAGGTATGAAAAATTCGCCCACCCTGTGCCAGCACTATGTCTCGTGGCCATTAACTCCCATCTGTCAGATACACCCTGAAATAATGATCTACCATTATATGGACGATATCTTAGTAGCCGGAAAGCATCTGGAGGCAGAAAGTCTGCTGACAGAGATGGAAAAGCTCCTAGGAGCGGGAGGTATGCAGATAGCACCAGAGAAAGTACAACGGCAGCCAGCTTGGCGCTACCTGGGCTGGGAGATTACCAGAACAGTTGTTAGGCCACAAAAGCTCTTTCTGTGAACAGAAGTCACTACCCTAAACGATGTACAGAAGCTCCTGGGCAATATTAATTCGGTACGCTTGGTGTGCGGTATTTCCAATGTGGATATAGAACCCCTCATACGACTCCTTCGGGGGGGAGGTGGAGTTGATGCCCCACGTGAGCTTTCCCCCAAAGCAAAGCTAGCACTACAAAAGGTATCCGAAAGGGTATCAACCGCATATGCCAGTTGCTGGGACCCTGATAAACCGGTGGGTTTGCTCTTGCTAAACTACAACCACTACCCGCTGCTGCTATTGATGCAATAGTTTGAGGATAGAGATCCCTTTCAATACACTCGAGTGGATTTTTTTGCCTATTCAACCTAAGCGTACGGTGACAACTCTTTTAGAAGCTTTTGCACAGCTGATAATGAAAGGCCGATCTCGGGCAGTGGAAATAGCAGGATTTGAACCCAGTTTTATCGTTGTGCCATTGGCTGCAGAATACCTACAGTGAGCTTTACAGAACTCTGTGCCACTTCAAGTTGCCCTCTTGGACTATCCAGGGAAGGTTAGAGTCCACCTGCCACCCCATCATTTTATGACCGCGGTCAAACTTGGACAGTTCGAGGAGCGCCCTCCTCGGCGATCCCCAACGCCGGTTAAGGGAGTGACTGTGTTTACAGATGCCGGAGGGAGATCACAGAAGTCAGCATTAATCTGGAAAGAGGGAGACGTCTGGAAGGAGGTGGTGCTATAGGACTTTAGTGGTTCCACTCAACAACTAGAATTATGTGCTGTCATCATGGCTTTTCAGCAGCTCCAGCATGGACGGGCCCCACGCCAGATAAGTTTCAACAGGCTCAGCATTCCCATCAATTTTTCCATCAGTCTGCCAAGGCGCTACGATGACAGTTTAACCTGACAGACGCTGAGGCATGAGGGATTATACAAACTTGCCCTGATTGTCAGCAATTCACGAGTGGCCACCCGACTGGGGTGAATCCCAGAGGTACCGGTCCGTTGGAACTGTGGCAAATGGACGTTACCCATATACCAGAGTTCGGCAGACTAAAATATGTCCGTGTGTCGGTCGACTGTTTTTCTATGGCCGTCTGGGCCGCGGCACAGACGGGTGAATCCAGCAAATATGTCCAACGCCACATGCGGGTGGCTATGGCAGCATTAGGAGTCCCACAAAGGGTAAAAACTGATAATGGGTCTGGCTATGTCGCACGAGGGACACAAGAGTTTTTCCATCTTTGGGGCATAGAGCATGTTACGGGCATTCCACACACCCATACTGGGCAGGCCATAGTGGAACGTATGAACCAAACGCTGAAACGCCAGCTTCAAAAACAAAAAGGGGGAGAATTGGGAATTATGCCTGCAGAGAGATTGGCAAAAGCAGTATATATTTTAATTTTTTTGAGATTACCCCAGGACAGCCTAGTCCCTCTGATGGTCAAACACAGGGTGGGCTAAAGGGAGCCCTGACAGAAGTAAAGTCGGGCCCGTGTAAGGTGATGCTGAGAGACTGGAACACGGGAAAATGGACGGGACCTTTGGACTTGATAACCTGGGGAAAAGGGTATGCTTGTGTCGTTACAGATACTGGAACCAGATGGGTGCCAGCGAAATGGGTGAGACCTTGGCTGGAAGCAAACTCGCATACATCAGATGTAGCAGGCAAGCAACCGGTTCCCATAGTGCGCAAGAAGCCCCCACGGGCCCTACCTCCTGGATACTTCCTAATATGTGGCGATCGGGCTTGGCCGGAGGTCCCCTCTTGGCCGGTGGGCGACCCATGCTTTCTAGGGAAGCTGGCCATGCTACACCCTTTGCTGCAGATGCTGGTGATGGCAAGGGCTGGCCATCAACGGCTGCGTTGCAGCTTAGACCTCCTGGAACAAAGTTGCAAAAGCAAGGTGGAGCTTTGGCCTTGGTGGGCGAATTGGATGGCCTCGGTGGTAGCCCCAGTAGGTGTGACGAAGGCGTTGATGACCATTGAAAACCTGGGCTGTTTGGCTCGTAAGGAACTAAACCTAACTTCTCAAGCGCTATCTGAGCTTGCTCTTGACATGCATAGCATACGCAAGGCCGCTGCTGCAAGGGCACATAAGAACTTGCAGACGTTGTCAGGTTGGGTGGTGAAGCAGGCCAACGCAACGAGCTTGGTTCTCAGTGACCTGGCTCAAGATCTGTCCACTGTACAGCATGCGGTCCTGCAGAATAGAGCGGCCATAGATTTCCTATTATTGGCCCATGGATACGGATGTGAGGATTTCGACGGGATGTGCTTCATGAATCTTGAAGATCACTCGTTGTCCATACACAAGCAGATCAAACAGCTCATGGACCACTCTCAGAAGATCAAAGAGGACGTCGGCTTATTTGGGATTGATGCCTTATCAGACTGGTTGGGTCTCGGGGGATGGCTCAAGGGCCTCATGAAAACGAGACTTCTGCTTTTGATTATTGTGCTTGTTGGCTTGTGCTTGCTGAGCTGTGCCTTATCCTGTGCAAAACAAATGCTATTTTCCATTTCTAATCAGGCCTGGCTTGTGCAAAAGAAAAAAGGGGGAATTATAGAAGAATGGCTAGAGAGCCGAGGACATGCCCTCCCAGAAGGCCTGCACAATCCAGGCCTTGAGATGGAGGCGTGCCCTTGAGCTGTCCTTGACTAGGCAAGAATAGAGAACTTGGCTATCCGATTCGGGTAAACAGGATGCCCGAGCGCTGACGTAGTTAATAGTGCGCAGATATGACGGGAGACCAATAGTAGCTATCGCAGCCGCGCATGTAGCCAATGAGAAGGCAATCTGAGTGCGGGGACACTGCATGGGCAGTGCTGCACTGTATAAATGTAACACGTTTGAGCCAAATAAACGAGCAAGATTCTTAACTCACATTGAGTGTACATCTTGACTCTGGCTGACTTCCAACACATGAGGACTGCAGGTAATTTGGTGCTGAGAACAAAGGAAAGGCCTGTTAAAAAAAAAAAAAAAGTGAAGACAGAATTGATTTTAACCATAGCCATATTTCCTGCCAATACTGACATATTAGCTTCATTTTCCATTATATCTGTAGTTGTTTTATTTTAGCCAAAAAAAAGTAAACTCCCAAGCAGTGTTTAAGCTGTCTTATTTTTTGGCCTATTTCTAGGTTCCGGTGGTTATACAGAGGCTTAAGAAAGTTTACACACTTACAAAGTGTTATTCCCTGAAGCAGCAATGGTTAATTTTTCTAAAGAACTTTTAGTTCTTTAGTTCTTTAGTTCTTTAGTTCCAAGCTTTTAGTTTGAGGTAGTGCTGACATGGTTTCTGATACCATCCTTGTTTAATGGAAACTAGACAGATTAGGGACTCTATGAGCTCTATGACCCACTCTAAGGTGGGTTTTTTTCTGTTTTGATCATCTAGACTAAAGAATCAAGAATGGAAACATCACAACTAATGGATGACAGGATAGTTTCATTGGATAAAGAAGAAAAAAAAAGAGGCAAATCTAAGAGAATATTAATATTCTAGCAGATTACCTCAGTGTTCATAGATCACCACCTCTAGCTTCTGATGCCTCAAAATTTCACCTTTGTTAGTCAGTGTGAACAACTAGTACTTCAGAAAATCTAGTTTCCTTTCAACTTTCAGTGTTGAGAGCTCATGCTAGAAAATGGAGTCCAAACAAAAGCAAGATGAGTAGTATCATAAATAAATAAATTGGTCAGCACAGAGATCGCATGATATTTGGATTATTTCACTTCAGTTTCACTTTTTAATTCACTTTGTATTCACTTTTGAATAGTATTTACCCCACTGTTCATGTGCCTACATGTCCTTCAGTTAATCCTTCTTCTGTCATCAGTAATCCAGGGTATATATTATCTCTACCATGGGTACAGACGCAACCTAGCTCAAATAGCACTATCTGTACCTAGAATTGGAAGCACTGGGCAAG
The DNA here is from genome assembly GCF_059628265.1 of Tinamus guttatus. Lineage (NCBI taxonomy): Eukaryota > Metazoa > Chordata > Aves > Tinamiformes > Tinamidae > Tinamus > Tinamus guttatus. The sequence goes on from NW_028288856.1 coordinate 14,454, forward strand.
GGAGGGAGCCATCAGCAGTAGATAGATAAATGTATCCTCACAAAGTGCGCTCAGACCAGTGACTTCATAACATCATCCTGCTGGGTCTGAGCTGAATCCAAGCAAAACTCCTACTTTTGCATGTCTGCCACAGGACAAAAAAAAAATCTGTAATTTTCTTGGTTTTTTTGTTTTGAAAGTGGACATCGGTCATTGTCGGGATGGACAGGGATGCGTGCTATACGTAAGCCTTTATTGATCAAGCAGATACAATACTTCAGACCCCACGCTCGCGCGTGCACGTGTGTGCTTTCTCCTCCTCCCGAGTCCTTCTTTTATCCTCTCCATCCTGATCATGGCTGCATGTTGATTCGTGATTGGCTGTCCGCTTAGTTCCTCTTTGTTGGCAACTTCCATGTCTTCACTTACTTTAAGTTGTTTACTTGCTGCAGTCCAGGTTTTTTCAATCTTGTTCAAGGACATGGTAACTTGAGAAGATCCCGGCTCTCAGACAAGCTGAAGGCCATCCGACCAGCTCTCAGTCCCCGCATCTCCCCCTTTTTGTTTTTCTACGATGAATGCCGCGTTCACCATCTGCTGCAGGGCCCTTTGCAGACAGAATAGCAAACAAGGCAGCATCTTTAATACCACTAACACCATTCCCATCACAGTCATTCCTATTTTAATCCATGCCATCTTCCTTCCTGGGACTCCCCAATTACTCAGCCAATCGCTGAGCCATCCGGTCCCTTATTTGCTGAAGCCTCCTATGTATAGATACTGAATGCTCACTGAGATTCATACAGCACATCCCTTCAAAGTCTTCGCACCCATGCCCTTGCATTAACAGCAAAAAGTCTATGGCAGCCCTATTTTGTAGCATGGTGTGGCAAACCGAATCTACATCAACTAGTAAGCCCACTAAAGCAAGCATTGTTGTGTTTGTTTGTTTAGCAAGCCAACATCCTAGTTTTGCAAGCTTTTTATGAGCAGCAGCCGTGAGCAGCAGCCGTAAAGTTGCTTTTTCTCCTTGTGTGCTGAAGAACACCTGCACTGCCGTCCTTGAGGTTGGTTATCTACTAATGAGGCATCCTGTACTGCTGTCCTTGAAGCAGGCCTCCACATCTCCCCCTTCTTTATTTAACCACTGTACTGCCATAGCTAGTTTTACATGATCAATCAATCAATCATTGAACACATAACAAGAAGCAAAGTAGACACATTAGCAATAAACAAAATGTGGTTAGTTCAATAATTAGAAACTTTACAACTTGCGTTGACATGGCTAAGCAAAAGGTCGTTTAGTTTGTCGTGTCTACTCCCACAGCTTCTTGGTTATCAAGCCTTGCTCGCTGGACCAGGGCCTACGCAGCGTCAGGGTTAATAGACTGGCCATTTCAGCATCTTCTCCCATATCCCCTCATTTTTTGTTTTTCATTTGCACTGGCAATACTTGCTTCAGAGCGTGTTTAACAACAAATTGCATTAGCTGTAACAAGCATGGAATACAAAGCATAATCCCGAAAAAAGATTAAGAATCACTACAAAAGCTCTAACATCTCTTTTACAAGTGACAAATCCATATCGATTGGGGTCGAGTTTATGCCATGATTTAGGGTATAGTTTCTAACTAACAATTGACTTACACACAAAATCTCAGCCTCTAATAACAACTACATTGCAAGCACACATATTAGAGTCAGTAAACACAGTCTGGTTATAAATTTCATTAATTAGCACGTATTTATACATTGTTCTAAAACACGTGCATCCTTTCCTTACATAAGCTAATGCAGTTTTTTTATTACTCTGTGGATTGATCTCAAAATGGCACACGCTCTCCTTGGCATCAAAGCAAACATTGCTCGCTTTAAGGGCATCATCTTCACATATGAACCCCAGTCCCTGTTCTAAAATACAGGCTTCTAGATCTACTGATTGCCATTTTTTATCAGACATCCTTGCCCATATTCGGTGGTCGGGGCGGGGTGGGGGTGGGGGGGTGCGGGTAGAGCACAGATTCATTGGTGTTAATTCCCAGAGCTGTAAACCTTCTCCATGGTGACATCTGCCACGGTCAGTATGTAGGCGATGACTGCACTGAGGAACTGGTCGTGGGTGAAGTTCACAGGTCTCCACCACACTTGTAATTCTTTCTCCATGGCCGTGTCCCCCATGATTTTTCAGATCTCACTGGGGAGGTCTCCGTTGTCTCCGCCTCTCAATATACCTGCAATGACATTCTGCACCCACGTCTGGGCCTGGATGCAACTAAGAGTGAGGGACATTATTTTGTTCCCCTGTTCGATGACAGATAGTTGGATTGTGCAACCATCCCTGGGGCAACCTGGTGAACGTATATTGTCGCCCCTGCGAAGTAAAGGCAAACTGATCCCAATGCTCCTCAGCAATGGGTCTGGTAAAGAAAGCTTTAGCCAAATCAGTTACTGCATATCAAGTTCCAGAATGCTTCTGGATTTTTTCTATCAATGTGACAATGTCTGGTACAGCTGTTGTAAGAGGTGGGGTGTGTGAATTTAATTCTCTGAAATCCACAGTCATTCTCCATGACTCATCACACTTTTTGACAGGCCAGACAGGGTTATTCCAAGCTGTGGTAGTAGGTTTTAAAACTCCTGCATCCATTAGGTCTTTAATTGTCTGCGAAATTTCTTCATACCCCCTCCCAGAATCTTGTACTGTTTCATGGCCGTCAATTTAGTTGCGGCAAGAATCTGCACAGAGGGCATTTTTACTTTTCTGACTAAAATTGTCTGGGCACTAATATAGTTCTTTGTTCCAAATTGGTACAAACCGTCAGAAAGGTTCAAGGCAATCCCTTTAAATTATCAATCCCAATTATATATTCAGGGACAGGCATAATCATAACTGAATACAATCATTTTGGGAGGTTCCCTATTTTCATTTCTATTTGTGTTTGCACAGCTTCAATTTGTTTTCCCCCCAAACCAGTAATAATTAGATATTGTCCTTTAAATTTCTTGGTATTTCTATATATTAAGGAGGCCTCCACTCCAGTAGCAACTGAGGCTTTTACAATTTGTGAGGATCGTTGCTGGTCCTTCCGTGCCATTCGCACTGGAGCTTGGCTGTCGCTTCATTCTTGTTTCCTATGCTGAAGTATTTTTCTAGTTAGAGTACGGCTCCCAGTCATCCACTGGTGGGGGAGGGTGAGGAAAAGGCGGGGGAGGGGGAGCGCAGTCTGAGTTATTCCTGGCTTTCCCGCTTTCGAATTCTGCACTTTCTTGTTGTGCTTATTCAGCCCTCTCTGCTGATACATATTGCACAAGAAAGATCTAAAGACAACAGACACAGACAGTACGAACACAGTTTCTATCCAGTGGCATGACCTCACGTAGCTGTGCACTCCACTAGTGAGTTCCACTGTTTCAATTGCCGAATCCCATCCTCGTCGCCAATTAGGTTGTGGATGGGCTCGGGATTCGGCAATAATCACACAAAACAGGGTGGCTACCACGAGCCTTTATTCAGTTGAAAGCATGTCGAGGGTCACTCGAATGTTGAGGCTCACTCCACAAATCAGAGTGAGCAGGACTTTAATATGAAGGTGGTTTAACTTGTGGCGAGTGCCGAAGCCTTCTCCACAAGCTGGAGAGAACAACACCTCTATGGGAAGTGAAGTCAACTCCACTCTGCTGTTGTCTGTAGCAGGGCTTTATACCGGTGCAGGTGGGCATGCGCTGAGGAGCAGCCCTCATTGGCTACAGGCTCCCAGCTGATTGGTTCTCCTCCAGGTGTTCGGTTGCTAGGCGTCGATCCAGTTCCCCACAAACTCCACTTTCTTATATATTCTTACTAAGGCCCCAACATCTCCCCCTCTTTTTTCCAAAAAAGAAAAATTAGCAATAAACATTGCAACATTCACAAAAAACAAATTAACATAGCTGTAATCCTCAGCATTTCCCCTCTTTTTACAAAAAACAAAAATTGGCAATATCATGCATCAAATTATTACGAACAAAAACAAAGTAACATAGTTGCAAGCATAAATATAACCATTCTGGTTACGCATAAGTGTAACAATTTCTATAATTCATGGTCCATTAATTGTTTCTGTCCTTTCGCAACCACGGTCGTACCCACTTGGCTGGTACCCAGGTCGCTCCGTCTCTTCCAAGTATGCACGCATATCCTCGTCCCCATGTAACTAACTCAACTGGACCTTCCCAGATCTGTTTCTGTGGACAAAAGACTTCCACCTGTACTTCTTTCCCGAAAGGTCAGCTGAATTTTTTGAAAAATGAGTGAAAATGGGTACGTTATCATCATTCCTAGGGTTGAGCCAATTCAAAACGTAGCATGCTTTACTTGTTAACTCATAGGGACCCATCTCCCCCTCTTTTTTCAAAACAGACAGTAATTGTTTTAAATTTCGATGGTGTCGCTCGATGATGGCCTGACCACCCGAATTATACGGGATACCCATCTGATGGGTTATTCCCCATTGCTGAAAAAAGTTTTTACAGATGTTGCTCTTATACGCCGGTGCATTATCTGTTTTTATGATGTCCGGTTTCCCTAAAACAGCAATTACCTGAGCCCAGTGTTTGCAGGCTGACTTAGCATTTGTAGAAGTGGCTGGGGTCGCCCAGAGAGCCTTTGAGCAGGTATCCACCGTAACATGTAGATATTTTAGTCGGCCAAAGGGAGTGAATTCCGTAACATCTGTTTGCCATATCTGCCTCGGTTGTAGTCCTCTTGGATTGGTACCCATTTCCTGTAAAGGGGTCAGTCTTGCGCAATCCGGACAGGCAGCAATGATAGCACGAGCTGCCGCTCGGGAAATTTTAAATTCATGTTGTAACGCTCGAGCAGATTGATGAAAGAATGAATGAGACGTTGATGCCTGTTGTTCCGCCGAACAAGAAATACCCGCTGCTGACACGGCACTGTCTATGACTGCATTACCTTCTGTTAAAGGGCCCGGTAATGCAGTATGACTACGAATATGCGATACCCAAAAGGCATGCTTTCTTTGTTGAATGATGTTCCATAGCTGGACGAACAAAGCTTGGAGATTATGGTTATTTACGCGTCCTATAATTGCCCTATGAATTCTTTGAACGATGCCTACTACATATAGGGAGTCAATAACTATATTCATGGGCCGATCATGAAAAGTTAGAAATGCCCAAATTACCGCTTTTAATTCTAGAACCTGCACGGATGCAGTTTCCCGTCGAATCTGAGTTTTCCAACGATCTGACTCCCGGAAAGCGTACCCATATTTCCCGGTTTTGCCGCTAGCATCTGTGAATACAGTAATCGCGTTCGATAATGGTCTTAAACTCTGGATTTCTCGTTCTTCCAGCTCCAAAGAGGTGTGGAAGAGAGGATGCTTGGGATAATGATTGTCCACTCTAATGCCCTGAATAGCTAGAGCAAATTCTGCACTTTTCAAACACCATTCTTCAACTAACTCCAGGGTCTTTAGAGGCAGGATAATACTATCAGGCTCTCTGCCGGCAATTGTTCGTACGCGTTGCCGGGCTTTCAAAATTCCCATTCCAATTGCTTCATGCCTTTGAGTTAGGGTACGTCGCAAGTGGCTTGGGAGAAAAACCCATTCCAGTACAAACAGGATTCCTTTTTCATCTATCTGGGCGATAATTATTGCCACCTCCCTTTCCCGATTATAGACCACCAGAGATATTGGTAATCTTTCCTGGAACCTGTAGGCCGCTGTTTCTGCTATCTTTTCCTCGATTCGTTCTAAGGCTGCGACAGCCTTTGGGGTTAAGCTCCGCTTTTCTGCGGGCTCTTTAGCTCCCCTAAGCAGTTGAAGCAACGGCTCCATTTCCGCATTTGTAATGCCGCAAAAATTCCTGATCCATTGGATGTCTCCCACCAATTTTTGTACACAGTTAACGGTGTCAATTTTCGTCTGCAATTTAAGCTTCTGAGGTCTAATTCTGGCTTCTGTGATGACCATACCCAGATAATTCCAAGGAGCTTGCCTTTGAATCTTTTCAGGGGCAATGACCAGGCCAAATTCCTTTAAACAGTTAATTAGCTCCTCTTCCTGCTCAGTTGGCAAAACTTCAGGGCTTGCTATTAGAATATCATCCATATAGTGGTATGTGATCAAGTCGGGGTGCTTTTCCCTCCAGGGTTTCAGGGCCAAACTCACAAACCATTGACAGATGGTTGGTGAATTTTTCATTCCTTGGGGAAGAACTACCCACTGGTATCGCTCCGATGGGCCTTCCCTGTTAATTGTAGGCACCGTAAATGCAAATTTTTCACTGTCTTCTGGGTCAAGCGGTATATTAAAGAAGCAATCTTTTAGATCGATTACTAACAAACTCCATGCCTGTGGGAGCATAACAGGTGAGGGCAACCCTGGTTGTAGAGCTCCCATGTTTTCCATGCATGCATTAACGGCTCTGAGATCCTGTAACAACCTCCACTTTCCAGATTTTTTCCTGATGGTGAAAATAGGAGTGTTCCAGGGACTTGTTGACGGCTTAATATGACCCTGATCTAACTGTTCTTTAACTAATTCCCTTAGATGATGCAGCTTTTCCTCCGGTAGCGGCCATTGGTCCACCCATACAGGGTCCTTTGTAATCCATTTTAGCTTTAAAGTAGGGCGGAAGCTGCCCCCAATGGCCGCTAGGGAAAATGTGACTGCAAAGTGACACCCCACTGGGCTAAAACATCCCTGCCCAGCAACCACAGTGAGGTACACATCACATACGGTTTTACCTTGGCCCTGTTTCCTTCGTCATCTATAACAGTCACGAAATATTGACTAACCTGCGTAGGAGATTGCCCCCCGATCCCTGTCACAGGGGTGTCAATCTCCTGCAGATCCCATTGTGGTGGCCATGCGAATTTAGGGATGATAGTAATGTCAGAACCGGTATCAAGCATCATGGCCACATCGGTAAGACGAGTGCCGTCTGGTCCTTCCATGCTCACAATTTTTGTCAGCCGCTGAGCAGTTATCTTTTCGCAAAAAGCGACCTGAGGGGGTCCGGAAGATCCAAAGCCCTTATTTCCCCGTCGGGTCTGTCCAGGATTGGGGATTGCAGCTCGAAAAGGTATCAGTTGAGCTATCCTGCTCAATGCCGGAATAGTGATGGGAGGATTAAATATTTTCACCATTATGCCAATATTGCCGGAATAATCAGCGTCAATGCACCCTGGTAACACAAAAATACCCATTTTTGAGGCTGATGAACGGCCAATTATCAGAGCGGATAGGCCCTTCCCCAAAGGACCAGTGCATGTTGATTCTAAAATATGCACGTCAGAATCTCTAATAGGGGCATCTTTTCGTGCCTCCCACTGCTCTAATTGTTTGTCTACATTTTCCAACCCTTCGACTATAGCCCTATGGGCAGCCTTATAGGCTGCCTTCACATCTCTGGCCTTGGACCCACCGTCTAGTCGCTGCATTTGTTCTAATAATTCTGTCATTTTCTCTGCCTGTCCCCGAAGTTCTTGTCGCATGTTTTGAACCACGGCATTATCATCGTCCGATCCATCTGGGATCGGTACTTTAACTGGGTCCACTTCCATTTCGGGCGCTGTGGGGGTTGGTCGCTTTTCCCCCTCCCATTCGGGCGCTGTGGGAGGTGGTCGCTTCTCCCATTCGGGTGCTGTGGGGGGTGGTCGCTCCTCCCCCTCCCACGGGGGGAGATACTCATCCACTCCCCCCCATACTTCTTGTTCAGCCAAAGTTACCGGACATGCCTGTTTAGGTGAGGTTACCTTTCTCTTATTATCTATTTTCTTACACTGAACTGGCTCAGTATTGTTGGTACATTCAGAACTTTCAGACCCGTTTTCCTCTTCTTCTCCATGGAGCGCTTCCCAAAACGCAATAGCAACTAACCGCTCAAACATAGGCCATATTAGATGAAATGTCTTGGTGAGGCGCCACGCTTCCTCCGAGCCTAATTGTACACCATCCCATAGTTCTCTTCCTACTCGCTCCCATGATTCAAATTTATATGCTTGGGAAGCTTCTTCTATGATTTTTCCCTTCTTACAAAATAGCAATAAATCAGTTAACTCGGTTTTTGAGACCTCAATCTTAGTTTTTTGAGCAAGCCTTACGAAGCGTTCAACAGTATCATGTTCCATTGCTGTTGCAGCAACTTCCACTCTAGATGCGCCAATTCCCATTCTGACTCACCAGGTCGTGGTCACAATCCGCTTTTCTCCAGTAAGATCCCTCGCGTTCTCGCACGATCACGTCGGGGTCACCAGATGTCGAGGGTCACTCGAATGTTGAGGCTCACTCCACAAATCAGAGTGAGCAGGACTTTAATATGAAGGTGGTTTAACTTGTGGCGAGTGCCGAAGCCTTCTCCACAAGCTGGAGAGAACAACACCTCTATGGGAAGTGAAGTCAACTCCACTCTGCTGTTGTCTGTAGCAGGGCTTTATACCAGTGCAGGTGGGCATGCGCTGAGGAGCAGCCCTCATTGGCTACAGGCTCCCAGCTGATTGGTTCTCCTCCAGGTGTTCGGTTGCTAGGCGTCGATCCAGTTCCCCACAAACTCCACTTTCTTATATATTCTTACTAAGGCCCCAACAAAAGCACATTAAAGAAGCAAAGTACAGATAGTTGCTCTTGAGGTAATACTTGCCAGCAGGATACTGAGACTGAACATTCTCTCGAGTTGGCAGATTAGAGGGTTGCTGACAGGCTCCTAACTCGGCGGGCGTCCCCGCGGAGACAACGTAGGCCTCGGTGTTAGGAGTCTCGCCCCCGCCTCTCTCCACACTGTCTTTTTGTGCCCGGTGCATCCTGCCACGTAGGGCCAGTATGTGCCAGCAGGCATGCAGGGGGGGCGGACAAACTCCGCCTTCAGTCACATAACCTTCCCTCCTGGGGGCGCAGGCACGTATACCAGTAAGTGGTCCCAGCCGTCAGTCTGAGGGTCCTGCCTTCCTCATCTTCTTCCTCCCTCTTGGGTGTTTGACCTTCAAACTAGTTTAGAGGATGTTTGCAGTTAAGTTGGCTACAAGCCCAGTCGAGCAGCTGCCTTCAACTGCTTTTGGAGGAGGTCGGCTGTGAATCGGGCTGAGCAGCTGTATCCGTGTTCCTTACTGCTCAGCCCAGGCGGGCAAACATCTTCTTTCTCAAGAGCTGGATTCTGCTTCGCACAATAGTTTTATGACTCTACAAATCATACAAATTTCCACCTCTTATACATGCCACCCTGTGATCTGTAGAGGTCAATCTATTGTAGCGAAGGACCCAAACAGATAACGTTTTCATAGCAGTTTTAACCATACCTCGTGTCAGCATCATTATACAGGGGATACAACACATAATACAGATGAACATAGTGAATAGAAATAATAGTCCTAATAACAGTTTCTGTCCTCACTTAAAGCATTACAGTTCTCCAACCCCCACTTTAAAAGACGGATCAAATCCCCAGGCTGGATATCCTTACCACTCCCGGATTTATCCAGGATATGCTGCATAACTGGCAGCACCCTTTCATGCTCTTTGGTCGTGGGCCCTCCCACAGTTCTCGACGGCCTGGCTCCTACCCTGCAGATTTCTCTGCCTGTAGATAGAGCTTCTAAAGTTACCTGTTGCATGCAAGACGTTCTCTCCCGTCGGTCGTGTTGAGCTTGCTCCACCGCACAATCTCCCCCAACCGAGTCCGTGACCGAAGCAGGCGAGAACGTGACCGTCCCACCAGCTGACCACGGCTCCCTTTGGGGTGCATGCCCTGCAAGTCCCAGTCCGGATCTTCTGGCAACAGGGGCATATCCTCCCCCATCTCTTTCTCAGGCTGTAATGTCAGGGATGGTGGTAAAGGCACCGGTGTTCCTCCCGCAGGGTCTTCTGTAGGGTCCAGGGGGGCAGTGGGTTCAACCCAGGGTGGAGCTGCAGGCCATGTGGCTGCGTTCGCAGCCGCTTGCGCCTCTCGTATGGCCTTGAAGTGCTCCAGAGTGTCTACCAGCAAGCGCCAGATGGTCAGCGCCCCGGTGGCTGTTAAATCACCCTTAGAGGCAGAGTCAAAAAGTACTTTTCCTGCAGCCTCCCATTCTTTTGGATCGAAAGCAGGCTGCGCATCCCCCCGCAAGCCTTTCCCTTTGCACCACAGTAATAATGTTCTTAAAGCAGTTTTATCATACTTGATCCCTCTTTTCAGCAGCATGCGATCCCAAATATTCACTATAGCCTTTTCCTTCGTAGATGGGTTTGCTCCCATCTTTTATAGTCCCCGGTAGCTCACCTAGTCACAGTCCAGCTGTGACTCCCCTGGGTTTTTCGGCACTTCCCACCGGAATCCTTCGTCTCTCCTCGCTGACACTCAGCTACCGGGCTCCGTCCTCCCCTCGGCCCTTATTTACAATATTTACAAGATCACGTTGGGGTCACCAGTTGTCGGGACAGACAGGGATGCATGCTATATGTAAGCTTTTATTAATCAAGCAGGTACAGTACTTCAGACCCCACGCTCGCGCGTGCACATGCATGCACTCTCTCCCCCTCCCAAGTCCTTCTTTTACATCCTTCATCCTCCTCATGGCTGCATGTTGATTCGTGATTGGCTGTTCCGCTTAGTTCCTCTTTTTTGGCAACTTCCACATCTTCACTTACTTTAAGTTGTTTACTTGCTGCAGCCCAGGTTTTTTCAATCTTGTTCAAGGACATGGTAACTTGAGAAGATCCCGGCTCTCAGACAAGCTGAAGGCCGTCCGACCAGCTCTCAGTCCCCACAAGTCAACAAGATTTTGGTGGGCTAATGTGGTGGAGATACGGTCAAGCACAATGTTAATGTAGCATTTCTTTGTTTCCGTTGTCTCATATGTTAGCCATTATTATATAATGGGCAAAGTACCTGAAATGAGTTGTCTTCTCCCTGCCAAATACTATAGCAGTAAGGACAAGAAAAGGATAATGAAAATTTAAAAAATTATCTTCCACTTCCTAGGCACTGGCCAGTATATTATTCCCATTGCCATAGTAGGTGTGCATGTGGGTATGAGCAATTAAGAATTTCAGAAACAGAGACAACCAAATGAATATCCATTTAATGTCCTGACATTTAGGTAATGTGCTTCTTAACATAAGTTATCAGACTTGCAAAGCAGTTTCAATGTTTCATTTGTCTAAAATTTTCCACCTCTGTCCTCTCTCTGACTGTTTCAGACATTTGTTCAATATGTTAGGCTTATTCAGCATGCATGGTGTGTGCCTCACTATGCCTGCCTTGGTAGCATTTGTTTTTTAGGCATTGGCCATCTCTCATGGATCTGGTGCATCCTGCTACACACTACACTAGATTTGCTACAAATACAAGCTCTGGGCATGGTCTTCCACATGCATTGCTGCAGTCCCAGCTGGCTCAGTCCCATTTCCCTCTCTTGATCTTGATCCTTCTTGTGTGGGTGTACATGTATCATGGGTACTGTTTTTTCTTTCCTTGTGTCCAGAATCCTTTCTAGTAATTCCACAAGATATCTGTAATAGGACTGTCAATCAAAAGTGAGCCAGAAGAAAATGCTATCTCAAAGTATAAGGTGGCCTTGGCAAACTTTCAACAGCACTAATCCTCAAACCAAAAGGCAACTGCAAAGCTGCTGAAACAGCTGGCAATAGGGCTCACCAAGAAGTTAGTTGCCATCACTATTAAAATGTTATCTACAGACTGATAGCTAGGTCCTGAGAAAAGTAGACCTACAACTTCCCAGATCAAGTGGCACTAAGGTATGAAAGATCTTGTTTAAATTTCAGATGCAAACTCTCTTTCTAACTTAGAACATGTGCGCATGTGTCTGTAAAATTATATTTTTACACTTAAGCAATTTCAGAACCTTTTTAACTGCAGTCCACAAAATCTATTGCATAGCCTAAAGTCTTTTGACAGTGTTTGAATATGGAGCAGTTGTACGGAATTTCACCAACATGAATATGTTTAAAGAAACATAATCTCTTGATGCATTTTTTCTGCCTTTTCATCCTGTTATAGTTCTTAAATGAAAGGCTTTCTGATTAAATAATATATATATGTAACATATGAATAATTTATACTCTTAAATAGATACATAGCTTCTCTGTGATATATGGATAGCTAACCTGTATGTAAAAAAGACCCCCAAAAGAGAATACAAGAATCAGTTTTCTTAAAAAAAAAAGATACAATATTAATTACTTCTTCATGAAAACCATAAATTCTCCTTTTTTTTAAAGAAAACTTCATGAATTTGTATGCAGTGTGGGGCTCTATTACTTACTTACTCTGCTAATGTTACTTGCACAACAAACACCTCTGCTGTTTTTCCTTTGCAGGAAATGCATTTAGTCTAACTAGCCTGATGCGAACAGCTCCATGGATTTGATATAGTTAAAACTTTTATAGATAAGTTAGGAAATTCAGCTGGCTGAAGGGTAGAGAAAAGCACATTGACTAGTGCATGGTGACAGGGACAGAATAATCAGAAGATAGAGAAGGATAAATACAAAGCTGAGATTTTCTCACTCGCAACTGAAACACAAACACTTAAGACAAGATCTCCCCATGTAACTTTGTGCCTTTTCAAAGCGTTCTTTGCTTTTGTTTTATTTCAGGAAGAACTCCTACACTAACACCTACAAATGCTGATATGACATAAGCATTTCAGCACCCATTTTTCACATTGGAACGCACTGACTTGGCAGGAGCAGCGCTGCAGGGAGCTGGTACTCGAGATGATTATGGCCTGGCTCCCATTCATCCCCCGCAGAGGTGTTGGGGTGGAGATTAGAGTGTTATTAATTATTTCATAATGGCATTAACTCCCACACTGCGTGGAGCTTTGGACTGCCCATGCCAGCCCAAGTTCAGCTGAATCAGATTAAACAGCACAGGTTTAATATGCATTTTTTTCAGAAAGAGCACTTTTTTTTCCCCCATTAACAACACAACTTTTATTAGATTCAGTCCTCTTGATGTTTTCTTGATGTTTCACAATGGCACAGCATGGTAAAGGATGAAGCCATGGTGAAGGAACGGCTCCTTGTTCTCCGAAGCAACCCATGCACTGGTGGGCAGAGGTGTCTGAGTGCAGTTCAGAGTCAGTCCTCCCATGAAAGGGAAACCGGGGCCACTCTAAGATAAAGCGCTTGGCATTACAGTGGGTCTATGCATTGTAGCTATGAGACTTTCTCTGCTCTTCCTTCTCCTTTCTTTTTAGTTTAATAGTTATGGATTTTACTGAATTTTCTTTTAATACCTTGAGGGAAAAAAAAAAAGTCCCCTTGTGAATGCTACTGAGTGCTGCAGAGCCTCAATGGGAGTGGAGGTCACTCAGCACCACATAGAATCAGGCCATTAACGATAACACACTGAAGGGAAGGAAGCCTTCATTGCATGCTTCTCAAGATTGCAGCAAGAGAAATAGCAACATTTTGCCCTCATAGTGGAATTTGGAAAATGTTTCGAGGTCAGTAATGATAATGAAAAATAACTGCTGGTGCATAGCCTGGAGACAAACCTTTGTAAGAAACTTCCAAATAATGTTTAATGTGTTTGATGTTCCTCTGGCCTCCTCCATGTCTGATCAGTCTGCCCATTCTTCTGGTTTCTCCAGCTTTTGTTATGGCTGAACTGCCCCTGCAACTGTTCCTTATACACTTCTGCAACAGATTTCAGATATAAGAAATAAAAATCCTTTGCTGCATTTCACTCATTTGCCCAATCCTCTACTGTCTGAGTTGATTATCCCAGGAAATGGTTAACGGTGCTAAGTGTTTTGATATACTGGAGCAAATCCCAGGGTTTGACTGTTGCTTTTGTAAGTGAGACCATGGGTTTTTATATTTTTTAGGAGTCAGGAAAGAGGCTGTTTTAATCATATGGCCATAAACTGAGCTTCATTTTCTAACAAAACAGCATGTAGGACTCCTTTCACAAATGCAATAGCAAAATCTTCAATCCAGAGTGTTTTTTTTTTTTTTTTGGGAGGGGGTGTTTGTTTTTTGTGGGATTGACAAACTTATTTGGCATAACCTCAAAATAACACAAGATTCAAATACAATAAAGCTAAGCACCTTCTAGTGTTTATCATCTCTTGGCTATGTGTTTGGGTCAGCTGAGCTCTGCTTTATGGAGAGAAGGATAGTTGTGAATTATCTATGTCCTCCTTCCTTTGCTTGATCCATTGAACATCCTGGGGTCCCTGGCAGGGCTGTTGTGGTTATGGAGGCCATGGCTGCTTGACTTCTAGTCCATAATCATAAGCAAACCTCACTAAGTTGTCTGGGCCCAAGACTTAGGCGGGACTGAATGGCAAACAGCAGTCAAAACAGTTTTTCAGGCAGCGTCAGAGCTTAGATGGCAGAAGTCGTTGTTCAGCTGCTTCCCACAGCTTGCAGGCACATCTCCGAGGCAGGAGTCATAGACCTGCGAAACTCTTCCCCATGAGCCTCTGCAGATTTACATGCCCATGCACTCAACAGCTAGTTCCTACTTTATTTACCCTTTCAGGCCAGCAGTGAATCTTTGATGTACTACTAGAGCATTGTAAAACTGTCTTACCATAGGGCAGAACTTGCTCTCTTAACTCAACTTTGTTGTTCAAGCTAGTAAATCAACATGGTGGTGATACACAGGAATACTCACAAATGCCTGTGCAGACCAGGAACTTGCAGACCAACCAGTTAGGCTTACATATGCAGGTGTGCAGATAGATACACTTGGCATGTGTACAAATCAGTTGCTCTCCTGTTGCTCTTAATTTTGCACATAAAGATTTGAGGAACTAATATGATTGTATGATGGAGTAAAACAGCTCATTTTTTTCTTGTTTTTAAACAAAACACTAAGTAGGAGCTATGCACAGCCTTTTTGGAGACAGGCCCCATGTTAGCAAGGAGTTGTTAGTGAAGAAAGCTTTGTCTTATCTTTGCAAAGATGACTCAGAGGACTTCATCAGGCCACCTCTGCATCATGATTGCACACTGCTGCATATTAGGGAATAAACTAGCAGAAGGAACCAAAAAGAATTTGTATTCAAACAGGGTAGAAATTTTCTTGTGCAGTGCATTGCAGCTTTTATTATGGTACGTTTATTGCTTGCAACACTCAAGCTCTTTCAAATTTCCAACCAATTCATTCTGTTGATCAATGGCAATAACTGTCTGATCGCCTCTGCATTCTCACATAAAAAATTCCTGAAATGGTGGAGACAGGCTACTAGAGGTGCCTTGATCTCCCCTGTTCTTTTCCTCTGATTCAGTCTCTCTTCATTGTTTTATACCAAATAAATAAATAAATAAATAAATAAATGTCACAGCAAAGTGGTTCTGGGCTTGTGGCAGATTGGGACGGGTTGTTGTGAGGTTGCCTGTAATGACGAGAAACCAGGTGATAGCCCAAGTTTTATGTTCCTGTTACTTTCCTAGGCAAGAACTTGAGCCATTAAACACAGGCTGATCACTTTGTTGATTTTAAGAGTCAGGAATACATTGCATGTATAAGCATATGTACTCAGTAAAAAAGATTGTGTATATGTGACTTTGATATTTGCAGGAGGGGAATTGTGCAACTGTTTGGAGACGACCATGTGCTCCAAGACTGATTCACTCTCAGCTATGCTAAGTGAGACATCGATAGATCAGGCAGGCTACTGGCTGCAAGATTTTTGTGCATCATTGCACATTTGACCTTTCACATTCAAGCCTGACGTTGGTGATCTCCATTTTTGTTCGTTAAACAACTCTAGGTGTGTAACTGTTTTTCCTACTACTTCTCATTTTTATTATTATTCTGTGGTTAACCCCAGGACTCTAGAGGAACTGTTGTTTGCTGTATCACACACTAATTTTGCTTATTCTGCACTTTTTTTTTCTTTTTGCATGACTCAAAAAGAAGGCACAGTAGATCTGCTGCAAGTGTATCACAGTTAGGAAAGAGTCTGTAACTCTGCAGAAGTGTGTGTTTGTGGGACAGCCAAAACAAAAATGTTCTACAGGTCTTTTTCTCGTGCATGTTTTCAGAATGCTTGAAGCCTAGACTGTAACGTGCTGTGGAGAGGGTTTGTTTGTTTGTTTGTTTGTTTGTTTTGGCTTACTTGTTTGCCGCTCTCTCCATCTGTTCATCTCTTCTTATTATTGAGTTTTTGTGGCTATTTGTGTAAGAAACATTGTCCTTTCTTGTTTTCTCCATTGAGCCTTTCACACTATGACAGCTGGACAATGCTGAGTTTTGCTTCACTTTCAAATGGTTGAGTTAATATTGGGCTGGAACTTGAAGGAAATTGTGTAGAATTATTACAGACATGTCCCTGAATTGGGATAAAAGTTATTACATCAGTGCTGTCATAAGCTATTTTAGGCCCTTCCTGGTGCATTCAAAAGTTTGCAAAACAGTATGTTAGGCTCTTGCTAAATTTTTGACTATTTTACACTATTCTTTCTGAAAATTTCACCCAAAGAGCACCAAAAAATAAAATGACTGTGCTATTATCCTTGAGGTCAGGCCCTCACCTGCTATAAACATGCCTAGCTAGACACATTTTTAGGTGGAAACACACCTTCAGAAGTCCCTAAATGCTTGCAGGTGCAAATGATGAATCATTCATCTAGCTAGCCAATAGCAGAAATTAAATCTCAATTTGCATGTATCCTCCAGGAATTCCAGTATGATTTTAACCATGAAGGATTTAAAGAAAATGCATGACCAAGGATAGGTTGATTGATATGATTATATAAAGCCTCTATATGCTCAATATATTTAATTATCTGATAACAGTTGTTCTTGGTAACTGATTAACATTGGGATTTCCTTTCTTCCACCAGCATCACAGCGTTCACCTCTGCATGTATATATGCAAATATGCTTATATGCAAATAAGAGGTTGTAGAAGAGGACATAGATCTTCTAATACTTAAGAGAACTTATTCTCTACTTAAGATACTGTGCTAGCGCAATATCTATTACTGTTGTTTTAGGAAGACAACATACTTCCTAAATGAAAAAGAATACATCAGATTTATAGCCAATAAATTAAGACAAAGAGGTCAAGTATTTTATCAGCAGTGGCACAAGAAAATTGGTGGAATGGAAGTTATGGGAGGAAGCATTCCCCTCACCTCAGACCATATTACGAAGTGCTTCAACTCATATGCTAGACCATGTTGAATAAATCACCAACCTAAAGTACCTGCTTTCTCAGGAAGAACCTAATTCTCTTTGCTAAATTGATAAGGAATGCAGAGAAAATGGTATTCTAAAAGTGAGTGCTTTAATTTAACTTGTTTTCCTAGTGAAAACACAAGAGGTGTGTATTCCCACATTATTTATGGGCCAGATTTTCAAAACAACTGCAGCTGCAGCACACAACTTTGACGTATGTAGGAGAAAGGGAGACTGCGACACCATATGGTCATCGACAAGACTCGTTTATTGAACATTCAGTGTGCACTCTTATACACAACTTAATTAGGTTCATGCATATTGCAAGGCTTGAGCTCATGATTGGTTGCTAGGGAGGTTGCCATGTCCCGGCCGCATAGGCTCTTTCCCAGCTCTGCAAAGTTGTTTACCCGAAACGGCTAACTACTCTTTTCCCACATAGCTCCCCGTTCCCAGCCGGCCAAGGACAACTCACTAACACTCCCCAGTACATTATCAGCAAGGCGCAGGTGGTGCAGATTCCTAGCACAGTGCAGATTCTCAGCACAGCATCCCTCTACAATTCCCCCTTTTTTCTTTTGCACTAACCAAGCCTTGCTGGTAAGTGAGAATACTTTATGTCTAATACATGCAAAAGCACAGCCAAAAACTACAAGGCATAAACAATAAAACAACTAGTAATATTAGCCGTGATTTACTAATACATGCACCCATTCCCAAGTCCGTGTTGGCCTGCAAGGTCTTTCCAGTCGAGAGTCCGACGTCCTGCTGAGCAGCTTTCGTTGTCTATTGATCTGCTGATGGGCAGTTCAAGGACTCTTGATCATTTCAACGCCAAGGTTTTACCAACCGCCTGGAGCTGTAAGGTGTCCTCGATCTCCAAGCTATTCCTCTATAAGTCCTCCTTTTTTCTTTTGCAACAACCAGGCTTTATGAGTATGTAAGGATAGCATTCGCCTTAAGCACGCGAAGGCACAGCTGAATAAGCATAGGACAAAAAGCATAACAATCAAAAGCATCAGTCCTGTCTTAAGCGAGGATTTCAGTCACCCACCGATACCCAATAAATCAGTTAACCCATCCAGCCCAAAGAAGCCCACGTCTTTCTGTATCTCCTGGGTGTGTTCCATCAGCTGTTGGATTTGCTGGTGGATTGCCTTAGAGTGGTCTTGTAGGTCCATACAGCACATTTCTTCAAAGTAAGCACTGCATGTTGTACCTGTGACCCCCCGAGACTGCCAGCACCTGAGTTCTCTCACGGCAGACCATGTGAGCCACCGCTTCCAACCGAGGGGTCACACTCTTGCACGGTTGAACTGAGAAGATCCATTCTAAAACCGCAATCTAGCTGGTTCTTATTTTGTGTAGCTGCAGTAGCTTCCCTGTCTCAAGAACACACTGTCCTCTACTTTACCTCTGCCTCACTCAGGCCCTGTGCACTAACTCCATCTGGCTATGTCCTTTCTCCATTAGCCAGGTTTGCACAATACTCTCCACACTTCCCCCGTTTTTTTGTTTTTTTTTTTTTTTTTTTTTTTTGGGCTATCAAACTTGCATTCCATTCATGGTTGACTATTCGCGTAAGCATATTTTGCAAGCATTTAAAGATACATGGTACAAAGAGTATAATCATAATAAGCACGATCCCTATGGTAATTAAATGTTGCACAGCTGAGGTTAGCCATGGGCCCAAGCCAAGACCTTTTAACCAATTATCAAGGCCGAATCCTGTATCTGTTTGCAAGTGTGTAGTTAAGTCGCGCAATGTCTCCAACTGCTTATGTATGGAATTTGAATGATCAGAAAGGTTCATACAGCACATCCCTTCCAGTTCCTCACACCCATGACCATGTGCTAGCAACAGGAAATCAATAGCAGCTCGATTCTGCAAGGTAGCATGACGAACCGAATCAACATCTGTTAACAGCCCTGAGAGAGCTAGTGACGTGGCATTTGTTTGTTTTGCCAGCCAACATCCTAATTTTCTTAATGTCGCCAGCGCTTTTGCTGCCGCTACCCTCGGGGCGAGAAAGGATGCTACAAATGTTCTTTCGCGGGACCAAAAATCGGCGTTATCATCACAGTCACCTTGAAACGCGTGTGTCATTCTTTTTATTCTATGGCTCTTACGGTGCTGTTCTAGTATCATTGATGTGTTTGGCGTGAGTAGCGTTAGCCGCCCAAGCGTGCACGGGCCTCCCTCTATTTTGGAAGGAATTCCTGCCCACGCCCTGTCCCCGCATATTAAAAATACTCCTGGTGGTAAGGCAATCGGTGTGTTGGATGACTTGGATACGTTCTCCGAGGTTTTGTTACACCAAACGGTATTGTTACCCCATGTGGCATTGACTGACACAGGTAATGATTGGTTCCAACCTGTTCCCCGGTACACACTTGTCCAATTGAACCGTAGGCATGCATCAGCCTTGATTGACCCCAATAATTCTAACTCTTGGGGTTCTAAGGGAGCGCGTGGAAAATGCGGTACGATCGTATCCCAACTATCCACGTAATTACGTGAATTGTTGCTTTGACAATTGTGAACTTTCTTAGGGCAGGGCCAAGCATCTAAAGGTACTCCCACTAAGCATGTGGAGAAAGGGTTTCCGGGTGAAGCTAGGGCCAAGCATATGGCCTCCTGCCCAGTCTGAGGGGCAGTCTAAGTCCTGCCCAGTCTAAGGGTGACCCATATATTTTGTTTTGGTTGAGCAGGTACCCATATGGCTCTACCCCAGCATGTGCACAACACTAGAATCAGTACAGTACGAAACATTTCTACATTCCAGCGCGCAAGGTAGTCTTCTCCCCCTTTTTTCTTTTGCCACTGCATGATGAGGGCAAACACCGAGATTGGGTTGGAGACGTCCATGAAGTGTATTGGGAACTCAGAGCATTCCTTCCATTGCGACATTCTCCTGTGTGCACTGATATGATGTATTGAGTAGGCTATATGGATTCAGGTCTGTCCAGTTGCTTTGAGGAATACCTAACACCAGTGCATCAAATTGATCTGCTGTCCCACAAAGCCAACAACTCTTAATTTGGGTATAATTAACAATACGCCTAAGAAGCATAACATATCCATTAGCGTTAAAAGTAGCATCAGCTCCTATAATAGCGTTAAAAGCAACATTACCTCCTAAAAGCCACAATATACAGCTAATAATGACAGTAACACTTCTTCCTCCCATGTTGTTCTTCCGCAGCCTCACGCCTTCCACAGTTAGGGTACCAGCTGCTTGTCTGCTATGTCTGATGTATGCAAGTTTGCTTCCAGCCAAGGTCTCACCCATTTTTCTGGCACCCATCTGGTTCCAGTATCTGTAACAACACAAGCATACCCTTTTCCCCAGGTTATCAAGTCCAAAAGGTCCCATCCAGTTTCTGCTTTCAAACAATTCTTCCACAAACACTTCTTCCACATTATCCACCCTGTGACCATAGTCACTCAAGCTTCACATGGAATTGTTTAGGTGTTAATATTACATGCCCTAAACATGATGCAGGTAGGCGAGTGATTGCACATTGGTACATTAGACGGAGGAAGTTACAAAAAAGGAAGGGAGTCTAGTTCTACAAGAATATATATACAGAAAATATTGCAGTTACAATAGTAAGTAATTGAGTATAACAAACTTTGTATCCACCCCGTGACTCCAGTTACCATTGTATATTGAAATTTAGTCTCAAATTAGAGTCTTAGTACTTGGGACATCAATTGGGTCATCCACCTGTAAAGGGGTATAAGCGGTGAACTGAATCATCTTTACGTTAATAGCTTTCATTATAGTAGATTTTATACAGGGTATTGCTATACTTAGGATAATTATCATCACAATGAACATCACCACATATTCTATCAAACTGAATCCAACCAGTGATACCAAATCCAAACCAACTAAACACCTTCGCCAGCCAGCTAGTGTTCATTGATTCTCAGAGTTCATGGGTGTCTTTTGCCACCTGTCGCATCTTCTCTGATTGGATATCCAGGTCCTGTGTAACATTAGGGATGTAAATGCTGCAGTCGGTACTGGAGAGGTTTAGGTAGCCACAAAGTCCATTTTAGCATAACAGCATCAAGTCTAGTGCCATCCGGTACTGAAGAGTCATTTTTGATGTGGCTTGTAATTGATGATTGAGCAACTGTATACTAGTATCGGTGGCATTAGCTAATTTTTCTACTTGATAGGCTAGCTTACTTAACCATAATCGCATTTGTAAGACCAAATCCAAAAAAAAAAAAAAATCCTTCCATCTAAGACAGATCTTGGGAAGTACGGCAATCATTATGAGGCACAAAGTCTTCACTTACTGATTTATATTTTATGCTGCGATTATGGCACAGCCTATTTTTAGGGAAATGTAAACTGGCCAATAGTGTCTGACCCAATTGTGTTGTTCCCACTTGGAGCAATTTATCACATTTTAGCAATACCACAACACTGGCTTGTTTGATACTGAACCGAAATATGTTCCACTATGTCATGGTCCTCAGGATGCAATAGTATGGTGAAAAAACAATCTTTTAAATCGATTATTAAGATGTCCGAATCATTTTGAAAGGTTCTCTGTTTCCATTTCTATTTATGTTTGCATAGCTTCAATTTGGTTTCCTCTCTGTCCAAGGATACAAGTCAGAGTACAGCTCACAGTCCTCCACCGGTGGGGTGGGTGGGCGGGGGAGGTGGGGGGGGGAACGCCATAGTCTGAGTTATTCCTGACTTTACCGTTTTCAAATTCTGGACTTACTTGTTGTGCTTATTCAGCCCTCTCTGCTGATATATATGTTACACAATAAAGATCTAAAAACCACAGATACAAACAGCACAAACACAATTTCCATCCAGTGGCACGACCTCACGTAGCTGTGCACTCCACTAGTGAGTTCCACTGTCTCAATTGCCTGATCCCATCCTCGCTGCCAATTAGGTTGCGAATGGGTTTGGGATTCGACAATAATCACACAGAACAAAGTGGCTACGGCTATTCAGGTGAAAGCACGTTAAAGAAGCAAAGTATGACTAATTACTCGTGAGGTAATACTTGTCGGCAGGACACTGAGACTGAACATTCTCTCGAGTTGGCAGATTAGAGGGTTGCTGACAGACTCCCAACTCGGCAGGCGTCCCCGCAGAGACAACGTGGGTCTCAGTGTTAGGAGTCTCACCCCTCCTTTCTCTCTGCACTGTCTGTTTATGCCCGGTGCATCCTGCCACGTAGGGCCAGTACGTGCCAGCAGGCAGACCGGGGGGCGGACAAACTCCGCCTTCAGTCACATAACCTTCCCTCCTGGGTGCGCAGGTGCGCATGTCAGTAAATTGTCCCAGTTGTCAGTCTGAGGGTCCTGCCTTTCTCATCTTCCTCCCTCTCAGGTGTTTGACCTTCAAATTAGTTTAGAGGATGTTTGCAGTTCCCGGGCAGGCAAACATCTTTCTCAAGATCCCATTATGACTCTACAGATCATACAAATTTCCTCCTTTCAACCATACCTCGTGTTGGCATCAATATACAAAGGACACAACACATAATACAGACGAACATAGCAAACAGAAATAACAGCCCTAATAACGGTTTCTGTCCTCACTTAAAGCATTACAGTTCTTCAACCCCCACTTTTAAAGACAGATCAAATTCCTCTGCACCTCCCCCTTGGCTGTTGTCAAGCCCTCAGCAACATAAGTTTCCTTGATCTCATTTGCCTTCTCTTCCCCAGCCCCCCTTCTCCTTTTTTTTTCAAGGCGATCTAACAAGTCCTGGACCCAGCCAGGCCGTTCTTCAGGCGCGACGGGGTGGGGGGGGGCGGAAGCAGGGGCACAGACAGTGTAGGCGCCGCAGGTGCAGGCACAGAGGCAGGCACGGGCGAGGGGGTTGTGATGGATCTCCAAACACCAGCGGTTTTCAGTGGCGTGGCGGTCCCGGTCCTGAAGTGCTTGCAAAGGCTGCCGTGGCTCTGACGGCCACTTTGCTTTTGGCTTTCACATCGGATTTGAATACTAGGTGGGGCTCGGCTTTGAACCCATTCTCTCTGCACCAGATCGAAAGCTTGCAGAAAGCTTGTTCATCAGTAGCTTGCTCCAGGGATTGCACGAGCCTATTCACCAAATTTCGGTAGGACTCCCGCAATCCCTGCTTCACCTGTAGAGGGATGGCTAGAGAGCCGCGTACATGGCTGCCCAGCAGGCCTGCTCAATTCCAGCCTTCAGGTTTCAGTGAAAGAACAAAGGGAGTGCTAACTAGGAGATAAGAAAGTAGACCAAGGTCAGAGGGAATAAAAGAGCTGTTGAACTAAAAGGATGAGCTAAACAAGTAAGGGGGGCTGTAAGGGTCTGAGTTAGATCATTGTCTACCAATTAGGAGCCTGTGTAATTACATCACTAATTGTTAAGAATCATATAAATGTACTGCATGAAAAGCTAATAAACGAAGTCAGTTCCAGCTTCTATGAAGTTGATGTCTGGCATTCCTGACCCGCTCCAAGCTGCAACAAGTGGCGCCCGAACAGGGACCAGATTCCGAACAGGGACCAGATCCCGAACAGGGACACGATTCCGAACAGGGACACGATTCCGAACAGGGACCTGGCACAACGGTGCGGGATTCCGGAGGACGACATACGGGTGCAGCCGAGTGATCCGACCAAGACGGGGACCGGAGCGGGTAAGCCGGCCGTGATTGCGCACACGGAAAAGACGGCGTTGGGGGGCAAGAAGCTGGGGCCCGGGACGGAAAGACGTCGTCAGGGAAGGGCTAGAAGCAGAGACCCCGGTGTACGTACAAAATGGAGCGAGAAGCTGCTGTACAATTGCTGCTGGACTTATTAGCAAAGAGGGAGGTAGCAGTGAGCATAAAGAAGCTGTATGAGCTGTATAAATGGGCTAGAGACAAGGGACACTTGCAAAGACCCAAGCTGAAGCGAGGGGGTTCTGAGCCCCACCGTCACCCAAAGGACATCACAGGGCCACTGCCAGATCGTGAGCCTCCCGAAGCTGCGAGCAGTGTACCTGTAAAAGCCTTTGCGAGCACTTCAGGACCGGGACCGCCACGCCACCGAAAACCGCTGGTGTCTGGAGATCCATTGCCAACCCCCCCCAGCCCGTGTCCTCATCTGTGCCGGTGGCACCTGCACTGTCTGTGCCCCCACTCCCGGACCACCCCGTCGTGCCTAAGAACGGCCCGGCTGGGTCCAGGACTTGTTAGATCACCTTGAAAAAAGGAGAAGGGGGGCCAGGGAAGAAAAGGCGAATGAGATCAAGGAGACTTATGTTGCTGAGGACTTGACAACAGCCAGGAGGGAGGTGCAGAGGAATTTGATTCATCTTTTAAAAGTGGGGGTTGTAGAACTGTAATGCTTTAAGTGAGGACGGAAACCGTTATTAGGGCTATTGTTTCTATTTGCTATGTTCATCTCTATTATGTGTTGTATCCTTTGTATATTGATGCCGACACGAGGTATGGTCGAAAACTGGAAATTCGTATGATCTGTAGAGTCATAAAACTATTGTGCGAAATAGAATCCAAGAGCTTGAGAAAGTAGATGTTTGCCTGCCCAGGCTGAGAGATAAGGAGCATGGAGGTGGCTGCCCAGCCAGGCTCAGAGCCGACCTCCTCCAAAAGCAGCTGAAGGCGGCTGCTCGACCGGGCTTGCAGCCAACCTAACTGCAAACATCCTCTAAATTAATTTGAAGGTAAAACATCCGAGAGGGAGGGAGATGAGAAAGGCAGGACCCTCAGACTGATGACTGCGACAATTTACTGGGATGCGCACCTGCGCACCCAGGAGGGAAGGTTATGTGACTGAAGGTGGAGTTTGTCCGCCTCCTTGGTCTGCCTGCTGGCACGTACTGGCCCTACGTGGCAGGATGCACCGGGCTTAAACAGACATTGCAGAGAGAAAGCGGGGGGGTGAGACTCCTAGCACCGAGACCCACGTTGTCTCTGCGGGGACGCCCGCCGCGTTAGGAGCCTGTCAGCAACCCTCTAATCTGCCAGCTCAAGAGAATGTTCAGTCTCAGTGTCCTGCCGACAAGTATTACCTCATGAGTAATTAGGCATACTTTGCTTCTTTAACGTGCTTTCACCTGAATAGTCGTAGCCACTTTGTTCTGTGTGATTATTGCCGAATCCCAAACCCATTCGCAACCTAATTGGCAACGAGGATGGGATTAGGCAATTGAGACAGTGGAACTCACTAGTGGAGTGCACAGCTACGTGAGGTCGTGCCACTGGACAGAAATTGTGTTTGTGCTGTTTGTGTGTGTGGTCTTTAGATCTTTATTGTGTAATATATATATCAGCAGAGAGGGCTGAATAAGCACAACAGGAAAGTACAGAATTTGAAAGAGGGAAAGCCAGGAATAACTCAGACTATGGCGTCCCACCCCCCCAACCAGTGGAGGATTGGGAGCCGTACTCTGACTTGTATCCTTGGAAAGAGACTAGGGAAGTACTTCAGCATGAGAAACAAGAATGAAGCGACGGCCAAGCTCCAGTGCAACTGGCACGGAAGGACCGGCAACAGTCCTTACAAATTGTAAAAGCCTCAATGCTACTGGAGCGGGGGCCTCCTTAATATATAGAAATCCCAAGCAATTTCTGGGGAGGAAACCAAATTGAAGCTATGCAAACATAAATAGAAATGGAAATCGTGAACCTTTCAAAATGATTGGGACATCTTAATAATCGATTTGAAAGATTGTTTTTTCACCATACTATTGCATCCTGAGGACCATGACATAGTGGAACGTATGAACCAAACGCTGAAATGCCAGCTATAAGAAAAAAAAAAAAAAAAGAAAAAAAAAAGAAAAGAGAGAAAAAAAAGGAAAAGAAAAAAAAGAAAAAAAAAAGAAAAAGAAAAAAAAAGAAAAAAAAGAAAAAAAAAAAGAAAAAAAAAAGAAAAAAGGGAAAAAAAGGGGAAAAAAAGAAAAAAAAAAAAAAAGAGAGGAGAATTGGGAATTATGCCTGCAGAAAAATTGGCAAGAGCAGAATATGTTTTAAAATTTTTGAGATTATCCCAGGACAGCCTAGTCCCTCTGATGGTCAAACACAGGGCTGGGCTAAAGGGAGCCCTGACAGAAGTAAAGTCGGGTCCGTGTAAGATGATGCTGAGAGACTGGAACATGGGAAAATGGATGGGACCTTTGGACTTGATAACCTGGGAAAAAGGGTATGCTTGTATCATTACAGATGCTGGAACCAGGTGGGTGCCAGCAAAATGGGTGAAACCCTGGCTGGAAGCAAACTTGCATACATCAGATGTAGCAGGCAAACAGCTGGTACCCTAGCGGTGGGAAGTGTGAGCCTGCAGAACATCATGAGAGGAAGAAGTGTCCTGTACTACTAAGCAGGCCTTGCTGGTACAAAAGAAAAAGGGGGAATTGTAGAGGGATGGCTAGAGAGCCGCGTACATGGCTGCCCAGCAGGCCTGCTCAATTCCAGCCTTCAGGTTTCAGTGAAAGAACAAAGGGAGTGCTAACTAGGAGATAAGAAAGTAGACCAAGGTCAGAGGGAATAAAAGAGCTGTTGAACTAAAAGGATGAGCTAAACAAGTAAGGGGGGCTGTAAGGGTCTGAGTTAGATCATTGTCTACCAATTAGGAGCCTGTGTAATTACATCACTAATTGTTAAGAATCATATAAATGTACTGCATGAAAAGCTAATAAACGAAGTCAGTTCCAGCTTCTATGAAGTTGATGTCTGGCATTCCTGACCCGCTCCAAGCTGCAACATTCACCATCGTAAATGACGGGGCCTTTTGTTCTGACAGCACTAAAAACAGCGCCTGCTGCGCGACATTTTGCCATGCGCCCTTTCTCTCCCTTACTCTTTCTTTGATCAAATCCCCGTCACTGCCCTCCCAAGGGTCCGTTATTGAGGCTGAAGACTGGGGGTCCCCCGATTGTTCCTTTTGCTGCGGCTCTTCTGGAGGGGCAGCGCTAGTTTCAGGTGGCGGTGGTGCCGTAGGTAGCATTACTCTAGTCACGGAAGGAGCTCGTGGCTGATAGCCCCTCTCCGGGTACTGCAAATTTTTCTTATGAGCTTCAATCGCCTGATCTGCGGCCTTTTTCTCTGCCACCCGTTGTAGTAGAGTATTGTGTACCACCCTCCACAGTTTTCCTAGCTTTTTAGCTGTCTTATCATCATCTAACATTGCATCCCATAGTTTATCACCCAGTTTTCGCCACTCCGATAATTCATGCACTGTATGTGGGACAATAAAGCAACTCTTCGCATACCCCCAGGCTAATAATCCTGGTAATTCTTTCTTTAAGTCAATTCCCTGAACATTACATTGCTGTAAGGTACGGGTAAATAATTCATACGCCACTTGCCTATCCATTCCTGACGTCAGCGCTGTTGCAGCTCTCCAGGCTCCGGTGGCGCGTATGGCCCGAAACCATCTATATGATCTTCGGGGGTGCCGTCCTTCCAGCGTTTGCTCGGCGGATTTGCACCGTCCTGGCTGCAGAGGACCCAACTCCTACTTTCTCCACCGTGGTGCGTCCTCCTTTTTTCTTTTCAGTCCGGGAGGATTCAGTCCTTTGCTATATCACGTCGGGGTCACCATTTGTAGGAGAAAGGGAGACTGCGACACCATATGGTCATTGACAAGACTCGTTTATTGAACATTCAGTGTGCACTCTTATACACAACTTAATTAGGTTCATGCATATTGCAAGGCTTGAGCTCATGATTGGTTGCTAGGGAGGTTGCCATGTCCCGGCCGCATAGGCTCTTTCCCAGCTCTGCAAAGTTGTTTACCCGAAACGGCTAACTACTCTTTTCCCACATAGCTCCCCGTTCCCAGCCGGCCAAGGACAACTCACTAACACTCCCCAGTACATTATCAGCAAGGCGCAGGTGGTGCAGATTCCTAGCACAGTGCAGATTCTCAGCACAGCATCCCTCTACAGACGTAGGCAGGATCCCAAAGTGGGGGGTCCATGTCATGGCATATGCCAGTTGTCTGTGGAGGGCTGGGTGCGAGTTGAGCCCATCCCCAGAGGTGCAGCTCAGTTGGGACACCAAGCATGGGTGCAGACCAAGGCTGTGCCCATCCATTACAGCAGGTGAACGGGCAACATAACCTTCTTCTTCATGTTCAAAGTTAAAATTTCCTCCTGCAGATGGCTGTCTGCAATCTTTCCTTCAAGGATCACCTCTCTTTCTTTTAAATACATTTGGGGGAGTATAAAAGTTGCAGAGTCATCTCTTGAGTTGCCTTTCCAGCATAAGGGAAATAAGATCACCATTTCCCTCTTTGTTTTCCTACCAAATGACAGGACATTCTGGGTTTGAGGCACTCTCCAGTCTTTTTCTTAAAGGTATTTTACACAGAAACACAAAATGGTTAAGGTTGGAAGGGACCTCTAGAGATCATCTAGTCCAACCCCCATGCTCAAGCAGGGACAACTAGAGCATGTGGCAAAGGGTGGCGTCCAGGCGAGTTTTGAAGATCTCCAGAGAAGGAGACTCCACAACCTCTCTGGGCAGCCTGTTCCAGGGCTCTGTCACCCTCACAGGAAAGCTGTTCTTCCTCACATGGAGGTGGAACTTCCTGTGTTTCAACTTGTACCCATTACCCCTTGCCCTATCACTGGCCACCACCGAGAAGAGTTTGGCCCCATCCTCCCTACATTCTCCCCTCAGGTATGTGTACATATTGATCGAATCTCCTCTCAGTCTTCTCTTCTCCAGGCTAAACAGGCCCAGCTCGATTAGTCTTTCCTCATAAGATAGATGCTCCAGTCCCTTAATCATCTTTGTGGCTCTACGCTAGACCCTCTGTGGAAGTTCCACATCCCTCTTATACTGGGGAGCTGAGAACTGCACACAGTACTCAAGGTATGGCCTCACCAGAGCCGAGCAGAGGGGCAGGATCTTTGACCTGCTGGCCACACTACTCCTGATGCAGGCCAGGATCCCATTGGCCTTCTTGGCCACAAGGGCACATTGTTGTTTCATGGTTAACTTCTTGTCAACTGGAACTCCCAAATCCCTCTCCATAGAGCTGCTTTCTAGCAGGTCAACCCCTAATCTGTCCTGGTGCCTGGGGTTTTTCCTGCCCAGGTGCAGGACCCTGCACTTGTCCTTGCTGAACCTCATGAGGTTCCTCTCTGCCCAACTCTCCAACCTGTCTAGCTCTGCTGAATGGCAGCACAGCCTTCTGGTGTGTCAGCCACTCCATCCAGCTTTGTATCATCTGCAAACTTGCTGAAGGTGCATTCTGTCCCCTCATCCAAGTCATTGATGAACAAGTTGAATAGCACTGGGCCCAGTACTGACCCCTGCGGGATACCACTGGCCACAGGCCTCCAACCCAACTCAGCCCCATTTATCACCACCCTCTGAGCTCTGCCTTCCAGCCAGTTTTCAATCCACCCCACTGTCCCACTCATCTAACCCATACTTTCTGAGCTTTCCTATGAGGATGTTATGGGAGACTGTGTCTACCTTGCTGAAGGTAGACAACATGCATGGCTTTCCCATCGTCCATTCAGCCAGTCACCCCATTGTAGAAGGCTATCCGGTTGGTCAGACATGACTTTCCCTCAGTGAATCCATGCTGACTACTCCTGATCACCTTCTTCTCCTTGACATGCCTAGAGATGGTCTCTAGGATGAGCTGCTCCCTCACCTTTCCAGGGACGGAGGTGAGGCTGACCATCCTGTAGTTTCCTGGGTCCTCCCTCTTGCCCCTTTTGAAGACTGGAGTGACACTGGTTTCTTCCAGTCCTCCGGCACCTCCCCCACTCTCCATGACCTCTCAAAGATGCTGGAGAGCAGCTGAGCAATAAGCCCCGCCAGTTCTCTCAGCACTCTTAGGTGCATCCCATCTGGGCCCTTAGATTTATGGGTGTCCAGTTTGCTGAAATAATCCCTGACCCAATCCTCCTCGACCAGCGGAAAGTCTTCCTCTCTCCTGGTTTTCTCTCTTGTCTCCGAGCTCTGTAGTTCATGGGAACTAGCCTTAGCAGTAAAGGCAGACGCAAAGAAGGCATTTAGTAACTCTGCCTTCTCTGTCACCAAGGCACCCACTCCATTCAGCAGCGGGTCTATATTTTCCCTAGTCTTCCTCTTGCTGCTGATGTGTTTGTAGAAGCTCTTCCTGTTGTCCCTGACATCTCTTGCTAATTCTAATTCCATACTCATAAGAACACCAATAAGAAAACACTACAGGATTAGCAGGATTAGTCCCAAAGGGGGAGTAAGGTTTTCTAAACTTTGCTCTGATCCTATGTCAGGGACTGTTTATACTGGCATGGAAAGGGACAAAGATAAACGTGAATGCATCTTATTAGTCTCACAATTCATGCAATGCTCATCTGCGAAGGCAGTTAGAAAAGTGAGGGACTAGGTGCGTACCAAAAATAGGAGCTTTAAGAAGGAGAAGCATAAAGGGACAAATTTACTTGCAGACTCATGAGATCAGCAGGGAGCAGCTGAAGAAGGTGGCATTTACAAAGAAAGAAAGGGTGATAGGAGGAGTAGAGAAATAAAGGGGATACAGAGAATGTTGTCAGAGTTGTCGAAAGCCAAAAGGCTGAAAAACATAAGAGAACAGCTAAGGGGAACCGAAGAGCAGCGTTGAGGTGTTAATATGACCAGAGAAACGTCAGAACTTGTAGGATTGTGGGAACATGTCCTACCAAGGTGTCAACAGCTTCTATGTGTGTCATGAAATCCCTGGTTAGTACTGATTCAGCTGGCCCTGCATCATCAATTTGTTTTGCCTTGTTAAGGTCTAAGTTTTTAGGATTTGTCCTACAGCGCTCCCCTGTTAATATGAGATTTTTAAAGGCAGGCTAGCGATGGCATTGCATACTCACAGCCTCTGAGCTCTCTCGCAACGTCCTGAGCAAAATGTTGTGGCTCTTTTCCTCTTGTTGTGCATCCGTAATATTTCAGAGAGAGAAAAAAAATATATCCTGTTGCTTGTCACGGTTGGTAAAATAAATATGTTTTTCAATCCATTAGTGATATAGTGCTTTCAACAGAGGAATGAATAATACCAAGTGTTCAGTGGGATAGAGACATTGCATTCTCATTTTTTTTCATAGGAAACCATGGAATAAAGACACGTTTGCATTTTATGGTTGGAAACAAAGAAGTGCATATTCTTGAAGTGGCTGCCTTCAGTGGGAAATGGGTGTTGCAGTTTGTTGGGGGTGCAAATTTGGTAAGAGATGAACCATTTGCAGATATTTCCCTTCTGTGTGACACCTTTGGGAGGGGGGGTGCCTTTAAGGATAGGGCTTAGCAATGGAAAAGGCCCCCGAAAAATTATATCCTGTGCAGTTCATAGTTTTTCTGCCTCTTTCACTGCTTATACCAAGGAGAGGAGCCCTTTTTTCTGTCCTCCCAAATTCCAAATGCTACCATCAGACAGATAGCATCATTTTCTTCTAAGCACATCATATCCTAGAATGTTCCCTGGGTGTGAACTTAGTACCACATCCACAGCTGTCATCCTCTTTTCCCCAGGCCACCATAATTGTGTCCTAGCAAGTGGGCATTTTTTTTTAGCACCTGTAACTCCACTAATCACAATAGATTTTTGAGAAGGTTTACTTTCTAATGATTCTGCTTGCAACTTGTTCAGGACACTAATCTGTGCTCCAGTATCAATCAAAAATTCTAGACTAAATTTTTGAGGACCCACTGGAATTGCTATATAGGATTCTTTGTTCTTGGACCATTGAAAAATACGTACCATGCGGGTTGGGCTGCCCGAGTCCCAATCCACATTGTTTAGTTTTTTTATCTCCTAAACTCTCTGCTTAGAGGTGCAAATGGATTGTTTGCTCTGTCGGAGGAGGGGGCAGAGGGGGAGTTTTTCTCCTGCCTGCTTGAAGGAGGAGGTTCAGTCACTTTATGTTCCAGGATTGCAACCAATTTCTTGATCCAGTCAGTGGATTGCCCATGCAGCATAGAGCGGGGCGCTCCTAAAGCTAATGCTTGTAACCATAAATAATTGTGCAGAGGGTTGTAAATTTGATTTACAGATCCTGGTGGATCCTGAAAGGGTTCTTGTTTACATTTTGGGTACAGCTGACCCTCCAATTTTGTTGTGTGAAACACCTCCCTACCTCTCCCTAATTGTTCTGGCAGAGGTTCAAGGTGTGACCATGCCATCTCTCGTCCATGACTCACCATGTCATGTAACAGATCTGCCCAAGTAGGGACGTGTAAAGGGGGGCATGGGGGTTCTGATCATTATGCTCTCAGGCCCTAATGATCCTTTCCTTCAAATTTTGCATATGCATCTTTGCTGTGTCAGGCAGACCCTTAGTGAGAGGCCTTAGATGGACTGGGTCTACTGGAGCCAGTAACAGAACATCAAAACATCCTCGGTCATACATTGCCTGAATACAAGCAGCTTTCTGCATTGCCTCTGATAAGCCAGACAGTCCCCTAACTTTGATTATTAGTGGCTCGCCTCTTTCTCTGGGGTCTATTCCCCCTGCCCAGTAAGCAACTCGAGCAGTAATAGATCGATTATCATCTGGGAACCCCTCATCTAGAAACATTCCTGGTCCCCAGAAACCTAATGATTCTTCTCTGTCTAAAAATATTCTGTCACCACCTGAAAGGGAAAGTCTCCACAAATGTTTGGTTTCGGTTTCTCCAGGCTTTCTTGAAAATTTAGTCTGCAGTTCTCCTAATTCTGAACCTGAATAAGAAGCAGTCCAAATTGTAGTGTGGGGATTCCAACCTTGGGGTCCTTCCAATTTTTTGGTCTTGATCAGCGGCCGAACATCCACTGGTTCTGAGGATTCTTCTTCTATCTCCTTATCTGAATCTCCCCATATGTCTCTGTCCCAGTCCGCAGCCTCAGTGTTAGCAATTAACTTCTTGATCTGTCGCACATAAGGGGGTCGGGGTGCCTGCATCAGCATTGT
The DNA here is from genome assembly GCF_059628265.1 of Tinamus guttatus. Taxonomy (NCBI): domain Eukaryota; kingdom Metazoa; phylum Chordata; class Aves; order Tinamiformes; family Tinamidae; genus Tinamus; species Tinamus guttatus. The sequence goes on from NW_028288856.1 coordinate 47,479, forward strand.
TTCAATTGGCTGTTCCAATGATTGGATACATCTCTTTTCCTTCTCCAATTCATACAACAAGCAGTGAATTTCTGAATTCCTACTTTGATAATCTGTTTTCAATTTCTCAATTATTTTATAGTCCTTCTGCACCTGAATTAAGCAACCGCCCAGAATAGCACAAATAACACCCTTGCCTTTGCCGTCCTTAAACTTAGCACGGCATTCCTCCATTCTTTGCAAAACCTTTTCAGGATCTGACCAATTATCTCTGGTCCAATCTTCCCCACCTTCTGAGGGGCCACATTTCTGTCTCCATAGGAATTCCTTTATCAACATCCTGCCGACTACGCCAATTGAAAATGTTGCAGTTTGATGGGCGGGGGGAGGGGCAAATTTGGTAAGAGATGAATCCCCTTGCATTTCAGCCGATCCTCAAAGGTTAGAGGGACTGGGGGTGGCTGGACTCATCTCTTAATAGGGCTACCAAATCCTGTGGTAACTATAAGCCCAACTCTGGCAGTATCGGATTCACTCACAGTCTATTGACCATCGGTCCGATCCCTGTGGAATAACTGTTTGAAAGTGGGAACTGAGAGAAAAACTAAGGCCTAACAGAAGTTTTGGTATTACAGAGGCCTGCTTGGGGTGCTACACAGTTGCCACTTCCAGGATGGTTGGTACCGACTCTGCTCCTCCATGGTTCCCTAGGCAACACAATCTGCCCTCTTCACAGCTGCAAAGGGGAGTAATGGAGGATGGAGCGGAGTGAAGACACCGCGGCCAAACTCTGTTGTACTCCCTGTGCTGGGCCGCTGATAAGCTGCATAGTAGCTGTCTAATGGGAGATATACGATAACAAGTCTGGTGCTGAGCCAGCAAAGGTGGCAAATCACTCCTTTCAGATGAACTTTGCTTGAACTTTGCTCATTATAAGCTCATTATAATGTCAAAACACACCTCCATCCCAAAAGTTACCCGCCTCCGAGGTACGACCACTCCTCACTGAGTATGCGCTCTAGATTTTCAATTGACTGTACCTTTAAATGAAAGTGAGAAACTTTTTCACCAATCAATAACAATATTAAGTATGACTCTAGTCACTCAAGCTCCACCTGAATGTAAAGAAAAGCATAAAAGGTGAACTCAGGAGGAAAAAGAGGAGGGAGGAATCCATCGTAACTCTTGGGTCAGTCGACGGACTGATCCCTCTTGTAGGGTGCATTAGCAGGGAAGGTAGGGGTTAAATAGCTAATGTAGAATAAGCTGAGTCTTAGAGCACAAGGACCCATGATAACTGGCAGAGTCCGGATGTCTTGCTCATGGCAGGGGCAGAACCCTTGATAGATGGCAGGGTCAGGATGCCCTGCTCATGGCAAGGTCTGGACCCTTGATAGGTGGCGGGGTTAGGGTGCCCTGCCCTCAATCAGGATGATAGGGGGGCTGCTTATCCAGATGTTTTAATTCAGCAAAATAGATAACATTAACAAGAATGCAAAACAGGAAAACGGGAGGGGGAACACTCTTGGGTAAGAACGGTATAAAAGAGGGACGCTCGAAGTGGTCGGGGTCCGTGGTGTGACCCCTGCGTGGGAAAGCCCGGACCCCAGCTAGCTGGTAATACTTATTATCTTTCTTCTATTAATAAAAGACAATATATCTATGGTGGTTGTCTCTCTCTCCCTGTCAATTCGGATACCGGACCTAACATTTGGGGGCTCGTCCGGGATCCGAATGCAGGGGAGGAGAAAGAGATAGAGAAAGATAATAAGTCAAGGGAGGCCTCAGGGGGTGAGAGTGAGCCGACAGAAATCCAGGTGGACGCACCGAAGGATAGTCGGCTGGAGTCTGAGGGAGACGTCCCTCAGACTCCCACGAGAAGGAAGGGTGGTTGGTTAGGTTGTTTGGGAACACCGTATCTCCTTAACGAAAGGAGACCGGTGTGGGAAGGGAGAATTCTGTTAATAATCGCCCTTACTGGTTTACTGGCAGTTGTATTAACTTTGGTTTTAAGCGACGAGCTTGATACAATGGGACAAGGGAAATCCACCCCTTTGTCATTTATGTTAAATCATTTTGGATATGTTAAACGTCGGGCACATAATTTGTCTGTAGAAGTGTATAAAAACCGATGGGAGGCATTTTGTAAAAGTGAGTGGCCAAGTTTTGATGTAGGCTGGCCGAGAGAGGGAAGTTTTGATTTAGAATTAATAAGGAGAGTAAAAGAGGTAATAATGAGACCTGGGTCAGAAGGACACCCAGATCAATTTCCATATATAATCACATGGGAGGATTTGGTTCTGTATCCACCCCCATGGCTGAAACCTCTTTTGGGGGAGGGTAGAAAAGACGGAAAAGTTGATATTTACGTAGTGAGAAAGGAAGGGAAAAAAGCAGTACTACCAGATTCGACCTTATATCCAGAAATATTAGACGAAGAAAGTAGGCATAACCCCCTCCCTTACGTACCTCTGCCCGAGGCACAAAGGGAGGCGAGTAGTAGTGATCAAAGAAGGGAGAGAAGGGAAGATAGGGGTCCCGCATATAGGACACGATCTCATCAAAGAGAAGATGAAGAAGGAATATCAAGTACCACCCATGCCTTCCCAGTTAGAACGATTGGAACAACTGGGCCACAGGGACAGCGTACGTATCAATACTGGCCATTCTCTTCTAGCGATTTGTATAATTGGAAAAGTCAAAACCCCTCCTTTTCCGAGAAACCGGGGGCGTTAATTGATTTATTAGAATCCATCTTGTTTACGCACAACCCTACCTGGGATGACTGTCAGCAGCTTTTAAAAGTGCTGTTTACGACCGAAGAGCGTGAAAGGATCCTGACCGAGGCGCGAAAGTTGGTGCCGGGAGAGGACGGGAGACCCACCGGGCAGCAGAACCTTATCGATGAAGGATTCCCATTGGTAAGACCACCGTGGGATTTTGAACAACCTGAAGGTAGGGAGCGTCTCCGAACATACCGGCAAACGCTGATGGCTGGGTTGCGGGCGGCGGCGCGTAAACCTACTAACTTAGCAAAAGTAAATGCTGTTAGGCAGGAAGCCGAGGAAAGCCCTGCCGCTTTCTTAGAGAGAATATTAGAGGCGTTTAGACAATTCACTCCTTTAGATCCTATGAAGGAGGAGAATCGGGCAGCTGTCATCTTGGCATTTGTAAATCAAGCTGCCCCGGATATAAGAAGGAAATTACAAAAGATTGAGAGGTTGGGGGAGCAAACCTTACAGGATCTTTTAAAGGTAGCAGAGAAAGTGTACAACAACAGGGAGACTCCAGAAGAAAAACAGGAGAGAATAAGAAGGGAGGATTGGAAACACCAGAGGGAAATGGCTAGAAGATTTTTTGAAGCAGGAGAAAAATCAGAGAGGCAAAGAAGGGGACCGCCACCCCCCAGAGGAACAGGGGTACGGTTAGGAAAGGATCAATGTGCAATTTGCAAAAAGAAAGGACACTGGAAAAATGAGTGTCCAGAAAAAGGAGAAAGGAGGCCACCTAGAGTACTGGTGGCAAAAGAAGATAGTGACTGAAGGGGCCGGGACTCGGAACCCTTCCCCGAGTCTTGGGTAGAATTAGAAATGGAAGGGAAACGTGTAAAATTTCTGGTAGACACAGGGGCTGAATACTCAGTAATAAATAAAGCAGCGGGGAAACTATCGACAAGGAAAGCTCGAGTACGAGGGGTAAATGGGAGTAAGGTATATCGGTGGACATCAGAAAGGAAGGTAGATGTAGCTAATAGACAAATCACGCATTCATTTTTGTATATACCGGAGAGTCCGGTACCCTTAATGGGCCGGGATCTCCTAACTAAATTGGGGGTAAGGATATATTTCGAGGACGATGGGGTAAAGATCAATGACCGGGAAGGACAACCGATACAGGTCCTGACTGTTAGATTAGAGGACGAATATAGACTGTATGAAGAGAGGAAGGAAGAAATTGGACCAGAAACTCAAAAATGGATGAGGGAACTCCCAGAAGTATGGGCAGAGAATTCAGGGGTAGGAGAGGTTAAAGGGAAAACTCCTCTGGTCGTGGAATTAAAACCAGGAGCTCACCCGATTAGGGTTAAACAGTACCCAATGACCCCTGAAGCTCGACAAGGGATAGCGAAGCACATTAAAAGGTTACTGGAAGCTGGCATTCTGCGTAAATGCAAATCTCCTTGGAATACTCCTCTACTGCCAGTAAAGAAGCCCGGAGGAGATTTCAGGCCAGTTCAAGATCTGAGAGAAGTTAATAAAAGAGTGGAGGATGTGCATCCTACAGTCCCGAATCCATACACTCTGTTAAGTACGATGCCACCAGATATGGGATGGTATACAGTTTTAGACTTAAAGGATGCCTTCTTTACCATCCCCCTGACAAAACAGAGCCAGGAAATGTTTGCTTTTGAATGGGAAGATCCCGAGAGCGGATATAAGGGTCAGTTAACTTGGACCCGATTACCACAAGGGTTCAAAAATTCACCAACTTTGTTTAATGAAATACTGCAGGAAGATTTGAGTGAATTCAGGAGACAGAATCCTAGTGTGAAATTGCTTCAGTATGTGGATGATCTGCTGCTAGCAGCAAGAACGAAAGAGGAGTGCGAGGAAGGTACGAGGAAGTTGTTGCAAGAATTGAATAAACTAGGATACCGAGTAAGTGCTAAGAAAGCTCAGCTATGTAGTCCTGAAGTAACATATCTGGGATATAAGATACGAGATGGTAGGAGATGGCTAACTGATGCCATGAAAGAGACTGTTCTTCGGATTCAGGAGCCCAGATCTCCAAGGGAGGTTCGAGAATTCTTGGGGACAGTAGGATACTGCCGTTTGTGGATACCTGGATTTGCAGAGAAAGCGAAACCTCTGTATGAGGCGAGTCGAGAGAAACCGGACTGGCAGTGGACAGAAGCTATGGGAAAATCTTTTGAGGAACTGAGATTAGCCCTGCTAGAGGCCCCTGCACTTGCACTCCCGGACCCAGCCAAGGATTTCCATTTATATGTGAGCGAAAGAGCGGGAATTGCTAAGGGAGTGCTAACTCAAAAACAAGGACCTTGGAAAAGGATAGTGGCGTACTTATCAAAGAAATTAGACCCAGTCGCCGCAGGGTGGCCCTCGTGCCTTAAAATCATTGCAGCCGTGGCAATGATGGTTAAGGACGCAGACAAACTCACGTTTGGGCAAAAACTGTATGTAACAGCTCCCCATTACGTAGAGGCATTACTCAAACAACCGCCTGAAAGATGGATAACAAATGCTAGGCTGACTCATTACCAAGCCTTACTTTTAAACCCAGAAAGGATTATGTATACGTCCCCAACGACTTTAAATCCAGCCACTCTCCTACCTAACCCAGAATATGAAACACCTGTGCATAATTGTCAGGAGGTGTTAGCTGAAACTGCGACAGTGCGGGAAGATTTGAAGGATGAGCCGCTGCAAGGGGGAAAAGTGTGGTTTACAGATGGAAGTAGCTTGGTCAAGCAAGGAAAAAGAAGGGCGGGAGCTGCAGTGGTAAATCAGAAGGGAGAAATAGTTTGGAGCCAGCGTTTACCAGACGGCACTTCGGCTCAGAGAGCGGAACTGATAGCCTTGGCTAAGGCACTAGAAATGGCAGAAGGAGAGCGAGTGACGATTTATACAGATAGTCGCTACGCATATGGGACAGTGCATATACACGGAGCAATATACAGAGAAAGGGGATTTCTTACCTCCGCAGGAAAAGAAATCCGAAACAAAGAAGAGGTTTTGCACTTGCTGTCAGCTTTGCAGAAACCAAAAGCAGTGGCAATTGTGCATACCTTAGGACATCAGAAGAAAACCGATACGATAAGTAGAGGGAATGCAGCTGCAGATAGTGCAGCCCGGCGAGCTGCGTTAGAAGGACAAATACAAAGGGTACTAGCCCTGACTCACAACACTTTAAGAGAAGAAGAGGAAATTGGAGAGGATGAATACACCCCAGAGGAGAGGGAGTGGATTCAAAAGGTCGCAGAAAAGCAAAGTGCAGGAGAAGGACATTACGATACAGAAGGAAGAATGTTAATTCCTAAGCGGTTGGGACAGAAGATGGTGCAACAGTTACACAGTACCACACACTTGGGGGAAAGAAAAATGGGACTGTTAATAGAAAAGTTCGGGTTGAGATTCCAAGATCAGAGGAAAATATTAAGAGGGATAATAGAGGGATGTCAAGCATGCCAGGAAATGAAACCATCGAGGGTCAGGAAGGTACATGAAGGTATAAGGGAAAGGGGTGGTGAGCCTGGAAGGCATTGGGAAGTAGACTTTACAGAAATAAAACCAGGTAAATACGGATATAGATATCTGTTGGTATTAGTAGACACCTTTTCAGGGTGGGTGGAGGCCTTTCCCACTAAGCAAGAAACAGCCCAGGTGGTAGCGAAAAAACTTTTGGAAGAAATAATCCCCAGATATGGGATACCGGTGAGCATCGGGTCTGATAATGGACCAGCTTTTGTGGCAAGGGTTACACAGGAATTAGCCCGAGCACTGGGAACCAACTGGAAATTGCATTGTGCCTATAATCCTCAAAGTTCGGGTCAGGTGGAAAGGATGAACAGAACCTTAAAGGAAACCCTTGCTAAGCTAGTAAAAGAGACTGAAGAGAACTGGGTAACAATGCTACCTTTTGCCCTATACCGGGTTCGGATAACTCCATATGTACTAGACTTTACACCATTTGAAATAATGTTTGGGACCCTACCCCCAGTATATCCGTTAGAGATAAGGAAGGGAATAACTAAAAACTCAGGAATGAGGAAAGAGATGCAGATCTTAAAAGAAATACAAGATGAGTTATTCCCATTACTACAAAACTGGTATAAAAGAAATCAGAAGGGGTCAGAAATGGATATCGAACCTGGAGATTGGGTGTGGGTAAAAAGGCATAACCCAAAAACATTAGAAAGCAGATGGAAGGGACCTTATGTAGTAATTTTAGTAACACCCACTGCCGTTAAGGTCGATGGAATAGGACATTGGATTCACCATTCCCACGTCCGGAAGCTAAACAAAGAAGAGCGGAAGAAAGCAGAGGAGTGGGAGGTCCGAAGGAATAGTAACAATCCTCTGAAATTGAAATTAATTAGGAAAAATGTACAGTAACACAATTTGGGTAATTATGGTCCTGCTAATTATGATTCTGAGGTGTTCTAATGGGATATACAACATAGAAGAGAGAAGTAATATGTGGGTGACTTGGGCAAATAACACAGGGAATCAGGAATTCTGCCTGTCCCTCACCACCGCTAGTAATCCATTCAGAACCTGCTTGTTTGGGAAGCCGGGATTTGATGACAACAGTTTTAAAAAGGTATCTACGGGAAACTGCTCAGGGGTAGTAAGTGCCTCGGAATGTGCCGTAAGGCTAATTAAGGGATTAAATATCTCATTGCCTTGGGACCCCCAAGAGCTCAATTTGATGGGGGCACAAGCAATTGGAAATAGTTCCAATAATTGGACCCAAACGTGTTTTATGTTTGGGGACAAGTTTTTTGGAGAAAAGGGAGGAGTGAGACTCCTGGCACAATGGAACATTATAATTAAAGGAGGCCCTAGGCCCCAATGGTGGAATGCTTCGGGTTGGACTGATGTATCTCCCGACCCAATATTCGACTGGCGTAAGACCATAGGAGGAGATGGAACCTTCGGTCCCATATATGCAAACGGGACATTCTGTGGGATAAATGGGACAGTCGATGGGTTACAAGAACGGTACCCTGTGGGATTACCCTTAGGAGCATATGGGGGGGATCCATCAGGACAGGTACATAATAGGACAGATTTACTATGGAATAATGATACCGCTAAGGCCTTGCCAGAGGGAGTGTTTCTAATTTGTGGGGATAGAGCATGGCAGGGAATACCTAAGAATGCCTATGGGGGACCGTGTTATTTAGGGCAACTGGCAATGATAGCCCCGTCTAAAGCTAAGTTGTTAACTATGAAGCAGGAACAAAGGAGGCAAAAGCGTTCCCTTGGTTTAACACCGGAATGTGATGATAATGTACAATTAATATCTGTAACCGCGCGGGTCGCCTTAGCTATCTTTGTGCCAGGAGCTGCAGCAGGAAATGCATTAAGGGAGCTTTCGAAGTTAGCCTGTTGGAGTGAGAAGCAAGCAAATGCGACAACCGAGGTATTGGAACAACTCCTGCTCGATCAGAACAGCCTGCGACACGCACTACTACAGGACAGAGCGGCTATAGACTTCTTGCTCCTCGCCCATGGACAGGGATGTGAGGAGTTTGAAGGACTATGTTGTTTTAACCTGTCGGACCATAGCCAATCGATTCAACAACAATTGCGCTGGCTCAAGGAACACACTCAGAAGATAACACGGGAAGAAGGACTGATGGACGGATGGCTAGAGTCGTTGTTTGGAGGGTTACCTGGGTGGATATCAGGACTGATAAAAGAAGGATTACGCGTATTTGTAATTCTGTTATTACTGTTACTGTGTATCTGTATAATGTGGAAATGTGTAATGGGGATAATGGAAAAAGCTACAAATCGAGTTAATTCTATGCACATAATGTTCATGCGACAAACTCAGAAAGATCGAGAAAGGATTCTCTGATATTAGCAAAAGAAAAAGGGGGGAATGTAGGGTGCATTAGCAGGGAAGGTAGGGGTTAAATAGCTAATGTAGAATAAGCTGAGTCTTAGAGCACAAGGACCCATGATAACTGGCAGAGTCCGGATGTCTTGCTCATGGCAGGGGCAGAACCCTTGATAGATGGCAGGGTCAGGATGCCCTGCTCATGGCAAGGTCTGGACCCTTGATAGGTGGCGGGGTTAGGGTGCCCTGCCCTCAATCAGGATGATAGGGGGGCTGCTTATCCAGATGTTTTAATTCAGCAAAATAGATAACATTAACAAGAATGCAAAACAGGAAAACGGGAGGGGGAACACTCTTGGGTAAGAACGGTATAAAAGAGGGACGCTCGAAGTGGTCGGGGTCCGTGGTGTGACCCCTGCGTGGGAAAGCCCGGACCCCAGCTAGCTGGTAATACTTATTATCTTTCTTCTATTAATAAAAGACAATATATCTATGGTGGTTGTCTCTCTCTCCCTGTCAATTCGGATACCGGACCTAACACTCTTTCCTCCCCTCGGGTTGGGACGCTGCCTGAGGAGAATGAGGAGGAACAAAGAATCCATCGTAACTCTTGTGTCAGTTGATGGGCTGATCCCCCTTTCCTCCCCTCGGGTTGGGACGCCACCTGAGGAGACTCGAGATCGAGAGCCCTCTCCCATCTTCTGGGGTTGAGTGATGATTGCACATTTGTACATCAGAGACAGCCAGAAAAAACCTACTCTGTAGTAGAGAATTTCCTGTACTGACATCTGAAACCTGCTTTGTAAATGTTGCATTTGAATAAATCATGATGTTTGTGAACGGTGGATGGTGATCGGGGTCGACGACACACCTCACCAAAGCTTTTGATGATTGACTCCCTTCGACAGCAGCCGGCACTGCACAACTGATTGGGTTCCCGAGCCTGTCCAGAGATAGATGAGCAGTGGATCAGGGGGATTCGCAGGTAGGACCAAGGGGGTCCTCAAGTAGTCCGATGGAAAGGACTAGGTCTGACAGAAATGACCACTGAAATCTCACTGGTGAGTACTATGGGACAATGGGGAGCAAAAGGGGTGACGACCTCGACATCCCAGAGACGCTCAGGGAGGGCAGTAAAGGGAAGACGAAAGAGGATATCAGCAAAAGGGGTGATGACCCCGACTTAACCCCATATAGTCCCTTGGGGAGAATGTTGAGGTTTTGGGATAGCCTGCACATTCCCCCAGAAATACGAGCAGCAGATCAGGGACATTCACAGGTAGGACCGGGGGATCCTCAAGTAGTCCAATGGAAAGGACTACTAGGTCCGATGGAAAGGACTAGGTCCCATGGAAAGGACCGCTAGGCCAGAATATATGTTACGGGGCGGGTTTAGGTGACCCCCTCTAGGGTTGGATGATGATCCTATTCTTTGTCAGGTTTTGTGCCTGTATCTCAGCGATATTGAGAAGGATCCCATCGAGAAAGAATGAGTCAGTATGGTTAAGGGCAACACCTAGTGGAATCTATGTAACAAAAGGGAGAGGAGAAAAAGGGAAGCAGGAATCTGAAGGAGGTGGAAAGAACCATCAGGAGGCGCTGCTCCCGCCCACTCTGCACCTCCTGCTTCTAGTGATAGTGATAGTGAAGAAGAGGAGGAATGAGACATTTTGTCCCTTTCAAAAACAAGGAACCCAGTACAAGGCGCCAAAAGCCAAAAATTCAGCAAATGCCTCTACAACAGGTTCCACTGAGAGGTCAGGACGGGGGATTTGGATTTGTAGTTGTGCCCCTGACCACCCAAGATGTAAGAGGTTTTAAAGAAAGAACTGCCCCCCTGTCAGGGATTGCAGCTGGTCTGTGAAATCCCTGGCTCCCTTAGCAGAGAATGTTAACCTTGAAAAGATTAGAATGTATCTATGAGATAGGGAGTTCACACCAAGACAGCAGACAGTTGTTAACAAGTTTAAGGAGGTTTGGCCACGGAGCAGAAACTGGCCAAGCTAAGAATCATCCAATCATAAATCTGTTACTAGCTACTGTCCTTTGTAGCCCTCACCAATAAGTAGCAGCCACGACGAGGAGAGCTCGGTATAAATAAGGTACCTAAAAAACAATAAAGTGTACTTTGCGTTGCATCTACCCCAGTTGTTTGTGTTTTTGGCTGCCACGACTGCGACAACTGGTGACCCCGACGTGATAATAAGTGGAGCGCCTGGCGACTGGCGGTGGTGACGGAGCCCGGCGGAACTTGAGAGCAGCAGGGAAGCTGCGTGGTCCGGACCTGTGATTTGACTCCTTGTGAAGGTGAGCCGCCGGGAACGGGATTGACACCTCTTGAAGGTGCTAACGGGACTGACACCTCTCGAAGGTGTGCTGCAGAGAGCGGAAATACACAGACATGGGGCAAAACCTGACAAAGCAGGGAGCCCTAGTTTTATCTACATGGAAGGCCTTACTTGCTCAGAGAGGTATTAAAGTTATTGACTATGTGTTATGCCGCCTGTTGCTCTGGTGCCACTTCAGCTGTTGCATTTAGTGTGAGCGCTTGGCAGAAGGTTGGTGATAAGCTGTGGGATGCCCTTTCTAGAGGCTCTAAAGAGGTAGAGGGTTTACCTACTACTTGGCGACTGCTGCAGGACACTTTGGAGGATTGGGCAGCGGAGCACAACCAGGAGAGCATTCCTGTGATGCCGGAAAGTACCCCTCTATTGGGGGAAGACAGAGAGGACCAGGAGAAGCATCCTTCTCCTATAGAGTCTGTTATGGACGCTTTGCAGTGCTCCACGGGCGTCTCTGGGTCGTTGAAACACGAAACCAATTCGAGTTGTAAGTACCCCTCGCCTGATGAGCTGGTTAAGATGCGGCGACGGGGGAAGTCTCCCAGTGAGTTTTTGCCCCCCCTCTATAAGACACCTGCGCAACAGTTGGCCGAGTGGAAGGCTTTAAATAAACCTGTGCTTCCCTCTGCTCCTCCTGGAGAGGGGGAGAAGGAAAATGATGAAGAAGTCCACAGTAAAAAACGTTTCCCACCCCCTCTCCCCCAAGACTCCTTGGACGAGGAGGAGGAGGCGGTTTCTGCTGTTCGTCCTTCTGTGAAAGAGACTATAGGGAGTTCTCAATGTCGGACCTTGAGATTAGCAGCTGAACCCTGGACTCTGCCCCCCGCCACGGTGACTGTGTTGCCACGGCAGCCTGGCAAATTCTGGGATCAGGTTAGAAAAAAGGCAGCCGAAATGGGGCAATGGGATTTGTTAGATAAGATCGGCTACCCCTCAGAGGCCTCCACTCAAGTTGTCGGCTGTGGTTTGGAAGCTTTTCCTGTGTTTAAGGCGGCCCCCAACTCTGGAAGAAGGGATGAACACAGCACGATTGCCTGGAAAGTAGTGCAAGACCTGCAGACATGTACATCAAAATATGGTATTAACTCTTCAGAGGGAATGCGGCTGATCCGAATTATTAACGCGTATCTTTTAGCCCCGTATGATATAACCCATCTTGCTCAGATTCTGTTCCAGCCTGTAGAGTATCAAGTGTTTATGGAACACTGGAGGAGATTAGCTGAGCGGGCCGCACTAGACAACATGCAATTGCCGCAAGGAGATCCGCGGCAGGGAGTTGGCGTTGACGCTTTGATGGGAACGGGTCTTTTTGCTAACCCTGATCTTCAGGCTCAATGGGACCCTAGTATTCTTGCACAGGCACAACATTTAGGTATGTCAGCTCTGAAACAAACTATGGAGCTGGCCTCGCCCCGTCCTAGATATACAACAATCAAGCAAGAGGTTAAAGAGCCATTCTTACAATTTGTTGAACGGATTGCTACATCATTAGAAAAACAAGTAGAGGACGATGATTTGAGACAGAGACTGTGCACTCAGCTAGCTAAAGATAATGTTAACGAAGATTGTCAGAAAATAATCGAAGCAATGCCAGGGAACTCAACTATTCCTGATATGGTAACAGCTTGCTCAAGAGTGGGAATAATAACACATAAAATGACTGCTCTAGCTGCAGCTCTTCGTCCCAATCCCAAATGCTTTGGGTGCGGTCAGGAGGGGCATATCAAGGCTGCTTGCCCGTTTCAGAGTGCAGCTGCTAAGCGAAAAGGCAAAGCGGCAGGGCATTTTGCCAAGCCTGCCGACAATACTTGTAATCGATGTGGTAAGATAGGGCATTTTGCCAGACAATGTCAATCTAAATTCCACATTAATGGCTATTTTTTGACGGGAAAGGAGGAAGCAAGCGCGAGGAGGCGCGCGGGGACACAAGTACCTCACACAGCGATTCCATGCATGAGAACACCTCCGACGGCTTATCCCTCTGCGACCATCTCACAGGGAAAACCCATGGATCAGCAGGCATGGATGTATCCACCGCCGACACAGTAACTCTGTTAACTATGGGTATTGTTAAAGTGCCTCTAGATGCAAAGGGGCCTATAGGTCAAGGACTCAGTGCATTATTAATTGGACGGTCTAGCAGTATTTTAAGTGGATTAATTGTTCATGTAGGTGTTATTTATTCGGATTATACTGGGCAAATTTGTGCTATGATGTCTACTCCCTATCCCCCAGTAACCATTCCCAAAGGCACCCGTGTTGCTCAACTTGTGCCTTTTTCGAGTTGTGTTCCTCACACAGAACTTAAGGAAAGACGAGAAGGAGGCTTTGGTTCTACAGGTCCACCTCAAGTTTTCTGGTCGCAAACTGTATCAGCACAGAGGCCACAAAAGACGTGTACCGTCTCCAACAAAGGCTATTCACCATCAACATTGAAGATTACGGGTTTGTTGGACACTGGGGCTGATGTGACTATTATCTCTCAACATTCCTGGCCGTCGTCTTGGCCCATTGTGAACACTGGGATGGGTGTAGTAGGGCTGGGGGGATCCACTCAAGGGGGCATGTCTCTTGTACCTGTGCTGATCACCAATCCTGAAGGGCAAATAACAACGATCAAACCATACATAACCTCTGCACCCCTGAACTTGTGGGGAAGAGATTGTTTAGGACAATGGGGCGTTAGGATTACGACAGATTTTTGATGGGGGCCACTGCGTTGCAGGGTGTTCATCGACCCACACTTGCTTTAACCTGGTTAACTGACAGGCCTGTGTGGGTGGATCAGTGGCCACCAGCAGAGGAAAAGTTGCAAGCCCTACAAGAATTGGTGTCAGAACAGCTTGTGACTGGGCACATTGAACCCTCTCACAGTCCTTGGAATACCCCTGTATTTGTGATTAAGAAGAAATCTGGCAAATGGCGACTTTTACATGACCTACGACAGGTAAATGCTGCCATGGCCACCATGGGAGCTTTACAGCCCGGTCTTCCTGCACCCTCAATGATCCCTATGGACTGGGATATTGTGGTAATAGACCTGAAGGACTGTTTCTTTACCATTCCATTAGCACCCGAGGATAGGGAAAAATTTGCTTTTACTGTATTACCTATAAACCATTCTGAGCCAGCCAAAAGATATCAATGGAAGGTGTTACCTCAAGGTATGAAAAATTCACCAAAAATTTGCCAATGGTTTGTTGCTCAAGCTTTATCTCCTGTTCGGGAGCAATTTCCAGACTGTTATTGTTACCATTACATGGATGACATTTTGCTTGCAGCCCAGGAAAGGGAGCAGCTGAACGATCTAGAAAAAGTATCTAGACAATCCTTAGAGCATTTTGGCTTGGTTATAGCACCAGAGAAGGTGCAAAAGACTGAGCCCTGGAAATATTTAGGGCTTACAGTCACTGCCCGACGTGTGATGCCCCAACCCATCAAACTTAGTGTTAACATTCAAACACTTACTGATGTCCAAAAATTGATGGGGTCGCTGAATTGGATTAGACCTTATCTTGGTCTCACAAATTCCCAGCTGCAGCCCTTATTGGAACTGCTCCAGCATTCTGTTAATCCTTCTGAACCTAGGACTTTGAGTCCTGCAGCAGTTCAAACAATCCAACAGGTGGAGTCGTCATTACAAACTAAATTTGTATCCCGCATTGACCCATTACAGATAGTTCAGTTGTTTGTCCTCATTGATCGAACAACTCCTTTCAGTGCCTTGGTGCAATGGAACCCTGAATGGACAGATCCTTTACATATTCTGGAATGGCTGTTTTTACCTTTTCGACCTCGAAAGACTGCACCAGGATTGTTTGAACTTCTAGCAGACCTTATTATGAAGGCTTGTAAAAGATGTGTGGAACTGACAGGAAGGGATCCGTATCGCATTGTTGTCCCAATACAAATGTGGTATTTTGAATGGTGCTTAGCCAACAAGTATGAAGTTCAAGCAGCTATGGCTGATTTTCATGGGCAGATCTCTTATCATTTGCCCTCACATCCGCTTATTAAGCTTTTTCAGGAAATTACGGTTGGTCAAAAGCACTTGAGCCAAATGGGGCCAGTTGATGGACTCACTGCCTTTACAGATGGATCTGGAAAGACCAGTAAAGCTGCTGTGGTATGGTACGACAACCAAGAATGGCATGACAAGGTAATCTTACAAGAAGGATCACCTCAAATAGTGGAGCTGAGAGCTATGGCCGTAGCTTTTCAAATGTTTCTCCAACCTGTGAATATTGTTACAGACTCTGCTTATGTTGCCAATCTAGTTGCACGGCTAGACAAGACGGTTCTGTCTTTTATTGACCAATGTCCATTGTTTGCAGTATTCTTAGAATTATGGTCTGCAATACAACAGAGAACCGAACCCTATTTTGTACTACATATTTGCAGTCATACTGCATTACCTGGCTTCTTTGCTGAGGGTAATGCTAGGGCTGATGCCCTTGTGTCTGCTGTGGCCTTGGGTCCGCTCCCTAACAAACACCAGCAGGCTTTATTATCTCATCGTTTTTTTCACCAGGGCAGCTCGGCACTGAGTCGACAATTTGGCTTGACACAATCCGCGGCACGATCTATAGTTGCTGCCTGCCCTGATTGTCAAGGACAGCAGACACCTGTTTTCTATGGAGTTAACCCGAGAGGCCTACAAGCGTTACAATTGTGGCAAACGGATGTGACCCATATCTCTGAATTTGGGCGGCTTCGGTTTGTCCATGTTTCTGTTGATACATTTTCCCACGCTGCTTGTGCTACAGCCCAAGCAGGGGAGAAATCTTTACACGTAGTTCACCATTTTCAACGTGCCTTCGCAACTCTCGGTATTCCTCAAACAGTAAAAACTGACAATGGTCCTACCTATGTTTCTGAAAAGGTGCAGAGTTTTCTAAATCAATGGGATGTTCACCACATGACTGGGATTCCCCATTCCCCTACAGGCCAAGCCATTGTTGAACATTTACATGGCACCCTGAAGCGCCTCGTGCAAAAACAAAAAGGGGGAATGCAGGGGGAGTCCCCACAGGCAAGACTAGATAAAGCTGTATATGTGCTTAACTTTCTTTCCTTCCCTAACAACTCTACTCTGTCACCCATTTTTTCGCATTTTTCCTCTTTGACTACAACAGAAAAGGTAGCACACCGGGTACCGGTACAAGTTCGTGATCTGGTTACTGGCCAGTGGTCTGGGCCACACGAGCTCATAACTTGGGGAAGGGGATATGCTTGTGTCTCCACAGAAAGTGGACCGCGATGGGTTCCAGCACGGTGTGTGCGACCTGCGTTGCAGTCGCTGCCCTCCTCATCCTCAGAGGTTATGGAGGAGGAGATTGGCGTCCAGCCCCTCCCTGAAGAACTGGCAGCAACATCTGGGTAACCTTAGCCAACACCATCAATCAATCAAAGCACCGTATGCCTGGCTACCAGCGATCCTCGAAATCTCTTTTCTACGTGTCTGGTGGGAGTTCCAACAGAGAAGCCGAGTGGTGGCGGGTATCTGCCCGAGCCGAATACAAGGGCATCAACTGCTGCCTAATATGCTGACAATAGATCAATGAGATCAGAGATCCAGACTCGGGGTGAGGGTAAAGACTACAGTTGCTCTAACTGACGGAGTATGCAAGTTGCAAGTGGATGATGGATGGAAGTAGTTAAATAAGTTGTTTAGCAACTGGGGTTTGTCTGGGTGGTTAAAAGAAAGTAAAGAAGTAAAGAAGTAAAGAAAGTAAAGAAGTAAAGAAAGCAGTAAAGAAGTAAAGAAAGTAAAGAAGTGAAGAAAGAAGTAATTATTGTAATTGTGTTATTAATGGTACCTTGTTTGATCAATCTGCTGCAAAGGGCCCTGCAGTAAATCGTTAGTGCCATTTTTGTAGCACAAATACAAAAAGGGGGATTGTCAGGGATTGCAGCTGATCTGTGAAATCCCTGGCTCCCTTAGCAGAGAATGTTAACCTTGAAAAGATTAGAATGTATCTATGAGATAGGGAGTTCACACCAAGACAGCAGACAGTTGTTAACAAGTTTAAGGAGGTTTGGCCACAGAGCAGAAACTGGCCAAGCTAAGAATCATCCAATCATAAATCTGTTACTAGCTACTGTCCTTTGTAGCCCTCACCAATAAGCAGCAGCCACAACAAGGAAAGCTGGGTATAAATAAGGTACCTAAAAAACAATAAAGCGTAGTTTGCGTTGCATCTACCGCAGTTGTTTGTGTTTTTGGCCGCCACGACTGCGACACCCCCCTATTTAGATGATCCTATAGGGGTGGGGGAAAAGATAGATGAATATTTAGGAAATGCAGATTACATTGGAAGGATTGGGATTTTCTTTTAGGAAAAGAGCATGATCTTGCAAAAAGCTCATCAAAAACGGGAGGACGAGCACCCCCAGGTCGGTCGAAATGGGATAGACACACCCACTGCGAATGATACGATCCCAACAGGAGACCCCCGCATTGGGATCCAAATATTGAAGTCAGTTTAGCCCACCTTCAGGATTATCGCACATACATAATCAGAGCCATTAAAATGGCAGTCCCCAGAACTAAAAATATATCAAAGGCTATGTCCTTGGAACAGGAAAAAGATGAGAGCCCCTCTCATTGGTTAGAAAGAACTAGGGACGCTTTGAGGAAACAAGGAGGACTGGACCCTGAGTGACTGGCCTTTGACACATCACTGAAAGTGCAGTTTGTCACTACATCTTGGCTGATATAAGGAGGAGGATGCAGAAGGATGAAGGATGGCAAGATAGACCACTAGAGGAATTGGTAAAGAGAGCACAGCAGGTGTATGGGCTGGGCTCCACAGTGCAAGAGGGATGTGGAGCTGCTGGAGAGAGTCCAGCACAGGGCTATGAGGATGATCAGAGGCCTGGAACATCTGCCCTATGAGGAGAGGCTGAGGGAGCTGGGCCTGTTCAGCCTGGAGAAGAGAAGGCTGAGAGGGGATCTAATCAGTGTCTATAAATACCTCAAGGGAGGGAGTGCAGAGGACGGTGCTGGCCTCTTTTCAGTGGTGGCCACCGACAGAACTAGAGGAAATGGCCACAAACTGAAGAATCAAAAGTTCCACAGGAACTTAAGGAAAAAATTCTTAACAGTGAGGGTGACAGAGCACTGGAACGAGTTGCCCAGAGAGGTTGTGGAGTCTCCTTCTCTGGAGATCTTCAAAACCCGCTTGGATGGAGTCCTGTGCCACATGCTCTAGGTGACCCTGTGTGTGCAGAGGGGTTGGACTAGATGACCTCTAGAGGTCCCTTCCAACCTTAAGCATTCTATGATTCTATGTGAGAAGGGATGAGGAAAATGCAAAAACGACGGCAAGGATTATGACCCAGTGTATACAACCCCCGAGAAGACAGTCACGAGGATTTGTGGGGACACCCAAGAGACAGAGGAAGAGGTCGATCACAAGGGCCTAATCAAAGGCAGAGCAGGGGAATGGTTTCTTCAGTAGAAGATATCCAACTAAAACAGAGACTGGGGAGAAATCAGTGCACCTTTTGTAGAGAGGAAAGACATTGGAGGAGGGAATGCCCACAAAGGTCAGTAGATCCTCAGTAAGAGGAAATTCACCTGATGGAAATGGATTGTTAGTGGCGTCAGAGGCTCCCCTTATTCCAGGGATCCACCACGCAGGAGCCCTTGATAACATGTAGGGTGGGTCTGGACCGAGAGGAGGTGTGTTTCTGGATAGACACAGGGGCCTCTCGATCCACATACATAGAATTTTATGCCAAAAGGAGGGCAATTGTCAAAAGGCTCCTGGGTTATCCAAGGGGTAAGTGGAAAAGACGAGCAGGTGTGTCTTATCCAGCCGCTATTAGTGGATGTGGGTAATAAATTTGAGATGCATGATTTTCTTTTTGTCCCAAATTGTGATTGCAATCTGCTGGGAAGGGATTTTATTGTTAAATTGGGAATGCAAATCAGTATTGTAAGGGATGATAAAGAAGCTAACACTATTGCAACTTTGTGCAAAATATCTGAAAAAGCTTATGCTGTAATGAACTCAGAAGTGTGGGCATTTTCAAGAAAATAGGGAAAACTAGACATGGAACCTCTCCAAATTGCTTTAAAGCAACCGGGCCAGGTAGTCTCTAAAAAGCAGTATCCTATTTTTCAGGAGGGAAGGAACCTATTATTGAGTCCCAGATGGGAGGAGGACTTTTGGAACCATGTGTGTCTCTGTATAATACTCCCATCCTGCCAGTCAAGAAACGAGACGGAACCTACAGACTAGTAAACCAGATCCCCTCTTCACATCAGTACTATTCAGTATTTGATTTGAAAAATGCTTTTTGGGGATGCCTTCTCACAGAGGATAGTGCCTTTCAATGGCAACAAGAGGAGGGAGGAAAAATGATAAAACAACAGTTGACATGGACGGTCCTCCTGCAAGGATACACTGCGGTACTGGTCCTATTTGGACAAGCCTTGCAGAAAATATTGAAGGAATTTACTCCACCTCCAGGAGTTAGGTTATTGTAGTACGTGGAAGACTTGCTCCTATCAGGGGAACAGGAGGGTGTGGTGGAGGAAGCCACTGTGAATTTGCTCAAATTCTTGGCCCAAAAAGGGCTTAGGGTGTCTGAAAAAAAAAGGCACAAATGGTGGAAAGAAGGGTCAAATATTTGGGGCATACTTTTGTCACCCAAAACCAGCAATAAACCTCTTAACACCAATGTAGTATTAAGAAGCAGGCATTCACTTTATTGCAGCACTGGGTGCACGGGGGATAGCTCCATCTATCGTGCCTGCCCTAAGGTGCGTTTGCTAAAGCTTTTATTTCTCTATTATCTACATATGCATTAAATTCTTGGAATGATCATACATATTCATTCTTTTTCCCAGAACTAATTATAATATACCCCACCCTCGCACACATGCGCCCTCTGTCCCTTTGGTGGTCTCTGGTGGTCTTTTGAGACCCCTGGTGGTCGCCTTTCCGTGTCCATTCAATGACCTCTAGTAACTCACTTCCATATATGGCCTCATTCTGGCTCAGAAGGCCCTGTTTTGGTCCCATAGCCCTGTTTCAGACAGTTCCTTGAAGATACGGTGGTCCTTATCTTCGTCTTCAACCGATCTTTGCTGTTTTGTCCGTATTCTCTCATGATGTACCAGCAACATCCACTGTTTTGTCTGTATTCTCTCATAATATACCAGCAACAACAGCGAAAATATGTCCTTGGGTGCATTTCCTTCTGGGTTTTCTTACAACAGCTTCCCTCTTTGAGACTTCCAAAGTAAGGTCTCTTTGGGAGTCTCACTTAGACTGCATAATTCCGGTAATACCTTCGCTTCCTCCTGCAACACTGGCGAGAACAGCACACCATAGGTGATGGACAACACTGAACTATTACACAAGTTATAATGATAAGAATTATTAAAATTAAAATAGTCTGTAGCAAAGATGACAACCATCCACTGAGAGAAATCTCTCCTATTTCTCCTAAAAGTTTGTTTAACCATGTTGTTTCCATATCCTTTCTAAGGTCTTGGGCCTGTCGGGCCACCTTTTGAATCTGGTCTATTTGCTTACTAAGGTACTCGGTGACATTAGGAATATGAATACAACAGTGATCTGAATTTAACTTCAGATACTCACAGACTCCACACTCTTTAGCTAGTAAAAGATCTAGGGTGAGGCGGTTGTGAAGTGCCATCCTTGTATTTCCCTGGATCTGCTTGTTAAGCTGTGAAAACCCTTTCTCTGTTGCTTTTGCTAATGTTTCTACCTGCCATGTAAGATTTTCAAGCAGAAGTCCTTTTTTTCCAAAGCCCCAGGCATTAAAAGACTTTGTAGACCCCAGGCAATTTTAACAGAAGTACTGGGTCCCTGCCAATCATCATCTTCATTCTCAGGGGCTCTTTTAATTTTTCCCCAATATTGGGGCTTAATAGGTGTTCTTTTCCAAGTTGGGCATAATGTAAGCAATCCCAGAGTCACTGGGATATTTACATTAGTATATGACAGTTGCGTGGTCCATAGCCCATCTCCAAGGACTCACACACTGTACCCAGGTGCTGGAATGCTGAATTTATTGCATCCTTGAATTTCATTCTTACAAATATCTTGTACTTTAAAAGCCTGCTTAATAACAAAAGGCAGGCTCGCATTCTCACACTGGGTTCGGGTGATATTACGTGTGACCTCTCTAGTGAAATTCCATCCTGACTTGGTATAATTATATCTATGTGTATCTCCCCATCTAAAACACCAATAAACTGGGGAGATATATCTCCATTTTCCTTGCAATCTCTTTGCCCAAGTTATGGGGCTTTTCCTCAAAAAAAAAAAAAAAAAAAAAAAGCATTCTGGTGATTGTGACACACCAGGAACAGTGTGGTTATGCGTGACACACAAAGTTAGAAGCTCCGCTACTTCCTGTTCTCCTGCATGTTCAGCCACCCATTCAAGGAAAAGAGCTTCTAGTGGGTCTGAGCCTCTTGGGCAGGAAGAGTTCTGTTGATGCTCCGAAACAGTTCTGTCATCTCCTTGCCTCCATAAGGTTGAATCCTGCAATACATCACCTCCTCTACCTACATTTGTTCTCTTTATCCAGATAATAAGTTGCGTTTACTCTTCTTATGGCTTCTGTTATGTTATCCAATTTTAGGAGATCTATCATACTTATTGATATTATGTCCTAAGGCAAGGGATCCGCTGCTGAGTGAGGTATAGGGAGGCAGGCTGTAACACTTGAAAGCCTGTTCAGCTTCCAAATCCTTTCACTATGCTCATTACCATATTATTCTCCCAATTTATCATTTCTGCTGTTTCTACTCCTCTCTTTTGTCTAGATATGGGAGAGGAAGCCCTTTGAAGATGGCCAGAGCGATATGTGTAATGAGCATAATGAAGGGGATCTCCTGTATCCCATTTAATCGCAAGAACCTTCCCAAGGTGTTGTACTATATCAGCCACAAAATGAGGACCTCGGTCAGAGGATATCCCTACTGGAACACCAAACCTGGATATGATTTCTTTCAGTAACACCTTGATTACTTCTAGTGCCTTGTTGGTGCGACAGGGAAAGACTGCTGGCCATCCTGAAAAGGTGTCAATTATCAGCAAGAGATACCTGTAACTACTTTGTCTTGGCAGCTCTGAGAAATCGATCTGCCGGTAGTCCCCAGGGGAATTACCCTGTTTAATAATTCCTGGGGGAGGACTTTTTCTACTCATTGAGTTATTTCTGAGGCATAGGGGGCACTTTGCAGTAAGATTTTACCATTCCTGTCCTTCCCACGCTGACAACTGAATTTACTAAACTAGAAATCATAGCCTCACTTCCCCAATGAGTTTCTTTGTGTTTTCTTTCCACAATCTCGGTCATTATTGGCTGAGGAACACTAATTTGTTTCGTTGGGGTCACTAACCATCCTTCATATAGTCAATGATGCATTTAGTGTAGCTGCTAATTTCTTATTTGCCTCACTATATTTAGGCCTTACCTCTGGGAGCTCAATCCTTTTTACTGGTACCAGAGCCAGGATGGCTTGTTCAGCAGCCTCCTTTGCGGCTTTATCAGCCCACCTATTTCCCACGTGTACTGCTGTCTGGCCAAATTGATGTGCTTTGCAATGCATTATGGTCACCTTTCTTGGTCGTTTTATGTCCTGTAGAAGCTGAAAGATTTCTTCCTTATACTTGATGGGTGATCCTTGAGAAGATAACAGCCCTCTCTCTTTCCAGATGACTCCGTGAGAGTGGACCACTCTGAACATGTGTTTGGAATCAGTCCATATATTTCCCTTTTGGTCTTTGGCTATTCTGAGAGCCTGGCTCCATGCCACCAACTCTGCCTTTTGTGCTGATGTATTGGCAGGAAGGGACTCTGCCTTTAACACTTGGGTAGTGGTAACTACTGCATATCCAGCAATCTGTCTTCCACCTGATACAAAGCTGCTGCCATCTGTGAACAACTCCAAATCAGGATTAGTTAATGGCTCATCCCTTAGATCCTGATTGCTTGAATACACATGTTCAATAGTCTGCAGGCAATCATGATATAGAGGTTCAGAGTCCCCTAAGTTGGAATTCAAAAACATTGCTGGGTTAATTGCTGTGGTAGTTTTAAGCTCCACATCATCCTGTTCTAATAGGACAACCTGATATTTCAGCATATGGCTGGGAGACAACCAATGTCCTCCTTTTCGTTCCAGAACAGATATTGCCATATGCGGCACATAGACTGTGATCTTCTGTCCAATCGCCAGCTTTCTAGCTTCCTGAATCAAAAGGACAGTTGCAGCTACTGCCCGCAAACAACCTGGCCATCCTTTACTCACATTGTCCAGCTGTTTGGAGAAGTATCCCACGGCCCTCCTCCATGCCCCCAATTTCTGAGTTAGCGCTCCCATGGCCAGGTGTTGCCATTTGTGTACAAACAGCTCAAAGGGCTTTGACAAATCAGGTAATCCAAGTGTTGGTGCCGACATCAGGGCCCTTTTCATGTTTTTAAAGGCTGCTTGGCATTCAGGGGTCCACAATAGGTGGTCCTCTTTTGACACTTTTAAGGTTTCATAAAGGGGCCTTACCGTTGATCCATAGTTAACAATCCACAGTCTACACCAGCCGACCATACCCAGGAACGCCCTCAACTCTCGTGCAGTTCTTGGTTCTGGAGTTTGGCAGATTGCCTCTTTCCTGTCATTTCCCAGTCTCTGTTGTCCTCGTGAAATCTCGAGACCTAAATAAATCACAGTCTCCTTTCCTATCTGAGCTTTACTTCTCGATATACAATATCCTCCTTGTCCCAATAAATTTAACAGGCTTATGGTCATCTGTAGACATTCTTCCCAAGTTTCAGCTGCTAACAAAATGTCATCTACATACTGCAATAGTGTTCCTTCTGGGTTTTCCTTTTTCCACAACTCCAGCTCCTTTGCCAATTGATTGTCAAGTATCGCTGGGCTGTTCTTTAACCCTTGAGGCAGCACTGTCCAAATGAGTTGCCTTTTATGTCCAGTAGTGGGGATCTCCCACTTGAAGGCAAACATTGCCTGACTGTTTCTATCAAGGGGTACGCAGAAGAAGGCATCCTTTAGATCGATCACAGTGAACCATCCGTGGTTCTCCTTTAAATTTGCTAGTAAGGTATACGGGTTAGCCACTACTGGGTGGATATCTTGTACAATTTGATTTATTGCCCTTAAATCTTGGACTAATCTATACTGCCCATTAGGTTTTTTCACTGGTAATATTGGTGTATTATGTTATGGTTTGCATTCTATTAACAACCCATACTCCAGGAACTTACTTGCTGTACTTTCTAAGCCCTTCCTTGCTTCCAATTTGAGGGGATATTGTCTTAGCCTTACCGGCTTAGTCCCTGGTTTTAGTGTAACCTTGACCAGGTCCGCCAGCTTGGACCGACTGGGAATTTCTTCTGCCCATACCAGAGAGGTCACTGCTTTCTCCACTTCGATGGGGATCTTTTCCTCCTACTTGTCCTGTAACACAAAAGCACTCGCCTGCACGGCTTTTGATTCAGGTATCAATAACCGCACATCCCCATCTTTAAAGATTTTTTTCATCTCTAATTTGCTTAATAAGTCCCTATCAATCAAAGGCTTAGGACAGTTGGACATGTATAGAAATTGGTGAGTCATCCAATGTTTCCCTAACTTGAATTTTAAAGGTTTAAAAGAAGGCCACATTTCCTTGTTCCCTGTGGCACCAACAATGCTTAGAGTATCAGAGCTAAAATTTCCTTTTCAAGTATTAAGTACAGAATAGGTAGCTCCTGTATCTACCAAAAATTCTATTTCTTCATTCCCCAGTCTTAATGTAACCAGAGGTTCATCTGGGATTGAATCCCCCCCAGCCCTCATCAGTAATCTTCATCTAATGCCATCAATTTAACTGCCTTCAGAGCAGGATCCAACTTTCTGCTTGTGGACATTCGTTTTTTCACTGTCCCTTTTTCTTGCAGAGTGCGCACTGCGCGTTATGCTTGTTTTCTACTTCTTCTCTATTATTGTATACCTTATACGCAGTCCCTATTAAGTGAGATATTGAAATTCCAAGCATACCATCTGCTTTCTGAAGTATTTAGTCCTTCCAGTTCCTTAACTCTGATACAGGCATTCCCTCTGCTCCCACTGCCTGATGCAGTGGAGCCTGAATCACAGTGTTCTGCTGTGCTCAGATTCTGCCTGCAATTGGACTCCATCCTTCACTTCCTTTATCATCAATCCCCCCTTTGCCTGCAATTGGACTCCATCCCTCACTTCCTTTATTATCAATCCCCCCTTTCCCGAGAGATCGACAATTGCACATCCTCAGACCAATAATTGCACTTCCTCAGACCATCATCCACTTATGAAGTCTTTCAAACATTTTTCTCAGTACTGCAAGCCAAACAAAGCTGACACCCCTACTTTTTGTCCTCCATCATCATTAACACATTCAAATCAGCTTCAAATCGGATATCAGCAACTTACATTTCTTTCTTGTTTCATGATCATTTCTCAGAGAAAAAAAAAAAACAACAAATCTACATATGGAATTTCATCCCACTTATCCACTTTTCCTCCCTCCTGCAAAACAGCATGTTACAAAATTGTGTTACATCTTAAATTTCCATTCTTTGGCCTCTTTTCTCGATCTTCCAGAGTGTATAGTGGCCACCAATGATTACAATGCTCCACAAGTTGTTTCCAAGTAAGGAGATCTCCCCCTACTATTTCTCAATGTTTTAAAATACATCCCAGAGGAGATCTTTTCAAGATCTCTTCCTCCCTTCCTTTCAGGGAACAAATATTACCCATTATGTTGATGCATTATGGGTCTGTCTGTGCTTTTTCTTATAACAGATACCAGATGCAAAGTTCAGACAAGAGCAACCGACACGAGAATACCAATGCCGCTCCGAATTTTAAGACGTCACAATTAACCAATCACAAGATCCAGACGGGGAAGTCTGTTACCATTCCAAGTTTTGACACTACAGTTATCCAGCAATAAAGGCCTGATTTTAACCCTTTGATGGAACTTTAACACAGAGGATCCTGATTTCAACCAGTTACCCTTTATGCTGCAGCTACCCTGAAGCCCTTCCCTGCAAAGCTTTCGCTTCATCTGATGGGCGAGCTTTTCGGCTGACCCCTTCGACCAAACCTGTCCCTTCCCTTAGGTATGTATCTTTGCGCAACCCTGCAAAGCTTTCACCTTGTCTTACAGGCAGGCAACCTTTTTAAGGATCCTTTTATAAAGAAAGGAATGCCTTTACCTTCCCAGGTAAAGAGCTCTTCGGTCTGGGGATTGAAGGTTCTCCCCGAGAATCCCTCGGTGCCGGCTGGAGGTCCTGTAATCCCACGGATCTGTCGAGATTCAGAAGCAGTGTCCCACCTGGGTCGCCAGAAACTGTCACCGAAAACCAGGAATAAACCTCTTAACACCAATGTAGTATTAAGAAGCAGGCATTCACTTTATTGCAGCACTGGGTGCACGGGGGATAGCTCCATCTATCGTGCCTGCCCTAAGGTGCGTTTGCTAAAGCTTTTATTTCTCTATTATCTACATATGCATTAAATTCTTGGAATGATCATACATATTCATTCTTTTTCCCAGAACTAATTATAATATACCCCACCCTCGCACACATGCGCCCTCTGTCCCTTTGGTGGTCTCTGGTGGTCTTTTGAGACCCCTGGTGGTCGTCTCACTGTGTCCACTTGATGACCTCCCAGAACTCACTTCCATATATGGCCTCATTCTGGCTCAGAAGGTCCTGTTTTGGTCCCATAGCCCTGTTTCAGACAGTTCCTTGAAGATACGGTGGTCCTTATCTTCGTCTTCAACCGATCTTTGCTGTTTTGTCCGTATTCTCTCATGATGTACCAGCAACATCCACTGTTTTGTCTGTATTTTCTGGCGACAGCAGCGAAAATATGTCCTTGGGTGCATTCTCTTCTGGGATTTCTCATAACATTTTGACCGGAGGTTTACGATGCCTTGACCCAGCAAGAATTCAGGCAATTTTTGAAGTGCCATTACCCAGGACTAAGAAAGAGCTATGACAGTTCCTTGGGCTAGTAGGATACTGCAGAGCCTCGGTTGAAGATATTTCCACTTTACCTAGACCACTGTATGACTTTTTAACCCAAAACTGCCCCAATGTTGTGGTATGGACATGAAAAACAGAACAGAGCTTTAGAAAATTAAAAGATAAATTGACCAAGGCTTTGGCTTTTGCTCTTCCCAACCCAGAGAAAGAATTTGAATTATATGTGGTCGCCAAGCAGGGCCATGTCAAAGGAATTTTAATGCAAGAGCATGGAGGCACGCGAAGACCAGTGGCTTATTTTTCTGAAATGTTAGACCCGGTGGCTAAGGGGTGGCCTTATTGTCTGCAGAATTGTGCAGCTATGGCCCTAATGGTAACTGAGGCCCAAAAATTGACCATAGGAGGATCCCTTGTTGTCAAGGTCCCACACGAGGTCAAGGCATCTCTAATTGAAAGGGCTTCTAAATGGATGACCAGCGCCAGGTTCTTGCAGTATGAAACCTGTTTAATGGAGCAGGAAGATTTAGAATTGAGAAGCGGGGGAGGGTTTAACCCAGCTTCTTGCCTGATTGGCCCTGAGGGAGAAGAATCGAAGGTAATAGATCTCCAGACTCGGGCTAGGGAAGATTTGGGAGATATCCCTTGGCCAGATGGGGACAATGCGTTCATTGATTGATCTTCAAGAGTAATAGAAGGGAAACGGGCCACAGGATATGCAATCATTAATAGGGAAGGGAGCTGCTAGAAGGAGGAAAGCTACCATCTACCTGGTCAGCCAAAACGGCAGAATTGTATGCTCTAATAAGAGTCTGTGAATTATACCAAGGCAAGGTAATGAATATCTTTACAGATTCTAAATATGCATATGGGGTGGTACATATGTTTGGAAAGCTGTGGGAAGAAAGAGGTTTGTTAACTTGCCAAAGAAAGGCATTGACACATAAGGATCTGATTACCCACTTACTGGAGGTAGTAAACCTACCCAAGAAGGTCTCGATAATTCATATCAGGGGACATCAGACAGGATACTCGGAGGAGGTGGTAGGCACCAAGATCCTCCCTCTCCTCCCAGTAGTCCAGCCATTACTGGAAAAGATGTCTTTTCTGCCAGAAGAATTAGAGATAATTAAAAATAGTGGGGCAGAAGAAAGAAGACATTTGGGCTCTAGAGGACTGATGAGGGCCTTCCTCAAAACCTACGCTGCCCTTGGTCTTTTTGGTCTGGCGAAACGGGCTATTGAGGGCTATAAGGCAAAGAGCCGAGCCGCAAGAGAAGTTGCAAGGGAGGATGACCCTGGGCTGTGCGCCCATTCCAACGATGCCAAGTAGACTTTACTGAGCTGCCCCGTATAGGGAGGCTTAAGCATCTTCTAGTATGTCAGCTAACAGGATGGTCTGAGGCATTTCTGACTGCCTCAGCAACAACTGGGTCTGTAATTAAGGTGTTCTTAGAACAAATAATTCCAAGATATGGGCTGCTAGAGGCAATAGATTCAGATAGAGGAAAGGTTCTTCAAGGTGTTATGACTGCCCTGGGGATTCAATGGGATTTGCAGACCCCTTGGCATCCCCAGAGCTCTGGTAGAGTGGAAAGGATGAATGGGAACATTAAAAGGGCATCTTCTGAAATTGGTGTTAGAAACTAAGATGCCGTGGACACGACTTCTACCATTAGCTTTAGCAAGAATAAGGGGATTCCCTACCCTGCTAACACCCAACCTGGTGGGGAGGTAGAGATAAGTGATCAATATGTGGCCAGAATATTTTCTTTTGTAAAGCCTCTCCGACAGGAAGCTCCATTCGCACAGACCCTGCCCTTGGATTTTGCAGTACCAGCAGATTGGGTCTTGGTCAAAGAATGGAAAGAAGCACCACTGGCAGCAAAGTGGAGTGGACCTTATAACCACAGAAACATCAGTCAAGACAGCCAAGCATGGATGGCCAAGGTACCAGAAATCTGGACTTCTCAGTTGAAGGAAAAGGATGGCAAGCCCCGGCTAACTCTCCATAGATCCGTAACACTGGTTGGGAGCGGGTCAGGAGACAGAGAATTGATTCTTGACCCTAAGGGAAGAAGCAGCCAGGGTCTTTAATAAATGTTGGGTCTGTGGGAGTCCAGCAGGGTCTGAAGACTGGCCATGGGTGGCCAGTGCTATCCAACCCAGGTGATTAGTTACTAACCTATGCAGAGTCTAGTACACTTCCAAGGATGGGTGTAGAGGTTTGTAAAGACAAATATTAAGGAGAAAAAAAAAAAGCGTAGGGACTGAGCATAACACACTAGTTTGTGTCTTTACAAATAAGGGAGTTAGTTACCCCACATTCTTTGGCTGACGAGCGGGACAAAGGAGTATATGCAGCGGGAAGGACTGAGTGGAGCCAAGAGTCACCGCTTTCACTAAGGAGGGAATTGCTCCCCATTCTTTGGCAAGGGGGACAAAGGAGTCAGGTGACCTCAGGTGAGAACAGATGGAAGGAGGCAGGGAGTTTAGTGTAGGTGGGCCAGGAAGTCCGTAACTTCTGAGTACCTTGGCCAATGGGGAAAAGGAGAGGGCGTACCTCGGTCGGGAAATTAGGATAAAAGGGGGCTGCGTCCT
The DNA here is from genome assembly GCF_059628265.1 of Tinamus guttatus. Taxonomy (NCBI): domain Eukaryota; kingdom Metazoa; phylum Chordata; class Aves; order Tinamiformes; family Tinamidae; genus Tinamus; species Tinamus guttatus. Next base: position 77,012 of record NW_028288856.1, read on the forward strand.
CCAGCAATTTGAGATATCCCACAGGGATATGCCCTGGTGGACTCTTCCTTTATTCAAATAAAGTTTTAAGACTCCTCTGTCTCCTTTGTGGACATTCGGTTCTTAACAGGGAGATTTTCTGCACAGATGCTATTAAGTTTATAATCTCCTTCCCTGTGAACCTTCATGAGCAAGAACAGGCTCTTCATAGTTGACAAAGCCAGAAAGGAGACAGATCTAACACTTCCCTGCACTTAGAAGTAAATGTTTCTCTGATGGATAATCAGAGACAAGTCCTGCTGCTGTGACCTACAGGAGAATTGCTGTTGGGGGAAGACAGAAAAGTGCTAGATTTCCTCTTGAAAAAAAAAAAAAAAAAAGGCAAACAAACAAAAAAACATGTTCTCCTTCATCTGGATCCTTCTGGTAAGCTTTTAATTTGATTTACTCAAATGTTCATGGACTACTTATTTTTTTACCAAAGAGTAGATTTGCTTATTTTTCTAATTTCTATATCAGGAGACATTTTCACTGCTTTGGAAATTAAGTGGAAACAGAGAAGCCATGGGATAACTCAGTTTTGAAGTACTGGCAATGTGGAAGCACAAGATCAGAAAAAAATAATGTTGGCATATGTTGTGGTAAACATTTTTATAAGCAATGTAACTTACTGGTGCCACTCCATGTGTCAGGTGGTGCCAAGCTCAGCACCAAGGTTTTTTTTTTTTTTATTTTCAGAGCTTGGGGAATCTTCTCATGCTTAATCAAATAGGTATCTTTTTGCTGGGAATGAGAAAAATGATGGCAAGAAGATTTCAAAAAGCACTGAGGGAAGGGAAACTGTGGCTCTCTACCTTGTAGAGTATCAGGAAGAGGGGAGCAGGGGCGGGTGGCGGGGGGCTGAAGGGAGTGAGAGAGTGAGCTCCCCAAAGGACCTGGCAGCTCACTACTGTCCCTGTCCTTATAGTGCTAAGAAAGCTCCCATGCACACCCATCTTGTATTTCCACAAGCCTTGGTGGAAAAATTCTAATATTTTCCAGTAACAAATGTTTTTGTTTTTTTGTTTTCTCTAATACTAGAGACTTGCAAGAAAAGTTAAGTTTAGAAATCAACCTTAAAACTTTTGAAAAAAGCCTTTCAGTTATATGAGTTTTCTTATTGAATCAAGTGACAAGCAGAGGGAATTCCATATGGCAAGTAATTTTTTTTCTATTATTTTTGTGTTGCTTTCCCCTTGTGGAGCTCGGGCAGAGTAAGGAGAGAAAGAAGGCATTTCTGCTTCCTATGAAGCAGTAGAAATTGGTCACAACTGAAGGCAGGTGACACTTCTACTAGCAATGAAATTTCTTGGGCATCTGGTTCATGTATCCTTTCCCACACTTGTGCCAAAGTGAGGTCTGGAAACAATTGTTATTCGAATCTGACTGGCATGGCCTTGTGGTGTTCCTCTGCAGAATTAAACTCGAGCTTTTCCCAGGGGTCATTTGGGAGGTTTCTCTAATAAGTTCCCTTCTGTGCAGAGGCTTACATAATTGAAAAAATGCCTGCTGTCTTCCTGGGGCATACCATAATATAGCTGTGGCTTATGTTGTTTGGATACACGTCTAGTGTTCGCTGTAGGACTCTGGAATGAACTCTGGGGCCTATGATGTTGTGATAAGATGTGGAATACAGGTGCTGTTTATCTCTTAATGCAGATATTGCATGGTTTTCTGTGATGGCAGAGATTTGGACTTGTTGAACAAAGTGTCCTTTCTAGACCTGTACTCTTATGTTCTCTTGCAAAACAGATAGGAGTCCATTGATTTAAATGGTACTCCTGGTTCTGCCACAGACTTCATGCACAATACTTGAATTGTACCTTTCCTTATTATCTGTCTATCTAGCAATCTGTCTGTTAGATATTTTTGTCATATTGGGGGTCTGTCACATCCTCTGAAATGGTGTGTTATGAATATGTGCTCCAGAAAGAAACCATACTCTCTTATTCTTTTACTGCATGTAGAAAATTAAAGTTTAAGAAAACATTTTTTAAAATAGCTTTGCCCCTTCTTTTCTGCCTGTGAGAAATATTCACTTCCAAAAACTTTATCAATACAAGTTTAAAGTTGACTTGGTGGGGTCTTGCATGCCTGTAGACAGGTGCCTCTGGAAGGCAGAATATAGCACAGGCTTTATCTGAAACTAAATTGCACCAATAACTGTCCCAGTGGTTTTACATAGTGCTGTAACATTATGCTCAGTTGGCATCATTACTAAAGCTCTACCACTGTAACCTGATAACCTGATACTAGTTTTCTGTGACAATTCTTTTTTTTTATTATTTTTATTAATTGAATTACTGATATTCCAATACTGAGTAATTTATCAGTAAACCTATGCCAGTCCTAGCAGTGGGGCTGTGTCTCAGAAATATTTCTGCATGCTTTAGAACTGAGAAGTCAAAATTAAAGTGTGAAGAATGTCACTAAAAACTTCCGATTTGGTTAAATTCAGAGTGGAGAATCAGGTTGTATAAATTCTCTGTGAAAGGGAATGAAGCTGTGGGTCCATGAGTGCCAGTAAAGGTGGCAGTGCAGTCCCAGACTGATCTCCTGAAGGCCAAGGGAGAAGCAACACAAAGGAGCCTTCTTGGGCAAGTCTGTGCCAGAGGTATGGAATGCTTTGATAAGTACGTAGCCTGCCCAAAATCACAGAATCACAGAATGTTTAAGGTTGGAAGGGACCTCTAGAGATCATCTAGTCCAACCCCCCTGGTCCAGCAGGGACACCTAGAGCACATGGCACGGAGTGGCATCCGGGTGGGTTTTGAAGATCTCCAGAAGACAAGGAGGAAGCCAGTGGGCAATGTGACAGGAAAACATGTGACTTTCTATCAGTTTCCTTCTTTCAGAAGGAACCCATACAGAGATTAGACTGAATTTGCTTTTAGTTTCTAAAATCACCCACTGAGTTTCACTTAACACAAAAATACACAGATCAAGACAAGAGGTGATACTTCTTGTAATTATTTCCTTGCTTCTACTTTCTTAGCAGTTTGGAGCATTTGTCTGGAGTCAATGATCTGACCCAGACTAGTCTGGGTGACTCTTCCAAATCATTTGTCCTCCAAACCATTTACTGCCCTTGGCTCATCTTATAATCTCACACATTTGTTCATAGACTGTTGCAGATAGTTAGGGAACGGCGGCCGGAAGATATCGTGCTGTACGGAAAGATAGGGCCCCTAATAGCCAATAGTGTTTAGTCTATGGTGTAAGCAGACGGATGTGACGTTGTAAACCTAGCTATATAACACCTTGTTACCCATCAATAAACGCCATTTGCTGTCCACCACATTGGTGTCAACTAGCTGATGGCCCGAGTGGCTTGGGGGTGGTCGCCATGCCGTCCCTGAACCAGGTCGCTGCAGCCATTTGAACTGCAACAATAGACAAACCTCTCCACTCTGTTATCAAAGCATGCAGACTTCTCCCCTTCATTTGTCTACGATTTCTCATTTGTCGCTGTGAATTCATCTATACATCTCTGCTCCAACACCTTGATTTCTTTGCTCTCTTATGCAATGAAGTTAGGGCAAAGGAAACTCTTATGAATTTACTGCACACCCATTTTTATGCACTAATTCCCTCTCATTGTGCCAACAGCAGAGGCAGATTTTTTTTTTCACTGTAGCCGTGCCAGTACCTTCTGCCCTTAGCTATCAAAAATTTCTGCCTTTGACTGGGAATAAGGTGCTTTTATGAGTGCCTTTTGTAGTCAAAATGACCTAGAATGATTTATGGCTTAAATATATATTTTTGGCAATTCGGGTAGCATACCTGGTTATGGCTGCTGGGGACACATCGCTGTCCTCAGCGTACAGTTAGATGAAATGGAGGAAGCCAGTTGCATAGTTCACTGCCACAAAAAGGAGGAATCCTGCACCATTTTGTTATGAGAAACTCCAGAAGAGAATGCACCCAAGGACATGTTTTCGCTGTTGTCACGGGAAAATACAGACAAAACAGCAGATGTTCCAAAGCCTTGGTCAATTTATCTTTTAATTTTCTAAAGCTCTGTTCTGTTTTTCATGTCCATACCACAACATTGGGGCAGTTTTGGGTTAAAAAGTCATACAGTGGTCTAGGTAAAGTGGAAATATCTTCAACCGAGGCTCTGCAGTATCCTACTAGCCCAAGGAACTGTCATAGCTCTTTCTTAGTCCTGGGTAATGGCACTTCAAAAATTGCCTGAATTCTTGCTGGGTCAAGGCATCGTAAACCTCCGGTCAAAATGTTATGAGAAATCCCAGAAGAGAATGCACCCAAGGACATATTTTCGCTGCTGTCGCCAGAAAATACAGACAAAACAGTGGATGTTGCTGGTACATCATGAGAGAATACGGACAAAACAGCAAAGATCGGTTGAAGACGAAGATAAGGACCACCGTATCTTCAAGGAACTGTCTGAAACAGGGCTATGGGACCAAAACAGGGCCTTCTGAGCCAGAATGAGGCCATATATGGAAGTGAGTTACTAGAGGTCATTGAATGGACACGGAAAGGCGACCACCAGGGGTCTCAAAAGACCACCAGAGACCACCAAAGGGACAGAGGGCGCATGTGTGCGAGGGTGGGGTATATTATAATTAGTTCTGGGAAAAAGAATGAATATGTATGATCATTCCAAGAATTTAATGCATATGTAGATAATAGAGAAATAAAAGCTTTAGCAAACGCACCTTAGGGCAGGCACGATAGATGGAGCTATCCCCCGTGCACCCAGTGCTGCAATAAAGTCAATGCCTGATTCTTAATACTACATTGGTGTTAAGAGGTTTTTTTTTTCTCCTGGTTTTTGGTGACAATTTGGCCCCTCAATCTTCTGTCCCTCGCTTCCACCCTTAGTCAATAGTTTTCTCTTAGCTTAACAAACTCCACTGACTCGCTGAGAGGTCAAAGGAGTGCCAGGGCTGTGCAGTGGAGAAGATGAGACCACACAAGTCGAAGGGCTGGAGTGATAAGTGGGGAAATGGGGCCTGAGCCTGTCCCTTTTGGCAGCAGCAAGCTGTTAGAGCAGCTCAAGCGCCCACTGGTCTGCACCCTCCTGGTGCACAAAGGATACCCCAGGAGAAAGGCTGAAGCAGTTGGTGTGCTGTCAGGTCACTCCCTCCCTCACTCTGCAGGGACTTTACTCCATCCAGAGGTCTTTTGTCCCCTGCTTGTTCTCCAAACAGCCTCCTTGCAGGCAGGTAAGGGAAATAGCTCCAGCTAATCTCCTTAGCACACCTATTGTCTGGTTAAAGTACAGTCATTATGTGCAACAAGCCTCCATTGTAGCTGGGCAAGGGACAGCCACAGCCCAGGGAGGCAAGGTCAGAGGAGTACTTTTTGCAGGGCCAACAGGGCCCAGTAAGCCCCTCCACCCAGTGCAGCAACCAGCTGTGCCCATGTTTTCCCCAGCTCCCTGTCCCTGCCTTACGCCAGGGTTCAAATTGCAAGGCTTTGATTAGGTGGGAGGAAGGTTTACCAGGAAAGCTCTTCTGGATGAATGCACATGCATTGCCTGGCAGAACATGTTGGGCCCCTATTTAATTAACTCTGTAATTAACAGACATTGCCCAGTTTGGGAAAGATGTGCCTTTTGGGGAGCACAAATAATGCCCGTGGCTGGGAAAAGCAAGTGTATTTTTGAATTAAATTCTTGGTGACCAAGTTTGACCTTATTCGCTCTAGTAATGAGCAAGCGTATCCTGCTAGGCTCAGTGGCTCAACAGTAAGAGGCAGGTTCAGAATATGACTCTGAGGCTGCAAACAACTGTGTTCATAAACTGGGGTTGCTCTTCCAAGCAAGTCTACATTACTTGCTTGTCACTTACTTGTCACTGTATGCCCAGGTCTCCTCCCAGAAGTTACTACTAAACCTCAGCTCTGCCAGCTGCACTAAGAAAAGCCCTCTGCAACTTGCTCAGGCCGAAGTGGATTCAGCTACTTTAAGCAGAGTGAATAACAGGAGTTTTGCTAATCTGTCTCACTTTCCCTGAAATGGTCTAGGGAGCTGTTACCAAAAACTATATATATAGTTAAAGAAAGCTGGTGTCATTTACCCACTTTTGAAACTTCTCATGGCCTTTTCAGAGCCTGATAAGCCTAATAAGTTTCAATCCCTCTCCCAATTGTCACATAAATTCCCCTTACATTTTTAGTAATCATCCTTTAGCTAGACCAATTAACAGTAATATAACTAGGAGTACAATAACCGTTTGCAAAAGACCTGCCAAGCATCCGGTGAGAATCCAAGTCCTTGTAAAATATTGTTCAGCCAATTACCTTCTAAGCCTTTATTCATGTGACATTTGCTCCCTTCCACATATGTTCCCACATTTTGGATAAATTGCTGGGTAAAACTCCCCAAGGGGCTGGATTCCCAGATTCGGTTGGTATAGACAAACAAGCAGTTATTCAGATAACATTTTGCGTTTCCCCAAATCCTTGGACTAATTGTAAAATCAAATTGTTCTGTAGGCCGCCTCCCTTATTAATAAACAGACTAATACGAAGCATAAATCTTAATATGTTGAAAGACGATTCAAAACTGATATAATTTTAGTCAACTCTCTTTTTATTGGTGGGTTCACGACACCTTGTCTGACTGGGGTTATCCACCATCCATCAGCAGTCATTTTGCATTTCAATAATTCAGCCAACCTCTTCTCTTTTTCTGTATACTTGGGGGGCTTCGATCCTCCATCCCCTTTCCTTCCAAACTGCCCTGTGTGCATGTATTACCCCAAAGGCATATTTCAAGTCAGTATAGATATTGGCCCGCTTTCATAGAATCATAGAATCATAGAATGCTTAGGGTTGGAAGGGACCTCTAGAGATCATCTAGTCCAACCCCCCTGCATACGCAGGGACACCTAGAGCACGTGGCACAGGACTGCATCCAAGCGGGTTTTGAAGATCTCCAGAGAAGGAGACTCTACAACCTCTCTGGGCAGCCCGTTCCAGTGCTCTGTCACCCTCACTGTTAAGAAATTTTTCCTTAAGTTCCTATGGAATTTTTGGTGTTTCAGTTTCCGGCCATTTCCTCTAGTCCTATCAGTGGCCACCACTGAAAAGAGACCATCCCCGTCCTCTGCACTCCCTCCCTTGAGGTATTTATATACACTGATTAGATCCCCTCTCAGCCTTCTCTTCTCCACGCTGAACAGGCCCAGCTCCCTCAGCCTCTCCTCATAGGGCAGATGTTCCAGGCCCCTGATCATCCTTGTAGCCCTGCGCTGGACTCTCTCCAGCAGCTCCACATCCCTCTTGTACTGTGGAGCCCAGAACTGGACACAGTACTCCAGATGCGGCCTCACCAGGGCTGAGTAGAGGGGCAGGATCACCTCCCTCGACCTGCTGGAGATGCTCTTCTTAATGCAGCCCAGGATTCCGTTGGCCTTCTTGGCCACGAGGGCACACTGCTGCCTCATGGTCAACTTATCATCCACCATGACACCCAGGTCTTTCTCTGCAGAGCTGCTCTCCACAAGGTCAGACCCCAGTCGGTACTGGTGTCTGGGGTTATTCCTCCCCAGGTGCAGGACCTTGCACTTGGCCTTGTTGAATTGCATGAGGTTTTTCACCGCCCAGTTGTCCAGTCTGTCCAGGTCCCTCTGGATGGCAGCACAGCCCTCTGGGGTATCGGCTACTCCTCCCAGTTTCATGTCATCAGCAAACTTGCTGAGGGAGCACTCTGTGCCTTCATCCAGGTCATTGATGAATAAATTGAACAGGACTGGACCAAGGACTGACCCCTGGGGGACCCCACTAGCCACAGGCCTCCAACTAGACTCTGCACCGTTGATCACCACTCTCTGGGCCCTGCCATCCAGCCAGTTCCTAATCCATCTCACTGTCCACTCATCTATCCCACACTTCCGGAGATTGCCCAGGAGGATGTTGTGAGGGACGGTGTCAAAAGCCTTGGTGAAGTCGAGATAGACGACATCCACCGCTCTCCCCTCGTCTATCCAGCCGGTCATTTCATCATAGAAGGCTATCAGGTTAGTCAGGCAAGATTTCCCCTTTCCTCCTGATAACTCCAGAGCCCGTGTCAAAGCAATCGTCAGCTTTCTGAGATGATGTATTTATTGGCAATGGTTTTGTCTCTATTTCTTCTTCTAAGGTGACAACCGCAAAACCAGCCTTCCATTCTCCTTTTTCCACAGAACTGCTTACATGAGTAAATGACTCCCACTCTGGATTTTGTAAGGGAGTATCTCTCAGTATCTCACTGTCTGCTCTACTGCTAAGCTTCCTCCTGTCCTACCAAAATCACAGAATTATAGAATCATTATGGTTGGAAAAGACCTTCAAGATCATCGAGTCCAACCATAAACCGTTCAACACCATGCCTGCTAAACCATGTCCCTAAGTGCTTCATCTACATATTTCATGAATACTGCAAGGGATGATGACTCCACTACTTCCCTGGGCAGCCTGTTCCAATGCTTGACTACTCTTTCCATGTAGAAATGTATCCCAATATCTAACCTGAACCTCCCCTGGTGCAACTTGAGGCCATTTCCTCTTGTCCTATCTTTGGTAGTTATTCTGGAGAAGAGATCAACCCCCTGCCTCACTACAACCTCCTTTCAGGTAGTTATAGAAAGCAATAAGGTGTCCTCTGAGCCTCCTCTTCTCCAGACTAAATCACCCCAGCTCCCTCAGCCACTCCTCATAAGGTCTGTGCTCCAACCCCTTCACCAACTTCGTTGCCCTTCTTTGGACAGGCTCCAGCGCCTCCATGTCTTTCTTGTAATGAGGGGCCCAAAACTGAACACAGTATTTGAGGTGCGCCCTCACTAGCTCCGAATACAAGGGGACGATCACTTCCCTGGTCCTGCTGGCTACACTGTTCCTGATACAAGCCAGGACGCCATTGGCCTTCTTGGCCACCTGGGCACACTGCTGGCTCATGTTCAGCCGGCTGTCGACCAACACCCCCAGATCCTTTTCTGCCGCGCAGCTCTCCAGCCACTCTGCCTCAAGCCTGTAGCGCTGCATGGGGTTGTTACGACGAAAGTGCAGGACCCGGCACTTGGTCTTGTTGAACCTCATATGGTTGATCTCAGCCCATCAATCCAGCCTGTCCAGATCCTTCTGCAGAGCCTTCCTTCCCTCAAGCAGATCAACTCTTCCTCCCCGCTTGGTGTCATCTGCAAACTTGCTGAGGGTGCACTCAATCCCCTCATCCAGATCATCGATAAAGATATTGAAGAGGACGGGCCCTGACACAGACCCCTGGGGAACACCACTTGTAACCAGTCTCCAGCTGGATTTATCTCCATTCACCACCACTCCCTGGGCCCAGCCATCCAGCCAGGTTTTCACCCAGCAAAGAGTACACCTGTCTAAGCCTTGAGCTGCCAGCTTCTCCAGGAGAAAGCAGTGGGAGACTGTGTCAAAGGCCTTCCTGAAGTCTAAGTAGATCACGTCCACAGCCTTCCCCTCATCCACTAGGCGGGTCACCTGGTCATAAAAGGAGACCAGGTTGATTAGGCAGGACCTGCCTTTCATGAATCCATGTTGGCTGGGCCTGATCCCCTGGTTGTCGCACACATACTGTATGATCGCCCTCAAGATGATCTGCTCTATAACTTTCCCCGATACCGAGGACAGGCTGACAGTTCCCCAGACCCTCCAGATGACCCTTCTTGTAGATGGGTGTCACATTGGCAAGTCTGCAGTCATCTGGGACTTCCCCAGTTGACCAGGACTGCTGATAGATGATAGAGAGCAGCTTGGTGAGCACTTCTGCCAGGTCCCTCAGGACCCTCGGGTGGACCCCATCTGGCCCCATAGACTTGTGAGTGTCCAAATGGAGTATTATGGGGAGAATTTAATGGAGAATTATGGGGAGTTTCTTCTACTCTCCATAAATATCTTCCAGCTCAGGGGGGCAATTACCTTGAGGATAACTGATCTGTGTATTAAACATTGAGGCAAAAAAGGCATTAACTACTTCAGCCTTATCCTCATCCTGGGTGACAATGTTCCCCAACCCATCCAATAAAGGATAGAGATTCTCCTTAGCCCTCCTCTTCTTGTTAATGTATTTGTAGAAGCATTTTCTGTTGTCTTTTACAGCGGTGGCCAGACTGAGTTCCAGATTAGCTTTCACCTTTCTAATTTCCTCTCTGCATGCTGTAGAAATGTCCTTGTACTCTTCCTGAGTTGCCTGCTCCTTCTTCCAAAGCTGGTAAACTCTTTTTTTTTTTTTTTCCCAGGAGTGATTTTTCCCAGAGATAATTCCCTATTCAGCCAGGCCAGTCTTCCCCTCCATCTCATCTTTTGGCACACGGGGATGGCCTGCTCCTGTGACTTTAAGATTTCCTTCTTGAGAAAAGTCCAGCCTTTCTGGACCTTTTTGCTCTTCAGGACTGTCTCCCAAGGGACTCTCCCAACCAATGTCCTAAACAGTCCAAAGATTGCCCTCCAGAATTTCAACGTAGAGCTGGTGAAGAGGCTGGAGCTCAGACCTTATGAGGAATGGCTGAGGGAGCTGGTGTTATTTAGTGTGGAGAAGAGGAGGCTCAGGGATGACCTTATCGCTCTCTACAACTCCCTGAAAGGAGGTTGTAGTGAGGCAGGGGTAGATCTCTTCTCCAAAATAACTACTGAAAGATAGGACAAGAGGAAATGGCCATATGTTGCGCAAAGGGAAGTTCAGGTTAGATATCAGGAAAAAATTCTATAAGGAATGCAATTACAAAAAAAGAGAAGACAGTTATTGGAATGTTCCAAAAGGATCTGGATGGTGCTGGATATGCAGGGATAAAGCACAGAGGGCCTTGCCGCCTAGACGGTTAGGAGTAAGTGAACTGGAAAAAGCTTTGGTAAGCATTTCCACGGTGGTGGAATGTACAGGTAATGAGACTTCTCGTGCCATTATTGTCTTAGAAGAAGAAGCTTCAGAAATTGCTACAATAACAATTCAAAACAGGGTGGCTCTGGATATGTTGTTGGTCTCACAAGGAGGAGAATGAACAATAATTAACACCAGCTGCTGTGTATATATAGATCAAAGTGGGAGGATTTCTACTGACTTAAATGAAATTTGAAAACAGAGTAGGATAATGCATGAAATTCAGAAGGACAATACGCCTGTTGGATTTGAAGAGACATGGAAACGTTTAACTTCCTGGTTCCCCGATCACGGGTTAAAATGTGTTTAGCAATCTTAGGAATAATCTTATTAGCCTTTATATGTGTATATGTAGTAATTCAATGCTTTTTTTTTATTGTTGCACAAAATATCAGTCTCAAAGGGGAGAATAATCTTGCAGGATTACGATGATTCACCTTGTTTAAGTAGAACAGATGTCCCCTGTATCTTGGTAGGACAGCAGGAAACTTAGCAGCAGAGCAGACTGAGCAGACAGTTAGCATTCTTTAACCAAGGACAACCTGGAGCTGCTCGTTAAAATCAGAATGTTTTTAACACTTTGCAAACTTGGCAGAAAAACCCAAGGTCCATGTATCCTTAAGTGAAGGGCCTTCATTATAATACTAAAAATCACGCCCATGGGTCAAAAAGACCCTTGCCCAGGTGAAGACCCCTTCACTGAGCATACAGAATAGTGGGCACCATGAGTAATCAATATTATAATTGTATGAAAATTACTAACCAATCAGTGTAAGATTGGGGATGTGCTTGGGGTGATTACTGAGTGTGTCAATAGGATTTGGAAAGTTGGGAAGATGTGCTCGATTTGTGGGAAACCACCGAGCACTCGGCCTTGTGCAGCTCCAGAACAAAGGAGCAAATGTCTCTCCTGCATGTGAGATTACTGGCTCATTGCACACAAGGCTGCAAAGCCGCTTTTCGGATAGCACTGGAGCTGTGGGCCATGGGCAGTGGGTGCTTCCTGAAAGGCCCTTTGGCTGTGGGGCACAGTGCCGGGGGGCAGCAAGGCTAGACAGCACAGGTGGCATTTTTCCCAGATAACCCTCTTGTTTTCAGCAGACAGGTTTAGGCGGTTTGCACTGCTTGGTGCATCCTCCACTAATGGAAATTTTCACAGGAGTAAAAAGGGGGCACATCGTGCCTACGTATGAGAAATAATGGGGGGGGGTCCACGGGAGATGCCACTACGGCTGTAGAACAGGGCTGCACATGGGCACCACCAGCTGCTGCGAAGCAGGGACAGGTCCCCCCTTTCTCTGCTATGTCGTGGGTGGCGTCGGCAGGGACAAGGATGGGGCAGGGGGCAGCTCCCTGCCCCACAGAATGCGGCTGCTAGCAGCAGAGCGTGCACTTGGCCCCTGGCCCACCGCCGACAGTGCGCAAGGGGTTAAGCACAATTTGCCGTTGGTGCAGGGCCTAATGGCTCCCAAACCTAAACAAAAGGGATGACTAAGGGGTTGGTGCAGGGCCTAATGGCTCCCAAACCTAAACAAAAGGGATGACTAAGGGGGGGATATTTTTGAGCTACACAAAGGCCGATAGGGAAGATTTGTGTTACTAATTCCTGTGAAAGGATGTTCACATGGTAGTTATATGGTAGAGCACATTCACAGTTCAGTGCTTCAGTGCTTGTGGCAGTAAATCAGGAGCCTGGAAACAAAAGGCTTGCTTTCTGCTCCCCCCCCTCCAAAAAAAAAAAAAAGAAAGAAAAGAAAAAAAAAAGAATAGACTAGAACCTGCCTAATTAAGCCATATTGTAAAAAAGATCACGAAATAAGACATGCAAAGAGGGAAGCTGGGAAACAGGGCTGATGCAAGCATGCTGCGGTGTCACAGTGTCCTTCAGAGTTGAGGTGGGGGAACCTTGCCCTGCACCTCCCTCCAGCCTGTTTACTTTTCTCCTCCACTAAGCATGAGAAAAGTTGCACATATCTCTCGCCAGCCCTCCCACGCAGGTTCAAGCTGTTATAATTTGAAATCAGGAGGCATTTAAAAATTCTGAGTGAGGCTCTAAATTGCCTCTTTGAAACCAGCAGAGAGGATTTTTTTTTTAATCATTCATCATCTCTTCGAAAACTGCCCTGAAATTAAAATGAAAGAAAATAGAGTCTTGCTGCCAAAGTATGAGTCTTGGCAGAGCTACTCTCCACCGTGGTTTGCTTTTTTTCACTCCCTCCTATTTAAGGCTACATAGGATAATGTCATAATTGAAATGGGAAACACAATTTATATCCCTGCTGCAGCATGAGCTGCCTGCTGTAGCACCAGGGGTAGTCGGAGGGTTATAAGGGGTGGGGGGATGTTTCTTTCTCCCACCCCTATCGGCAGGCAGCAGGAACGACGAGCCAATCAGAGAGCCCAGATTCATAAAAGCTACTTTCTGATTAGCTGCCCTTCCCCCCCCGCTCCTCCCCCCCCTCCTCCCCCTGCCTCTCCTCCCCCTGCCTCTCCTCCCCCTGCCTCTCCTCCCGAGGCCGTTAAGGCAGCGCGTTGTGTAGCGCGTGTGTGCTGGCTGACTCTTGGGTCTTGTGGGGTTTTTTTTTGTTGTTTTGTTTTGTTTTGTTTTAACAAAGGAAGCTTCATGGTATCTGGTGTTCTTTCTTTTTTCCACATACAATAAACCTGTTGGAGGTATTTTTCAAAAAATCAAAAGCGGCTGCAAAAAAAAACCCGCATTCAATGTAATTAGAAGGAAAAGGTCAACTTGATCCAATACAGATTGTAAGTACGATTGCGTGGTGTGTCTATAGCACTTAAATGTGTTTTTTTTTTTCCTTCGTGCAAAGGGAAGTGTTAAGAGTTTGGGGTGTTGAAGTAACTTTTTTTTTTTGGGGGAGGGGGGGAGTAAAATCCATATAAGTAGGAGAATGAGCTATTTGAGAGAAATCAGAAGGTGAAAGGACCATAGTCACACAAATCATGCTTGACGGCGTCCTCGGGGAGCGTTAAAGTACCTTCTTTGAGGAATTTTAACTAACTGATAGGGGAAAACAAAACTTACACAATTACAGATCAGTCTACAACCCCAACAGAACCCCCAAAAGACAGTAGCATGCTAAAGGAGCGAGGAGGCTTAGAGAGGACACGGGAGGCATTTCTCCTGTCATATATTAACACCAGAAATACGAGGCTGGAGCTGAGGGGTGGCATCACCTGTTTGCTCACACTGCCCTGGGCGCTTCCCGAGGCGTCTCCCACAAAACAGCCCCCAGCCGGCACCACTGGCGGTGGCTGAGGGCTGCCTGCCGCCTTTTCCAGGACGTGATCCCTTGGCTGGAGGAAATGCTTCATCTCTGTAACTGGTAGCGGTGGGGGAGAAGACCCTTTTTTATTTTTTATTTTTAAATCAGATCAGTATTTGCTTGATATGCTTGGCACCCATTTTTCCTCTCACAACCAACTGAGCCCACGAGCCTCACGTGACAAAAGCGGCCTGCCCTGTAAGGGAACCACCGCGCCTCGGCGGTTGCTGCTGCTGCCCACTACTATACCTCTTTTAGCTTTCCAACACCAGCTATTTAAAAATATTAAGCTAAAGCTCTGAGCCTCGTCTGATTTACGAGGAGGGGGAGGAAAGGGGGCTGGTGGACAGAAGAAGGGGAGGAAAGAAATAGACTGTGAGTCTTGCTGAGACAATGCGGGGGGGAGAGGGAAGCGATCTCTCCTGGAAAAAAAAGCTTGTCTGTTTTATCTGTTTGGACACTAGTTACTGAATTACTTACCACATGACTAAATTAGCCCAAGCTCCCATTTTATTTTTTTCTATAGGCAGCAATTTGAAACTCTAGTCTGTGCTTTTTTAATTGTTTTTTAGACATTATTTTGAAGACTCCCCCCCGCCTCCCGCCGAACCCTTCGGAAAATGAGAGCACACTCCGCTCCCACAAAATGTTTTCATAACCGTTATATCGGATCAGTGGTTCCCTCAAGTTAGTTCAAGAAATCGTATCTGTCAGCACGGGCGAAAAAATGCCACTTCCCAACTAACAGGCGGAATACAGCCCAGATTTTCCATCTTTTTTTATCCTGATGTTAGCACGTTCTGTCTGTAGGTTTGTAGGCGCCTAGGTTTGTAGGCGCCTGTAGGTTGTTTGTTTGTTGCATGGAATCATTACTTACTGATCAGGATGGCTCCGAGGGCTGGGGCTGTAGAGAGAGTGTGAAGTTGGGGAAACTTTCTTTTTTTTTTTTTCTTTTTTTTTTTTAATTACTGTGATGGTCGTTGTCTCTTGGTGCTTGTTCAGGAGAGCAAGCAAAAAATCGGGTCCTCAATGCTTTTGGTTTGAATATGCGATGTGACCTGACGGCTTGTAAAGTTGTGAGGAGCAGTGTTTTATTTATTTATTTATTTTTATTAAGCGAGCAGAAAAAGCAAAACAAACAAACAAAAGGGCTTCTGCTCCATGCCCCAAAGCAGGAGGAGATATGTTATTGATCATTTTATACTGGCTGAGATGTTACTTGCTTTCTACTTCTCAATCACTTGCTCTTTAAGTAAAATGAGGCACAGAGTTGCTGCTGAGACGAGTGGGAACAGCATTTTGATTTGCTAGTTTAATTAAAATGATAAAGGATTAAAGATAAGTAATATGTATATATTTATATATATATATGTATAAATATTTCAACAGATGACTGTAAAAGGGTGAGATCCCTTTAAAAAAATCATTTTAACTGAGCTTTATCAAACACACACTCATTTGCGATCACTGAGGCCACACTGGTGCAGATCACTTAAAGTGTATGTCTTAATCAGTTTCCTGTACAGTCAGTAACACTATTTTTAACAGACCTAACAATTGTGTGACCTGGGAGTACAGTAGGACTGCCTGTAGAACTGTTATCTTGAGCCTATTTTTAAAAGAAATAAGTTTTTTTTTTTCCTATAGAGTTTGATAATTTTCAGTAAATGTTTGTATATGTAGGTTGCTGTCTTGTATTGTGTCAAGGAAAATGAGGTTTCCTACTTTTCTCTGTTCTTCCCTCCCTCCCCTATTAAAAAAAAAAAAGTAGAAAGAGGAAAAGATAATACAGGAAAGTCGCAAAACTTCAAGGGTCTGGTTTAAAGCCACAGAATCCATGGAATACTCTGAAGAGTGAATCTGTGTCCTTCCTTTTCTCCCTTTTGTGCCCGTAGGTGGTGGTCCAGGTCGTTAGATTGCAACGTGTGCTCAATAGCTAGGCACAAGTCCTAAGTCTGTATTTCCTGAGCTTTGTGGATTTAAATCATGCAGTTATATATTTTTTTCTCTACTTTTTGACGTGACTTTTTAAGAGAGATCATGGATGTTGGGATACAACTAGATTCGAGATGCTCACTGTAAAAGCATCACAGCCTTTGCCTCCAGTTTAACAAACTTAAAAACAAACCTGTAGAAATATTGAGTGATTTCTCTCCCCTTGCCTTCTCCCTTTTTATTAATTGCATTATATTCTGGTAACATCCAGACAAAAAATATTCGACCTTTCCCCTCCTCACAGGCAAAGGCAGACATGGACTGCAGGGTATAAACCTAGACATACCTGGGGGAGGAAGACAAGAAGAGTTAAATTAAAAAACCAAAAAAAAAACCCAAAAAACAAACAAACAAACAAACAAAAAAAAACCCAGCGGAGATAAACGAATGTCCCCACATCTCCAAAGGAAAGTTCATCGGATTTTTATTCTAGAGATCTCATCTTCAGGATGTCAGTGAACACTTCCACTGCAGGAAAAGGTGTGGATCCAAATGCGGTTGATACTTATGACAGTGGCGATGACTGGGAAATCGGGGTTGGGAATTTAATTATTGATTTGGATGCTGATTTGGAAAAGGACAGACAGAAATTTGAGAAGAATAATTCCACGGATACCAGCAGCAGCACCAGCTACAAGGATTGTGAGGGTCTGGCTTCCAGTGGGGCTAATGCTACCTCGGTCTTATCTGATGGCCTAAAATTTGCTTCTGTTCAGCTCTCTGCTCCCCAGGGGAATTCCTCTCACAAAGAGACTAGCAAATCAAAAGTGAATAGGAGCAAAACTTCTAAGGATGCTAATAAATCTCTGCCTTCTGCTGCCTCGTATGGGATTCCTGAGATCAGCAGTGCTGGCAAGAGGCAGGAAGTCCAAGGGCACCCTGGAGAGGCAACTGGCATAAATTCAGCACTGGGTCAAAGTGTGAGCACTAACCTAAACGGCAACAACAACACCAGCAACAACAAAACTATTGCATCTTGTGGGAAAAACAAAGAGGAGAAACCAGGTAAAAACCAGGGCAGCAGAGGCTCCAAGCGGGATAAGGATGCGGGGAAGTCCAGGAAGGACAAGCAGCATGACCTGCAGCAGGGCCACCCCAGCAGCAGTGGGGGTAGCAGCAACCTAGCTCCCCCTGGG
The DNA here is from genome assembly GCF_059628265.1 of Tinamus guttatus. NCBI lineage: Eukaryota > Metazoa > Chordata > Aves > Tinamiformes > Tinamidae > Tinamus > Tinamus guttatus. The sequence continues at coordinate 94,303 of NW_028288856.1, forward strand.
CACCTCTATGGCTACAGGGCCAAGGGCGGCAGTGATGGGAGCAGCAGCCCCTTCCACTGCACCTCCTCTGCCGTGGGGGAGGTGAGCAAAAGTACCTTGGATTCAGGGTTAATGGGGAACTCTATTTTGGTAAAGAAGGAAGAGGAGGAGAGCCACAGGCGAACCAAGAAATTGAAAACAGAAAAGGTAGGACAAGCTCCTCTTCATCATCTCTCTTCTGTGTCTCCCTGTGTCTGTGATAAACTTCCCACAATTGTGTGCTTGGCTCTTGTTGTTCTCTCTGTTGTGTATGTGACCTGCATCTGTTCCTCTTCTAAACCAAAAGTCCCTGTCCCGAGGCAGAACACGCCATGTTTTGAGTGTGCTGCTTTTTGCTTTTGATTTCCTCTCCCCATCCCCAGACCTGGGGAACATTTGTGTGTCATGTTGTCTGACTCTCTGATTGCAATTGTTAGTCCGTAATATCAATAATCACCTGCACACTCAACCTGGTGGGTTGAAAAGCAAGCTTTTATTAGCCGGCCGGCGGCGGACCTCTTACAGTTTGCCTGAGATCCGTGCCATCTTGGGAAAAGTTCATGTTTTTATAGACAGCTGCAACTCCTTCATACGTTATTTGCAGTTACCAGTTCTTCACGGCTGATATCTTATCTCATGGTTGCAGCAAGAGCAGGATGGCTCAGCATAAGTAGCAAGCTATGTTCACAGAAGCAGATAGCGAAATTAGGTACCTAGTCACCTCAACCTTATTAACCTCTTACATGGCCCCTCTTTGCACAGGGTCCTACATTTCCCCACTGGCTGTTGTCCCCTACCTCAAACCATTGAGGTAATACTCTTCGCCCAGGAGTGGGTTATAGTACGTCCTCGTGACCATTATTTTTGCCTCTGAAATTGTACTAGCGATATGAGTGTGGATGCATTTTAAGATGCAAGGGATAATGATCATAAAGATTAGAATTAATATTATGGGACCAGCTATTGCGGACATTAGGGTGGTGAGCCATGGGGACCAGTTATACCACGACTGGGACAGATTCTGTTCTTGTGTCCCGTGGTAATATTTTCTTTTAGATTCCTGCGCATCATGGCTAATGTTTCCCTAATGACCCCTGACTGGTTTGCATAAAAGCAGCATGTTTCTCCAAGAGCTACACATAGGCCTCCTTGCTTCATAAAGAGAAGGTCTAGTTCCCTGGTTTGGTGAGGATATTTTTGGGTTCACTTGAGGGCATGGAGCACATCGGGCAGAGATCCTCTCCAACTTCTGACATAGACCTGACATCCAGGGGTGAGGTCATACCAACTCAAGTGCCTTTTTGGGGAGAGGTGCATGCTGGAGTGGAAGTCTCGTAGCCAGGTTTCTGCCCTCTGTTCGGGTAAACACAGTATTCCTCCTGGCAACTACCACCATCCTGCATCTCCCTCTTCCCCTTGATGGTCCTTTATATAATCTTTCTCGGCTTCCGTATATTTGGGGGGTGTTTCAGGCCACTGGGTCTGAGGCATTAATGTTGATATTTGTAGTGGCCCCACTGGCTGTTGAGCCACCTGTTTTGCTTCTCTATCGGCTAGAGCGTTGCCCTGTATCTGGGGACTATTTCCCTTTTGGTGTGCTGGCCAATGGATAATGGCTACCGCTAGGGGGGCCCACACAGCTTCCAGTAGGGCTGAGATCTCTTCTTTATTCTTTATGTCTTTTCCTTCTGATGTTAATAGTCCCCTTTCTTTGTATATCTGCCCATGGACATGGGCAGTGGCAAAGACGTACCGGCTATCAGTATAGATGTTTGCCGCCTTTCCTCTTGCCCACCATAGCGCTCGTGTCAGAGCAATGAGTTCAGCTCTTTGTGCCGAACTACCACGCAGCAACGATTGGGCTCATATTACTCGGCCTTCTTGTGTTACCACTGTGGCCCCTGCATACCGGACTCCATCTTTTACGTAACTGCTGCCATCCGTCCGGTGGCACCCTGTACCCTAGTTGTTTTTTGGGACAGGGGGCCTAATGGTTCTTTAAGTACTTAGTGTGACGCTTCGATGTTGATAAGGAATGACACAGGTTGCTCCCGAACCTTCAAAGTTATCCCGGGCTCTTGGGGCTGTCAGAGCCCCGGCCCCGTCAGTCGTTTTCTTTTTTTTTTCATAAATAGAATTTCTTGTGAGTTTGGTGGCGCATTTTGGTAAGGACACTCATTTTTCCAATGTCCTTTCTTTTTACAAATCGTGCACTGATCTCGGTCAAGAATGGATCGTCTGGGGGGGGATTCCCCATATTATCCCCTCTTTCCCTTCCTTGGGGAAACTTCCTATCTAGAGGATGATGGGGTGGAATGGCTTGTAGAGCTGCCACTGTCGCTATTGTTGCCTTGATGATTTTTTTTCTGAGCAATTTCTACTAGTTCAGTTTAGTTTTTTTTTCCCTGCAAACCCATCTTGTTTTTGTATCTTTTTTTCTTATGTCTGGGGTTGGTTGAGACACAAAGGCTAGATTTATAGCTTTTTGGTTTGCAGGGTCCTCTGGATCACTAGGGGTATAAATTCGATATGCCTCTAGCAGGCGTTCTAAGAATGCAGTTGGGGATTCAGAGGATCCCTGTTTAACTTCTGCTACTTTTGACAAATTCGTAGGTGTTCTGGCTGGTAGGTTTTTTTTTTTTTTTTTTTTTTTTTTTGAAGCCCTTTTATCAGAAACTGCCGATACAACTCAGTGGACCTTCACCCATCCACTGTATGGTCATCCCACTCCAGCTGTTGGAGGGGCACACGTTCATCTTGAACGTTTCTACGACCATGTTCGGTCAGGTCTTCTATACCTGGTATCGATTCTCTAGCTCCTCTTAATATTTTCTCCCTCTCTTTCAATGTAAATAGAGCATGGCGGAGCTGCTGACAATCATCCCATGTGGGTTGATAACTATACATTACAAATTTAAGAAGGGATATCATGCTCCCACGATCTTTTGAGAAGGAAGGGTTTTGTTGCTTCCAGTTATACAGGTCCGTGGTGGAGAAGGGCGCGCTCCCACTTCCTCCAGGGACCTGCCTTAGCGGTAAAACTGATACCAGTGAGCTGGTGGAGTCAGGAGAGATGGCTGCACCAGTTCCCACCGGGCCACAAGTTTGACCCCTTCTGGTGTGGGTGGAGATAAAGGGTCGTCCTGGACAGGACTACCGTGTTGATTCGGCACCACAGTGGGGCTTTGTGCTTCTTGGGGGCTATAGGGTGGTAAAATTGGATCTTCGGGTGGCTCCTGGAGGACAGGGAACTTTGGTGTGGATGACACAGATGGAATGGGGGACTTCTCTCCCCCCATTCTCATTGCTAGTACTTTGTGCCCATTTCCACATTTTACCATACACATTTGTAGCCAAATGGGGGGTTCTTTTAGGATATAATTCCACGGAACGATATAAGGAATCTGATCGGGGTGGCCAGGATCCCCCATAACAATAAAAAGTACTCTTTGGACTACGTCGGGGTCCAAAGACCCCTCAGGAGGCCAACCCACTCCAAAAGTTGGCCATTCACTTTTACAAAAGATTTTCAATTTATCTGCCTTAATATTAAACCCATAATTTAGGAGGGTCCATCTCCTAAAATTTTGAAAATTTGACAAAAAAACAATCAAGGGGTCCTTCGGGAACAGAACTTGATTGTCCCATTCTGTCTGGATCAAAGCGATTTAGAACACAACACAAATGGCACAAATAACAATTAGCACGACAACCGACACAAATAACAATGACCATGCGGAACGTTCCGACCTATTCCAACCTTTTACCCAGGGCAACGCAGTGGCGTCCCATGCGTGTCGGTGGCAGGGAGTTATTGTCTCGTCAGACCTCCCACAGTCCACCACACCAGAAATTGGGGCACCCCTTAACCTCCTGAATCGTAGGATCCCTTACTTTGAGGTTTTTCGAGATCCGGGGACCTGGAACGTCATCAGGTAGCACTCCCCCTGGACCTCGGAGTTCCCTTAAGCTTGCGAGGTGCCGCCTGGTCGCCAAGGGAAGGCAGAATCCAGGGACCTGGAACATCATCAGGTAGCGCTCCCTCTGGAAGCGTTCCCCCAGCAAAGTTGGGCAGCCCTTCCCAACCAGGGAGGGCCTGGCAATTACTGAGATCCTGGATGAGCCCCCAAAATGTTAGTCTGTAATCTCAATAATCACCCGCACACTCAACCTGGTGGGTTGAAAAGCAAGCTTTTATTAGCCGGTTGGCGGCGGACCTCTTACAGTTTGCCTGAGATCTGCGCCATCTTGGGAAAAGTTCGTGTTTTTATAGACAGCTGCAACTCCTTCATACGTTATTTGCAGTTACCAGTTCTTCACGGCTGATATCTTATCTCATGGTTGCAGCAAGAGCAGGGTGACTCAGCATAAGTAGCAAGCTATGTTCACAGAAGCAGATAGCGAAATTAGGCACCTAGTCACCTCAACCTTATTAACCACTTACATGGCCCCTCTTTGCGCAGGGTCCTACACAATCAGCTGAAAGGACAGAACCCTGAGGTCACCCGGACTGAGCTGTCTCTGGTGTCAGCAGTGAGTAGCAGTGTTGGTACCAGATGGATGGCACGTGTTATTAGGCTGGATGTTTGTGTGTTTGCTTAGAGAGTTGTGTAGCAGCCTGGGCTGCTGCTGGCCCAGGACTGTGAGACAGAGGAGCTCTTACATGTTGTTATTAAGTCCGGTTCCCAACCCGCGAGCGAGAGAAGAGCAGAGAGGCCCATAATTGCAGGATCCAACTTTATTACCAGCTAGCTGGGGTCCCCGGCTCACCCTCAAAGGGAGAATCTTGCACAAGGACCCCCCTGGTGCCGCGCGCAGGGTTTATATACCAGCAAGGGGTTGGGTGGTTACACAAAAACTAGATATTTCCTTTTAAGGTCTGACTGCTACGGATTCTCTTCGGATTGGTCGTAAGTAGTGTCTCTCCTCGAAATCTTCCTGCGCCGCGGCAGCGGCTCTGCCTCCAGCAGCCACTCGGCCCTGCCCGGCGGCCAATGGTAGCACCCTGGGCTCGGGGCAGCCTCGCGCCAGATCCCGCGTGAAGTTGCGCGTGGCGCCCTCGGCCACCATGAGCCCTGCGGGCCGCCGTCCACCGCGGGGCACCACGGGTGCAAGGGTTTTGCAGAAACATAATGTTCCGTTCTCACATTCCCCCTTTTTCCTTGTTCATTTTTGAGAATTCCTTCTCATCTTGGTCGTCCACATCTAAATACTGTTGTCGCATCACCATTAACTGTACAGTACCCACCCGATCCTTTACAAATTCTATTCCACCCTCAAGTACTTATCAATCTGTGAAGGGTAGTCCCACGCTGAAATGGTCACACATTCCCAATATGACTGATTGGGGCTATTACAATACCCCTTCCCCGAATTCGAACTAGGGCAGAAATCAGCAGTGAAACTAGGAGATCCCGCTGTGACCCTTGTCTGCACCACTTGCCCATCCTCCCACCTTGACAAAGTCCACTTGTAAGGTAGATGGGGGCTTTCCCCTGTTACCAGTCGGGTCGTCACCAGAACTAGGACCAGGAGATGCCGCATTCTGTCGTTTGACGCGGATCTTTAGGGGGTTCTCAGGATTCTGCTGAACTTCCCACTTCTCAGCTTCCTCTCGTTCTGGAGGGGATGCCCTTCGCACATGCGAGTGATGTACCCACGGGCCGATTCCATCAACCTTTAGAGCAGTGGGGGTTACAAGAACCACAACATAAGGTCCTTTCCATTTTGCTTCTAATGACTTTCGGTGATGCCTTTTTACCCATATCCAGTCTCCCAGTTCAAGATCATGCATGGGTTCCATAGGCCCTTTCCCTTGATTATAGATAGCCCTGATTAGTGGAAAGATCTCCTTATGTACTTGATACACGGCCTGGACTGCCTGAAGCATATCTTTTGGTCCCGGTTCGATTCTCCTTTCTCCTTCTCTTAGTGGGTACACCGGAGGTGGAATCCCATACATGATTTCGAAGGGGGTAAGATTCAGAACATAGGGCATGTTTCGTACTCGGAAAATAGCAAAGGGAAGGAGTGTCACCCAGTCCCCGCCAGTCTCTGTTACCAACTTTGTTAAGGTCTCTTTTAAAGTTTGGTTCATTCTTTCTACTTGCCCTGAGCTCTGGGGGTTATACTCACAATGCAATTTCCACATAGTCCCCAAAATTTGGACTAAGTTCTGAATGATACTTGCCACAAAAGCAGGTCCATTGTCCGATCCTATAACCTCCGGGACCCCATAGCGTGGGATTATTTCCTCTAACAACACCTTGGCTACCACCTGGGCAGTTTCACGCTTAGTGCGAAAAGCTTCTACCCAACCCGAAAAGTTGTCTATCATAACCAACAAGTACCTATATCCGTATTTTCCTGGTTTGACTTCGGTGAAATCTGCCTCCCACGATCTCCCAGGTCTCCAACCCCTTTCCCTGACCCCCAGGTGTTGTCCTGCCCTTTTTCCAGGTTTCATCACCTGACACGCTATGCACTCCTCTATTATTCTACGGCCTACCGCCCCCTGGTTGTGGAACTGAAGTTTAGCCATTTCCAAGAGTTTAGCTGCTTTTCTTTCTCCCAGATGGGTTGACTTGTGCAGCTGAGTTAATAATTGTTCTCCCAAAGTCTGTGGTAATAACAAGGTGGAATACGAACCTCGGTACCACCCATCTTCTCCTTTCTTTAGACTGCCATTGTGCCTTATCCACTGCAAATCTTCTTCAGAGTATACTGGAGTTGGCGGTAGCTGGCCCATTCCTGGCGGGGGGAGGTTCAGCGCCATCGCATAACTTCCTTTTCGATGGGTTTGCGCGCGGCCAGTTTTGCAGTTCCTCGGCTAATTAGATCCCCCGCTTTTTGATGCCCTGGGACCTGAATCACGGCTACCGCTCTAGGTTTATGTATGGCTTCCAATAAGTGAAGTATCTCTTGCTTGTTCCAAATTTCTTTTCTTGACGATGTTACAAATCCCCTTTCCTTGTAAATGGCCCCATGTATATGCACGGTCCCATACGCATAACGACTGTCCATGTATACAGTCAATCTTTTCCCTTCTGCCATTTCTAGGGCTTTTGTTCTTTTTGCGCTGAGGTGCCTTCTGGCAAACGGGCAGCCCAAATTACTCTTCCATCCACATCCACCACTGCTGCCCCTGCCATTCTTGTCCCATTTTCTATAAAGCTGCTCCCATCAGTGAACCACACCAGTCCGCCCCCTTCGAGAGGTCTATCTTTCAGATCCCTCCTCACTGAGATCACTTCCGCAAGGACCTCTTGGCAGTCATGAATTGGTTCATCATAATCAGGGCCTGGAAGTAGGGTAGCCGGATTCAGAACTAACGGAATTCCTTCGATGGATCAGGGAGGGCCAATGCAGGGGCCTCTAGTAACGCTTTCTTTAGCGCCCGGAATGCCTCTCCCATTTCTGGGGTCCATAACCAGGCCGGGCTCTCCCGGCTCCCTTCATATAGTGGTCTAGCAATTTCAGCGAATCCCGGTATCAACAGCCGGCAGTACCCTACCGACCCCAGGAATTCTAGCACTCCCCTCGCTGACTGTGGCTCGGGGATTTGCAACACTGTCTCCTTCATGGGCGTGGTCAGCCAGCGTTTACCCTGGCGCAACTTATATCCCAGGTAGACAACCTCAGTTTTACAGATTTGCGCCTTCTTTGCACTGGCTCTATATCCTAGCCGAGCCAGTTCCCTAACGAAATCTTCAGTGCCCTTTGCACATTCTTCTTCAGTTGCTCCTGCCAGAAGTATGTCATCTACATACTGCAGCAGCGTTAGTTCCTGGTGGGTGCTACGGTACAGCTGCAGATCCTCGCTCAGAACCTCATTAAATAGGGTTGGAGAGTTTTTAAACCCTTGCGGTAGCCTAGTCCATGTGAGTTGTCCCGCTATCCCTTGCTGCAGGTCCTCCCGTTCGAAAGCGAAAATATCTTGACTCTTTACAGCCAAGGGCAGGCTGAAAAAAAGCATCTTTAAGGTCTAGGATGGCGTACCAAACCATAGTCGGGGGTAGACTGCTCAGCAGTATGTACGGGTTGGGGACTGTGGGGTGAATGTCTTCTACCCTTGAGTTGACTTCCCTTAAATCCTGAACGGGTCGGTAATCCTGTCCCCCCGGCTTCTTGACGGGTAGGAGAGGGGTATTCCACGAGGACCGACAACGTCTCAAAATCCCCAGCCCGATTAACCGGTTGACATGAAGGGTTATACCCATCCTCGCTTCTTTTGTCATAGGATATTGCCGGACGCGGACTGGTTCCGCTCCTGGTTTCAGTTCCACAACTATCGGGGCTCTGTGACTAGCCACTCCTACTCCTGACATTTCTGCCCATGCTTCTGGAATCTCCCGCACCCACCTTTCCATTTCTTTTGGTATTTCCCCCGTCCCCTTTTGCTGATATATCCGGTACTCGTCCTCTAATCGCATAGTCAGTACATGTATCGGGTTTCCTTCCCCATCGTTAACCTTCACCCCCTCCTTCCTCAAAGTATATTCTAGCCTGTAGCTTCGTCAATATGTCCCTTCCCAACAGGGGTGCTGGGCATTCTGGTATATAGATGAAAGAGTGAGTAACCTGCTTAGTACCTAGATCCACCCGGCGGTTTGTGGTCCACTGATAAGATTTAACCCCATTCACCCCCTGCACCCAACTGGTTTTCTTTGTTAGCTTCCCCCTATCCTCGTTCAATACTGAGTGTTCCGCTCCCGTATCTACCATAAATCCTACTGGTTTCCCTTCCACTTCTAACGTTACCCAAGACTCGGGGAAGGGGGCCGAGTCCCAACACCTTCAGTCACTTTCCCCCTCCCCCGCCAGTAATACCTGCAGTTGGGGTCTATAGTTGGGCGGCCCTGACTTCCCACCGGCCCCTCCTCTTCTCCTCTCAGGGCACTCATTCTTCCAGGGGCCCCTTCCCTTACATATGGCACACTGGTCTCTTTCCAGCCTCCTTCTCTCTCCTCCCCCTCCTTCCCACACTTCTCTCCCTGCCTCTTTTTTTCCTTTGCCGGCGTAGAAAATTCTCGCTAATTCCCTCTGATTACATCGGTTTTCCCTCGCTTGGAATTCCCTATCTTACTTTCGCAGTCTCTCCTGCCTTTCCTTGGGTGTCCATTCCCGCTCCTCTGTTGTAAATAAAACCTTTAACACCTGCTAAAAGATCAATTAATGCTGAACAAAGAAGGAGGGGTAGTTTGTCTTTGCCCCATTTCAAGCGATATTCAATTGAGGAAAACACAGACACAAAGCACATAAAGCGACAGCAGTACATAAAGCGACAGACAACGATTCCACACACACAACACCCAAAATTTCATGTTACTTTTCCTTTTGCGCGCGTCCTTTTACCACGGGGTTTACCTTTCACCCCCATTTTCCTAATAACCATGGGGTAGTGGGGACATCTCCCACACTACCCGGCTGGCCACCCTGCGGTGCATCCACCTAGGCATTCGCCAGCCTCCCCTCGGGCCCTCTTATCCTGCTTACCTTAAGCTGTCCTGGGCGTCTCTTAGGCTTAGCCCGCCAGCAGGGTGGAATCCTGGACGAGCCCCCAAAATGTTAAGTCCGGTTCCCAACCCGCGAGCGAGAGAAGAGCAGAGAGGCCCATAATTGCAGGATCCAACTTTATTACCAGCTAGCTGGGGTCCCCGGCTCACCCTCAAAGGGAGAATCTTGCACAAGGACCCCCCTGGTGCCGCGCGCAGGGTTTATATACCAGCAAGGGGTTGGGCGGTTACACAAAAACTAGATATTTCCTTTTAAGGTCTGACTGCTACGGATTCTCTTCGGATTGGTCGTAAGTAGTGTCTCTCCTCGAAATCTTCCTGCGCCGTGGCGGCGGCTCTGCCTCCAGCAGCCACTCGGCCCTGCCCGGCGGCCAATGGTAGCACCCCGGGCTCGGGGCAGCCTCGCGCCAGATCCCGCGTGAAGTTGCGCGTGGCGCCCTCGGCCGCCATGAGCCCTGTGGGCCGCCGTCCACCGCGGGGCACCACGGGTGCAAGGGTTTTGCAGAAACATAATGTTCCATTCTCACATTATGCCAGGAGGACCTAGCCTTCCTGGAAAGGAGAGCAAAAATTGCCCACCTCGAAATAAGCAATGGCAGAGTGTTAGGTTAGGTTGCAACTTGGTTGTTGGCTGTCGATCTTCATTTGCCTGTTTTACAACTTCCCTGGGTCAGTGCTCAGGGATGGGAAAACTTTTGGGTTGGTGGTGTTAGCTGTATGGAGTAGTCTGCAATTGTCTGGGAGAGCTGCAGATCTCGAGGAAGAGTTAGGCCTTTTTTATGATCTGTTCCTGTCTTTATTTCCCAGTGATGTCAAAGATTGTGTAATTTTAGGTGCACTTTTATGGATTAGATTGGGGTGTTGTGCCACCAAATATTTGCTAAGAAAATGAAGATAATTTCAAGGGTTTGCATTCAAGACAAGGAGCGAATTAAATTTCATATTGTATGCATATTATAGCAGCATATAGCAGCATATAGCAGCATATCTACAGCTGCATTTGAATGAGCCTCATGACCTCTTCTAAATGCAGATGAGAAAAGAAAAACAAAAATTGCTTAAATTACTAGGGGTATGTTTGCACTTTGATTCCTGAAAGTTGTGCCTGCCATGGAAAGGTGTCCTAAAATCCCATGGCCTCTTTATTAACTTAGTACAGTAGGCATTTACTTCTGTTGCCAATAGTCTTCAAATTGCCGTTCTCTAATCTGCTTTAACTATCTAGATAAATTGCCCTAATCCAGTAATCCGCCCTCACAATGGCTGTGATTAAAGAGTCAGAACCATTTGATTGGATTTAGTGCCTGCCGCCTGGAATGTGGGAGGTGCTGCCCCTTCACAACCGTCTTAGCCTTTTGATCTCGCAGCCAAATGTTCTCATTCAACAATTTTGTTTAGCTGGCAATCTGAACATTTCAGTATCTCAAAGGCTGCTGTCATGGCAACAGAGATTAGAGAGAGGTGGTGTGGTTTCTCCCCCTTCTTCTCCCCCCCCCCCCCCCCCCCCCGCACTTTCCCCCCTCCTCCCTTCTTTATTTGAGGCCTTTTATTGAAGCTAATGGCTGGTCTTGTGCCGCCCCGAGATAAATGACATTATCTCTGAGTGGTCTGACAGGAAACAAAAGGAGTAAAGCTGGGACCCCTAGCTGGGATCATTAACACACAATGCATTCCTGCTTCTTCAACGAGGGCCTTGATAATTGGAAAGCTATTTTACCAACATCAACTGAAATCGTCTGCAATACAACGTTTCTCTTGCACGCGAAAACTTTTTTTTTTCCTCCATAAGAAATGTATGATCTAGTTTTAAAAAGATGTCAGCTGCACGCTGCCTAATATTGGCATTTATGGGAGATCTTGTGGCCTGATTCCCATTAATTGACATCCTTTGGATGTTGAATACAGTGGTCCCCTCCCTTTGGTCTGTGTTAACCATGGTATTTGCATTTGTAAAAAAGTAGGCTGTTTATTTCGGTGAGAGCTGCTAAAATGGCTCATGTACCCAGCAACCACACATGAAATTAAAAGCGACAGAACATGGTTTGTGCAACACTAGTTCAGAAGACTAGTATGAAGAAAGAACATAAAGAAATGGAGTTGGGAGACCTCAGCCAAATATATATAGCATTAGAGGTTCCTTCAAAAATGCCTAATATGTCAGTGGTGTGATGACAGACCACGCATGAATGTTTACCTCTCCAGACATAGTCTTTAAGCTTTCTTTTTAGTTATGAGTGGAATGCTCAAGTTTATGTATTCATCAATAAGGGGATTTCCCCACAGTTTGGCTGAAGAGCAGGACAAAGGGAGGGGAGACTGAGCGGAGCCATGAGCGAGTGGGACAAAAAGAGCCATCTGCCAAGAGTTGGGGGCCTTTACAAAGGAGGGAAATAGGGGAATTCCCCCACATTCTTCAGCAAGGGGGACAAAGGAGTCAGGTGACCTTAGGTGAGAGCAGATGGCAGGAGGCAGGAGGTCAGTGTAGGCGGGCTGGGAAGGCTGTAACTTCTGAGTACCTTGGCCAATGGGGAAAAGGAGAGGGTGTCCCTCGGTCGGGAAATTAAGATAAAAGGGGGGCTGCGTCCTCCAGCAAATTGAGAGACCCCACAGGGATATGCCCGGTGGACTCTCCCTTTATTCGAATAAAGTTTTAGGACTCCTCTGTCTCCTTTTTGGACATTCAGTTCTTGACAGTGAGATTTTTCCGCACAGTTATGTGCTGTATTTCTGCAAATTTTTGCACTATGTTACCAATGTATGTCTCATCTGAGCACATTTTACAAGCATTATCAAGAATATGGTCCTGGAAATGCTAACATTTCTTCTATCAGAAATACTATCTTCACTTTTGGTTTGGATAGAGATAGTTTAGTTTGGATTTCTGTGACACACCCTTGAAAAATGGTTAGATTACTTCCATTTAGGCAACTGTGTATATTGACTTTCTGGATGTCATTACTGATTGTTCTGTACTTTACAGTTGTACTGCTCGTTTATGTAGCTTGAACTGTATGTCAGATATATATTCCAGATGTTGTTTTTTTTTTTTTTTTTTTTCCACAGTATGCAATTGGGATGTCTGAATATAATCTAGCTTTAGAGTTGCTAGGACACTTCCTGTTGGACGTAGAAAGATGGTCCAGCAACCAGGTTACTCTTTGCTTAGCACTATACCAGTTTTACATTGCATTTATCTAATGTCATAACATGCACTCTGATATGCCATCCCTCAAAAGTTTGGAGAGCTTATCTGGCTTCTGAACTGTGCTTTATTTGTTGATGAAACTTTAGCTGGTGTCACACCTGTGGATGCAGTGACTTCAGTTGGAGGGTTGTCCATAGTTTTGCTAAAATTGTGTTGGTTTTAGTACACATACGTGTCAAGGAGGTATTGTTCATTAATAATCCCAGCTATTATATTGACTTTTTGTTTTTATTTCTGTACATAATCTTATCTGTTGGGTGAAAAATAATAAAATGATGGCCCTTGAAACTTTCTGATGATTTTACAATTTCATGTAATTGCAAAATGCAAATACTTTTCTAAAAATTAGGAATGATTATTTATATTCTTTTTGTTTGTTTTCTTTTTTTTTTTATTTTGGCAACCTTTTTCTTTTCCTTTTCACATCAGAATGTTTCTACCCAGTGGGGGTCTTCTGGGATGTGGTGTTTAACTTAAGTGAATAATGCTGCAATTTTTTTTCTTAAAAATATGTTTGAAATAAGAGAATTTGAATAAAAATAATTACCAGTTTTCATAACAGGAGTTGAGGTATTTTCTTAAAATGAGATTTTTAAGTCACAGGATTTTTGGAGTTACATTCATGAAAATAAAACTGCAATTTACTGCAGGCTACGAGTAGCCATTTGGGCAAATATGAAGTTCACACTATAACTTTTTTTTTTGTGCTGTAGCCAAGGTTTCCCTGAAGCATTCTCTGTTTTCTCTTTTTTAATTCTGACTAAGTGGTCTTGGCAATTGGGAAAAAAGCCCTTTCATTTGAATGAAATGCTATAGAATATTCAGGACTTGACTAACAAGCAAGTTTGTTTTTTTTAAGCAAGATGAAAGAAAATTCAAGGGGGTGGGAATAGATTTTTTTTTCTCTGATATTCCTGTGTGTATGTATGTTTACATAAAATATATGCCTGTATACAAAACCATTTAAATTTCATTAAATTTGAGCGAGTGAGAAGTGAATTGTGTGCAATGAAGTAGGATTAGTGACCGTCTGTGTAGGTTTTCCATCTTGTGTATCAGTGGTGTTTGATTACCTTACATTTACTGATATTTTAAGCCAACAGTAAGAATAAAAATAATGTGTTTTATGGAGAGATGTTTGATAATAGGAAATGTTGGCGTTTCCTGTAGATAGGCAAATAGCGCTAAGCCGCAAAGCAAAGGGGTTGGCATTTCCAGCATCTACCTCATCCAGTGAGGCTATTAGAGTAAAAGCCAGTGTGAATTTGAAGTTCTTTGTCTTAGTAAACATTGAAGTAAATACATTCTTGGTATAAAATTGTGTTTCATGGTAAATCTTCCTCAACCATTATGACTTAACAGTCTTGAAAGAAAAAAAGTGAATACTGAAAAAATGGTCCCTTTATCTTCTCCCATCCTCCCCTCTCAGTGTTTAAGTCTTCACAGCCTAAATATTATTCCTGGCCACACATCCAGCTTGGTTGAAGTATTCCTGTCCCCTGTGACTATCCATTGCCAACTAGTACCATAACAAAAATGTGCCCATGGGAGTGTTTCAAATAAATGCCAATAGTGGTGCTGTTGTCTGCTGCCCATGGCCCACAGCCCCAGTGCTATCCAAAAAGTGACTTTGCAGCCTGGTGTGCAATGAGCCAGTAATCCCGCATGTAGGAGAGACATTTACTCCTTTGTTTTGGAGTTCCGCTAGGCCGGGTGCTTGGTGTTTTCCCACAAATTGAGCATTATATTACGTGACAAGCTCCAATTAGATTGGTTTGGCCAGTGCTGTCCCGCAGGGGTCAGTACTGGACCCAGTGCTGTTCAACTTGTTCATCAATGACTTGGATGAGGGGACAGAATGCACCCTCAGCGAGTTTGCAGATGACACCAAACTGAGAGGAGTGGCCGACACTCCAGAGGGCTGCGCTGCCATTCAGAGAGACCTAGACAGGATGGAGAGTTGGGCAGAGAGGAACCTCATGAGGTTCAGCAAGGACAAGTGCAGGGTCCTGCACCTGGGCAGGAAAAACCTCAGGCACCAAGACAGATTAGGGGTTGACCTGCTGCAAAGCAGCTCTGTGGAGAGGGATTTGGGAGTCCTGGTAGACACCAAGTTAACCATGAGTCAGCAATGTGCCCTTGTGGTCAAGGCGGCCAATGGGATCCTGGCCTGCAGCAGGAGGAGTGTTGCCAGCAGGCTGAGGGAGGGGAACCTCCCTCTCTACTCAGCTCTGGTGAGGCCGCACCTGGAGTATTGGGTGCAGTTCTGGGCTCCCCAGTACAAGAGGGACATTGAGCTTCTAGAGAGGGTCCAGTGGAGAGCCACCAAGATGATTAAGGAACGGGAGCATATCTCTCTCTCTCTCTCTCACACACACACACACGCACACAAATATATATATAAACCTGCTACTGTTTTATAAATACAGCAGCTGAGATGATAGAGATATGTGGCTGCTTGTTTATATTTACGTTCCATGTCTAGATCCTTTAACAGTCTTTCCTATGATGCTGCACCAGATGCCAAACACTGAAGGAGAAAGATAGCAGCTGTTTCCATTACACCATTGGTACTTTATCCCTTAGACTTTATTTTCATATTTATATTTTCCTCCAACCTTTCCCTACTTGCCTCTTAAAAATAAATCCTTCTGATTTATACAGAACTATGTGTTATTCTTAGCCTAAAAAATAAAATCTGCTTCCCTCCTCCAGCTCATGCTTTGTGTCTTGCTGGCAGTGATTCTGCAGTCCTTTCTCAACTCGAGTGAGTTGATCATTTCATTATATCTGTGCAAGTCCTACTTGAGATGAGTCCAGGTTACAAAACAGGGCCCAGTATTACCAATTTCATTATTCTTATAGTGACTCAAATCACTATGTGATTTATATATATATATATATATATACACACACATACATTTTGCACACAGTCTGAATAGTAGCTTTTTCATTCTTACTCTCTCCATCTCCACCATCTCTGAAAATAAGTTTCATGGCTGTGTGCTGTTATTGCTGAGATATGACTAGGAACTGCATGTAGTACATTCATTTTCATCTAGTACCCGTTTATTGCCTTGAACACTGTAAATCTGTCAACTCTTCAGGATGCTTTCACCTTCTTAATTTGCTCCAGCTTCTAGTTTGAGTGTTCCCGAGGCAGAATTCTAATCTGCTTCCAATTTGTTGCAAAATGTGATTCAAATTTCCACATTATGACTGTTGTTTTACTTGTGCACACACACATCTAGAAACAAATTCATGCTCTTGAATACTTTTTGAGCCTTTGGATTTACTTTGTGAGGAAAGGTTGCCAATTATTTTCAAATTACAGTTTGAGGAATAAAGTAAATCTTTAAAGTAATGTTTATCACAGATTTTAAAAGTCTCTTTTTAAAAAAACTTTCCAACTGACTGATAATTATTGAAAATGTCTTGCATATGGATAAAATCTGCAAGTGAACGATTCTTACAATTAAGGTCAGAATAATTAGTTTATAATTACCATATCCATTCAGGATGTGGGCATTTCTATTCTGCAAGGTTAGCATCACAAATACTTTTTCACCTATGACTAATTTTTCAGGAGGAACAAACTTATTTGCCACCTGTCTGCTTGCTACCTTATCTGCAACTCCAGAAGCCATCATTTAGTTTGGAGGGAGGAGCCCAAGATTCATCTGGTCTTTAGTGAGCTTTAATAGATACAACTGATAAAAACATGTTTGTGTGTGTCCCTCTCTATGTGTCTTCTGGCCTTTACAGTAGTAGTTGTTGGGGAAGAAGTGAAATTTTGAGTGGAAACTGTGGACACAGGCTCTAATGCACTGAGGAAGCACAGAGATCTTCACCCAGGTGGGAGTCTGACCCTTCAGTTCTTGTTCAGGCAAAACTGGCATCAAAGTCTCTGTGACATTCCCTACTTTATTGCCATTCTAACTCAGTGCCCTTCCACCTCAAAGTCTGTATTGTCTGTATGGAGAAATGCTGTGTATATTATTCAAGTAAACCAGCAGCTAAATTTATAGGTGCAAATCTTTAGTAGAGCTTAGCATACTGCAGCTTGGCAGATTGATATCAGCAGCTGTAATGAGCCTTAAATAGGTTTGCAGAATTTCATTGAAAGTAAATTGCTGAAGGTGATATTGATAAGTATGTGCCACTTCTAAAAGAGATTTGCACCTGTAAATTTAGATATTTGTTTACAATAATTCACTTATTTCTAGACTTTTTTTTTTAATTAACATATCATTATCTTTAGCCATTGTAGATTGGGGTGGTAGCCTGCTAGCCCTATATTTTTTGTGTATGCACATCTAAGCAAAGGTAAACACACACATTTACAGTCTTTGGATTTATATCCTCTAATGTATTTTCCATCAAGAACAAAAACATAAAAATAGAGACAAAGGAAAGTGTCCTTAATACCTCTGGGGTCATAAATGACACTGCAGAGATGAGAAAGCTAACGTGTCTTTATTTCTCTAAAGATTTTGCTTACTCTACTAGATTCCTGTGATTTACAGCATTGTTTTATGAGGAAACAATATTTGCAAACATTCTGAAATGCTCCAGTGTTATGACTCCCCTCTGCCCCCGTACAATATCAAAGTCTTTGAGGTTCAGCTCTGTAGGCAAGGCAAATGGCAGGGTGAATTGCAGTTGCTGTGATTGTCAGCTGTTAAGAAGAAAGCACACAGACAATTAAATTTCAAGTGGAATGTAAGCTACAAATGCCCACTATAACTGACTTAAAGATATCCAAAGTGTTCAAAATGTTTAATCAGGCTAGTGCATTAAAAAAAAAAAAAGACACCTATGTACCTATGTGAGCCACAGTGCTTCTGAGAAGCATTAAATGCTTTTGTTGATGGCTTATAGTTTTATGAACTCTAAATGAGCTTATTGCATTTTAACCAGCACTAAATAATAGAGGAAACTATGAGTTCTTGAGCAGCCACAGTAAGGAAGAAAAAAAAAAAAAGGAAAAATGAAAGAGAAAAAAAAAGAAATTAGTGGTTTAATTGTAGAGCAAATCATTTGTTTACAGATTAAGACCAATTTGGTAGTGTTGCACTATTTGTCATTAAAGGAGACAGTAAAATAATCCAGAGGGGCAGCAACCACTGGGCTTTAGTTAGTTGATTTGATTCGCCAGCACAAGATCTTTTCAATAACAACATCCACCATTAACTGGCGCAATTGTTATAGGAATCAGCTGATCAATTAGTAAACAGGAATTCCAGAGAGAAGGAAAAATAAACTAAAATAAAATGCTTTAGCGTTACTTCACCCCGAATATACAGGGGGTCTCAACCTTGCAAGGAGTGAAAAATATATGCTAGAATTTCTACACTCTGAAAGTACAGGGGACTCTCAACCTTGCAAGGAGTCACCTTAGCCCAGCGTCCCAGGTTAAGGGGAGTGAAGGGATACTCACATCACAGTCCAGCCAGAGGAGTTGTTCAGATGTCCTGGTCCTCCTTCCTGATCCCTGCTCAACTCATCCATGCTGGACTCTGTCTTTTATACCCTTAGGGAAGGAGTATGTGACTGTGCTATTCTTTCAAAACACTTTTTCCAAAATCTTCAGGCAAGATGGATAAGAGCTTCTGCCCTTTTTTTTTTTTTTTTTTTTTTTATGGTCAACATGATGAGTTTTGGTCCCTTATCAGTGCTTGCAAGTGTGTCCAGTGTGGTATTGTTGCAGTCTTTAGCTAAGCAAGACCCCTGCCTCCACAGGATTTCCCACTTCCCTGTCTTCTTGCTGGGGACAGTACCCATTCTTTCCCTTATCAGGTCTTTGCCACACTGTCAGAGTTCAGTTCAGCAGGGTCATCATTAACTCTTTACTCACCCATCAGGTAGCCAAATCCTATGAACAAGGAAGTAAAAGAGGCACTAAGGTGCAGGAAATTGAGTATCTGGCTTTATATTTTGTGACTAAGTCCTTCTATTTTTACCCCCTCCTAAAGCAGGGACAGCCTGTAAAAAAATGATTTGTTTTAGGGCAGAGGGTTGGGCAATGCCCACATCTTCAGGAGGAACAAAAGGGTGGGTGAAGGGAAGCATGGGTGACCTTTGCCCTCTGTCTCTGACCTGACCACTGCAGCTGCTTCCAGCCAAGGGGCAGGAGTTGGTGGCTAGAAGAGCTGTTCCATTTTGTTTGCCTGAATTTGCAATTTTTGGAGAGAGAAATACATAATATCTGTCTCCCTGGAAGGCAATTTGGCTTTTGGACAAAATCTTTTTTTTTTCTTTTTCTTCCTCCACTTAATGGGATGTTGTATAAATGGGCCTTTGTTACAGTATCCTAATTAATTAGTAGACAGTTCAAATGGTTAAGAAGAGCTTGCAGTTCCCACTTTATTGTTGTACATTTTTTTTAAAGAAAGACCCACTTATTGGTGCCCTGTGAATTTAAAGTTTTCATGAGTTATTGGTTCAAAGATCAAAGGAAAGAATGTAT
This sequence comes from Tinamus guttatus, assembly GCF_059628265.1. Lineage (NCBI taxonomy): Eukaryota > Metazoa > Chordata > Aves > Tinamiformes > Tinamidae > Tinamus > Tinamus guttatus. Next base: position 113,510 of record NW_028288856.1, read on the forward strand.
TATAGCAAAAGTGGAATAACCTCTACGTTAAAGTTTTTTTTTTAACTTCCTGTTTTTCAGTCATTTGCAACTTTTCAAAACTTTTATGAGCTGAATTTCCTGTGATTTTTTTATTCTCCATTCATTTCTCCCTTTCCCCACCACATTAAACAGAATGCTAAGTGCAAATATAGAAAAACTATATTAGGAAAAAATCCCATTCAGAACAATATGTTTTACTTGTACAAAACATCCCCATCCCACTTCCAATAGCTTGGTAGGCAAAGCCTTCTTGAAAAATGTGTCATGATTGTTTATGTGAAAATTGGAGTTGATTTGATCAGATTATGAACCTTTTGAAGAACATGTTGAGCCTATGTAATAAAGATTATAAATACTCCATTTTCCATCTGCAGTGGCCAACATAACTTTGGGTGAGGAAAGGAGTGGGCATAGCTGAGGTTGACAGGTTGTGTCTAGTCGTGTGAAGTAATTTTAAAATATATTTTTAGTTTAGTCCTGTTGTAGTAAAGAAAACATTGAGGTTTGTATCACTTCAATTAACTAGGACAGGTTTATGTGAAGAATAACCTGCTAGTTGTTCACATTTGAAATACAGTAAAATAATAGGTAAGTTTTTAGTGTACCTTGTGGTGTATAATTGTAAGGGAGCAATAAGAATGTTAATGAGCTTCAGGTGTTGCATTTTAAAAGTTTAGCAATACCAGTCATGATTTCTTTTAATATGGCCTGACTGAAATTTAGTATCACCATTTAAAATATTCTCTCTGCTTATAGATGAACATCACACTAACATTGCCAGGAACTTGTGCTATTATTCTTACAGGCTGTAGTCTACTATACAGTTACCCTAAGAACAATATTCTTCTCAATATTTATATATATATATATATTAACATTAGTTTCTGTTTTATTTCTGTATTCACAAAATGGGAGGGGATCCTATGTGGTAAGTGCATGCAGTTTTATTTCTGAATAACAAGCCATTTCACACATTCTACCTAGAGGTAGACTCTGTGTGCTTTGAAATGAGTAGCAGCATTAGCATTAAAATTTCCAGGAGCATAATGCATCCTTGAAATTTATATAAGAAGTGGGTCTGTTGTATGCAGTCTAATTATATGCATATCTGCATATGCAGTATTTCCCTTTTTTTTTTTTTTCCCTGTCAATGAAAGGGGTATTTCCTCTGGAACATTAAACCACAGTCTGTTATTTGATAGCTATTCATAAAAAGAGCATTGACATCTTATGTTAAGTCATTGAAAGCAGTGTTCCAAGTGACCCTTGAACTTTACATTCTGGTATTATGATTTTGTTCACATTGTGCTTCAGAACTGGATAATGTAAATGGTAGATTTACGAAAGCAGCCTGGGATATGAATTGTGTTTTGGAACGTGTAGCCTCAAAATGGTCATATTTTTCACATCTAAGTACAGGTTTATAGTTTCATTGTTGTTACTGCTTCTAACAGTTGCACAGATGGGTGGTCTTTACGCTGCATGGTAAAAACGATAGCATTGAAATAACAGACAAAATCTCATAAAACCTCATAAAACCTCAAGACAAAATGATCCCTTTGTATATGTAGACTAGGCTTTAGACATCTGCCAGTAGTCAAATCCAAATGGTTAGCTTTTTGATCAAATACACAAACATTTATATTTTCTTTATCAATAGCACCATGTTCAAGTGCTTCATAGACTTATTGAACTTATCTGTTTCATAGATAGTCAGAAATTATAATTAAGCAGTGTTGCCATGAATGTGGGCCTCAGTAAATTGAAAAGGAAATTAAACAATTTAAGGCCAAGGAATTATTTAATCTCAGGATTTTGCAAAACTTGACATGAGCTCAGTTTCATTTTGTGCTGGGAGCCAAAGGGCTGGTCAAGTTCTGAGAAAAACAAAGGAAGTTGCTGAAATGATTCCAACTCATTAAGATAGAAATAGCTGCGGATAATATTTATGGCAGTATGAAAGCTCCTCTGCCTTGTAATTATGTTTAATCACTTTTAGTTCTTCCAAGAAAAGCTATGCAAATGTAATATTATTTTAAGAATTGATGGGGGCGGGGGGAGGAAAACAGGTTAATCTGCTAAGGAATTTTCAGTATCTTCCATGAAGCAAACCTTTGATAACTTTAAATATAGAGGTCCGAGTATGTTTTTGTCTTGTCCTGCTGGACCTTCTTACATATAGCCTGTGAATGTTTTTGACTGGATCTTGCCTCTGTTGCACAAATAGGTCAGTGCATTTACTCATGAGAATGAACGGATGAGTGTGGTGCCCATGATGTTCATTCCCATACTTGCAGTATTTTTGGTGTTTTGACCTAGAAAAGGTCACCTGATCTGGAAACTGGAAGTCAGTCTATCCATTTTTTTTTCCTTTTATAACTAGGCTAATTTGTTTTAGTTGTTGCTAAGATTGTAAAGCCTTCCCTGAGAAGCCAGATTATGAACAGGGAGGAAATCTCCCTTCAATGTTACAAGCAAGTACTCGTCTCTTAGAGGACAAGTTATAGTCAACAACTTGGGTATATCATCCCCCCATTTTACTATTGGCTGGGTCCCTTGAAACGAAATAGTGGCTTTTAGCTTATGGAGAAGGTCCCTCCCTATCAAGGGGTAAGGGCAGTCAGGGATGACCAGAAACACGTGAGTTAGGGTTTGCTTTCCTAAATCTACCATTCGGGATGTAGTCCATTTATAGGTCTCCATCCATCTGGTGGCACCCTGTACCCTAGTTATTTCTTGGGACAGGGGTGTGGAAGAAGTGTTTGTGGAAGAATTGTTTGAAAGCAGGAACTGAGAGGAAAACTAGGGCCTAACACAGCTCTGGCATTACAGAGGCCTGCTTGGGGTGCTACACAGTTGCCACTTCCAGGATGGTTGGTACGCACGGACTCTGCTCCTCCACGGTTCCCTGGGCAACGCAATCTGCCCTCCTCGCAGCTGCAAAAGGGAGTAACGGAGGATGGAGCGGGGTGAAGGCACCGCGGCCAAACTCTGTTGCACTCCCTGTGCTGGGCTGCTGATAAGCCGCACAGTGGCTGTCTAATGAGAGATATACGATAACAAGTCCGGTGCTGAGCCAGCAAAGGTGGCAAATGATGAACTTTGCTTGAACTTTGCTCATTATAATGTGAAAACCATACCTCCATCCCAAAAGTTACCCGCCTCCGAGGTACGACCACCCCTCACTGAGCATGCGCTCTAGATTTTCGGTTGACTGTACCTTTAAATGAAAGCGAGAAACTTTTTCACCAATCAATAACAATATTAAGTATGACTCTAGTCACTCAAGCTCCACCTGAATGTAAAGAAAAGTATAAAAGGTGAACTAAGGATGAAAAGTCTGGAGGGAAGAAACCAGAGGGAAGAAACCATCGTAACTCTTGGGTCAGTCAACAGGCTGAGCCCCCTTCCCTCCCCTCAGGTCGGGACGCTGCCTGAGGAGACTAAGAAGTGGGAGAGGGAAGAAACCATCGTAACTCTTGGGTCAGTCGACACGCTGATCCCCCTTCCCTCCCCTCGCGCTGGGACGCTGCCTGAAGAGACTAAGAAGTGAGAGGGAAGAATCCATCATAAATTCTGGATCAGTTGATGCGCTGATCCCCCCTTTCCTCCCCTTGCGTCAGGATGCCGCCTGAGGAGACTCGAGACTGAGAGCCCTCTCCCATCTTCTGGGGTGAGTGATGATTGCACATTTGTACATCAGAGCTAGCTAAAAATCCCACGCTCTAGTAGAGAATTTCCTGTACTGACATCCGAAACCTGCTTTGTAAATATTGCATTTGAATAAATCATACTGTTTGTGAACTCGACTACTTGTTTGGGGGGAGGCGATCGGACCTACAGTTGACAGACTGTTCGTGAATCCGATACTGCTAGAGTCGAGCTTATAGGTGATTACGCTATTTGGGAACTCGATTCGCTCCTAGGAAGGCGATCGGACCTACGGTCCACGGACTGTTCGTGAATCCGATACTGCCAGGGTCGAGCTTATAGTGGATCACACTATTTGGGAACTCGATTCGCTCCTAGGAAGGTGATCGGACCTACAGTCCACAGACTGTTTGTGAATCCGATACTTTTTTTGATATCTCCTTCCCCCCCCACCACCACTACGGCTTTCAAACTGCAACATTTTCAACACAAAATTGGCGTAGTCGGCAGGATGTCGATAAAGGAATTCCTACGGAGACAGAAATGTGGTCCCTCAGAAGGTGGGGAAGATTGGGCCAGAGATAATTGGTCAGATCCTGAAAAGGTTTTGCAAAGAATGGAGGAATGCCGTGCTAAGTTTAAGGACGGCAAAGGCAAGGGTGTTATTTGTGCTATTCTGGGCGGTTGCTTAATTCAGGCGCAGAAGGACTATAAAATATTTCAGAAATTGAAATTAGATTATCAAAGTAAGAATTCAGAAATTCAACATTTGCAGTATGAATTAGAGAAGGAAAAGAGACGTACCCAGTTACTGGAGCAGCGAACTGAAACAATGCTGATGCAGGCACCCCGACCCCCTAATATGCGGCAAATCAGAAAGTTAATTACTAACACTGAGCCTGAGGACTGGGACGGGGACATATGGGGAGATCCAGATAAAGAGATACAAGAAGAATCCTCAGAACTAGTGGCTGTTCGGCCGCTGATAAAGACCGAAACATCTGAAGGACCCCGAGGTCGGAATCCCCGCACCACAGTTCGGACTACTCCTTATTCAGGTTCAGAATTAGGAGAACTGCAGACTAAATTTTCAAGAAAGCCTGGGGAAACCAAAACTGAATATTTGTGGAGAGTTTCCCTTTCAGGTGGCGACAGAATATTGTTAGACAGAGAAGAATCTTTAGGCTTCTGGGGACCAGGAGTGTTTCTAGATGAGGGGTTCCCAGATGATAATCGATCTATTACTGCTCGAGTTGCTTACTGGGCAGGGGGAATAGACCCCAGAGAAAGAGGCGAGCCACTAATAATCAAAGTTAGGGGACTGTCTGGCTTATCAGAGGCAATGCAGAAAGCTGCTTGTATTCAGGCAATGTATGACCGAGGACGCTTTGATGTTCCGTTAATGGCTCCGGTAGACCCAGTCCACCTAAGGCCCCTTATTAAGGGTCTGCCTGACACAGCAAAGATATATATGCAAAATTTAAAGGAAAGGGTCATTCGGGCCCAACAGCATAATGATCAGAACCTTCACGCCCCCCCTGCACACGTCCCTACTTGGGCAGAGCTGTTACATGACATGGTGAGTTATGGACGAGAGATGGCATGGTCAGACCCTGAGCCTCTATCAGAACAATCAGGGAGAGCTAGGAAGGTATTTCACACAAGAAAATTGGAGGGTCGACCATACCCAAAACATGAACTGGAACCCTTTCAGGGTCTGCCAGCATCAGTAAATCAAATTAACAGCCCTCTGCGTAATGATTTATGGCGACAAGCATTAGCTTTAGGAGTGCCCCGTGCTATGCTGCAGGGGCAATCCACTAGCTGCATCAGAAAATTGGTTGAAATCCTGGAACGCAGAGCAACTGAATCTCCTCCTCCAAGCAGACAAGACAAGAACTCCCCCTCTCCCCCCGCCTCTGACAGAACAAACAATCCCTTTGCGCCTCTAAGTGAAGAGTTTAGGAGATCAAAAAACTAAGCAATGCGGATTGGGATTCAGGCCGCCCAACCCGCATGATACATATTTTTCAATGGTCCAAAAACAAAGAACCCTATATATCAATTCCTGTTGGTCCAAAAAAACTTAGTCTAGAATTTTTGATTGATACTGGAGCACAGATTAGTGTTCTGAACAAGTTGCAAGCAGAATCATTAGGAATTAAACCCTCTCAAAAATATATTGTAATTAGTGGAGTAACAGGTGCTAAAGAAAAATGCCCACTTGCTAGGACACAATTATGGTTGCCTGGGGAAAAGAGGATGACAGCTGTGGATGTGGTACTAAGTTCACACCCTGGGAACATTCTAGGATACGATGTGCTTAGAGGAAAGCGATGGTATCTGCCTAATGGTAGTGTTTGGAACTTTGGAGGAAAGGAGCAGGAAAGCATAACGGTAGGAGTGCTGGAAGTAACGCATGCCCTGCCCCCATCTCATGTGACCAATGTTCCCCAGTACCCTTTGCCTGCAGCTGCAAAGAAGGGAATAACTGAAGTAATTGTGGACTTAGAAAAGCGAGGCATAATTGGCCGAACACATTCTCCGTATAACTCCCCGGTGTGGCCTGTCAAGAAGCCGGATGGGAAGTGGAGAATGACAATTGATTACCGAAAACTTAATCATAACACCGGCCCAATAACAGCTGCAGTCCCTAGCATAGCTGAGATTGTCATGGCTATACGATCAGCTGCACACCCCTGGATGGCCACCCTAGATATCAAAGATATGTTCTTTATGGTACCCTTAGATGATAAAGATAAGCCACAGTTTGCATTTACATGGGATGGTATACAATACACCTTTAATCGATTGCCACAGGGATATAAACACTCACCCACTATTGCACATAATGCGCTCACAAAGCTTCTAGCCACAGTAAAGAAACCCCCTGAAATATGCATTTATCAATATATAGATGATATACTAATAGGTGGAAACAACAAAGAATGTGTACGAGAATGCACAAACTGTTTGGAAACTATTAACAGGCCATGACATGGAGGTACCACCATCCAAATGTCAAGGTCCAGCACAAGAAGTTAAATTCCTGGGGGCTTTGTGGGTATCAGGAGCTGTAGCTGTGCCTGATGATACATTAACAGAGATTGAAAAGGGACGCCTACCCCAAAACAAGAAGGAACTACAACAACTAATGGGAACACTAGGATATTGGAGGAAACATGTTCCTGGGTTCTCTGTAATTGCCCGTCCTCTCTATGATTTGCTGAGAAAGAACAAACCGTGGGATTGGACTTGGATCCATGCAGAAGCTATTAAAACCCTAAAGGATGAATTAGTTATCAATCAGAGGTTAGGCCCCCTAAATCCAGTGGACCCTTTTCGGGCTGAATGGGGTTTCTCTGAACATGCCTCCTATTGCGGCATCTTTCAAAAAGGAGCTTCAGGTCCTTCGCGACCCCTGCTTTTCTCGTCTCCCTCCTTTAAAGAGACAGAGCAGCGTTATTCTGAGTGGGAAAAGGGACTTCTCTCCTTAGTTCGTGCAGTGAAAGAGGCAGAAAAACTAGGAACCTCACAGGATATCATCGTTCAGGGGCCTTTTCCATTGTTAAGCCCTATCCTTAAAGGCGCCCCCCCTCCTGAAGGTGTCGCACAGAAGGGAACGATCCGCGAATGGTATGCTTATCTAGAAGGAATAAGCCACTTGCTAGCACTAAAAGAAGGACCAACTAAGACCTCCAAATTACAACAGCCAGTAAGCTCAGACATTACAACATTATGTCTTCCTTATAAGCCTTCACCTATTAAGGTAGCGCCAGAATTCACTATATCCTCTAAAAAGGATGGAGTGTGGTTTACTGATGCCTCTGCCCGAAGAACAAGCACGGGGTGGAATTATAAGGCAGCAGCCCTGGAAATAAGCTCAGGACGGTCAGCAACTGAGGAGGGTGACGGTAGCGCCCAGGTCGGGGAACTCCGAGCCCTGCTGTTAGCTGTGGAAAATGGAGCCGAGGTAATTTCTACTGATTCCTATGCCACATTTAAGGGAGCAACAGAATGGATATGTCAATGGGAAACAAATAATTGGGAGGTAAATCGTGTACCGGTGTGGAGGACAAGTGACTGGCAGAGACTTCTGGAAGTAAGCAGACACCGACCTTTAGAAATAGGATGGGTAAAGGCACATGCAAAAACTAGTGCACCCGCAACTAAGTGGAATGAGGAAGTCGATAGGTTAGCGCAAGTGCAAACAGTAGCTGCTGAAGGAGATGAGTGGCAAAGGCTAATCGAATGGTTGCATGTAAAAAGGGGACATTCGGGGAAAAATGACCTATGTCACGAATGTGTGGCACGGGGATGGCCTGTGTCAGTAGCATTAGTTAGTGAAATCATATCAGCTTGCCCTCAATGCCAACTCCGACTGAAAATGAATCATCCTAATCAAGCTCCCCCTCAGCACATTCAAAGAAACAAAGTCTTATGGAGCACCTGGCAAATCGATTATGTAGGACCATTAAGACCTGCTCGTGGTCGAAAATACATCCTGGTAGGTGTGGAAGTAGTATCCAGACTAACCATGGCTACTGCAGTAAGTGCAGCCACTGGTGAGAATACTGTGAAAGCCCTGCAGGACTGGTTTAGTAGCCTCCCAGCACCAGAGTGCCTACAAAGTGATAATGGCAGTCACTTCACTGCTACTGTAGTGCAAGATTGGGCAAAACAAGAAGGAATAAAATGGGTGTTTCACACTCCCTATTATCCCCAAGCTAATGGTGTAGTGGAAAGAGTCAATGGCATGATTAAGAAACATGCAAAAGTGTCACAGCCTAACTGGGATCTGCGGCTATCCCAAGCAGTCTACACAGTAAATAACAGATGGGGAACTTATGGAAACCCCAAAATACAAGCTTTCTGTCCCACAGGACCACCTGCTCCCATCTTATCAGAGCCCTCAGAGTCACAAAAGCATACACCTATTCAAATGCAGGTGGGACAGCCCGTGATGGCAAAATTGCCCTCTATTGGGGTTGTTCCTTTAATTTTGGCTAAACCTCGAGGACTATGTGCCTGGGAAGCCACTGATGCTAGTGGGAAGACACACTGCATAAGCAGTCAGTGGATCATTCCCGACTTCTGACCAAATATAATTGCTTGTTTATGCTTGCAAAATCAATAACAATCCAATTTGTGCCGGTCAAGGCAGAGACCGAGCATTCTTCCTTTTGTTTTCCAGGATGTGAAAAACCCAGAATGCTGGACAATTGTACCTGGAACCAAGGACTCTCCTATACTGATCTTGAGTATCCATCAGGATTGTTAGTGTTGTTTTGATATTTGTAAATCAGATATTTGTAATAAGGTTATAGAGCTGTAGTTAGGATTAGCAAATATGATATTTCCAACTTGCATTGGGAAGATATGCTTTGGCTTGGTATGTTTAGTGCACTGGAATCAAGGAGATACTCATAGTGACAACGCACAAACCTTATCCGTCCCTGACTCTGCCACCCATGGTTTGAAGGATAACTTAGCCCTAAACTTTATTAAAGGGGTTTGCAACTGCTCTCAATGAATCTAGTATTACTGCTTGCTTGCCTCTACCCAAATCTGTAGTACCATTTGGCCCAGGATTTTCTTTTGGCTCAGTATCAAACAAGTCAGCGTTGTGGTATTGCCAAAATGTGATAAATTGCTCCAATTGGGAACAACACGATTGGATCAGACACTATTGGCCAGTTTACATTTCCCTAAAAATGGGCTGTCTGTGCCATAATCACAGCATAAAATATAAATCAGTAAGTGAAGACTTTGTGCTTCGTAATGATTGCCATATAGCTTCTGGTGACGCTCCGGCTGGTTTGATCTGGGCCTGCAGTGATGGCAATATGTATACCACCTTATGGGCTGGATTACCTGAACGCCAGTGTATCTTGGGCCTTCCAACATTGTGCCCCATGTGGAGGAGAACTCCTCTCCGACCCCACTGGATGGCTCAAGCAAAACCAGTAAAAATAGAACTGTCAGGACATGTAGAGGGATGGCAGGACTGAGAAGAAACCAGAGTCTTCCCATCATGACTGGGGTCCTGGGAGCTCCAGTTTGCACACAGTAAATAATAAAGGAGGGCTAAATATTTAGCAGAGGTATGGTTAGATGTGTTACAGAATGTTGGAGAAGGTATGTGCATGTTAAAAGATGTTTGGGGAGGAGATGTATTGGCATCAAAGAGAAAAGAACAAGGTTTGAGTTTGAGGAAAAAAAAGAGGGCTCTGTGGAACATAAGAAAGAAGAAACCAAAGTTTAGTTTTCAGGCTCTTCCCAGGATCTGTCTTAGATGGAAGGACTCTTTTTTTTGGATTTGATCTTGCAAATGTGATTATGGTTAAGTAAGCTAGCCTATCAAGTAGAAAAATTAGCTAATGCCACTGATACTAGTCAATCGTCAATTACAAGCCACATCAAAAAACAAGACTCTTCAGAACCGGATGGCACTGGACTTGATGCTGTTACACCAAAATGGACTTTGTGGCTACCTAAACCTCTCCAGTACCGACTGCTGCATTTATATCCCTAATGTTACACAGGACCTTGATATCCAATTAGAGAAGATACGACAGGTGGCGAAAGACACCCATGAACCCCAGGAATCAATGAACACTAGCTTGTCGCGGGTCACTCGAATGTTGATCGTGGCGAGTGCCAAAGCCTTCTCCACAAGCCAGAGTGAACAACACCTCTATGGGAAGTGAAGTCAACTCCACTCTGCTGTTGTCTGCAGCAGAGCTTTATACCGGTGCAGGTGGGCATGCGCTGAGGAGCAGCACTCATTGGCTACAGGCTCCCAGCTGATTGGTTCTCCTCCAGGTGTTCAGTTGCTAGGCATCGGTCCAGTTCCCCACAAACTCCACTTTCTTATATATTCTTACTAAGGCCCCAACATCTCCCCCTCTTTTTTCCAAAAAACAAAAATTAGCAATAAACATTGCAACATTTACAAAAAACAAAGTAACATGGCTCTAATCCTCAGCATTTCCCCTCTTTTTACAAAAAACAAAAATTGGCAATACCATGCATCAAAATATTACGAACAAAAACAAAGTAACATAGTTGCAAGCACAAATATAATCATTCTGATTACGCATAAGTGTAACAATTTCTATAATTCATGGTCCATTAATTGTTTCTGTCCTTTCGCAACCACGGCCGTACCCACTTGGCTGGTACCCAGGTCGCTCCGTCTCCTCCAAGTACGCACGCATATCCTCGTCCCCATGTAACTAACTCAACTGGACCTTCCCAGATCTGTTTCTGTGGACAAAAGACTTCCACCTGTACCTTCTTTCCCGAAAGGTCAGCTGAATTTTTTGAAAAATGAGTGAAAATAGGTACGTTGTCATCATTTCTAGGGTTGAGCCAATTCAAAACGTAGCATGCTTTACTTGTTAACTCATAGGGACCCATCTCCCCCTCTTTTTTCAAAACAGACAGTAATTGTTTTAAATTTCGATGGTGTCGCTCGATGATGGCCTGACCACCCGAATTATGTGGGATACCCATCTGATGGGTTATTCCCCATTGCTGAAAAAAGTTTTTACAGATGTTGCTCTTATACGCCGGTGCATTATCTGTTTTTATGATGTCCGGTTTCCCTAAAACAGCAATTACCTGAGCCCAGTGTTTGCAGGCTGACTTAGCATTTGTAGAAGTGGCTGGGGTCGCCCAGAGAGCCTTTGAACAGGTATCCACCATAACATGTAGATATTTTAGTCAGCCAAAGGGAGTGAATTCCATAACATCTGTTTGCCATATCTGCCTCGGTTGTAGTCCTCTTGGATTGGTCCCCATTTCCTGTAAAGGGGTCAGTCTTGCGCAATCCGGACAGGCAGCAATGATAGCACGAGCTGCCGCTCGGGAAATTTTAAATTCATGTTGTAACGCTCGAGCAGATTGATGAAAGAATGAATGAGACGTTGATGCCTGTTGTTCCGCCGAACAAGAAATACCCGCTGCTGACACGGCACTATCTATGACTGCATTACCTTCTGTTAAAGGGCCCGGTAATGCAGTATGACTACGAATATGCGATACCCAAAAGGCATGCTTTCTTTGTTGAATGATGTTCCATAGCTGAACGAACAAAGCTTGAAGATTATGGTTATTTACATGTCCTATAATTGCCCTATGAATTCTTTGAACAATGCCTACTACATATAGAGAGTCAATAACTATATTCATGGGCCGATCATGAAAAGTTAGAAATGCCCAAATTACCGCTTTTAATTCTAGAACCTGCACGGATGCAGTTTCCCGTCGAATCTGAGTTTTCCAACGATCTGACTCCCGGAAAGCGTACCCATATTTCCTAGTTTTGCTGCTAGCATCTGTGAATACAGTAATCGCGTTCGATAATGGTCTTAAACTCTGGATTTCTTGTTCTTCCAGCTCCAAAGAGGTGTGGAAGAGAGGATGCTTGGGATAATGATTGTCCACTCTAATGCCCTGAATAGCTAGGGCAAATTCTGCACTTTTCAAACACCATTCTTCAACTAACTCCAGAGTCTTTAGAGGCAGGATAATACTATCAGGCTCTCTGCCGGCAATTGTTCGTACGCGTTGCCGGGCTTTCAAAATTCCCATTCCAATTGCTTCATGCCTTTGAGTTAGGGTGCGTCGCAAGTGGCTTGGGAGAAAAACCCATTCCAGTACAAACAGGATTCCTTTTTCATCTATCTGGGCGATAATTATCACCACCTCCCTTTCCCAATTATAGACCACCAGGGATATTGGTAATCTTTCCTGGAACCTGTAGGCCGCTGTTTCTGCTATCTTTTCCTCGATTCGTTCTAAGGCTGCGACAGCCTTTGGGGTTAAGCTCCGCTTTTCTGCGGGCTCTTTAGCTCCCCTAAGCAGTTGAAGCAACGGCTCCATTTCCGCATTTGTAATGCCGCAAAAATTCCTGATCCATTGGATGTCTCCCACCAATTTTTGTACACAGTTAACGGTGTCAATTTTCGTCTGCAATTTAAGCTTCTGAGGTCTAATTCTGGCTTCTGTGATGACCATACCCAGATAATTCCAAGGAGCTTGCCTTTGAATCTTTTCAGGGGCAATGACCAGGCCAAATTCCTTTAAACAGTTAATTAGCTCCTCTTCCTGCTCAGTTGGCAAAACTTCAGGGCTTGCTATTAGAATATCATCCATATAGTGGTATGTGATCAAGTCAGGGTGCTTTTCCCTCCAGGGTTTCAGGGCCAAACTCACAAACCATTGACAGATGGTTGGTGAATTTTTCATTCCTTGGGGAAGAACTACCCACTGGTATCGCTCCGATGGGCCTTCCCTGTTAATTGTAGGCACCGTAAATGCAAATTTTTCACTGTCTTCTGGGTCAAGCGGTATATTAAAGAAGCAATCTTTTAGATCGATTACTAACAAACTCCATGCCTGTGGGAGCATAACAGGTGAGGGCAACCCTGGTTGTAGAGCTCCCATGTTTTCCATGCATGCATTAACGGCTCTGAGATCCTGTAACAACCTCCACTTTCCAGATTTTTTCCTGATGGTGAAAATAGGAGTGTTCCAGGGACTTGTTGACGGCTTAATATGACCCTGATCTAACTGTTCTTTAACTAATTCCCTTAGATGATGCAGCTTTTCCTCCGGTAGCGGCCATTGGTCCACCCATACAGGGTCCTTTGTAATCCATTTTAGCTTTAAAGTAGGGCGGAAGCTGCCCCCAATGGCCGCTAGGGAAAATGTGACTGCAAAGTGACACCCCACTGGGCTAAAACATCCCTGCCCAGCAACCACAGTGAGGTACACATCACATACGGTTTTACCTTGGCCCTGTTTCCTTCGTCATCTATAACAGTCACGAAATATTGACTAACCTGCGTAGGAGATTGCCCCCCGATCCCTGTCACAGGGGTGTCAATCTCCTGCAGATCCCATTGTGGTGGCCATGCGAATTTAGGGATGATAGTAATGTCAGAACCGGTATCAAGCATCATGGCCACATCGGTAAGACGAGTGCCGTCTGGTCCTTCCATGCTCACAATTTTTGTCAGCCGCTGAGCAGTTATCTTTTCGCAAAAAGCGACCTGAGGGGGTCCGGAAGATCCAAAGCCCTTATTTCCCCGTCGGGTCTGTCCAGGATTGGGGATTGCAGCTCGAAAAGGTATCAGTTGAGCTATCCTGCTCAATGCCGGAATAGTGATGGGAGGATTAAATATTTTCACCATTATGCCAATATCGCCGGAATAATCAGCGTCAATGCACCCTGGTAACACAAAAATACCCATTTTTGAGGCTGATGAACGGCCAATTATCAGAGCGGATAGGCCCTTCCCCAAAGGACCAGTGCATGTTGATTCTAAAATATGCACGTCAATCTCTAATCACTGTGGATTTTGCCACAGAGAGGTCGACTCCTGCACTTCCTCGGGTTGCGGCGGAGAGTTCATGGAGGCAGCCATTGTCTGGGGATACTTGTTCACCGCGTCCCTCACAACGCGGCGGCTCCCGTTTCCCTGTATCGGCATGCCGTTCTTGCGGAACCGTGACCGGCACTCCGCTGCCTTATGCCCGAACCTTTGACATCTCGTACAGGTCCCATTAAATCCTCTCGGGGCCATACCTTCCATCCTGAATCTGTTAGGACACTTCCTCCTCATGTGTCCTAATCGACCACATAGGAAACATGTCCCATGAAATCTCTTGTCTCCCTTTCTAGACATTCTTTCTCCTTTAATTGCTGCGGCCAAAGCCGCACCATGTATTCTTGCCTTCTGTTCTTCCTCCATCATTGGCGCTCGGGCACAGGTCTCTATCATTTGGACAATTGAAGCTCCTGGTGGCAAAGTAGCTAATAGTTGCTTGCAAGTTTGGTTTGCGTTTTGAACTGCTAGATCTTTTGCCAATATTGCTTTCATTTCCGCAGGCACATTAGGTGCCATATCCAGGGCTTCCTTCAGTCGATCAAAGTTGAAAAAAGACTCATTCGGCTTTTGTATTATTTTTGTGTATGGCAACTGTGGCGTTCCTATTTGTGGTAGTGCAAGAAAAGTGGCTAGCGCTGCATTTTTTGATTGCTGTAGTATCCTAGGGTGGAGCGCTGCCTGGGCCTCGGTTGCCCGGTAACGCCCATTGCCCATCAGTTGATCAAGGGTGGCAACCCTTAATGGATCATCCATACTGCGATTTAGATTCTCCAATTGTTTTTCCTCTAATCTTTCCTGCCATTTTGCTAACCAAAGCATATAAGCGATAGAGGAAAGCAGAAGCTCCATTATCGCTCTGCTATCCGCAGGTACCATATGGGAATATTTAAACAGAGCAGAGACCTGATTTCTCACCAACTTATTGTCGTGCCCATACTACATTACTGTTTTTTGTATGCCTTGAACCAATTTCCAATCGAGAGGTTCCCACCTAGGGCCCTGGGCTCCCATTACTACAGGAGCTGCTAGTGGTGTTAATACAAATTCTCCCTGTAATTGAGCATTCTCTATGAGCCCTTTATACCGTGCTCCCGCATTAAATGTTGGATCAACAGGTGGCATTCCCTCATCATTACTTCCACCTGTAGCAGCTGGGAGCTCTGGCAACAATCCTTCTTCAGCTGGGTCACTTCCTCCAGCTGCTTTCTTTTGAATCTTAGGAGCATCTTTTCATGCCTCCCACTGCTCCAATTGTTTCTCTACATTTTCCAACCCTTCCACTATAGCCCTGTGGGCAGCCTTATATGCTGCCTTCACATCTCTGGCCTTGGACCCGCAGTCTAATCGCCGCATTTGTTCTAATAATTCTGTCATTCTCTCTGCCTGTCCCCGAAGTTCTTGTCGCATTTTTTGAACCACGGCATTATCATCGTCCGATCCATCTGGGATCGGTACTTTAATTGGGTCCACTTCCATTTTGGGCGCTGTGGGGGTTGGTCGCTCCTCCCCCTCCCATGGGGGGAGATATTCATCCACTCCCCCCCATACTTCTCGTTCCGCCAAAGTTACCGGACATGCCTGTTTAGGTGAGGTTACCTTTTTCTTATTATCTATTTTCTTACACTGATTTGGCTCAGTATTGTTAGTACACTCAGAACTTTCAGACCCGTTTTCCTCTTCTTCTCCATGGAGCGCTTCCCAGAACGCAATAGCGACTAACCGCTCAAACATAGGCCATATTAGACAAAATGTCTTGGTGAGGCGCCACGCTTCCTCTGAGCCTAATTGTACACCATCCCATAGTTCTCTTCCTACTCGCTCCCATGATTCAAATTTATATGCTTGGGAAGCTTCTTCTATGATTTTTCCCTTCTTACAAAATAGCAATAAATCAGTTAACTCGGTTTTTGAGACCTCAATCTTAGTTTTTTGAGCAAGCCTTACGAAGCGTTCAACAGTATCATGTTCCATTGCTGTTGCAGCAACTTTCACTCTAGATGTGCCAATTCCCATTCTGACTCACCAGGTCGTGGTCACAATCCGCTTTTCTCCAGTAAGATCCCTCGCGTTCTCGCACGATCACGTCGGGGTCACCAGATGTCGCGGGTCACTCGAATGTTGATCGTGGCGAGTGCCAAAGCCTTTTCCACAAGCCAGAGTAAACAACACCTCTATGGGAAGTGAAGTCAACTCCACTCTGCTGTTGTCTGCAGCAGAGCTTTATACCGGTGCAGGTGGGCATGCGCTGAGGAGCAGCACTCATTGGCTACAGGCTCCCAGCTGATTGGTTCTCCTCCAGGTGTTCGGTTGCTAGGCGTCGGTCCAGTTCCCCACAAACTCCACTTTCCTATATATTCTTACTAAGGCCCCAACACTAGCTGGCTGGCGAAGGTGTTTAGTTGGTTTGGATTTGGTGTCACTCGTTGGATCCAAAGTTTGATAGAATATGTGGTGATGTTCATTGTGATGATAATTATCCTAAGTATAACAATATCCTGTGTAAAATCTACTATAATGAAAGCTATTAACGTAAAGATGATTCAGTTCACCGCTTATACCCCTTTACAGGTGGATGACCCAATTGATGTCCCAAGTACTAAGACTCTAATTTGAGACTAAATTTCAATATACAATGGTAACTGGAGTCACGGGGTGGATGCAAAGTTTGTTATAAGCATTACTTACTATTGTAACTGCAATATTTTCTGTATATATATATATTTGTAGAACTAGACTCCCTGGCTTTTCTGTAACTTCCCCCATCTAATGTACCAATGTGCAATCACTCGCTTAACTGCATCATGTTTAGGGCATGTAATATTAACACCTAAACAACTTCATGTGAAGCTTGAGTGACTATAGTCACAGGGTGGATAGTGTGGAAGAAGTGTTTGTGGAAGAATTGTTTGAAAGCAGGAACTGAGAGGAAAACTAGGGCCTAACACAGCTCTGGCATTACAGAGGCCTGCTTGGGGTGCTACACAGTTGCCACTTCCAGGATGGTTGGTACGCACGGACTCTGCTCCTCCACGGTTCCCTGGGCAACGCAATCTGCCCTCCTCGCAGCTGCAAAAGGGAGTAACGGAGGATGGAGCGGGGTGAAGGCACCGCGGCCAAACTCTGTTGCACTCCCTGTGCTGGGCTGCTGATAAGCCGCACAGTGGCTGTCTAATGAGAGATATACGATAACAAGTCCGGTGCTGAGCCAGCAAAGGTGGCAAATGATGAACTTTGCTTGAACTTTGCTCATTATAATGTGAAAACCATACCTCCATCCCAAAAGTTACCCGCCTCCGAGGTACGACCACCCCTCACTGAGCATGCGCTCTAGATTTTCGGTTGACTGTACCTTTAAATGAAAGCGAGAAACTTTTTCACCAATCAATAACAATATTAAGTATGACTCTAGTCACTCAAGCTCCACCTGAATGTAAAGAAAAGTATAAAAGGTGAACTAAGGATGAAAAGTCTGGAGGGAAGAAACCAGAGGGAAGAAACCATCGTAACTCTTGGGTCAGTCAACAGGCTGAGCCCCCTTCCCTCCCCTCAGGTCGGGACGCTGCCTGAGGAGACTAAGAAGTGAGAGGGAAGAATCCATCATAAATTCTGGATCAGTTGATGCGCTGATCCCCCCTTTCCTCCCCTTGCGTCAGGATGCCGCCTGAGGAGACTCGAGACTGAGAGCCCTCTCCCATCTTCTGGGGTGAGTGATGATTGCACATTTGTACATCAGAGCTAGCTAAAAATCCCACGCTCTAGTAGAGAATTTCCTGTACTGACATCCGAAACCTGCTTTGTAAATATTGCATTTGAATAAATCATACTGTTTGTGAACTCGACTACTTGTTTGGGGGGAGGCGATCGGACCTACAGTTGACAGACTGTTCGTGAATCCGATACTGCCAGGGTCGAGCTTATAGTGGATCACACTATTTGGGAACTCGATTCGCTCCTAGGAAGGCGATCGGACCTACGGTCCACGGACTGTTCGTGAATCCGATACTGCCAGGGTCGAGCTTATAGTGGATCACACTATTTGGGAACTCGATTCGCTCCTAGGAAGGCGATCGGACCTACAGTCCACAGACTGTTTGTGAATCCGATACTTTTTTTGATATCTCCTTCCCCCCCCACCACCACTACCACTACGGCTTTCAAACTGCAACATTTTCAACACAAGGGGGCCCAGTGGTTCTTTAAGTACTGAGTGTGACGTTCCGGTGTCAATGAGGAATGACACGGGTTGCCCCTGAACATTCAAAGTTACCCTAGGCTCTTGGGGGCTGTCAGAGCCCCGGCCCCGTCAGTTGTCCTCGTCTTTCATAGATAGAATTTCTCATGAGCTTGGTGGTGCATTTTGGTAAGGACGCTCATTTTTCCAATGTCCTTTCTTCTTACAAATCACGCACTGATTTCAGTCAAGAACAGATCAGCTGGGGGGGGGTTCCCCATATTATCCCTTCTTTCCCTTCCTTGGGGAAACTTCCTATCTAGAGGACGACAGGGTGGAATGTCTTGTAGAGCTGCCACTGTCTCTATTGTTGCCTTGGTGACTTTTTTTGCCAAGGCATCCTCAGGTGTATCCTGACTATCAAATACCTTCTGAGCAATTTCTACTAGCTCAGTTCTAGTTTTTCTTGCAAACCCATCTTGTTTTTGTATCTTTTTCCTTATGTCTGGGGTTGATTGTGACACAAAGGCCAGATTAATAGCTTTTTGATTTGCAGGGTCCTCTGGATTGATAGAGGTATAAATTCGATATGCCTCTAACAGGCATTCCAAGAATGCAGTTGGGGACTCAGAGGTTCTCTGTTTGACTTCTGCTACCTTTGATAAATTAGTGGGCTTTCGTGCCGCCCTTTGAAGCCCACGCAGCAAGTGTTGGTGATATAGTTCAGTGAATCTGCGCCTGTCTACCACTCTGGTCGTTGGGAGGGGCACACGTTCATCTTGAACGTTCCTACGACCATGTTTGGTCAGATCTTCTATTCCAGGTATTGACTCTCTAGCTCCTCTTAGTATCCTTTCCCTTTCCTTTGTTGTGAATAGTGCATGGAGGAGTTGTTGACAATCATCCCACATGGGCTGATAGCTATACATCACAAATTTAAGAAGGGATATCATGCTCCCAGCGTCTTGTGAAAAAGGAGGGTTTTGTTGTTTCCAATTATACAAATCCGTGGTGGAGAAGGGCACGTACATATATGCGCTCCCACTTCCTCCAGGGACCTGCCTTAGCGGTAAAACTGATACCAGTGAGCTGGTGGAGTCAGGAGAGATGGCTGCACCAGTTCCCACCGGGCCACAAGTTTGACCCCTTCTGGTGTGGGTGGGGACAAAGGGTCATCCTGGACAGGACCACCATGTTGATTTGGCACCACAGTGGGGCTTTGTGCTTCTTGGGACCTATAGAGTGGTAAAATCGGATCTTCGGGTGGCTCCTGGAGGACAGGAAATTTTGGTGCGGATGGCGCAGATGGAATGGGGGACTTCTCTCCCCCCATTCTCATTGCTAGTACTTTGTGCCCATTTCCACATTTTACCATACACATTTGTAGCCAAATGGGGGGTTCTTTTAGGATATAATTCCACGGAACGATATAAGGAATCTGATCGGGGTGGCCAGGATCCCCCATAACAATAAAAAGTACTCTTTGGACTACGTCGGGGTCCAAAGACCCCTCAGGAGGCCAACCCACTCCAAAAGTTGGCCATTCACTTTTACAAAAGATTTTCAATTTATCTGCCTTAATATTAAACCCATAATTTAGGAGGGTCCATCTCCTAAAATTTTGAAAATTTGACAAAAAAACAATCAAGGGGTCCTTCGGGAACAGAACTTGATTGTCCCATTCTGTCTGGATCAAAGCGATTTAGAACACAACACAAATGGCACAAATAACAATTAGCACGACAACCGACACAAATAACAATGACCATGCGGAACGTTCCGACCTATTCCAACCTTTTACCCAGGGCAACGCAGTGGCGTCCCATGCGTGTCGGTGGCAGGGAGTTATTGTCTCGTCAGACCTCCCACAGTCCACCACACAAAAATCGGGACGCCCCTTAACCTCCTGAATCGTACAGTCTCTTACCTCAAAGTTTTTTCGAGATCCGGGGACCTGGAACTTCGTCAGGTAGCGCTCCCCCTGGACCTCGGAGTTCCCTTAAGCTTGCGAGGTGCCACCCGGTCTCCAAGGGAAGGCAGAATCCGGGGACCTGGAACATCATCAGGTAGCGCTCCCTCTGGAAGCGTTCTCCCGGCGAAGTTGGGCAGCCTTTCCCAACCAGGGAGGGCCTGGCAATTACTGAGATCCCGGACGAGCCCCCAAAATGTTAGTCCGTAATCTCAATAATCACCCGCACACTCAACCTGGTGGGTTGAAAAGCAAGCTTTTATTAGCCGGCCGGCAGCCGACCTCTTGCTGTTGGCCAGAGATCCACGCCACTCTGGAAAGAGACCCGCGTTTATATAGACAGGCTTAACTTCCTTATCTGCCTATTGTGTCTTGATGGCATCCACAGTTGGTTCCTCTCTCACAATTCTCTTCTTGTTTTGCAAGCTTGGAATGTTCCTTTCACAATTCCTGCCTATTCTTATCTTAATCTTCATCACCTGGTTTTCAGCAGAAGCAGATAGCAAAGTTAACTCCTAGTCGCTGCTCGGTTAACCCTTTACAAGGTCCCAGTTTTCATTGGGTCCTTCATAGGCATGAGGGAGATGTTTTTTTGAAAGGCAGATTTTTATGTGGTTAGCACGTACAGCTGTGCTAAGATTTTTAACAGTCTAGCACCTACTTCTGCCATTATGAGAGGCTGAGGGAAAGCCCTGCATCCTGTGTGCTTTGTTCTTTCGAACATCTGGCCTCTTATTTTGCTTCGTGAGCTATTTTGAAAATCTGACAACAGTTCTGAGTTCTGAGTTTTAAGCCTTAATTAAATATATTCTGTCTATAAGCTTCACAATACCACAATACCAGGGGGGAGGGAAGAAGATGGGAAGCTATTCCTATTTTAGAGGCAATGAAATTGAGATAGATCACTGGCTTATTGAAATTTGCCAAACGTTTCCATACTGAACTGCTCCCTCAAATGTGGCTTTTAGAGCGTAAATTCAGGCCAAAAGAAATATGTCTGTGTTATCAACAGTTCTCAGCTGTAGAACCACTAAGCAAATTAATTACACTATGGCCAGGAAATAAGTCATACTGCGCCATAAGAATTAGTGGTATCCATTCCTACATGAACATCAATCTCATCAATGCAATTTGGGAATGTGAATTAATACTCCCTTCTTTACTTAGTAGAACAGCAAGTGGTATGTTATTTCTGTGGAACAGTAAAAAAATACTCTTTAGAATTTAATGGCACCAAAGCTATTTGTAATATATATATGCACTTAAGTTAGCTGGTGATTCCCTTTCATTATTGACAACATTGAAAGCTAGTGGCAAGTCTTCAGTAGATGCTCAAACTAGTCCAGTCTAGGGTGGTTTAAATACTTGTTCCTTTTCTGTGTAGTATTAAAGAATTTTCTGTGTGTTATGGATGCAAAGATCTGGGAGGTTTGTATTCATCCAAGTCTTCTGACCATTTTTTTTTCTCTATAGAAAACCTAGGTTGCAGTTTAAGAACGTGTATGGTGTACGTGAAGTTCTTTTTAGAGTTGTACCAACTCCATCTCTGTATCTTAGATGTCTGTCTATGCTTTTTTCCAAAGTTATTTTGGGTGTGCCTTATCTTCTTTTCTATCCTCATTACTCTTGGGAAAGCTTTCTTTCAGTGTTTTCTGTTTGATCATTAGTCCTAATGATACTTCAGTGATAAAGGAAGCTTTATTTCCAATGTGTATTTAACCATACGTACCAGGACCTGTCACATATACACTGTTGACATCAAAGAGATTTTACAGAAAACTAAATTGTGCAAATATACAAACCAAGATGTATTTCCACCTTTCATATTTCACATTCCCAAAGGAAAATAGACTAATCTGCCTTTGGTGTCCAGGAGGAGTGAAATTCCAGAAGTAAATAAAAACAGTGATGAGCAAATCTAACAATTTCTGTTTTCAGTTATCTAAAATGCTAGTAATAATATAAGCAAGGTAATTTCATTTTTAAACTCTCAGTATCCCTTTAAGGTAATTCAGTGTTGATAATGCTTTCTATGTTTTCATGCTGAATAGCTTCCTCAAAATTGAAAAATAAGTATATGATATTTGCTATATGAAAGTAGTGTGTGTAGCTTTGAATGAAAATACTGTGTAACATGTTGAGAAGTGTTGTCAATCAGTGCCCTTTTTCTGTTTTATTGTAGTACAGTATTTGCTTTAGCCCATTTAAGAGTCCATGCAATAAGAAGCAAAGCAAAAGCAGCTGCATTATAGAACTATAAAATTGTGTGGCTAAGTCATTAACACTGCCTTAAATCAAATAAGTGTTTAAAGCCTCACACACTTAGTGCAGAAAACCTGTATATTGGCGACTTTCTAATAGAGAATTTTAAAAGTTGCCAGTGTTGCCTAGAACAAAGATTGTGCCACTGTGCATGTGCTCGAGCTCTGCACTAAGACCATCATCCAGTTATTATTAGGCTTGTCATGCATTCCCTCCTTTACAGCAATCATATCTGCATCAGTTCAGTGCTTCCTCCAAAGCTATGTCATCCAGAACCTGCAGAAGGCTTGTACAGGATCACAAAAATTTTATTGATGGTGATCCTGTACAAACTGTTGTCACTGGAGTCAGGTAAAAGTCTTTCCACTTTTCTAATAGCATCTTATTGATCCAGGTCCTATATTACTTGTCCTCATTCTTGAGCTGAGTTGATTTAAGAGCTCTCTGATTGCCTGATTTGAGACATCTCAGAAGTCCCAGATTTGTGTACACAGTGTTCAGCACTTTCTGTGAATGATGTCTTCAGTTCGATTTTTTTTTTTTAATCTTGACCCTGTTTTGAATACAGTCTAAAAATACATGATCGGTATCTCCTCATAATTTGCTAGATACTGGAAGGCCACTCCTGTCAAACTTAACTAATGTCATTGGACACATTAAGTTCAACATTTGGCATTAGTTTTTATTCGCTCATTCAAATTTGAAAACAATCTTAAAGAACACTTGGAAGATGAATTTCCTGTCTCGGCCAACTGAAAGAAAACATGGCCTCATAATAAATTTAGTTTCTTTTCATTTTGAAGATAATTTTTTGCCACTATCTACTACATAGTGTTTGATTCATTTTCTTATTTTATGATTCGTTTAAAAATGTAATTTACTGATTTAAAAGTCATCTCCCTGAAAAATATGTTCTCCCAGATTAGCTTTTAAGCAACTGAATATCAACATCAATAATTCTCATAGAGGGAGAGAGAAGAAATACACTGAAATTAAAAATGTCAGATTTTTGAGGGTGGCTCCTCACAGTAAGGTGGCCTTATTGGCCATGTGAGTGACATACATCCACCTTGGATATATATCAGAGAGATTCTTTTCTTTAAACCAGTTGATATATTCCCAAGCCATGTCTAGGAAAAAGAAAAGATATTTCTAAAATTGTATCAGCTATTAAGCTGCCTACATGTCCTTCTGTGTGTGATGATGGCCCCTACAGCTATGTCAATTTGACTAATAATATTCTATCCTCCAGCAGGTTACATATGTGTAATAGTGCAGTTAAAAACACCCAAAGATGGGAATGAGTACCTGAAAGATAGAGGGGGAACAGGTGCAGCATATGATGTGCGCAGACTCCAGTATAATGAACCAGAGACATTTTATTAAGCATCAGATACAACTTATATATTGTACTAAACCAGATACAATTCCTTATTTGCAAAAGCATGCGAAGCACAGTTACTAAATAAGCCAATAGTATAAAGAATTACGTCAAAATTATCTAATTGCTTCTTAATCATGGATCAGCCGTGCAGATGCAGTTTTCTTCTTTTTCTTGCTTTGTTCTCTATCTGTTGATAAGATGTTCTGTACTGCTGTCCTTGAGGTTAATTAACAAGACACCTGGACTGTCATCCTTGAGATTAATTATCTGCTAACAAGGCATCCTGTACTTCTATTCTTGATGTGGGCTTCCACAGACGGGAACCTTTTAAACTGGCTCATCCGACAAAGAATATATATTTTGGAGCTGTACCTAAAGGTGCAAGTTTCAAATTATAGGGCCCAGGGCAGCAGAGCCAGCCTAAGAGGCTCCTTCTCCTTCCCTCTCTGCTCAGAGGTCGGTTGCTAGCTCGTAAAAAGAGAGCTCTGGTAAGAGCCCACAAACCAAGTTCCCTCTTCTGCAATGCATACCCTAAAATATATCCTTGGCTGAAGTCAAGCCAGAGTGTTCATGGACAGGCTGTAAGACAGCTCTGTTTATTCTTAGGCCCTTGACTAGGGTACAGAAAAGGCTATTTGATGAGTGGACCAAGCAGAAAGACGCTGACAATTAATATTGTATTTGAAATGCCATCAACCTCCTGCTATTCCAAACTCCATCTCAGTGGGCCCACTTACATTTATATGAAGGAATACGTTCCTCCTTTGGAAGTGTTTTCTTCTCTTGTGGCCCTTCCTTTATATTTAAGCAGAGTAAACAGAATCACAGAATCACAGAATGCTTAAGGTTGGAAGGGACCTCTAGAGATCATCTAGTCCAACCACCCTGCTCCAGCAGGGACACCCAGAGCACGGGTCACAGGGTGGCATCCAGGCGGGTTTTGAAGATCTCCAGAGAAGGAGACTCCACAACCTCTCTGGGCAGCCTGTTCCAGGGCTCTGTCACCCTCACAGTAAAGAAGTTCTTCCTCATATGGAGGTGGAACTTCCTGTGTTTCAACTTGCACCCGATACCCCTTGTCCTGTCATCGGCCACCACGGAGAAGAGCCTGGCCCCATCCTCCCTACAATCACCCCTCAGGTACTTGAACATGTTAATCAGATCTCCTCTCAGCTTTCTTTTTGCCAGACTAAACAGGCCCAGCTCGATTAGTCTTTCCTCATATGACAAATGCTCCAGTCCCTTAATCATCTTGGTGGCTCTCCGCTGGACCCTCTCTAGAAGCTCAATGTCCCTCCTGTACTGGGGAGCCCAGAACTGCACCCAATACTCCAGGTGCGGCCTCACCAGAATTGAGTAGAGGGGCAGGATCCCCTCCCTTGACCTGTTGGCAACACTCCTCCTGATGCAGGCCAGGATCCCATTGGCCTTCTTGGCCACAAGGGCACATTGCTGACTCATGGTTAACTTGTTCTCAACCAGGACTCCCAAATCCCTCTCCACAGAGCTGCTTTGCAGCAGGTCAACCCCTAATCTGTCTTGGTGTCTGGGGTTATTCCTGCCCAGGTGCAGGACCCTGCACTTGTCCTTGCTGAACCTCATGAGGTTCCTCTCTGCCCAACTCTCCATCCTGTCTAGGTCTCTCTGAATGGCAGCGCAGCCCTCTGGAGTGTCGGCCACTCCTCTCAGTTTGGTGTCATCTGCAAACTCGCTGAGGGTGTACTCTGTCCCCTCATCCAAGTCATTGATGAACAAGTTGAAGAGCACCAGGCCCAGTACTGACCCCTGCGGTACACCACTGGCCGCAGGCCTCCAACCCAACTCAGCCCCATTTATCACCACCCTCTGGGCTCTGCCATGCAGCCAGTCCTCAATCCACTTCACTGTCCACTCGTCCAGTCGAGTGGACCCCTACCCAGACACCCCGGATATGAGTAAATTCGATAAGAAAGGCACAATTGTGTTTTTTTTTGTTTTTTTTTTGTATTTTTTGTTTGTTTTCTTTTGTTTTTTCCCCACAATTTGGAAGACCAAATTGAACCTGAAGAGTTGTTAGTCTTCGTAGTTTGTAGTTTTGCTAAGTCATTAGTGAGATGATAGAATAAATGGGTGCCTTTAGGGCTGGCTAATTTGTTTATAATAATAAATGGCTCTGGTTTTGAGGGAAGAGAAAAGCCATCAAACATGTGGATGTTGACTTCCAAATATCTGAATAATGAATGAGACATTGATACATTCAGGAAAGGAATGCGCATAACTTGTCACCTTTATCCACCAAATGTAGCTTTTGCAGCTCTTTACAACTTCCCATATTTTAATGAAAAAAAAAAATCAGAGAAATTGGCAGCTTTGTGCTGATGCCAGCTTTTTTTTTTTCCCCATGGACCAGTTCAAGGCAGAGCAAAGGGGAAAAAAATGCCTTGTTTTAGCACCTGAATTACTCTGACAAGCTTCCACATTGCCCCTGCTCTTATTAATATTCTTTTTGATGTGAGCTTGTAAAACAGAGGATTGGCTGTTAATCTCTGGGCTTTTGGCAGTGGCCCATAATTGATGTGCAGTGAAACTGCAGTTTCATTTCTTCAATGAGTCTGTCCATGTCTATAAACTTTGATAGAACTGCCAGAGGCATTTCATGACAGTTTAGATTAGTTTTTTTTTAATTTTATTTTCAGTTGGGGAAAAAAAAAAGAATTTCTACCAAGTGTAGAAGGAACTGTGATGTGTGTGCTTGTTTTTTATTATTAATTTTATTTTGTTACTAATCTCATGCAGTGATTAGCATAAAAAACTAATGATTTTTTTTTCTTTCTTGCCTGAACAGAACAGGGGTTTCATTTGCAGCAGATGCTGATCACTTTGTCAGGCTATAAAAATAGTCTGTGACACATCATAAGAAAGGAGGAAGTCTAAGGCTAGGTCGACATACTGAGAAACAAGATGTTTCATCTATGAAATTGTCCTCTCCATTTCACTTTCCTTTCTCAGCAAGACAGGAATCGTAAGCCCCAGCTGGAACTCTGCAAACATGAACTTGTTTCTGTGTTTGGGTGCTTACATAGCATGCTAATGGAGATCTTTAGGTACTAGGGCAAAATCAATAGGAATTAATGTCTTTGAGGTAGGGTCATGAGAACAGAGATCTCAAGGTCACCTACTTCTAAGCCAGAGAGAGGAAAAAAAATGTGCTGTCTGATTCAGTGGCCTGTAGTCAGATTTTTTGGTGCTGATATTCTAGCTAATTTCATATAAGAAGACTAAATGAACATGAAATTTAGGTTTCCTCCCTCTGCCAAAACTGAATTGCCTCAAAACTGAAGCAGATAGGTAAGTAAACTCAGGAAGACCTCCCCTACTGACTTCCAATTCATATATTTGTCCTTATACTGTATGTTTATTCCTCTAGTCTTACCCTTAAGGGCAGTTTATCTGACATTTCATTATCAATACCATGTTCAATTTAAAAAGAGGGAAAAAGCCTACATTTTGGAAGGAATAGTTATTAGCACTTTCTTCCTCGTATGGATTATTTTTCTGTTCAAAATCTTCACTGTACTTGCATTATCTTCAGATTTTTTTCTAAGGCCTCTTGAAAAAATTATTTGAAATGCTGACTTCCTCTCTCCCTGATAAAACAATCACTGCAATTCCAATTCTGCCCACGGTTATGCTTTAGTGGAGCTACACTGGTTTTACACCAGAGTAAAGGTGTACACCACATTTAAACGGTTGTAATTAATTGATGTTCCCTAATATACTGTAAAAACTCCAAACTCCATTTGAGAATAAAATTTGTTTGTTAACTGTAGATCTTCAGCAGCAGGCATTTGCAGGGATAGCTAAATAACAATTCAGCTCCCTTTTCAGTAGAATTACCAAAGTGGGAAAGTTGAAAGGCGATTTTAAAAATGGTTTCATTTAATAACTTGCTAAATAACTGGGAATGTATATGTCCCATTTTTAATAGCAATAATGCTGTCTTGTTCTTTAAATAAAATTAAGATACATGGTAGTATTTGTAGGTAATGGCATTGTTGCAGTTTGATAGCCGTGGTGGGGCGGGGAAGGAGATATCAAATATTGTGGTAGCTATAGGCCCGACTCTGGCAGTATCAGGTTCACGAACAGTCTGTCAACTGTAGGTCCGATCGCCTCCCCCAAAACAAGTAGTCAAGTTCACAAATAGCATGATTTATTCAAATGCAACATTTACAAAGCAGGTTTTGGATGTCAGTACAGGAAATTCTCTACTACAGTGTGGGGTTTTTAGCTAGCTCTGATGTACAAATGCACAAGTATCACTCACCCCAGAAGATGGGAGAGGGCTGTCAGTCTCAAGGAGTCTCCTCAGGTGGTGTCCTGACCCAAGGGGAGGAAAGGGGTTCAGCCCCTCGACTGACCCAGGAGTTATAATGAATCTTCCTTTCTACTTCCTTTCCTCCTTAACTCACCTTTTATACTTTTTTTTTTTTTTTTTTTTTTTACATTTAGGTGGAGCTTGAGTGACTAGAATCATACTTAATATTGTTATTGATTGGTGAAAAAGTTTCTTGCTTTCATTTAAAGTTACAATCAATAGAAAATCTAGAGCACATGCTCATGTAGGAGTGGTCATACCTCGGAGGCAGATAATTTTTGGGATGGAGGTGTGTGATGGCATTATAATGAGCTTATAATGAGCAAAGTTCAAGCAAAGTTCATCCGAAAGGAGTGATTTGCCACCCTTGCTGGCTCAGCACCAGACATGTTATAGTGTATCTCCCATTGGGCAGCTACTGTGCGGCTTATCAGCAGCCCAGCACAGGGAGTGCATCAGAGTTTGGCCGCGGTGTCTTTACTCCGCTCCATCCTCCGTTACTTTGCAGCTGTGAGGAGGGCAGATTGTGTTGCCTAGGGAACTGTGGAGGAGCAGAGTCTGTGCCTACCAACCATCCTGGAAGTGGCAACTGTGTATCACCCCAAGCAAGCTTCTGTAATGCCAAAACTTCTGTTAGGCCCTAGTCTTTCTCTAGGTTTCCCCTTTTCAAGCAATTTTTCCACAGGCATAAAGTCAAATGAAAAAGAGGGAATATGACTAATGCTAGAGACATAAGGCAATAGTATATTGGAAGATGCTAAATCCCAATCTGTCTTGCCTAGGAAGCCAAAGGGCCAACTAAATTAGAAATTTTGGGGTTGATAGACACTAATAGGTATTGGTCCATGGTCCAAGATATTGGTCCATGAATTTTCAGAACTTGCTAAAAATATTCTCGCTAAGAATCTGGCCAGACAAAGAAGAGGTACATGTTAACCATCAAGTGAGCTCACCATTTCTGAGTATTATAGGCATTCTTGGACAAACTATGGTAGGGAATTTTAACAGTGCAGTAGATTCTCCCACCAAAATCTACTTAAATTGAATCATAATGCTTGCGAATTTAAACTCACTGAGGAGATAACTGTTGCAGTCAGCCTGGGGCCCGTGACAGGCAGTGTCTCCTCAGCAGATGGGGGAGCTGAGCAGGAGAGGCAGGAGCTGCAGCCAGGTGGCCAGCACATGATCAGGAAGCTCATTGGATGGCCTCGCGCATGGTTGGTGCGTGATCACCTGCCTGATTGGGTGGTTGGGTTGCTGGGCTCCGCGTGCTGCCCGGGCAGGGCAGAGGCTGCTCCAGGATTGGAAACTATCTAAATTGTGTTTAACCCTAAATAAAGGTTTTTGGCTCACCATCACAGAGACCCTGCTCCTCAATACGCCCACAAATGGCGCCCAACGTGGGGCTCGAAGACTAGCTGTCTCTCCGGTTGCACCGCCCAGCTGAACTCCGGGATTCACGCTGAAAGGAAGTGTAAAGATCACGCTGAAAGGAAGCGTCCTTTGTGCATGCACTAAAAGCCTCTTGAAAGGAAAGAGGTAAGCAGTTGGGAACTACAGGTTCATACCTAACGATGGAACAGAAGGACTGAGTTCATTCCTTCACAAGGTGCAGCAAATGGCACCCGAACAGGGACAGAGATAGGCGACAGACGCGCTTGTCGCACCGAGGCGTAGCTCGACTGAACAAAGGCTGAAAGGAAGCCATGCGCGCACAAGTGCCTCCTGCAGGACGGAGGTAAGCAGTCGAGAATGATGGGGAACTCCATGACACAGGAGCAGAAGAATGCGGGAGAGGTGGCTGATTTGAAACAGAGCTTGATATGGGCGCATGAGCAAGAACCGCATCTAAATACTCATACAGTGTATGACCTGCCAACGTGGGATAAGGTCGGGGTGATACTACGGGGTAGGGCAGATGTGGCTAGTGGCGGCGGCTCCGCGGCCGTCTCGGCTCGCTCCGCTCGGTGCGACCCTCGGGCACCACGACAGGGCGGCGGCGGCGGCGCAGGCCGGTGGCGGTGGCGGTCGTGCTGCTCGGCAGTCTCCTCCTGTGGTCAGCTGGTAGGCCGCGCCACAGCGCCCCCTTCAGGGCGAGCTGGCCCGGCACCGAGCTCAGTCTGCCGGCGAGTGGTGCTCTGTGTAACTACATCCTCACGACCGCTGGGGATATCCTTCCGCTCATGTCCAGTGGCAATGAGGAAGAAGAGAAGGATTACAATGGTCCTACTCCAGGAGAATTGTTGGAACACCTTTTTAAGAAGAGAAAGAAACTGGTCAGAAAATAAACAAGAATTCTGTCTTGGGAAAATGATGATAAAGAACCCACTGTCAGAACCAGATCAAGCAGAAAAGGAAAATCCAAAAGAGAGTGCAAAAGAGATACCTACAAAAATATAGAAGGGCAGATGACCCCATACTATCCTGTAGAAATGGGAAATGGCACACCTTGTAGCTTCAGACAAAACCTACCCGGATCAAGCACAGTGATGTACACCTGCCATCCAGAAGCTAAGCACGAGATCTTCTCCATAGCTAAAATCACAACGTGTGAATATGAAGTGGTCATACTGACACCTCTGTTATGTAGCCATCCTAAATATAGATTCAGGGCTTCCCCTGTGAATGACATCTTTTGCCAGCCACTACCAGGGTCACCACTTAAACCCCATAACCTGGAACAGCTGGAGAAACAGCAAGAATTGATGAAGATGCCTTTTAGAAGAATTAAGGAGGAAGAAATGCATTCAACAAAAGAAATCTTCCATCCATAAACCAATTGCTGTTGGAAACCACCAACTATTGACTGTGGGAACAACCCATATCTCCAAACTGACTGATGACCAACTTACAAAGGAGTTTCTTAGTGGTTCCTACTGCTTCCATGGGGGGATTGGTTGGTGGAAGTGCAAGTATGTTACCACGAGGATAAGGAAAGCGGACGAGGCCCCGCCAATGCTGCGGCATTTTGGTGGAAAAGAACCATCCCAACCTAGTAAAGTCATGGTGGAGGTGTGGGACCCAGGGACAGGCCGATGAGAAAAAGCAGTACCAGTGATAACATGGGGGCGAGGGTATGCTTGTGTCTCCACAGATCAAAGCCTGCAGTAGATCCCTGCATGATGGGTCCAACGGGCACTAGCGGCGGCCTCCTCCTCCCTTTCTTCATTATCCTCACTGGAACCATAATGGCAAAAAACAAAAAAGGGGGATATGTTGCAGTCAGCCTGGGGCTGGTGACAGGCAGTCTCTCCTCCGCAGATGTGGGGGCTGAGCAGGAGAGGCGGGAGCTACAGCCACGCGGGCAGCGTGTGATCAGGAAGCTCATTGGATGGCCTCACGCATGGTCGGCGCGTGATCATCTCGCTGATTGGGTGGTTGGGTTGCTGGGCTCCGCGTGCTGCTGGGCAGGACAGGGGCTGCTCCGGGACTGGAAACATATATAAGTTGTGTTTAACCCTAAATAAATGTTTTTGGTTCACCATCACAGAGATGCTGCTCCTCAATACGCCCGCAATAACAAATAGGTAGAAGGCAATGAAAGTCTAGTGCAGACATGATGTGCAGAAATGCTGAAAGGTGCAAAGAAACCAGACTAAAAGATACCTTGGCTTTGCTTTACTTGCAGTCTTGCTTTACTCTGGTTTTATACAATGCAGGTGCCTGGAAAACTCACGCAATTATATTGATTCTTGTATATCCCCATATTCCAGAGAGGCTGAAGAGGAAAACTGCAGTCTGCTGGTAATGGAGGGATGTGGTATGACTTGCCTGGACATTGAGAACAAAATTTGAAAAGAAATACAACAGTTGAGTGGAAATCAGTCATGGTGCAATTAAAGTATCCGTTATCTTATATACAATTCAGGATGGGAAAGCTTTCCTTGATAAATTGATATCTCGATAAGTGATATAACAAGTACAACTTTGCTCCTCGTCTGTTAGAACTGAACATTGGAAACTTGAAGGTATCAATTATTAGTAGTGATCTGTGATCACCATATATAAGTACCTTATCTTTTTATCTAGGTTCAGAATCCTGAGGGGTTGTATCTAGAAGAAACTTGTGGAAAAAAAAAAGGATGTGATTGTCATCTTTAAAATTAAAATCTTCATTGTTACAGTTTTCCAAAGGGTCACTAGGTAAAGCAGTATCTAATCCCTTTTGAGGACATGACTCTGCCTGAATTTTTACTGTATTTGGATTCATGACACCATCTGATACAGGAGTTCATTTTATCCATATTCTGTCTAAACCAAAACAGTTAGAAAAATTGCTTTCTTGAATTAGAATACTGTGAAACTGTCAAGGCAGAATAGGGATCTAAAGGGAATTTCAGTGCTTGTTTATTCTGTTTTAAAGCTCAGCAAACGGTCAGGCAGTGACTGACATAAAAGTTTGGAAGTCTGGGTTGAGGAACTGGCCATGAGAAATCAAATTTCAATGGAGAAGGATGCTCTAGAGACTTTCAAGCAGAGGTATCTCAATCAGTATTATTTTTTTGGGCTGAGCGAGGAGAAATATCTTTACTAGAAATTTGCATGTGGCAATTTGGGCATCCTACCAGGTCTCTGACAAATGTCAGAGTTGACATACAGCTTTTCACAGATGCAGCCTTTGGTAGAAGACTATCGCCAGCAGCTGTCAAATGCTAATCTTTCCCATACTAAAATGGGTGAATGCCTCTGGGAAATCCTAGGCATCTCAGCTGGAATAGAAGATGTAAGGGAGAATAAGAAATTCTCCTTGCCTGTTGTATTTTCTTGTTTTTCATTCATCTCCCTTGAAAGTCCATATTGAGAAGAGTTCACCACCATTATATCTGCATTAGCCCCTACTGAAAGATTTGAGTTGTTATTGTGATCATCATTGTATGTTGTTATTGTCCTAAAGAGCATTATCATTACCATATCTGTGGAAGTGCTGCTGATGCAGTCCCACAAGGTCTGAGGAGGTCTGGAAATCTGAATGTGGAAGGAATAAGTAATTATCTGTGGTGTACTGAGAGCAGGGCCTCCGGTATAATGAACCAAAGACACTTTATTAAGCATCAAATAAAACTTATATACCGTACTGTCCCGGATACAATACCGTATTTGCCTACAAGCATGCGAAGCACAGTTACTGAATAAACCAAGAATCTAAAGGCTTACTCTAAGACTATCCAATCAGCTTCTTGGTCACACAGCAGCTGTACAGTTGCTTTTGCTCCTTGTTTGCTGCACTGCTGTCCTTGATGTTGGTTATCACTAAGGAGGCATACTGTACTACTGTCCTTGAAGCAGGCCTCCACATCTCCCCCTTCTTTATTTAACTGTTGTATTGCCATAGCTGTTTTTAAATGATCAATCAATCAATCATAGAACACACAATAAGAAACAGAGCAGACACACTAACAAAATACAGTTAGTACAATAATTAGAAACTTTACAACTTGCATTGACATGGCTAAGCAAAAGGCTGTTTAGTTTGTTGCGTCTACTCCCATGGTTTCTCGGTTATCAGGCCTTGCTCGCTGGACCAGGGCCTACGCAGGGTCAGGGTTAATAGATTGGCCACTTCAGCATCTTCTCCCATATCTCCCCCAATTTTTTTTTTTTTTTTGCACTTGAACTGGCAATATTTTCTTCAGAGTGCGTTTAACAACGGATTGCATTAATTTTAACAAGCATGGAACACAAAGCATAATCCCAAAAAAGATTAAGAATAGCATCGCGGCAACAACCAACACTCTTTTTAGCCAAGGGCCCAAATCAGGGAAGAGTCCCTCAAAGGGGTTCCACCCATCTGTCATTTTGAGCCTTTTTGTTAGCTGTTGCAGCTCTTGGATGCTTTTGTGGATCGACTTTGAGTGATCAGATAGGTTCATGCAGCACAGGCCGTTGAAATCCTTACACCCATGTCCTTGAGCTAAAAGCAGAAAGTGAATAGCTGCCCTGTTTTGCCGAGTGGCATGTCGGACTGAGTCCACATCCATTAATAGGCCGGAGAGAGCAAGCAACGTTGCATTATTTTGTTTAGCAAGTCAGCATCCAAGCTTAGCGAGGTGATTATGAGCGGCCACAGCGGCAACCCCTGGTGCGAAAATAGATGCAGCTATTATTTCACCAGGGTTCCAGAACGTTACTTTGTCACTACACTGGTCATTAAATGCATGCACTGATCTTTTTGCCCTGTGGTAGTGATGCATCCTTGTATGATTTAATATCATGGATGTTTGGCGTCAAGCACCCCAGACTACAAGGTCCTCCATGCAAGTGGGAGGGAATAGCACCCCATGCTCTATCGCCACAGATAAGAAATACCCCAGGCGGTAAGGCTATCGGGGCGTTAGTTGATACCGATGCATTTTTACTTGTATGATTACACCAGATAGTGTTGTTTTGATAGGCAGGCAGTGACGAATTAACGTTCTGGTCTCGGGACAGGTTTTTACCAGTATAGTTGAAATATACACAGTAATCCATTCGCAAGGACCCCAGCAGACTGATCTCCTGGGGTTCCAGAGGACTTAGAGCAAGGTTAGGTGCCCATGAGTCCCATTCGTCATCTGAATTACCTGACTGGAGTGCAATCAATACAAGACCCCCTGAACGCTTCAACACTTCCGCACTGGAACCCATCGTGGTCCTTGATCTGTAGAGACACAATGTTATTAGAGGTACAGGTTTTCCCCATTGGCGCGACCCAGGGTCTCGGACTTCCACCAATGCTTTGCTTAGCTTTTCCTGAGTGGTAATGCCAAAGTGCCTTAGCACTGGGGGCGCATTTTCTATCTCTTGATTTAAAAAGTTAAGTACATAGAGGGCCTTTTGTAACTGTTCCTGAGGGGAGTATTCCTCACTCCTCCTTTTTTGTTTTTGTAGCATGTTTTTCAAGGTGCCATGGGCATGCTCAACAATGGCTTGACCCATAGGGGAGTGGGGGATCCCAGTACAGTGGTTTACACCCCACTGTTGAAAGAATGCCGTGATTGCTTGAGAGGCATATGCAGGCCCGTTATCTGTTTTAACCTGGGCAGGCATCCCCAGTGCCGCGAAGGCAGCTAGAAAGTGGTGTCAAATGTCCCATGTTTTCTCCCTGCAATGTGCAGATGCGAATATGCATGCCGAAAAGGTATCAACAGAGACATGCACAAATTTTAAGCATCCGAATTCAGGAATATGAGTGGCATCCGTCTGCCAAATCTGGAAAGACATCAGACCTCGAGGATTAACCCCCATGGCGGGGGGGGGGGGTACGGTAACTGATTGACAATCCGGGCAGGCCTGAATAATTTGCCACGCCTGGTCAGTTGTAATACGGAACATTTGATGCAAAGCATGGGCACTCTGGTGGAAGAAGGTGTGAGACAGCCGTGCCTGTTGGAATATGTTTGGAAGGGTGGCCATCCCGGTGAGGCTGTCAGCATGCTGATTTCCTTCCACCAGAGGACCAGGCAATGTCTTATGAGACCTGATATGCGTTATAAAGTAAGGAGCATGTCGATGATTCAACAAATATCTTTGAGGAGGACGTAAAGCGACGGATTGGCTACTTCCTTGAAATAGGCTCCTTCTAATCGATTAACCAGCCCTGCGACATATGCTGAGTCAGAAACAATATTAATTGCTTGTGAAGACATACGAAAGCAGCGAATCACTGCCGCAAGTTCCACAATTTGCGGGGACTCAGAAACCCTTTCAATACTGTTCTCCCAGGTACCTGTTGGCCCTTGCCATGCTATAACAGAGTTCCCTGTTTTCCCAGATCCGTCCGTGAACAGCATGAGTGCATCGGGAATGGGCACCTGACTGAGGTGAGAGTCTCTCATCAAACCTATCGATCCCAAGGTGGTAAAAGGTGGGAGATGTGGGAAATGGATGGATATGTTGCCTTTAAAATCCGCCAGGGTGATTTGAAAAGACTGGCTGGATTGCAGCAGCCACTCCACCTGCTGTTTTGTTGTAGGTAAAATGGTTGAGCTCAGGTCATTCCCTTGCAGGGCCGTAAGGCAGGCATGACCCCTCTGAATCACCATGGCCAATAGTTCATGCCACTGTATTACTGTCTTGGGAAATTGGTGAGGCAAGAAAATCCGTTCTATCACCACAAGATGGTCCTTTGTGGATCCCATTGCCCCAATAAACCAAAAGGCTGAGAATTAGCTTGTATAACATAGAGGTTTACGAGCAGGTCCTCATGGAGTCTGCGGCCTTGGCGCTTGCCCAAGGCTTGTGTGATAAGGGTCATGGTCCTCCTGGCCTCTTCCGTGAGCCGCTGAGGGGATGCAAGGCTGGGATCCCCTTTTAACAATTGGAATAAAGGATGTAGCTCCTCCATGGTCAAGCCCAGCACTGGCCTAACCCAATTGAGTGCTCCTAATAACTTCTGTAGGTCATTCAGGGTTTCCACTTTAGCAGGGATTTTAACCTTTTGCGGTACTACAGTCTGATTATCGATGCGCCACCCCAGGTACTGCCATGGGGCTACCGTCTGAATTTTTTCCGGGGCCACACAAAGGCCGGCGGTCGTCACTGCTCGAGTCGCAGCAGCAACAATCTCCTCATTGTCCGCTGGGGTCTGAGACGCAATTAGGATATCATCCATATAGTGATAGATCAGAGTGCTTGGGTGTGCAAGACGAACAGGTACGAGCGCCCAAGCCACGAACCACTGGCAGATCATGGGACTATTGCACATTCCTTGGTGCAGGACCACCCAGTGATACCTCTGGTAGGGTTCTGACACATTAAGTCAGGGGTCCTCAAACTACAGCCCGCGGGCTAGATATGGCCCCCCAGGGTCCTCAATCCGGCCCGCCGGTATTTACAGAACCCCCCCGCCCCCCCCGCCGGGGGTTGGGGAGGGGTAAACCAAGCAGCTGCAGATGACTTCCTGCCACTTAATCTGCGCGCCGGCCTCCGCAGCCCCCAAGCACCTGCCGGGACTGGGGTGAAACCAGCGCCTCGTCCTCGACCTGCCCCCTCCAGGGGGCGCCTCTCGGCTACAAACTGCCCCATCCTCCTCCTCCTCCTCCTCCTCTGCGATGCGCGGCAGGCGAGAGGCGTGGGCATCTCCTCTGCCGGGCAAGCTCAGTCGGCAGCCTCTGGACTGCGAGGTCCAGCCAACTCGGGCGAATCGCCAGAGACCCGGCGCGGCAAAGTTCCTTCAGTCCCTTCTGGCCACCCTGTCCGGACTGCGCAGCCGGGCTGAGGAGGGGGGAGGCGGCATCAGCGAGGTGGGCGGTTCCCCCGTCTCTCCCTCCCTCCCTCCAGCTTCCAGGCAGGACAAGCAAGCCAGCACCAGTGGGAAGCATGTGCACCATCATGTCAAAAAAAAAAGAAAAATTGACTCCGAGTGCAGGGTATTCCAAGAAAAGTGGACTTCTGATTATTTTTTTCACGGAGTACAAAGAAAGAGCTGTCTGTCTGATATGCCAGAATTCAGTGTCTGTGTTCAAGGAATACAATTTGCATCAACACTACGAAACTCAACATAAAGATAAATATGATTCTTTGGTCGGACAAGTGAGAAAAGATAAAATATTAAGACTGAAACATGGATTGACAACTCAGCAAAATACTTCTATGAAGCAAAAGCAGGTCAATATATCATCACTTCGAGCAAGCTATCAAGTTGCCAAGCTCATAGCGCACTTGCAGAGCATTCCTAGAGGGAGAATTTGTTAAAGAATGCCTTCTTTCTGTTGCCAAAGAAAGAGATGTGTCCAGAGAAGGCGGATTTATTTAGTACAGTGAGTTTTTCAGGACCTACATTGACACGAAGGATTGAAGAAATGAGGGAAAATTTGAATCTGCAGTTGCAAAACTCCTCAAAAAAACGTTGCTATTTCTCATTGGCACTCGACGAAAGCAATGATGTTTGTGATTCTGCACAACTTCTAATTTTCATTCGTGGGACAAATGATTCTTTCGAAGTCACAGAGGAGCTTGCTGCACTGAAAAGCATCAAAGGAACAGGAGAGGATATCTATGAGAAAGTTTGCCAAACTATGGATGATTTGGAGCTGGACTGGGGTAAACTGTTCAGTGTGACAACTGATGGTGCTCCTAGCATGGTGGGGGTCCATGAAAGGAGTGGTTGCACGCATTAACAAAGAGATGGACAAACGCAACCATTCACATCCAATAGCCATACACTGCATCATCCACCAACAAGCACTGTGTTGTAAATCACTGAAGCTGGACTCTGTCATGAAAATTGTAGTTTCTTGTGTTAACTTCATTAGAGCTCATGCACTAAACCACAGACAGTTTCAGGAATTTCTGCCTGAGCTAAATGTTGCCTATGAAGATATTCTGTACCACACAGAAGTCCATTGGCTGAGTCGAGGGAGAGTTTTGAAACGATTTTATGACTTACTTCCACAGGTTTATGATTTTATGCTTTCTAAAAACAAAGAAGTACCAGAGCTTAAAGATGCAGAATGGAAATGGCACCTTGTGTTTCTGACAGATGCAACAGAGCTACTCAACAATTTCAATGTCCAACTTCAAGGAAAGGGGAAGCTCATCTGTGATATGTATTCACATGTGAAAGCATTTCAAGTCAAACTAGACCTGTTCATTAACCAAGTAAAGGAGGAAAACTTCTGCCATCTCCCCACAACTCAAAACCTGTCTGCAGAAAAACCAGCAGTTGCATTCCCAAACAAAACATGTATGGATGTACTAGAAATGTTGCAAAAGGAGTTTCAAATTAGATTTAAAGAGCTTCGTCTCCATGAACAGGACATACAGCTTTTCCGGAACCCATTTTCTGTTGACATTGAAACTGTTGATCCGATTTACCAAATGGAATTGGCTGAACTACAGACTTGTGACTTGCTGAAAGATGCATTCAAATCAAGCAGCCTTACTAATTTCTATGCATCTCTCCCCTCAGAGACATATCATAATCTCAGGAACCATGCACTCAAAATTGCAACCGTCTTTGGCAGCACCTATGTCTGCGAGCAGACTTTTTCCCGAATGAAACATCTGAAATCTCCAATCAGATCCAGACTGACTGA
Organism: Tinamus guttatus; assembly: GCF_059628265.1. Classification (NCBI taxonomy): domain Eukaryota; kingdom Metazoa; phylum Chordata; class Aves; order Tinamiformes; family Tinamidae; genus Tinamus; species Tinamus guttatus. Next base: position 152,740 of record NW_028288856.1, read on the forward strand.
TGAACCCTTGCATCACTTGCTATGACTAGCAGTGACAAATATGGAAACCAACATTGGCCATCTCATTAGCCAAAAGCAGGCCCATAGTTCACATTGAAATATTATTTGTTTTTGTTGATTACAATTGTTCTTCATTTTAAATATTGCATTTTTTCCTGTTTTTTTGTGCACTACTACAAATAAAATATGTGCAGTGTGCATAGGAATTTGTTCATTTTTTTCCAAACTATAGTCCAGCCCCCGACAGTGTCTGAGGGACAGTGAACCGGCCCCCTGTTTAAAAAGTTTGAAGACCCCTGCATTAAGTGATGGAACCAAGAATGCAAATCGTGGCACATCCGCAGGGTTGAGCGGAATGGTGAAAAAACAGTCTTTCAAGTCAATCACTGTCAGGCTCCAATTTTAAGGAATCATAGCAGGAGAGGGCAGCCCAGGCTCAATTACCGCATTTATCTGCCTAAGATCATGTAACAATCGCCATTTCCCGCTTTTCTTTTGAATGACAAAGACCGGGCTATTCCACGGGCTTGTTGATGGCGTAGTATGTTCCGCCCGTAGCTGCTCAGCCACCAGATGGCGGAGGTGTTTAAGCTTCTCCTTTTTGAGGGGCCACTGATCGACCCAAACTGGACTATCAGTTTTCCAGGTAAGGGCAGGAGTTTGCTGCATATCAGCAGCCCCTACAATAAATTCATCCTGATCTTCATTCCCCACCGACCGAAAACATCGCGGGCCCATAAGGTGGAGGGTAAGGAGAGCACAAAGGGCTTAACAGTCGCCGTTCTCCCTTCAAGGCCTTGGATCACCAGGTAATCACGGCTCTGCCGGGCGGGGGGGGGGGGGGCAGTGGCCCCTCCCACCCCGGTCAGCGCAGCCGCAGCCTGAACCAGTGGCCAGGACGGCAGCCAGGCTGCCGCAGCAAATACCGTAACATCGGCCCCGCTGTCTTTAAGGCCAGTAATAGTAGCCCTCCCCCTGAGGCGGAATTGCCGAGCCTCACAGGTTAGCATGGATCGGGATTGGTGTAGCAGTTGTGCCCAAAAAATCTGAGGGGCGCCTGTAGACCCGAACACCCCCCGCTCGGGACCACTCAGCTGCTGCCTGCAGGCTTGCCTTAAAGTAAACTAGCTGGGCGATCTTTGTTCTGCCAGAGATGCGGCACAAGGGGTTTGGTGTCTATACCATTATTCTGATCTCCCCTGCATAATCAGCATTGATCACCCCTGGCAGCACAAAGAGACCCTGGCTTGAGACTGATGATCTTCCTATCAGCAAGGCGCTCATGCTCTTTCCCAGGGACTCCTGTGGGGAGCACCTGCACCCCTGTGTCTCTTCGTTTGGCATCGCAGGAGGTGGCCAAGTCCACCCCAGTGCTACCTGAGGTGCTGGCTGAGAGCTGGCTTGCATTGTTGCAAGGCAATCAGGACACATTTGTGTCATTGCGCGGTTCCTGGGTGCACTGTGATTGCGGTTTCCCGAATTTTGTAGAAGCCTCCCGTCTTTGTTCATCTTGGAGCAGCACTGGCTTGCATAGTGCCGCCCCTTTTGGCACTGAGGACATACCCCCGGCACTTGGGAGCCTTTTCGTTTGCAAGGGCAGGTGACCCTCTTTACCGCAGCTAAAGCAGCGTCCTTGCCCTGGGCCCATCCTCATTGCGGCAAAAGCCTGAGCTAGCATGGTTGTGCTATTCATCATGGACCCAATATTTTGGCAGGCCTTCAACATATTCACTATGGTAGAATTGGGAGTTTGCATCTGTCTGAGCACCTTTTGGCAGTCTGTGTTCGCATTTTCTACTGCTAGCTGCCTAAACGAGACATCCCGGGCTGTGGAACTGTCCACCTGTTTCTCTATTCCCTCACACAATCGATCCAAAAACTGCATAAATGGTTCACTAGCACTTTGCCGAATGTTCACAAATGACTGTTCTTGTCGCTCGGCCTCAGGGACCTTTCGGAAGGCCTTAAGCACCAGTCAACGAATTTGCACTAATTCTTCTACTGGTATTCCTGCTTGAACAGCCAGGGCCTGGAACCTCCCCTCTCCCATAAGTGCATCCATGTCCACGGCTCTCAGCAGAGGGCCCTGCTGGAGGTTTTCCAGTGATAGAGTCGTGGCGCCATGCCTCCATTCCGTCATGAGGATCGTATATTGCACAGGGGTCAAGATCATCTTAGTGATTAGTTTCCAGTCGTGTGGCACTAGCCAGTGGGATTCCACTATGTTCTCCAGTAAGTTCATGGTAAAAGGAGCCGTCAGACCGTTCTCTAACACTGCCTTTCGGAGTTCTTTTATAATGCTATACTCCAGAGGCTGGTATTGCGGAGCCTGGTTGCGCGAATACACAACTGGGAAAGCAGATAGCACTTCTACGTCTCCAGCCTTCCTAGCTTCTCGGCGCACCTCAGCCCATTGGTCATGCAGATTGGGTGGGAATAAATCTGGCTCTTGTTCAGGGTCTACAGGTCGTGGATCTAAGGGATCATCAGGTGGATCCACACGAGCCACAGCGCACACTGCACCTTAATCCGCGCCTTTATCCGGCTCAGGTGGCACAGTAGGCGTTTCCCCTTTTGTTTTGCCTGAGTCTCCAGAGGCAGATCCTGTATAGGCCTTTAATGCCTCAAAAAGGGTTCACCAAGGTCCAAGGAGGTCGGCCGCTATTTTATCATTTTTGGTCACTTTATCCCACAAGTGGACCCCAATCTTGTCCCAGATCTGGGGGGTCACAAACAGTGTGGGTATTCAATTGTGGCACATTATCTAGAGCCCAAATTAATAAGCATTTCAAGTCCATTTCTTCTAAAATCCTCCTCTCCTTATGCAATATATGTTTCAGCACTTCTACTACATTTTTCTACTCTTGAGTCATGGAATTCCCCATCGCGTCCTCGGCTGCTTACCTTCTGTCCAGCAGTAAGGTAATTGTGTATGCCGGCTTCCTTTCAGCCCTTGTTCAGGCGAGCTACACCACAGCACAGCAAATGCGTCTGCCACCTATTCACGTGGTGTTCGGGCACCATTTGTGGTGTCTTGAGAGCAGGGCCTCCAGCATAATGAACCAAAGACACTTTTATTAAGCATCAAATAAAACTTATATACCGTACTGTCCCAGATACAATACCCTATTTGCATAAAAGCATGAGAAGCACAGTTACTAAATAAACCAAGAATCTAAAGGCTTACGCTAAGACTATCCAATCAGCTTCTTGGTCACACAGCAGCTGTACAGTTGCTTTTTCTCCTTGTTTGCTGGTAGAACAAGTGCACTGCTGTCCTTGATGTTGATTATCTACTAAGGAGGCATCCTGTACTACTGTCCTTGAAGCAGGCCTCCACAATTATCCACAGAGCAGGTGTTGGCAGAACTGTTTGCTGGTCGCACAGTTGATTGGAGTAGCATAGGAGATTGTTAGTACAAAGGGAAAAATTTTCCCTTTTCCTTGCAGCAAAAGTATTGTAAGATTTCTAAGAAGTGGAAGATTTTGCTTAATAACAAGGTACAGGGAATATTGAAATTAATCCAGACATGAGTGATTTACTGAAAGGATAATACAACATTTTTTTTGCGGGGGGAATGTCCTCATCTTTTTGAGGTAAAAGTCCTCATCTGTTATTTCAATTAGAAAGCTAATTTCAATTAGTAAGCTGTTAGGTGGGTGATCCTAATGTATTTAAAATGATTGGATGACAAGAGGTTATTTTTGGCCTATGGATATTAGAATTGTTTCAAGTGCTATTTTTTTTCTGTGATGCACAGGAAAAAAAATGCTGTTTATATGTCTTTGTACTGTCTTTCTAAATGTTTTTCTTTAAATAGAAAGTGCAGTTCCCAGTTTGAAAAATTAATTTCCATTCACAAATCAGTCTCTTGTCAGCGCCAAGAAAAAAGTGGCTTTAATCCTTTATTTTTTATTATTATTATTTCATGCTAGCAGTCTATGACAACAGGGAATAGTCTTGTAGAAACATAGCAAATTTGCATTGTTTAGCATGATGGATATTTTTGTGTTTAATTTTTCATGTGCAGCATTTGGGATGATGTTTTGTGTGTTTTTTTTTTTTTTTTTGAATTAGATGAGCTCCTAAGATTGAAATAATCCATGATATACTGAATCCCTATGTACACAAATGCAGTCTAAGCAAACTGGTTTTTTTTTTTGTTTGTTTGTTTTGTTCTATTTAATTTTGAAATCTCACAGCACCATTATAGTAAGTTTGTCTGTTATTTTCAGGTTGAACCCCTGTTTACAGTGCCTGCACCTCCACCTCCGATTTCCAGCAGTATCACACCTCAGATTCTGCCTTCCTACTTTTCCCCATCTTCATCCAATATTGCAGCACCAGTTGAGGAGCTTTTGGTACGGACTCGTTCAGTGGGTATAAATACTTGTGAGGCTGGAGTAGTAACAGAACCCGAATGCCTTGGACCCTGTGAGCCTGGGATCAGCGTGAACTTGGAAGGAATTGTGTGGCATGAAACTGAAGAAGGTAACTTGTTTTTTCATTAGGCTTGTCTGTTAGCTATGTTAATGAGGAGACTTTGCTGTACCTGCCTGGACGCTAACTGGGGCCCTGCTGGTCTAGTGGGATGCTGTTGTGTACGATGGCAGTCACAGCTTTGTAGCGAAGCTGGTTTCTGTTAGAAAATCCAACACCTTTGAATTCAAAAACAACCCCATTTTCCAAATGACCTAACAGGTAACCACCAATTAAAAACAGAATTGTTTTCTATCATTATATTGAGAAAAGTGTGTTAAGAAAGGGCTAGCAGAATAACACAGCAGGATCTTAGTTAAATGTACAACACAAGCAGGAATATAAAGATGGGAGTGGGTATATGAAGAGTTTAGGTGAAAGTGTACAAAGCTGAATAATTTTGGAATTTAGATCCTATGATCAGAACTGACACCATTACACAAGGATAGAGGCCCCAGAGCCCTCTTAAAAACTGTATTTGATGTTGTGATTATTTTGTTGGCATTCTGTTTGCTTGAAATGTTTAAAGCGGAAAACATGCATATTCAAAGCAAAGCATTCCATCTGGTGAAGTGCTAGTTAAACCAGGCTGGTTTCTTGAATATCCTTGGGCAGTGTTGGGCCAAGCCAGCACGCTGGGGTGCTTTGAGTAACGCTCCATGGCGATGGGCTGTGGTTTAGAACAAAGTCAGTAGAAAGAGGATTATGCTCAATATGCAGATTTTTCCCATTCTGTTTTTTAAAAGCTTATTATTAAAATGCTGCATGTGTACTTTCAGCTCCCGCACTTTTGGTTTTAATAGTGGCGTATTTCTCCTTTTCCAGCTGCTCAAGAGTCCTCCTTCAATTTTTTCCCTTGTTCGTTTTGAGGAGTATTTAATTTGCAGTGGTCTACCTTCCTCAGCCATGAAGGTTATTTATGAAAGGACATAAAGAAAGAATACAGCGGTGCATTGCTTCACAATAAATCCTGACATCCTTCAGACATGTGCACAGAGGCATTTGGTCCTTTCCAGTGATATATAAGGCCTCACCAAAGTGCTCTTACACTGTCCTCTCAAAATTCAATACAGAGAGTCAGATTTACTTGCTTTTATATGCTCTCTTCCATCCATCTTACTGTTTACAGCAGATTCATAAGGTAGATTGATCCTTTTAGATTGTTTTTAAAGCACAGTAAAAAAATCTATTTTAAAATATCCCTGCAGAGATGACTGCCCTTAGCAGCTCCAATCTTCCTTGACTGGCCTGTATTAACCAGGACTGGAATGCATGGGCGTTAACTGTGGAGATGTGTAAGAGCAGTAGCTGTTAATAGTGTTATTCTTGCTGAATAAACTAAACTCCTGACCCCCACTGAATTTAAGAAGCCTGCCTTGTTAAAGGTTTGGCACCAGAAACAAAGCATTTAAAGAAGTGCATTCTGACCAGGGTGACATGTCATTTTGCATTTTCTCAGCACTTTTCTGGTTTAAAAGCTCATGTTATTTAATGGAAATTAGCTCCCTTAAACCTTTTCTCAGTTTGTCTAAAACAATTTTCTGAAACAACTGAGGGGACTTGAGTGGAAGAGGGATTTGAGTGAAGTGGTTTTGAATGTGCCCATTTTCACAGGTTTGCAAATTGTGTGTAGTGGGGGTGGCCACAGCAGTAGCCAAAAGGTGATTTTAAAATACCACTCCAGTGATTATAGTAGAGTGTAGATTTCTTAAAAGAGTGAAAATAATAGGTATGATTTTCCCTCAGAGAAATTTTACTGTTTAAGACCCTGCTTTACAGAAGAAAATATCATTACTTTTACTCTATTTTCCCCCTGCACCAGCAATCTCAGTTCACTCTGTATTATGAAAAATGACTTCCTAATGATCAGTTTTGCATTTTAATTTGGTTTTGACATTTGGGGCACACATGCACATATATGTTTAGCTGTTTTCAAATTTCCTGATATGTTCATGAAAGCAGCTATATAGCAGCTTGCATGAGGCCACGTCTGCCAAATTTCAGAAAGCAGGGTGCAGGTGGGTCTTTTATTTATATTTAACAGAAGAATGATTATCAGATACTCATTTTTTCCAGTTATGATTTTGACTTTAATTAGGCCAGAACATGACCTTTGCTAAATTGGTGTAAATCCACAATACTCTAACTGAAATCACTGTAATTGGTGAGATCTAAAACCATCTTGTTGTTCGTAATGTCCAACTGAATACAAGTTTCTTTTGTGATGCCCATGTTTCATTTATATCCAACCCCCCTCCACTCCTCACCAAGGCCTAATAAAACACACATGCAAACAGACATCTCTGTCTACGTATGTGATGGCTTTTTTAAGGTGAAACGCTTCTAAGAAGCCAAGGTGTGAGAGTTGCTGACCTTGGCCTGTGTTTTGTGACGCTCAAAGGATTTAACCTTTCCGTAAGATGGATCGTGGGGTGATTGGACTGTGGTCAGAGGATCTCCACGCACCCTGCACCACATGGGAACGATGAGCTCCACGTGTGTGTGCTGGGCTGCTGTCGGGCATTGCTGTAACTGGCAGCGGGAATGCAGGTACAGAAAGGATGTGGCGATGAGAGCTGTGATGAGAACGGTGCAGTCAGCAGAGGAAGATGAAATCAGGTCATTTATGTAGAGCTCATTGCTAAACCTCGTCCGTGCTCTCCAGAAGAGAAGGTGCATACTTGGGAATTCATAGCATGAGGGTTTGCACGATCCGAAATAGCTGCTTTTCATTCAGGAATGCTAAGCAAGTTGTCCTTTTCTGCTGCATTTGGTCTTCAAGGTCAGGAGAAGGATGGTGTTTGTTTTTGTTATTCGTGTTTCTAAGATAATCAGTCCAAAGGGGGAGGAGAAAAAAAAGCATTGAATTTCAGACAAAATTGTGGCCGATCAAAGACAGCGTTACTACTACAGCTCCTTTCATTTATCCTGTGCCAATCTATGCAGCTGATTTGATCAGCGAATTTAATAAATCAGACCATTTTTTTTCCCCGGAATATTTCAATCTTTAGATGTGCAGAGGGAAGCTGGCATCTGAAATCTGTCACATTTTATTACGGGGCTTTGTAACTAACCATGGCTGCGGTTTTACTAGTATAATTGACTGAGAAGGCTGGTTATCACATAGGCATTTCCCAGCTGCGCTGCTCACCGTGGTATACTGCTCAGTTTTCCCACGTGCATGCACTAGGCATTTTATTCTGCGTAACATCCTTGTCTGCCTCTGACTTGGTCTGCATTCAAAGGGATGTTCATGGCCAGCAGGGGGAAATGCAGAAACTGGTTGGGGCTCCCTTGCAGCAGCAGAAGGAGAAATAGTTTATCGGCAAGTCAACCTGAAAGCTGGCAGCTGATGCGGATATTTGATATCAAAAACCACTCTTCAGTTGCAGTAAAAATCTGTTACAACAAGTGGCTTGGTCGTCCCCAGAACATGCTCTGTGTTGCTTTTTTTGCTACCCCAGGTTTTCTCTGGGAAGCAACTGCTAAAAGTCAGTATTTCTATATTGAGAAATAAGGTTAATGTAGAATCAGGTACTTGCTAAATGGTGCAATTATCTTCTGGGGAAGCAGTTGTGAAGAGAGCAGTAATTGTTCCTTAGCACCTGGGGAAAATAAAAAAGGGGAAACCACCAACCAACTTTCTAAATTGCCTAAAGCCTTTTTATTTATTTTCTCTCACACGCCTTGGTCTGGGGTCATGTCCTGCTTTTGGTGCCACATTTCTTAAGTGGAGTCAGCTTGCGTCAGTGAGAAGCACTTGGCTACTTTGCTTCTGTTGCTCTGCTGGTTTCCTTTCTCCATTGTGCAGTTCAGGTGCAACTTGCCATTGTTGTTTCTCCATAAATAATGGAGAAAGTAATTGCATTTTTTTTTAAAGAGCCCTCTTAGTGTTAGTGTGTAGACTTTTTAACTCCAGTCTGGTTGTCAAATGTGAGAACTAGGAATCTGAGGGGTTACTATAATTTTTATATCGGATCTCAGAAATCTGATGGGATCAGTGCTGGTGCCTTCCAGATCGTCAGTTGTGATGCTATTTTGCAGAAATTTCCAGTAGGAAGGAGAAGACATAATTTACACAGAGGCCTGCTGATGCCTGCTATGGATGGGTTTCCCCACCTGCCACATCTGCATTTTGTATGCCCATGTTGTTTTGAAAACATACCTACTGCACTGAGATGGGCTTGGCTCCTCTCTGCTTCTCACTATGTGGTGTTGGTTTTGCAAAATGTGTTTTAAAAGAACACAGTGCATCTGAGATCTCTTTAGTTCTCTGTGTTCGTACATGTGTATATAAATAAGGGTGTGTATGTGTGCACAGAATTAAAGGAGTCAGAAGTAGTCTGACTGCCTCTGTTTCCCCTGAGCATTTCTTGTGGTTTAACAACCACATTTTTATACTTTCACAAATACAAAGGCATGATGAAACAACGAAACTTGTAACGTTGAACGCACCGTCCAACATCTAAGTAAACAAATGAAGAAGTTAAATAAAATTGTTTTTGTTTTGTTTTTGTCTCTTTTATTAAAGAACCTTAGAATGAACTGTAGAAATTCAGACAAATGTGATTAACTCAATGCTGTCATCTTAAGTTCAGGCAAGGTTTATACAGGGAGGTAATATGCTTTATTAAACCAAGTGATACAGTTGGGAGAAAAAAAAAAAAAAAAAAAAAAAGGTAAGCAAGCTTTCAAGCTCAGCACACTTAGCTTCTCTCCCGTCTGAGTGACACAGAGCATTAACTTGCTGCACAGGGATATTGTGGTATTCTTTCCTGCATCCAGCACAGAGCTGTAGAGGCAGTGGGGATTTTTGCAGGAGAGAAGCACTGAAAAAAATCAGAAACAAGGCTTCCTTGCATCCATGGTAGAGGGAAGCAGTTCATGGAGGAGGTCGCCTTTTTGTCCAGCTACTTTAAGAGAATACCCAAAATCTAGGTCTCTGCTACTCATGTGAGTCATCTGCTGACCCATATGAACATCTGCCAGTGTTAAAATATAGTCTGCTCAGAAAAAGTTTAGACATATGCATGTTTTCTATTTAAATGCTAAGTTTTATTGTTCTTCTTTCTGCTGTTTGAAGCCTGTGGTACCCAATGCTTTCTAGGCCTCAACTGTCTCATTTTACTTCCTCAGGCATTTTGACCCATAGTATGTTCTGCACAGAAGCTCATAACAAAGCAGAAATGGGCCCCGTCTCACAGTGTGGAGACAGACTTGTGTGGAAACCCATGCTGTGCTCTTAGAGCAGCTCTGCCTCCTTTACAAAAGGAGTTTGGGAGATTGTACTTCTGCATGTAAACAGAGTGTCTGCAAAAAAGTTTGAGATTAGCGTTATAGAATTTGGACCATGATAGGGATTTGGCAGTAGGTACCAGTCACTTCTATGATATGCCTGACTTTATCTGATCAGTGTACATGCTTGTTAAGGGTTCTAAATTCTGACCTTGTCCTGTAACTGGCTCCTGCAGTGCTTGCTTCATGTTTCTCTGAAATGTTCAATGCTGACCACAGGTAGAAGTAAGTTAGTGGGGCTTGGTGGTCTGCTTGGTCTGTGCCAGTACGGCAGGAGCTTCATCTTGATGTGGTTTACAGCTATGGCCCAACTGCAGCAAAACGTTTGTGCTCAGAGAACCAAAAAAGGAACCACTTCTGACCCAGCCAAGTAACCGTTATGTATGTAGCCTTTGGTTTTCAAATTGCATTGCTACTTGTTTTCCGATACTGTTTTCATCTAAAATAACTGAAGCAAATAGCAATTTTAAAGGTGTATCAACAGAATACCCTTAAAGTGGTTTTAAGCCATTGAGACTGACTCTTATTACCTAGGTACATGATTGAGTTGATGTGGCTTTAATGAGTTGCCATGAATCAACTGAGCTACGGTAACCAAACCTTTACAAGCTCTTGGCTTGCAGCAAACAGTAGATAAATCATGTCCATATTTAAATTTGAGGTTATTTGTCTAGGTATCATAGAGTAGTGAAGATCTGTAACAGGAACAACTTGAAAAAAAAGTGAAGAAAAAAACAGAACCACAGCTATTTTCAGGCTTTTTATATACAGTAGAGAAGTCAAGTTGTTTCGTCTCCTTTCCTATTCCTTCCCAAAATGGTCAATTCAGGCCAGTATATTTTTAAGACTGTGCAAACTCTTGAAGGAAAAGCACCTAGGAAATAAATGTGTGTAAAGATACTGCTGTTATGCTACATTTTTTTTTAATGTCAGGTTTCTTCCCTGAACATATACGTGCTGTAGCATTCATCCTATGACTTTGCTTATTGTATTGCCATGCATCCATACTGTGTGGAGGACAGTGTAATTTGTTTATCACCTAGTGCCTATCGCATTGCTTCACCCTTACAGATACCAGATGCAAAGCTAAGTAGAGCATAGCCACAGGTGAGGGACATAAACCGCCCAAGAGTATCCAAAGTATCTATTTAGCCAGGGCAGGAGCAGACAGCTTATTTTAAGAGAATTAGCAAAAGCCACTTCTTACAGCTCTGTGAGAAGATGGAGTGCAAGTAGCTTGGTATAACCCAAGGCAGAGAGTGGGAAAAACAAAAACCAAACGAACAAAAACCCCCAAACCGTAACACACTCCAGACAATGCTCACGTAAAAAAGCATAAGTAGCAAGCTATGTTCACAGAAGCAGATAGCGAAATTAGGCACCTAGTCACCTCAACCTTATTAACCTCTTACATGGCCCCTCTTTGCACAGGGTCCTACATTTCCCCACTGGCTGTTGTCCCCTACCTCAAACCACTGAGGTAATACTCTTCGCCCGGGAGTGGGTTATAGTACGTCCTCGTGACCATTATTTTTGCCTCTGAAATTGTACTAGCGATATGAGTGCGGATGCATTTTAAAATGCAAGGGATAATGATCATGAAGATAAGAATTAATATTATGGGACCAGCTATTGCGGACATTAGGGTGGTGAGCCATGGGGACCAGTTATACCACAACTGGAACAGATTCTGTTCTTGTGTCCCGTGGTAATATTTTCCTTTTAGATTTCTGCGCACCATGGCTAATGTTTCCCTAATGACCCCTGACTGGTTTGCATAAAAGAAGCACGTTTCTCCAAGAGCTACACATAGACCTCCTTGCTTCATAAAGAGAAGGTCTAGTCCCCGTCTATTTTGGAGGACTACTTCAGCTAAAGAGTCTACTTGATTTTCCAATCTTCCCACTATCTCTTCCATATATCCCATATCTTGGGCTACTCGTGAGCTTAAGTCCTGCAATCCCTGTTTTTGAATGATTAATGCAGAAGCCCCGACCGCGGTGGAGTCAGCTATTCCTGCCCCAATCAGTAATGGAATTAAGATAGGGGCAGCTCTTTTCTCTCTCCCATGATGGTGTTCAATGTAGCTCAGGTGGGCCCTTCCATTATCCCCGTCATACAAATACACTTGGGGTAGAACATATACTAATACACAGAAATCAGGCCCTTTACCCGAGGATTCAAGTTGCTGTGTGTTTACACAGTCAGTCAGCCCGCTCATACAGGCCCACCACGCCCCTGTCGGGGCCTCATAATACCTGGTTCTCGTAACATTAACTCTTAATGTTCGGTTACAGTTTTTCTGGTACAAGGGGAGTATCTCTCACCCTGCAGCGATCAAGCATAGTCCCGCTCCCTGCACATCCGCAAGGGTCAATCTGGAGTGATCCCATGTACACTTGTCTGAGTGCTTCCTGGGAGTAGGTGCTCCTTCAGTAGCTACGCCTATATAGTAAGGGGGTCTCGGATCTAGGCATAGCCAGCAATCTTTCTCAAAAGTAGGGGAATGCCTCTGTATTGTTATGGAGACCCCTGGGTCAGGCCCGTGGACATACAGCCGTAGTCCCCACGTCCTGCCTGTATCCCAGGTTGTTCCGTATCGGCCCCAATACTGGGGTTTAAAAAGGATCGGTTTGCAGGTTTCGGGTATACTGCATTTACCCTTCGGACCCCGTTCTATTCTTATGAAAGGGTCGTGATGCCCCCCAGGAGGATTCTGTTTCACAACCCCATTGGGCACAGTGAAACTGGCCATCCCCTTGACACCCAGGATTTCCTATAGCAGGACATACGTAGTATTGTACCTCCTGTAGTAATTCCTCCCCCACAATGGGGACCACATCCCTGAGCTGCTGCTGCCCATGACCCCCTGTTTGGTACCCTGTTCCTCCTGTTGCCGAGGCTTGTCGTATGGGTATCCCTATTTTGCATAAATCAATTGTTATTTCAGAGGCGTCACTAGTGCTTATTGACTGGATTGTGCTTCCCGTTACAGTATCCCTAATTTCCCATTTCCAGTTAATGGGGCGATAAGGACTGTGATCATATCTTAACCCCAAAGTTTGCATACACACCGTTAAAATTAACCAGGCTCCCCATATCTGTCTACTCATTTTCTCCATATTGTGACCCTTAGTGGGTTACCAGGGTCCTTGGAAATAGTCCACTTATCTGAATCTAGATTCGGTTGAGGCAGAGTTGGTTTCACATGGGAGTGATGAATCCACGCAGCTTTTCCAGCGACCTTTACCGCTGTTGGAGTGTGAAGTATCACTTGGTGTGGCCCTGTCCACCAAGGTTCCAATGATCCTGTTCGGAACCTTTTGAGGTACACCAAGTCCTCCGGTTGGTATGGGTGAGCTGACTCTTGTATAGGCTTCTGGCTCTCGTAGTGGTCTCGCAAGCCTTGGTGTATCTGCTCTCGTACCTTTTGTAATGCCTGGTGGAACGCTGGAGAGCTGTTAGTAATGCTCACGGTTTTTGGCAACAAAGGCGGGAGTCTCCCACAGAGTATTTCATAGGGGGATAGTCCTATCTTATATGGGGTGCACTGTGCTCGTAAAAGCGCCATTGGGAGTAAATCGACCGAGTTAGCCCCTGTTTCAATATTCCATTTAGTAAGTGTTTCCTTTAAAGTACAGTTCATTCTTTCTACCTTTCCTGAGCTCTGGGGGTGGTAGATACACCTCAATTTCCAGGTGATTTCCAAGGCTTTTGCTACTAACTTTGTAGTAAACCAAACCGAGGAATTATTTCTTGCATGAGCTTTTTCGCAGTTATAGCGGTGGTTTCTCTTTTTGTTGGGTAAGCCTCCACCCATCCCGAGTATGTGTCCACGAATACCAGTAGATACTTATATCCTAACTTTCTGGGTTTTATCTCAGTAAAGTCTAGTTCCCAGTAAACCCCTGGTGCATCCCCCACTTCTTTAGTCCCCTGGTTTGGTGAGGATTTTTTTGGGTTCACTTGAGCGCATGTAGCACATCAGGCAGAGATCCTCTCCAACTTCTGACGTAGACCTGGCGTCCAGGGGTGAGGTCATACCAACTCAAGTGCCTTTTTAGGGGAGAGGTGCATGCTGGAGTGGAAGTCTCGTAGCCAGGTTTCTGCCCTCTGTTCGGGTAAACACAGTATTCCTCCTGGCAGCTACCACCATCCTGCATCTCCCTCTTCCCCTTGATGGTCCTTTATATAATCTTTCTCAGCTTCCGTATATTTGGAGGGTGTTTCAGGCCACTGGATCTGAGGCATTAATGTTAATATTTGTAGCGACTCCACTGGCTGTTGAGCCACCTGTTTTGCTTCTCTATCGGCTAGAGCGTTGCCCTGTATCTGGGGGCTATTTCCCTTTTGGTGTGCTGGCCAATGGATAATGGCTACTGCTCAGGGGGCCCACACAGCTTCCAGTAGGGCTGAGATCTCTTCTTTATATTTTATGCCTTTTCCTTCTGATGTTAATAGTCCCCTTTCTTTGTATATCTGCCCATGCACATGGGCAGTGGCAAAGGCGTACCGGCTATCAGTATAGATGTTTACCGCCTTTCCTCTTGCCCACTGTAGGGCTCATGTCAGAGCAATGAGTTCAGCTCTTTGTGCCGAACTACCACGCAGCAACGATTGGGCCCATATTACTCGGCCTTCTTGTGTTACCACTGCAGCCCCTCCATACCGGACTCCATCTTTTACGTAACTGCTGCCATGCGTCCGGTGGCACCCTGTACCCTAGTTGTTTCTTGGGACAGGGGGCCTAATGGTTTTTTAAGCATTGAGTGTGACGCTCCGGTGTCAATAAGGAACGACACAGGTTGCCCCCAAATCTTCAAAGTTACCCTGGGCTCTTGGGGCTGTCAGAGCCCCGGCCCCATCAGTCGTTTTCTTTTTTTCATAAATAGAATTTCTCGTGAGCTTGGTGGTGCATTTTGGTAAGGACACTCATTTTTCCAATGTCCTTTCTTTCTACAAATCGCGCACTGATCTCGGTCAAGAATGGATCGTCTGGGAGGCGGATTCCCCATATTATCCCCTCTTTCCCTTCCTTGGGGAAACTTCCTATCTAGAGGATGATGGGGTGGAGTGGCTTGTAGAGCTGCCACTGTCGCTATTGTTGCCTTGATGATTTTTTTTCTGAGCAATTTCTACTAGTTCAGTTTAGTTTTTTTTCCCTGCAAACCCATCTTGTTTTTGTATCTTTTTTTCTTATGTCTGGGGTTGGTTGAGACACAAAGGCTAGATTTATAGCTTTTTGGTTTGCAGGGTCCTCTGGATCACTAGGGGTATAAATTCGATATGCCTCTAGCAGGCATTCTAAGAATGCAGTTGGGGATTCAGAGGATCCCTGTTTAACTTCTGCTACACTCAAGCAGTGAGGTTATGAATGCTGAAGGAACTGCTTTCAGAAAAGCAACAGTTTTGAGCATTTGCTGCTCAAAAGCAAAATCACAATAGCCGCAGATTGTTTAGAAGTGGAACCATTACAGTGCAAAATACTTGCAACATGTGGTGTTCGGGTTTGTAGATAGCGAGGGGGAGGAGGGATGCCTGTTAATGAAGAAAGTGTTTATGCATGCAAGTGGTTTCTTACTGAATAAATATCTGGGAGGAAGGAATGTAAACACAGTTGAAATGCTGTTTCTAACTGGTGTGACTCAAGGATTAAACCGCTTCTTTAAAGATGCTCTCACAGTCACTCCATGGCAATTTTGTATAAAGTTTAACAGACTAGGACAGACTGTGGTCTGCTAGTTTGTTACACTCCTAAGTTGTTTTGCTTACATTGTACAGTGTGGTGTATGAGGGGCTCTCTATTGCTGGACTGCAAGTTTTCACTGATAGATTATGATAGATTATTAGCATCTTAATAAGAGGGTTGGTGTGTGGGTATTTTTTTCCTTTTGGGTTGCATAGCAAAAATCTATTTTTGGTGTTGGGGCTGACAAGTCTGGTTAAGACCAACATCTGGCTTAATATCCAGCTTTCCATACTTTAGAAGTGATGGGAGCTTACATTTCTTCACCCTGAGGCCATATTCATAATTCATTGCACTTATAACTGATGTCGTAGTAACCAGCTACTGATCTGGAATGATGGGTGACAAGGGACAATCCCAAAAGTGAAAGGAAATTCTCTGTTTAAAAAACTTTGAACGGTGAAGGGTTCTTTGGCCTTCAGGGTGACTAAAAGATTACAGGTTATGTTTTTGCTCTAAAAGAGGGAGAGAGGAAAGGTAGAGGTCAAGGGTAAAAACAAGGAATATCAAAAAGGAAAAGCTCAAGGAAAATAGCTTTCTTGATTTAGACTGATGGGAGTTTTTTTGTAGATGGCGGTTACTTGTTGGAATAGTCTTTTATTTGGAAAGGTTGCTAGGGCTTTGCTTTACCTGATGTTTAACTGTATTTAAGAGATTTTATTTTGTTTCAGGGAAACAGGGACTGTTTCTATATAGCTGTAATAGCTAGGTCAGGCTGTTTGGTTTTCTCTCAACTAATAACGTGAAGATCTCCTTTAGTAAAATAGAACTGAAGTTAAATGTCAGTAAATGGCAATTCCATTGCAGTCTTTGACATTGAAACCAGTGTTGTGGAGAAACAGTTGCGAGCAGAGGCAGTTCCAGATAAATCTTCAATTAATCTAGAGGTGTTTTTGTTTGTTTGCTTGTTTTTTGTTGTTTTTTTTGTTTTGTTTTGTTTTCAATCACTTTAAAACTGCCTTTAAGTAGGTTGAAGCAATTAATTATGTTTTACTGCCTGTTTACTTTCCCCTACAGTGACTGAACCTAAACTTCCTAACCTTGCATTCATATAGAGCCTGAGGCTGTGTGACCCCCTCTAATTGGGATATTTTTGGAAATAGAAAGAAGAGTCTCAGGTTTCACTGAAGGAGCTGTTGTCCTTAGGGAAGAGGTAAGCTGATGTCAGTTTTTAGAAGAGTATCATCACTTCTAATGTATGCTAGGGATTAAAAAAAAAAGTTTACTTTTTAGATTATTCTCTGCAATCTCATTAAAAGACCTGAAGATGATGGCTGTAGGTTCTGGAATTTCTGAAGGAATTTTGCAATGAATTAATATTTGCTTCCTGGGAACTTTTGCTCAAACCACTACTGGTGGCAACAAAGCAAATACAAGTCACCTGTTTCCTGCATCTAAGCCAGGTTCAGCCAGAAGGACTTCTGGCTATCAGGAGCCTTGGCTCAGCTTTGCAGTAAGAACCATCACTGGCTACAGGAGTTAAAAGCAATAGAAAAAAGGAGGGAACAAATCTGGGGTGGGAACAATTCTCAGTTAGAGACCTGTATTTAGAGATGGTAGAACCTGCAGTAAGGTCGATGGAGTCTCCTGGTGCTCATTACTTGGGAAGATCAGATTATTGTTGTATGGATTATAAAATATGGAATGGCATTTCAGCATTGTCCATATGCACTTCAAAATTAATTCCTTTTTTCACCATCATGCAATGGAAAGAAAACGTCTTGGTAGTCTTGTAAAAATTAAGAATTTAATATTTATAAGTACATCAGAGGGCATGAGTGGCTTTATAGTTTAGCCCCTGCACAGTAGCTGCTTCTGAACTTTCTCAGCTTGGCTGGTTGTGTGCAATCCCTATCTGGGCCCTGTTTTCTCATGAACCGAAAGCTAGTTAAGAGGAGAGTGAAACATGTGGCTTTTGAAACGCAGTGACACCAGGGTTTGTTTCTAATTAAGCTGGCTGGTTGGAGTCAGTCAGAAACAGGGCTAGCTGGAAGCGCATTCAAACACAGATCTGGTTGGGGTTGCAGCAGACCTGTCCTTGTGAAAGCCAGCGCAGGCCTGAGATGCCTCTGCACTGCATCCAGCTTCTGCAGAGACTGTCTGAAAGCCCGAGGCACTCATCTAACAGCAGGCACTTTCTCCCAGCGTAGCTCTTTTGCAGATTTTCCACTACAAACTGTAGTGTCTAGGGAGTTTTCTCCTAGATTTTGCGTGTGTCCCCAAAACTGCTCGGACTGTTGAATTGTCCCTTCTTGCGGTCATGCAGTTGTGCAGCCCTCAGCTGCTGACCAGAGGAAGCCAGAGGCACCTGCACAGCTACGTCACGTTTTGAAGGGCAATACCTTCCCTGCTAACCCCTTCATATGTGCAGTAGGAATGAAGCTGGGCAGCATGTGTGTTAGTCCTCTATTTCATACCAGTCTGAAGGTTTTTCCACATGAATTGACAGGCAGTTTCTCCTTCAGGTAAAGATTAGAGGTGGCACAGAGACTGGGATTTACTCACTGCTGAAGGTGCATTTCTGTGAAACAAGAACCAGTCAACAAAGTCGGTTTCTTTATTCTTATCTTCATTCTGCCCAAGGAAGTGGCATATTAGATTGGTTAAGAAAAATAATGGCGGGGGGAGGCGCGTGACACTGTGAGTAAATCCATGCTTGGTTTTGCTCCAAGGTTGGAGGGGGCAATCGGGTTGCAAACTGTTATGTTGGTCTGAACAAGGAGGTGACAGGAAGTAAGTTAGAGAAAATGTTTTTGTATCCCTCCAGCGTTATCTTGGAGCACAGTCAGTCATGCGGTTGTGCAAAGCAACCTCTGTTTGGACAGCCAGCTTGATGCAGGCAAAGCTGTTAATTTGTTTTCAGTTTCAAAGAGATTTAGAGTCTTTGGATCCTTGGCAGCAGCACACAATGAAATTGTTTCCCTTTTCATTAATCTTCAGTCTTGTCACATTGGCTTAGTGCAGCCAGGAGAGGCTGGAACGCTTGCCGAGTTAGTACTCTGGAGAGCTGCTTTGGAGTGCCCGGGGGAAGTTGCTCAGGGCTCTGCTGCTTCTCCCAGAAGTTCTCAGAGCTCTCCATGGGCTTTTTGTGATTAGGTCAAGGTGCAGGCAGGAAAATAAATTGGCAGGTATGAAAAGTGGAGGACAGAATTAATGCTCTTACACTGGCACCATTACTCAGTTATTAGGGGCTCTCCATAAATATCGTCTTGTTTTCATCTATTTTCTGTCTCTCTCTCTTCCCTAAAACTAATTTTATAGCCCTACAATTTTTAAATACTTAAAAAATATATATATCTGTATACCAGAGGATTTCTTTGCATTGCGATTATTTCCTTATTCATAGTTTGGCAGTGTTTATGGAAAGCAACCATTTATGTTTTTAGACTCCGTACCATTAACATACTGCCGGTTATAATCCTAGATCAAGTCACCAAAAATGCAGCCTGCAGAAAAGGGATATAACATATCATTGGGCAATTAAATTATTTAGTCATTGCAGTGGTTAAGCTTAGGACAGCTTTGAAGGGTAAATTTCATTGCTGGGATACACTCTTGGCTATGAATAAATGCATGAATAATCTTTCTTTGAACCTTAAGATGCACAATAGACACAATAACTCCGGAGTTGAACTTTGCAAGCAGAGTGGGCTGATTTATAGGCAGCTGTTGAAAGTGCTTCTAGTCAAATTATTTTTTAATCTGTGAAGTAGAAACCTTTACTATATTAATTACTATGTACCACCACAGTGGTAGACAGACAAAAGCTGTGAAAGTCTTTACTATGGGGTCTTAATCTATAGATTAAAAGAAAAAGTAATGATTTTGACATGGTACACTGCCATCAACTGAGGATCGCTTGTCAGGGCTCCAGCAGACAAATAGCTGAAAGCGTCATCAACCTCAACTGCTCATCCATGGAGGCTGCCTCCCATTTAGCAGGGGCAGAAGAGGACGGCATGTGGTCCCCAGTGCCAGCAAGTTCACAAGCTGGCATGAGCCTGCTCCAACTCTGGGTTACGTTATAGACAGCGCTGAGCCAGGACCTGGCACCATTTGTTTCTGCCGTCCCTGCTCTGAGGGCAGGGAGCCCCCAGCAAAGGTTGGGGCAGACAGATGGGAGGGGTGGCATCAGCCACAGCAGCAAGGGTTGGCTGAGCTCATCTGCTGGAGGTCCTGGTTTGCGAGAGTGCTCAGGAGAGGTCTGGTTCCTCATCAGGAAGGGAAGGGAGCTCTTCTCCCATCCCCCTTGCTGGGATGCGCTGTCCCTCTTTGTGGGGTGCTGGAAGGTTTCTCGGTCATCATCAGGTGTTCTGCATAATTCAAGTCCTGTTGTGGAATCAGCTTTTTGAGGAGTCCTCCGGAGGACGAGTTGCAGAAGCAGCAATTTGCTTTTATTTTCTGATAGTTAACAGGCTGAGCAGATGGGAGAGCAGACCTGGAGTGCTTTGGCTGGCTGACTGCCACCATTGTATGGATTTTGATTTGTATGGCTATGTAACATTTTTTCTCCTTTTTGGAAATGTATGCCTTGGAGAAATGTATGTCTTGGGGAAATTAATGACTGATTTCCTGTGAAACGTGTGCTTGTAAAATGACAGCTGTAGCAATGTGCCATGCAGGCCCTGCGCTTTGTCTACTAGGGTGTATGACAGCAGCAAGTGCCATAGGCTGTCAAAAGCTATCACCATTTTCAAAAGCATCCTTCCTTCACAGCCTTCTGGAGCAAGGCTTAAAAAAAAGAGCCAGAAGTTGGAACCGCAGTTCGATTCAGTTTTATTGTTTGGTTCTGCCTCTCGAAAGCAACAGCGCTCTTAGTCCAGTCACAAATGAGTGCTGTTTTTAATGCTGTTTGACTTTACATCGTTTGGACTTTGAGATGAAATGAGGCACTCAGATTACCAAAATCTGTATGAACGACTAAGCATGATATGGAGCTTGGAGGGCTGCAGTTTGACGTTGCCCAAGGAGAAGGGGGGAAAAACACAACTTCCATTTCCCCCTTGGTGTATCTTCCCATCACTCCTTTCCTTCTCCCTGCCGCTCCATGCCAGAGAAAACTGCAAGAAAAGAGTTACTTAAGTATTCAATAACTGTGGTATTGATGATATTGCCACTAATTACACGCCAAGAGAGCTACATTTAACAGCAAAAGTAGGGTTCTTTTGTAGCTTTTTCCCTGGAAATTTAAAGAACTCCGATTCTCACTGTTTAGCGTTTGAATCCTGGAGATCAAAAGGCCTTTCCTTCAAAGAGTATTGTGTTGTTACTTAAATGATAATTGGCTCTATACTCAGTTTGATTATGAGCATTTAACTTTAGCACGTTTGCAATTTTCATTATTTTCTGTTGTGCATCCCTAATAGAAGAGGTGATTTGGGGAATGGCAAGGATTAATTGAAAATTTGGAAGCCGGTTACTTGTGGCAAGAGTTAATAACTTTGGGGAAGGTGCATATGCTAGTCAAGCACCATGTGTTCCATAATAAGCAATTTTGCTGTTGTAATAATTTGTCTTCTGTTTACTGGAGACTTATGTTTCCCTATAGCATGGACTGTGAAGTAAGTATAAACTTTGTGACTCGTTAAATTATTTCTTGTAACATTTTTGGCTCAATACAGCACCCTGTGGAGAGAAAAGCCTTGGCCACAGAACTGGCATCTCCAGGGAGCCAGTGCCTTTAAATAGTAATCATTGGTGAATGCTTTCTACTGTAATCCTCAATACTTTCTGCCATAGAAAAAGTTACGGTCTCATGGTGTTTTTAGAAGACAGAGCAGGCATTTTCCTGTAGTGCCCATTCACTCCTTGCTGAGTTGGACTTCTGTTCCTCTCTCCTGCAAGGTCCATTACCTTCAGCTGCTTGTGTGATGAAGAAAAACTGCTATCCTGGTTGTTCAGGAAAGACTAGTTTTGCCAGCAAATGTATCACTAACATGAAAGCAAGCACGTTGATCTGGAAGAGCTTTGCAGAGCAAGTTGAGACACGATTACACGTCTTGCATTTGGTCGCTTGGTTCTCTTTATAATGAAAACCAAAAGAGAACAAACAAAAGCCCCTCAGGTGTGACTACTGCAAAAATGGCTAACCCCTATTCGGGATGAAAATATATGTGTGTGAAACATTGAACAAAAACCTTAGGGTCTGGCTCAGACAAACCAGCAGAGGAATGTTACAGTTCTCCAGAGGCAAAAATTCAGCCTGTGCAGGGAAAAGGGGCATCTGAGGACTCTGCAGAGGGGTCTCCCGGTTGCTGCTGCAGTGCCAACAACAGCCCTGAGATCCTCTGGTGTCTCCTAATGATCCTAATGAGGCATCTTCCCATTTGTGTATTCCTTTTCTGCTGGCTTTAGACCACCCAACAGCGCATCTAACCTGCAGCCTTTTCTTTCCAGCAGCCACTCTTCTCCCCTCCACCAGAACTCGAGCGCATGTGTATTCATGTTTTTGCTTTCTGTTCATGGAGGTATCCAGCTGGGAAAATACAGTGTACAATACTCTCTGCCTTCAAATGACATTTCTCATAAGTTGCAACAGAAACACTGCTATCAGCAGCTTAATAGCGGGTAGAATTTAGCTCTATGTATCAAGTCTCAGCAGGATGCAGAAACTATGGTTTCCAATTTTCTAAAGAGAAAAGGTTGGGAGGGAAAGAATAACTGGGGGGAGAAGGAACATTTAAAATTGATTCATTGAAAGCTGTCTTTGGCACTGTTTTTTTGCTGAACTGTTATTTTAGAAGACCTCACAAGAGGTTTCTGTTCAAAGCAGTGCAAAAAAAGCAGCGCAACAGCCTTTCCGCCTCAGGCCTTAAAAATAACTCCCTATGAACCACCAAACCCATTCCTTGAAAAACTTTGTGAAATACTCTAATATAAGGTGTTTATGACAGAAAGTCTGGGTCAGCCACAATGCATTTATGCTGAAAATAGTTTGGTGGAAGGACAGTAGTGAAGTGTATTATGTTCCTAACCACAGGATTAAATTGGTGTCCATTTTGCCCCCAGCTCTGTTTAGACTCAAATCTTGTCTAAAGAAGTCCAAAGACAGCATAGGTTAGAAAAGATACCACAGTACTGAAATGCTCAGTGTGAAATTGCATATTCTGCATTTTAGCAATCTCTTTTGCACAGGACCTGCTATTGAATAACACAGGGAAAATCAATTAATTGATTTAGTTTAGCTTAGATTTGCTTTGTATTAAGCCAGGTGAGATGTGAGGGACACTGTGTCACAAATTGCTCTGGTCTTCATAACAGTGCCAGAAAGGACAGAACATCATGGTCTTGAATCATGGCAAGAAAGACTTAAGGTAGATACCAGAAAAGCATTTCCGACAGCAAGGATATTGGGGCCATGCAATAGGTTGCCTGGGAGCTGGGAGAGCCTGACGTTAGGGAAAGGCTGGGCCAACATTTATCAGGAAGGACATGGTTGCAACTTCAGAAGCTGGGGGCATAGTCTGGACAGCAACTTGAGGTCCCCTTCAGCCCTAGGTTTCTGTATGTCTAAATGAAAGATAATTGTTTTGTGAGTTTGTTTGTTTGTTTCACTTGTCATATGGGGACTTTGTAGGAAAGCAGGACATGGTGTGTCACCTTTATTTTTTTTAGATTCGAAATTAGTCATGCAACATTTTGAGAAATATTTAAAAATAGCAGTAAAAAATAAATTATGTTGCCTGAACGAGAGCTATATATGAATTATAGTAGACATCTATTAATCAAAGGGACCCATGAGAACCAAATATGAAACAGAAAAACTTCTGTGAGCAGCCCAGTAATGAAGGGACCAACCGTTGAAGCCATACAGCTGTGGGGGAAAAAAAGGAGCATATGCAGGTATTATGACTGGAAAGCTACGCCTGTGCTTGGCTTAAAACTTATTTTTTCCTAGCAATACCTAGCTAGTAGATGTCTCATAAATTTGCAGGAGGCTTCTCCAGTAATGTATCCTTTGGCATAACATAACCTTTTCAAGTTTTCTTATGAGGAATGGGGGAAAGCAGTGTTATAAATATAGAACAGCATATTGAGATCCAAGAAATGTGCCATTGATGCTGAGTCAGGCACATAAATAACGCTAAACTTCCTTCTGCAAGGACAGCTCTTGGTTTCAGTTTGGAGAGTAAATAAGATATGTTCCTCTTCCTTTAGTTTTTCAAACTATTTCCAATGCAATATTTTTCCAGCAGTAAATATTTATCAGCATTTATTTGTTTCTTTTGGGAGGTATTGGTTGTATGTTGAGTCTTGCTCGTAGAGAAGAAAAAATACTCTTCAAGGTCTCAAAGATACGGCCAGGTATATTTCATTTATGGCATCTGTAAAGCAGTCATCAGTCAGCTGTATAAAAACAGAATATCACTTTTAGCCCTTCCATTCCATTCTTCTCATTCTTTTCCCATTATGTCCTGATGCCTATCAGGAATAGTATTTAGGATTTTCTGAATTCTCCGTTATTTTCCCTATGAATGACCAATTGTGACAGAGAAACAGAGTAACAGTGAGCGTAACCTGTGGGAGTCATCGAAAGGAGCAGGGGCTTAAGGTTTAGGACCAGAAGCCATTTTATTGAGCATCAGACCAAACATATATTCTCTGAGTATGTGAGCATACAGTGTCCACGCGCTCCCTCCTCCTGCCTTCAGCCAATTCCTTGACTCTATTGCTATCTGGGTCCAATCCTGCTAACGGACAACAGGTAACCAACCAGAGACCGGTGCGCCCAGCCTGTGTTTTAGGTTTCTCTATCTGCTAATCTGTTATTCCTAACTTTCACAGTTTCTCACTCCTAACTTTCACTGTTCCCACAGCTTCCCACAGTTTCTCACGGTTTCTCAGTTTCCCACAGTAACCAAATGATATTCCCTTCTCTTCATCATTCACTTGAGTCCTTTCTGCAGTTATCACTTGTACCACCTTTAAGATGAGTAGAGACAGCCATGGGAATCATCAAAAAGATGTGTTTGACACCTAGCTATCTCATAGGCAAACCTTGACACCAGCATCCTTCTTTGCACCTTAGAAAACCAAACGGGTTGTGAAATCGCTAGTCTTTTTTCATCTGTCTTTGTGAGTCATTTTTGTATCAGTGTACAACTAAAGAAGTTTTTTATTAATTGTCTTTGGTTTTGATGTTTGGTGAAGTTTAAAGTTCTCACATGAGTTTCTAAGTTGGTCTGCCATACAGTAGTTTGATCAGAGAGCAGGCTTTACCCATTTGATTACCTAGCTGTGTTTCCTTTTCCTCGGAGAGCAACTGGGTTGCAAATTCATTCTCTAAAGAAAGAGGAACTTTACTCATAGCCAACAAGAGAAAAACCTACGCTTCTCTAAAAGCATTTTGTGTAGGTATTTTATTTATCTCCCATTGAGAAGTCCTTGAAGAAAACAGGTCCTCAGCCAATAACAACCTGGCTTTTTCTTGTTTCTTCTATACCCCCTAGACAGGATAGGTGAAATGGTATAATCTGAAAAATAAGTTTAAGGCAGTTTTCCCTCGATACAAATTCATCTTTTATGGCTACAGCAGCTATCATTGTGAATATTTGAAATCCAAAGCAATTTGGAAGGTTCTGTATACAGTGCCTTTGCTTTCAGAAACATAGCCCAAGATTGACTTGAGTCTCTTTGGAAGCATGCTGTGTTGACTTTCAGGGCCCTAAATTTATCCAGTGAGGTGTCCTAATTACCACTAAGAATGTTTTCCATTCAGAGAATGAAGATTTTTGCAGGGAAGTTTGCTGGCGTTTGGCAATTTCAGATGTCCTTGAAATTTCAATTTCAAGATGTCCTTGAAAATAATGTTTTCCTTCTCTGTTGCAGAAGGCTAAACTCCTCTTATTTGAAATCTCTTGCAATAGATTGAAAGACTCTGTGAAATCACCTAGATGACAGTTATTTTCTTATTTTGAAAATCACACCTGTTATGCAAGTAGTACAACCTTTAGAGAGAGGCATTCCTCATTCTACTTGCTGGATTTTGACTGCTTCTGCTGGTCTCCTGTCATCCTCCTTTCTATGAAGTGGATATATTTAACTCCTAAAAAAAGATGCATCAAAACCAAAAATAAATAATCTGTGTTAAGATTTGTAAAACAATGAGTGTTGCTTGGTGATACTTAAAAGTACTTGAGGCAAACTGAGTGGCTGCCATTCTGGATGGATGCATGTCTGGACTTTCTTGAATCATAGAATCATAGAATCATTATGATTGGAAAAGACCATGCCATTCTACACCATGCCTGCTAAACCATGTCCAAAAGTGCCTCATCTACATGTTTCTTGAACACTGCCAGGGATGATGACTCCACCACTGCCCTGGGCAGCCTGTTCCACTGCTTCACCACTCTCTCCATGTAGAATTTTTTCCTAATATCTAACTTTAAGCTTCCCTGACACAACTTGAGGCCATTTCCTCTTGTCCTATCTTTGGTAGTTATTTTGGAGAAGAGAGAGACCCTGACCTCACTGCAACCTCCTTTCAGGCAGTTGTAGAGAGCGATAAGGTCTCCCCTGAGCCTCTTCTCCAGACTAAATAACCCCAGCTCCCTCAGCCGCTCCTCATAAGGTCTGTGCCCCAGACCCTTCACCAGCTTCGTTGCCTGTGGGAGGATATCTAAGTAATGGAGGCTTCCCGATAGAAGACGGATATGATGAGCCGCACTAGGACCAAGGCGAAAAGATTGTGGGAAAGTCACCAGCTGCAAGAACACAGAAGTAGGAGAGAAAGAACCTGTAAACAAGCTTATCAGTGCAGAATAGAGGACTGTGCGTGGGCCAATCATGTAAACGCATGCCCCGATATCTACAGCCAACCTAGTATGGTAGAAGACGCGTGGACAGTAGTATGTAACCAATTACAATGTAAGCGTACGCGTGGCTAGATGACTTAGCAGAAATGTAGTAGATAAATAGAGTGCTGTAACACAAATAAAGCGATTTCTGTTACACTCATAATGAAGCCTTCAGGAGTTGTGTCTGGCCTCCCGCAGTTGCCCTCCTTTGCACACACTAGCACCTCCATGTCTTTCTTGTAGTGAGGGGCCCAAAACTGAACACAGTATTTGAGGTGCGCCCTCACCAGCACTGAGTACAGGGGGATGATCACTTCCCTGGTCCTGCTGGCTACACTGTTCCCGATACAAGCCAGGATGCTGTTGGCCTTCTTGGCCACCTAGGCACACTGCCGGCTCATGTTCAGCTGGCTGTCGACCAACACCCCCAGATCCTTTTCTGGCGCGCAGCTCTCCAGCCACTCTGCCCCAAGCCTGTAGCGCTGCATGGGATTGTTGTGACCAAAGTGCAGGACCCAGCCTTGTTGAACCTCATACAGTTGGCCTCAGCCCATCGATCCAGCCTGTCCAGATCCCTCTGCAGAGCCTTCCTACCCTCAAGCAGATCAACTCTTTCTCCCCGCTTGGTGTCATCTGCAAATTTGCTGAGGGTGCACTCAATCCCTTCATCCAGATCATCGATAAAGATACTGAAGAGGACCGGCCCCAACACTGATCCCTGGGGAACACCGCTTGTGACCGGTCGCCAGCTGGATTTAACTCCATTCACCACTACTCCCTGGGCCCGGCCATCTGTGAAATGTTGCAGTTTGAAAGCCGTAGTGGTAGTGGTGGCGGGGAAGGAGATATCAAATCAATATCGGATTCACAGTCTGTGGACCATAGGTCCAATTGCCTTCCTAAGAATGAATCAAGTTCCCAAATAGTGTGATCAGCTACAAGCTCAGCTCTGGCAGTATCGGATTCACGAAGAGTCCGTCAACTGTAGGTCTGATCGCCTCTTCCCAAACAAGTAGTCAAGTTCACAAACAGTATGATTTATTCAAATGCAACATTTACAAAGCAGGTTTCGGATGTCAGTACAGGAAATTCTCTACTACAGCGTGGGGTTTTTCGCTAGCTCTGATGTACAAATGTGCAATCATCGCTCACCCCAGAAGATGGGAGAGGGCTCTCAGTCTCGAGTCTCCTCAGGTGGCATCCCAACCCGAGGGGAGGAAAGGGGGATCAGCCCGTCAAGTGACCCAAGAGTTACAATGGATTCTTCCCTCCTCCTTATTTCACCTTTTATACTTTTCTTTACATTCAAGGGGAGCTTGAGTGAGTAGAGTCATACTTAATATTGTTATTGATTGGTGAAAAAGTTTCTCGCTTTCATTTAAAGGTACAGTCAATCGAAAATCTTGAGAGCATGCTCAGTGAGGAGCGGCTTATCAACAGCCCAGCACAGGGAGTGCGACAGAGTT
Organism: Tinamus guttatus; assembly: GCF_059628265.1. Taxonomy (NCBI): domain Eukaryota; kingdom Metazoa; phylum Chordata; class Aves; order Tinamiformes; family Tinamidae; genus Tinamus; species Tinamus guttatus. The sequence continues at coordinate 180,526 of NW_028288856.1, forward strand.
TGGCCACGGTGTCTTCACTCCGCTCCATCCTCCGTTACTCCCCTTTGCAGTTGTGAGGAGGGCAGACTGTGTTGCCTAGGGAACCGTGGAGGAGCTGAGTCCGTGCGTACCAACCATCCTGGAAGTGGCAACTGTGTTATCACCCCAAGCAAGCATTTGCAATGCCCAAACTTCTGTTAGGCCCTAGTTTTCCTCTCAGTTCCTGCTTTCAAACAATTCTTCCAAAATTTCTACCTCGTGACTATAGTCACTCAAGGTTCACATTAAGTCATTTAGGTGTTAATATTACATGGCCTAAACACGATGCAGTTAAGCGAGTGATTGCACATTGGTACATTAGACGGGAGGAATTACAGAAAAGGCAGGGAGTCTAGTTCTACAAGAATATATACAGAAATTATTGCAGTTACAATAGTAAGTAATGAATATAACAAACTTGGTATCCATCCCGTGACTCCAGTTACCATTGTATATTGAAATTTAGTCTCAAATTAGAGTCTTAGTACTTGGGACATCAATTGGGTCATCTGCCTGTAAAGGGGTGCAAGCGGTGAACTGAATTATCTTTACGTTAATAGCTTTCATTATAGTAGATTTTACACAAGATATTGCTATACTTAGGGTAATTATCATCACAGTGAACATCACCACATATTCTATTAAACTTTGGATCCAACCAGTGACACCAAATCCAAACCAACTAAACACCTTCGCCAGCCAGCTAGTGTTCATTGATTCCCGGAGTTCATGGGTGTCTTTTGCCACCTGTCGCATCTTCTCTAATTGGATATCGAGGTCCTGTGTAACATTAGGGATATAAATGCTGCAGTCGGTACTGGAGAGGTTTAGGTAGCCACAAAGTCCATTTTGGTGTAATAGCATCAAGTCCAGTGCCATCCGGTTCTGAAGAGTCATTTTTGATGTGGCTTGTAATTGACGATTGAGCAACTGTATACTAGTATCAGTGGCATTAGCTACTTTTTCTACTTGATAGGCTAGCTTACCGAACCATAATCGCATTTGCACGGTAGCACGACCAAATCCAAAAAATCCTTCCATTCCCCAGGCTATGCAGATGGCACATGTCCTGACAGTTCTATTTTTGCCCGTTTTGCTCGAACCATCCAGTGGGGTCAGAGAGGAGTCCTCCTCCACATGGGACACAATGTTGGAAGGCCCAAGGTACACTGGAGTTCAGGTAATCCAGCCCATAAGGAGGTATACATATTGCCATCGCTGCAGGCCCAGATCAAACCAGCCGAAGTGCCACCACAAGCTATACGCCAATTATTACGAGGCACAAAGTCTTCACTTGCTAATTGATATTTTATGCGGTGATTATGGCACAGACAGCCTATTTTTAGGAAAATGTACCTGGCCAATAGTGTCTGACCCAATTGTGTTGTTCCCAATTGGAGCAATTTATCACATTTTAGCAATACCACAACGCTGACTTGTTTGATACTGAACCAAAAGAAAATCCTGGGCCAAATGGTGTAAAACCCGTCAAGTCATGCAATTCTCCAAACCAAGAGCAATTTAAGTTATGATTATGTTTGGGGGGACAATCTTGCCCTCTCTTCCACTGTATACACCAGGATGCATTTATAGGTTGACTATATTGCAGAGTGGTGGTTGCTCATCCTCAGGGTTGCAAATCTATTGCTACCCATAAGATCCCGTTACAGGCAATCATAGAATCATAGAATCATAGAATGCTTAAAGTTGGAAAGGACCTCTAGAGGACATCTAGTCCAAACCCCCTGCACATGCAGGGTCACCTAGAGCATGTGGCACAGGACTGCATCCAAGCAGGTTTTGAAGATCTCCAGAGAAGGAGACTCCACAACCTCTCTGGGCAGCCTGTTCCAGTGCTCCGTCACCCTCACTATTAAGAATTTTTTCCTTAAGTTCCTGTGGAACTTTTGGTGCTTCAGTTTGTGGCCATTACCTCTAGTTCTGTGAGTGGCCACCAGTGAAAAGAGGCCTGCACCATCCTCCTCACTGCCTTCCTTGAGGTACTTATATACACTGATTAGATCCCCTCTCAGCCTTCACTTCTCCAGGCTGAACAGGCCCAGCTCTCTCAGCCTCTCCTCATGCGGCAGATGTTCCAGGCCCCTGATCATCCTTGTGGCCCTGTGCTGGACTCTCTCCAGCAGCCCCACATCCCTCTTGTACTGTGGGGCCCAGAACTAGACACAATCCTCCAGATGCGGCCTCACCAGGGCTGAGTAGAGGGGCAGGATCACCTCCCTCGACCTGCTGGAGACGGTCTTCTTAATGCACCCCAGGATCCCATTGGCCTTCTTGGCCACGAGGGCACACTGCTGCCTCATGGTCAACTTGTCGTCCACCAGGACACCCAGGTCCTTCTCCGCAGAGCTGCTCTCCAGAAGTTCGGTCTCCAGCCTGTACTGGTGTCTGGGGTTATTCCTCCCCAGGTGCAGAACCTTGAACTTGTCATTGCTAAATCTCATGAGCTTTTTCACTGCCCAGTTGTCCAGTCTGTCCAGGTCCCTCTGAATGGTAGTGCAGCCCTCTGGGGTATCGGCTACTCCTCCCAGTTTTGTATCATCAGCAAACTTGCTGAGGGAGCACTCTGTGCCTTCATCCAGGTCATTGATGAATAAAATGAACAGGACTGGACCAAGGACTGACCCCTGGGGGACACCACTAGCTACAGGCCTCCAACTAGACTCTGCACCGCTGATCACCACCCTGTGAGCTCTGCCATCCAGCCACTTCCTAATCCACCTCACTGTCCACTCATCTATCCCACACTTCCGGAGATTGCCCAGGAGGATGTTGTGAGGGACGGTGTCAAAAGCCTTGGTGAAGTCGAGATAGACATCCACCGCTCTCCCCTCATCTATCCCGCTGGTCGTTCCATCATAGAAGGCTGTCAGGTTAGTCAGGCAAGATTTCCCCTTGGTGAATCCATGCTGACTACTCTTGAGCACCTTCTTGTCCTCCATGTGCCCAGGGACAACAGCCAGTATGAGCTGTTCCATCTCTTTTCCGGGGACGGAGGTGAGACTCACTGGCCTGTAGTTGCCTGGGTCCTCCTTCTTGCCTTTTTTGAAGACTGGCGTGACATTGGCCTTCTTCCAGTCCTCCGGCACCTCCCCTGTTCTCCAGGATCTTCCAAAGATGATGGAGAGTGGCTTAGCTATGACATCCATCAGCTCACTCAGCACTCTGGCGTGCATCTCATCAGGGCCCATGGATTTGTGGGTATCGAGTTTCCTTAGGTGCTCTCTGACCCAATCTTCCTCTACCCAGGGCGAGTCTTCCGATCTCCAGGCTTCTTCCCTTGTCCCTAGGGCCTGGGGCTCTAAAGGGCTGCCCTTGGTAAACACCAAAGCAAAGAAGGCATTCAGCAACTCTGCCTTTTCTGTGTTATTCGTAACCAGGGTGCCTATCTTGTTTGCCAGCAGACCCACGTTTTCCCTGATCTTCCTTTTGCTGTTAATATATTTGAAGAAGTTTTTCTTGTTATTTTTAACGTCCCTTGCCAGATTGCGTTCCAAATGCACCTTAGATTTCCTTGTTGCATCTCTGCATTCCCCGACTACGTTCCTGTATTTCTCCCAGGGGGCCTGTCATTTTTTCCACATTCTATATACTGCCTTCTTCTGCTTGAGCATTGCCACAAGCTCCCTGCTCATCCACGCAGGTCTCCTGCCCCTCTGCCTGACTTCTTACACACAGGGATGCACTGTTGCTGGGCGTGGAGGAAGTGCCGCTTAAAAACTAACCAGCTCTCTTGGGCCCCCCTTCCTTCTAGAGCTCTAGCTCATGGGATTCTTCCGAGGAGGTCTCTGAAGAGGCTAAAGTTTGCCCTCCTGAAGTCCCTGGTTGCAAGGCTACTTACAGCCCTGCCTCCTCCTCGTTGGATCCTGAACTCCACCAACTCATGGTCAATGCAGCCGAGGCTACCCCCCACCTTCACATCTCCTACAAGTCCCTCCCTATTTGATAGCACGAGGTCCAGTAGCCCACCTCTCCTCGTCGGCTCCTCCACAACCTGCGTCAAAAAGTTATCGTCGACGCTCTGCAGGAACCTCCAGGACTGTTTGTGCCTGGCTGTTGTTGTCCTTCCAGTTGATGTCGGGGTAGTTGAAGTCCCCCATGAGAACAAGGGCCTGTGACTGTTAGGCAATATCCACCTGCCTATAGAAGGCCTCATCAACCTCCTCGTCTTGGTCAGGTGGCCTGTAGCAGACACCCACCACAGTGTCTCCCACATTAGCCTGCCCTCTAATCCTTACCCACAAGCTCTCAACTCACTCATCCTCCACTCCCAGGTTGAGCTCCATGCATTCCAGTTGCTCTCTCACATAAAGAGCAACTCCACCACCTCGCCTTCCCAGCATGCCCTTCCTAAAGAGCACACAGCCTTCCATGGCAGCGCTCCAGTCGTGCAAGCTATCCCACCACGTCTCTGTAATACCAATAAGATCATGACGCTGGGACTGCACACAGATCTCCAGTTCATCCTGCTTATTCCCCATGCTTCGCGCATTGGTGTACAGGCATTTCAGGGAAGCAACAGAGGCCACAGGTTTCCCAGGAGGGGTGAAAGAGGACCCTCTGTGATCATTTCCTACCCTCACTTCCCCACAAGCATACTCCCACTGGACGCCATCTGACCTAGGCTGTGCAGTACTGCTTGCCGTGTCTGTGTGACACCCCTTCCCCCTTCTCGCCTAGTTTAAAGTCCTCCTAACCAGGTTGGCCAGCCTTTTGGCAAAGAGACATGCGCCCCTCTTGCTGAGATGGATCCCATCTTTCCCCACTAGCTGGTGGTCATCAGAGTCCCATGGTCATAGAAGCCAAAACCCTGTTGCCAAGCCCAGCAGCGCAGCCAGTTGTTAATCTGCCATATCCGCCTTCTCCTCCTTGAATCCATTCCTCTCATTGACAGGATAGAGGAGAACACTACCTGGGCACCCATACCTTTGATGGCCATCCCTAGGGCTCTGAAGTCTTGCTCGATATCCCTCAGTTTCCCCATGGCATCATTAGCGTCCACATGAAACAATACTAGAGGATAATAGTCAGACTCTTGAACAATTCTTGGGAGCCTTTCTGTAACATCCTTTATTTTGGCCCCTGGCAAGCAGCAGACCTCTCTGGATGAGGGGGCCGGTCTACATATTGGTGCCTCCATGCCCTGTAGCGTGGAGTCACCCACGATGACCACCCACCGCTTCTTCCGGGTGCTCCTTTTCTCTTTAGGGGGAGCAGCCTTGCAGCATGGACCTGACTGCCTCTCTGGAGAGAGCCCCCTAGACAGGCCTTGGTTCAAGGCCTCCTCTCTCTGATCCCCAAGTTCCAGGGCCTCGTACCTGTTGAATGTGGTTACAGGTGGAGGTGAGGTGGTCTGTGGAGGGGATCTTCTGCCACCTCGAGTGGGGGACCTGTTCCCATTGTTGATTGTCCCTGGATACTGTTCATTCTGCCCCCTCTGCCCTAGGGCAAGAGGGCACTGGATTTTCTGACTGAATCAGGGGGTTCTCAGGGTGGCTTTCCTGGGAAGACTGCAGGATGCAGCTCCACCAGCCTATTTCTCTTTCACTTTCCCTGATGGCCCTCAGCCCTTCTACCTCCTCCTTTAGCTCCGCCACCAGGCTGAGCAGGTCGTCCACCTGCTCACACCTAAGGCAGACGGTGTTTTCGCCACTCCCTGGTAATGTGGAGAGGCTCAGACATTCCCCGCAGCCAGAAACCTGGACCGCTGCATGTTTCTGTGGCGGTTCAGTCTGGGTCGCCACAGTCTTCCTGGTGGAAGCCCTCTGACGAGTGGAGACTATGGCTTTACCTGATCTCCCACTGCTGGAAGAGTCCGGGGAAAAGATTCTTATCCACACCTGGGGGGAGACTCCCTGCCTGCACCTCCTGCCTGCGCAAACTGCCGCGCCACGCTCCGTTTGTCCGCTCTGTTAACTGCCGCGCCGCGCCACGCCCTCCCTGGCGCGCCACGCTCTGTTCGCCGCGCTCCTGAGGGCAGCTTTTGAATTCCCGCCTGCCCTGCCGGCTCCGCCCCCGCTGAGTCAGAGCCGCCTCTGGCCGGGAGCTCAGCACTGCCCGCACGGGGGTCGGCGCTGGGGCTGCTTCTCGCTCTGTTGTTCGCCTCTAGACAAGGAGCTCCGGGACGAGCGTCCGCTCCAGAGCCCTTCCCTTCGAGATCTATCTGGGACACTGTGGCTTCATAGTTTTGGAAATTACCATTCTAAGTAGCTCGTATTTTAGTGGACCTATTCAGTTGTGGATAAACCTATAAGCCATTTGGGACCCAATCTGGTGTATTTTATGGAGTTATTTCCCAGTTTTTAGCAAATCTTTTATTGCTCTTTTAATGAATATAGAACATTTGGGTTTTTGCTTTGTTTTGCTTCCCAGCTTTCCATTTGCATTTAGATTTTGCTCATTGACAATTTGTTAGGCAGACTGTCTTTAAGAAGAAACACACACCGAAAACATTATCATGCTGTTGTTATGATAACTGGTAAGTGACGGTAGCTCTTTGATTAGATGCTACCCCATCTCCCAGAGCCAACCAAACTTCAGCACGTGGGACATTGCTTTATCCAGAGGCATTACCATTTCATATCACCCCTGGCAACAAACCTTCCTAACATTTATTTTATACCAAAGCTGGAACAGGATAATGTTCCTAGGGAGGCAAAGGGAAAAAAAGGGGAAGAAAATAAAACAGAGCTTCTTTTAGCTGACCACTCAACTGAATACTGACCAACTGTCTTCATGAGAAAGAAATAGATGGTGGTGAATAAGCTTGAGTCTAATTTTCTAAGAAGCTCAATGATTTTCCCAAATTGATACAGCTCATCAGGCTTCAGAACAAAGGCTATGGAGGACATGACATTGATGGAAGTGTCTATGTGCTCTTTTGTGTACTAAAACACATGGGCCCATGGGGAAACAGGACTTCGTTGGTTATTTCAGTGCTTATTCTTCTGTATGCTCTGGGATAGTTGTCTCCTTGATGGCCTGACTCAGCAGCCTTGAGAGGTCCTCCTCCTCCTCCCATGTAATTGCTGTTGCTTCTCTGAGCATAAATGGGAGTTTGCCATGCGAGTCCAAGGGAACGTATGTTTTGTTCATATCTCATTAAAAGTGCAATGCAGATTTCTCAAGTGAAGGTGGTGGTTGCTACTTTACGTAGCCTGTGCTGATGGCTTCCAGTTAAAGTGGAAAGAAAGGGCATGACATTTGAGTAAAGCACCCCTCAGGCTTAGCTTGGTGTTATTCAAACTCCACTGGAAATCTCACAGATACGAATCGAGCTTGTTATGCTATTGAAGAGGCTATAATGTATGTGGCTCAAGTAATACCAAGCTGCTTTAGCCACCAGCAGGGCAACATTATCTAAGCTAGCAGTTTTTAGCCTTTCAGCCCTCTAACCTTTAAGCTTACTGTGCTTTCATAAAGTAGTAAATTAACACACCACATTGAAGTGTCTCAACGGTTTATGACTGCAGCAGCAGTATTTCATTATGCTTCTTTTCCTTAATGCTGCTGAGTCTTCTCAGGTTCACTGCTGTACATTATTTGTTCAAATAAAGTCCAATGTCCAGGATGACTAATTGCAGATCTGTGCTCCAGATGGCTTGATTACAGGATGTGGTTAAAGCGACTCTGCAAACATTTAGCCCAGCAGTAGGGCACTTAAAAAAATCCTCAGTCCTGAGTTTTCTGGACACCTAACAGTCATTACACCCCCAGCCTGGCTCCTCTCGATGTCTGCTATATGTGCACCTGCTGGAGAGCAGTTAAGTTCTTGTGCCGTGTCAGGCACAGCATATGATTAAGGTAGTAAACAAACTGCGTGGCTACCGGGTCAGTATTCAGCAGAGAAGGCTTGACTTTATATGTATAATGTGTTAATTTTAGATTGCCTCCTTGATGGAAGCAATCAGGAAAAAGGGGGGCATTTGTATCAATCACAGGCCTTGTGTAAAAATTGTTGTGTGGGTTTTATGCCTGGATGGATGGCAGATGTATAGGGGGATCTGGGTTTCACACAGAATCACAGAAGGGTTGAGCTTGGAAGGGGCCTCTAGAGATCATCTAGTCCAACGCCTCTGCTCAAGCAGGGACACCCAGAGCACGTGGCACAGGGTCGCATCCAGGCAGGTTTTGAAGATCTCCAAAGAAGGAGACTCCACAACCTCTCTGGGTAGCCTGTTCCAGGGCTCTGTCACCCTCACAGTAAAGAAGTTCTTTCTCACATGGAGATGGAACTTCCTGTGTTTCAACTTGTACCCATTACCCCCTGTCCTATCACCGAGAAGAGTTTGGCCCCATCCTCTGTACATAAGTTATGTACAATCAGTACATAAGTTTGTACTGATGTTTAAATAGTAGTTTTGATAAGTGTAAGGCAAATAAAGTTTCTACTGTTGGAAGACCATTTAGATAATCTTCCACAAATGAATTATTACATATGTATTCAGGAAGCCCCTGTGCAGATCCGCTTTTGCCAAAATTTTGCAATTATTCTGGGCTGGATTCTCTATTTAGGAAAGAGCTCCCTCTTTCTCATTACAAAAATGAAGTCATACCCATTCACCCTCTCAGATAACTGGTCTTTTGTGTTGCCTGGGAAAATAATCAACTTTAACTAAAGTGGATTTTTGTAGCATTTGCTGTGATCTGACACCAAAGCAGCCTATGCTGTAAACATTAAGTCAGGATTTCCAGTCTAATTAATTGAGTAATGTCTACTTACATTGGACTTTGAAGGTGTTTATTTTCCAAAACCAACTTTTTCAAAAATTGGAGCCTGTGTTGAAGCTATTAATGTGATAATTTGATTCCTAAACACATGATCTCCTTTTCAAAGTTTTGAATACAAAAGATAAAAATTCTTGGCTTATGTTTACTGCTGTGCAGAAAGGGGAGTCATGAAAGCAAAAAACATTGTGTTTATTTTAGACTAGATCCTATGGTCTCTTCTGCATTAGATGAGAGAATATTTTAAAGACCATGTCTTGTTAGGTATGAGTAGATTCCTATAAGCTTGAGGCTGCTGCTAAAAGTGCCATGTATTTTTTACTTCAAGGTAATTAATGTGCATAGTGTCCTGGTGTGATGCTAAAGATGCCTTATTGCTATGATGTTTTTATGTCAAAATAGTACATCTGCATTTGTTATGCTAGTGTTAAAAGAATGCAGTTTGTTTTCTTTTTATTGTGAATGCAATCTCTGTAAAGATTCTCAGTGCTAATCTGCAGTTGCAGGTATGAGACCTACAAGAGATCAATATTATACAGCTAGCAGCCTAAGGCTGGGAATTGGACAGCATTCAGTCTTCTGCAAATGCACATGTAATGTCTTACATTGTTCGCTGCACAGAATTAAATAATTTAACGATAACATATGCAGACCCACAGTGAATTGCCTTTATTTTTGTCTTTAAAGTGCTTTGGAAACAATTTAGATATCTTCATTTCTAAATTGTGGTGATATACCTTATTGTCTACATTTAATTAATAGTAAATAGCCAATGATGTTTTAATGCTGTTCTAACTATTCTTGAGTTTCTTTTTGCCACGAATCAAGCTTCCCACATTATAGTTCTGAATGTGATGAATAAAGGAAAAAAGCTTATAAAGGTATATCCAGTGTGGAAAAAAAAAAAAGAGAATGTGATGACAAATGATGTTAGAGGACACTTGATGTTAGAGGAGTGACAGTGGTGGGCTTTGGGTAACCTCCAGCGTGCACCTTCCCCTTACATTAAGGCTTTTGTGTATGATTCTGTCTTGGCTAATAACAGATTTGGGCAGAATAGGTATGGACTGGTGTAGGTAGTTGAATTGGTAGGTAGGTGAACTGTAAAACGTTGAGGTAACATGACTGTGTTTTGCTGTGCTAGATTGTGCGGAAAATCTCGCTGTCAAGAACCGGATCACAGAATAATAGAATCATAGAATGCTTAAGGTTGGAAGGGACCTCTAGAGGTCATGTAGTCCAACCCCCCTGCACACACAGGGTCACCTAGAGCATGTGGTGCAGGACTCCATCCAAGCAGGTTTTGAAGATCTCCAGAGAAGGAGACTCCACAAACTCTCTGGGCAACCTGTTCCAGTGCTCTGTCACCCTCACTATTAAGAATTTTTTCCTTAAGCTCCTGTGGAACTTTTGGGGCTTCAGTTTGTGACCATTACCTCTAGTTGTCGGTGGCCACCAGTGAAAAGAGGCCAGCACCATCCTCCTCACTGCCTCCCTTGAGGTACTTATATACACTGATTAGATCCCCTCTCAGCCTTCTCTTCTCCAGGCTGAACAGGCCCAGCTCCCTCAGCCTCTCCTCATAGGGCAGATGTTCCAGGCCCCTGATCATCCTTGTAGCCCTGCGCTGGACTCTCTTCAGCAGCTCCACATCCCTCTTGTACTGTGGAGCCCAGAACTGGACACAATACTCCAGATGCGGCCTCACCAGGGCTGAGTAGAGGGGCAGGATCACCTCCCTCGACCTGCTGGAGATGCTCTTCTTAATGCACCCCAGGATCCCTTTGGCCTTCTTGGCCACAAGGGCACACTGCTGCCTCATGGTCAACTTGTCGTCCACCAGGACACCCAGGTCTTTCTCTGCAGAGCTGCTCCCCAGACGGTCAGTCCCCAGCCTGTCCTGGTGTCTGGGGTTATTCCTCCCCAGGGGCAGGACCTTGCACTTGGCCTTGTTGAATTGCATGAGGTTTCTCACCTCCGAGTTGTCCAGTCTGTCCAGGTCCCTCTGGATGGTAGCACAGCCCTCTGGGGTATCGGCTACTCCTCCCAGTTTTGTATCATCAGCAAACTTGCTGAGGGAGCACTCTGTGCCTTCATCCAGGTCATTGATGAATAAATTGAACAGGACTGGACCAAGGACTGACCCTTGGGGGGCACCACTAGCTACGGGCCTCCAACTAGACTCTACACCGCTGATCACCACCCTCTGGGCCCTGCCATCCAGCCAGTTCCTAATCCACCTCACTGTGCACTCATCTATCCCATACTTCCGGAGCTTGCCCAGGAGGATGTTGTGAGGGACGGTGTCAAAAGCCTTGGTGAAGTCGAGATAGACGACATCCACCGCTCTCCCCTCATCTATCCAGCCGATCATTCCATCATAGAAGGCTATCAGGTTAGTCAAGCAAGATTTCCCCTTGGTGAATCCATGCTGACTACTCTTGAGCACCTTCTTGTCCTCCATGTGCCTGGAGACAACGGCCAGTATGAGCCGTTCCATCACTTTTCCGGGGACGGAGGTGAGGCTCACTGGCCTGTAGTTGCCTGGGTCCTCCTTCTTGCCTTTTTTGAAGACTGGCGTGACATTGGCCTTCTTGCAGTCTTCCGGCACCTCCCCCGTTCTCTAGGATCTTTCAAAGATGATGGAGAGTGGCTTAGCTATGAAATCCGCCAGCTCACGTAGCACTCTGGGCTTCTTCTCTTGTCCCTAGGGCCTGAGGCTCTAATGGGCTGCCCTTGGTAAACAATGAAGCAAATAAGGCATTCAGCATCTCTGCTTTTTCTGTGTTATTTGTAACCAGGGTACCCATCCTGTTCACCAGCGGACCCATGTTTTCCCTGATCTGCCTTTTGCTGTTAATGTATTTGAAGAAGTTTTTCTTGCTATTTTTAACGTCCCTTGCCAGATTGCGTTCCAACCGCGCCTTAGCTTTCCTTGTCGCATCTCTGCATTCCCTGACTACGTTCCTGTATTTCTCCCAGGGGGCCTGTCCTTTTTTCCACATTCTATATACCGCCGCCTTCTGCTTGAGCATTGCCACAAGCTCCTTGCTCATCCACGCAGGTCTCCTGCCCCTCTGCCTGACTTCTTACACACAGGGATGCACTGTTGCTGGGCATGGAGGAAATGCCGCTTGAAAACTAACCAGCTCCCTTGGGCCCCGCTTCCTTCTAGAGCTCTAGCCCATGGGATTCTTCCGAGGAGATCTCTGAAGAGGCTAAAGTTGGCCCTCCTGAAATCCATCGTTGCAAGGCTACTTACAGCCCTGCCTCCTCCTCGTTGGATCCTGAACTCCACCACCTCATGGTCAATGCAGCCAAGGCTACCCCCCACCTTCACATCTCCTACAAGTCCCTCCCTATTTGTTAGCACGACGTCCAGTAGCCCACCTCTCCTCGTTGGCTCCTCCACAACCTGCGTCAAAAAGTTATCGTCGACGCTCTGCAGGAACCTCCAGGACTGTTTGTGCCTGGCTGTGTTGTCCTTCCAGTTGATGTCGGGGTAGTTGAAGTCCCCCACGAGAACAAGGGCCTGTGACTGTTAGGCAATATCCAGCTGACTATAGAAGGCCTCATCAACCTCATCCTGGTCAGGTGGCCTGTAGGAGACACCCACCACAGTGTCTCCCACATTAGCCTGCCCTCTAATCCTTACCCACAAGCTCTCAACTCACTCATCCTCCACTCCCAGGTTGAGCTCCATGCATTCCAGTTGCTCTCTCACATAAAGAGCAACTCCACCACCTCGCCTTCCCAGCATGCCCTTCCTAAAGAGCACACAGCCTTCCATGGCAGCGCTCCAGTCGTGCGAGCTATCCCACCACGTCTCTGTAATACCAATAAGATCATGACGCTGGGACCGCACACAGATCTCCAGTTCATCCTGCTTATTCCCCATGCTTCGCGCATTGGTGTACAGGCATTTCAGGGAAGCAACAGAGGCCACAGGTTTCCCAGGAGGGGTGAAAGAGGACCCTCTGTGATCATTTCCTATCCTCACTTCCCCACTAGCATACTCCTGCTGGAAGCCATCTGACCTAGGCTGCTGTTTGCAGTGTCTGTGTGACACTCCCCTTCCCCCTTCTCGCCTAGTTTAAAGCCCTCCTAACCAGGTTGGCCAGCCTTTTGGCAAAGACACGTGTGTCCCTCTTGCTGAGGTGGTTCCCATCATTCCCCACTAGCTGGTGGTCATCAAACAGAGTCCCATGGTCATAGAAGCCAAAACCCTGTTGCCAAGCCCAGCGGCACAGCCAGTTGTTAATCTGCCATATCCGCCTTCTCCTCCTTGAATTCATTCCCCTCGTTGGTACGATAGAGGAGAACACTACCTGGGCTCCCATACCTTTGACGGCCATCCCTAGGGCTCTGAAGTCTCGCTTGATATCCCTCAGTTTCCCCATGGCATCATTTGTGCCCACGTGAAACAGTACCAGGGGATAATAGTCAGACTCCTGAACAAGCCTTGGGAGCCTTTCTGTAACATCCTTTATTTTGGCCCCTGGCAAGCAGCAGACCTCTCTGGATGAGGGGGCTGGTCTACATATTGGTGCCTCCGCGCCCTGTAGCATGGAGTCACCCACGACCATCACCCGCTGCTTCTTCCGGGTGCTCCTTTTCTCCTTAGCGGGAGCAGCCTCAGGACGTGGACCTGACTGCCTCGCTGTAGACAGCCCCCTAGATGGGCCTTGGTTCATGACCTCCTCTATCTGATCCCCAAGTTCCAGGGCCTCGTACCTGTTGGATGTGGTCACTGGTGGAGGTGAGGTAGGCCGTGGAAGGGTTCTCCTGCCCCCTCGAGTGGGAACCTGTTTCCATTGTTGATCGTCCCTCGATACTGTTCATTCTGCTCCCTCTGCCCTATGGCAAGAGGGTACTGGATTTACAGACTGAATTGGGGGTTTCTCAGAGTGGCTTTCCTGGGAAGACTGCAGAACGCAGCTCCACCAGTCTATTTCTCTCTCATATTCCCTGATGGCCCTCAGCCTTTCTACCTCCTCCGAAAGGAGACAGAGGAGTCCTAAAACTTTATTCAAATAAAGGGAGAGTCCACCGGGGCATATCCCTGGACTGGACTCCCACAGACTCAACACTTACTTAGTGAGATTAAAGACCCTGGCCACTTCTTCCCCTAGGGCCAAGAATTGATTCTCTATCTCCTGACCCGCTCCCAACCAGCAGTACAGAAGTGTGTAAATCACCGCCAGAGGTGTCATTCTCAGTTCTTTTGATCACGTGCAGGTATGTTTCTATGGAGAGTTAGCCAGGACTTTCCTTCCTTTTCCTCCAATTGAGAAGTCCAAATTTCTGGTGCCTTGGAAATCTTAACTTGAGTATGATGAGTCCATCCATGCTCATCTGTTTCAACTGATGTTTCTGTGGTTAGCAATACCTGATATGGTCCGTGCCACCTCGCCACCAGCAGTACTTCTTTCCACTTGTGCAGAAAATCTCGCTGTCAAGAACTGAATGTCCAAAAAGGAGACAGAGGAGTCCTAAAACTTTATTTGAATAAAGGGAGAGTCCACTGGGCATTCCCCTGTGGGGTCTCTCAAATTGCTGGGGGACGCAGCCCCCCTTTTATCCTAATTTCCTGACCGAGGGATGCCCTCTCCTTTTCCCCATTGGCCAAGGTACTCAGAAGTTACAGCCTTCCCGGCCCACCTATACCAAACTCCTGCCTCCTGCCATCAAGGTCACCTGACTCCTTTGTCCCCCTTGCTGAAGAATATGGGGGAATTCCCCTATTTGTAAAGGCCCCCAACTCTTGGCATCTGCTCTTTTGTCCCACTCACTCATGGCTCCGCTCAGTCTCTCCCCTCCCTTTGTCCTGCTCTTTAGCCAGTCTGTGGGGAAATCCCCTTATTGGTGAATACACAAACTTGAGCATTCGTCTCACACTCTTTGACCAAGACCCAATCTCCTGGTTGCATATTATGGACTGCAAAATCCAAGGGCAGGGTCTGTGCCAGATGGGCTTCCCGTCGGAGAGTTTTTACAAGATACAGTATTCTAGCCACATATTGCCTACTAGCCCTAGGAACTGTCATAGCTCTCCTGGGTGATGGTACTTCTAAAATTCCCTGAATTCCTCCTGGGTCAATACATCGTAAACCTCCGGTCAAAATGTGCCCCAAATATTTGACCCTTCTTTCCACCATTTATTCTTTCTTTTCAGACACCCTAAGCCCTTTTTGAGCCCCCTGCAAAATTGAGCAACTTCCCAGCGGCTTCCTTCACCACCCCCTCCTGTTCCCCTGATAGGAGGAAGTCATCCACGTACTGCAGTAACCTAACTCCTGGGGGTGAGATGAATTTCTTCAATATTTTCTGCAAGACTTGTCCAAATAGGACTGGTGTGGTGCCTCAGTGTATCCTTGCGGAAGGACTGTCCATGTCAATCGTTTGTTTTTTTTTCCCTCCTTCCTCTCGTTCCCATTCAAAGGCCTGCTCCCAGCAGGGAATCGATAATAGGTTGTAACCCTTTCTTTCTGTCCCCTGAAATAAGATACTACTTTTATTTTAAAGACTACCTGATGTTGCCGTTCAAGCGGCGTGGCGACCTGGTTCAGGGGGAGCGCTGCCAGCGAGTCCCCCAGCCAAGGGCAGTTTACTGCAACGTGGCCTGCCTGGCCACATTTAGAACAAGCCATTGCGTTGGCTATTGCGGTGTGAACAGCCACCTGAATTGGGGTCAGATGCTCTTCCTTTGCAACGTGCTTAATCATGTCTGCGATACTTGCCCCCACCGGCAATGATCGCAAGATTTCTTTGGTTGCGGAATTGCATTGTTGGCATAAACATTCCGCTACGACCAGGCTTTTTGCCTCCGTAGGCAGGGACGAAGAGTCGATCTACAAATTGTGTAAAGCTCTCACTTTCACTTTGCTTTATTGAGGACCATGGCGATGGTCTGGCAACAACTCTACAGGCTGTGCGAATAGCTTCTCTGGCCGCACGAGTAGTTGTCATAACTTCATGGGCCCACATGCCATGGGCCTGCGCCTGGGGGGTAATCATTGTTGGATCTGTACCCATTAACCGCTGCAGGCTGGAGCCGTGTAATGGATGATCTGCCCCAGTTACTTGGGCTAAATATCTCGTACAGTTGTCTTCCCATTCTTGTTTGAAAACGATCATCCCTGCTCCACCAAAGATTAGCCTACAAGTTTGTTTTATATCGAACAGGAGCATATCGTCCCCCCCGAAGATACCATCTATGAGGGTTGAGACCATGGCAGAATTAATCCCTTTATCTGCAATTGCTTTAACAATTGCTTGTACGTCCTTAGATTTTATCGGCGAGTAGACCCTCTGTCCCGCCTCCGTCACCCGGACCGGGAACGCTAGGGCGGCCGATGGGGCCCACTCGGCACATGCGATCTTTATTTCCTTCCAGTCCGTGAGAGGGGTTTCTTCCCTTCGCGGTTTTTCTTTAATTCGAATGGGAATATTTTGGCTCTTAGTTCTTTGGCTCTTAGTTCTGTTTACCTTCTTTTTCTCCTTCCTTAAGTTTGAATCAGTTGTGAGCCACTCGTCCTCACTAGTGTCTGATCCGGAGCCAGAGCCGAAACTCGACTGACTGGTCACTTCCGGGCTCCGGTACTTTTTCGTTGGGCTCCGGCCCCGCCTACTTCCGTTGCGGGCGGGCTGTTCCCCCCTCCTTAGCTCGCCCCGCCTTCTACTCACGGAGGCACGTTTTTTCAAATGGCCGCTCTGATTGGTTCTCACTGCCTCACTCGGGCCTCCCTCACCTGACCGGTCACCCCCACCACCTTTCTCCTCCTTGTTCTCCTCCCCCTCTTGTTTATCTAACGGCTCCCGTCTATTCTTGTTCTTCTCCCCCTCTTGTTTATCTAACGGTTCCCGTCTGTTCCCGCTGGGAGCATCCTCGCCCCACCCTTCTCCTTGTGGCTCAGCGCCATTTTGGGGGGCATAGGGTGGTGGCCTGACCCAGACTTCCCCAAGGTCTGACTTCTTTTCGATATTTCTAGCTTCCTCGGCTAGCTCGCTCCAAACAGATTTCGGCTGTTTTTGCTCCTCTGTAAGTGGGACGGGGTTCGGGGATTGAGGGGACGTATCGCCCTCTTGCAGATCTTTAGGCTCAGCAGAATTGTCATCATCTGGGGGGTGCAAAGGCTGTGCGGCTGCCCCGACTCCCATTTTCGGGGTGGCCGACAAACAGTCCTTTACCGCCACCCAGATCTCCTGCTCTTTCATAGCTTTCTGCAATGCCTGTACAACTTTTCCCCAAGCCTTAAGGTTTTTCCCACAACCGGAGTGCATTGTCTCCTCGGCTAACGCCTTGGTACATTT
The DNA here is from genome assembly GCF_059628265.1 of Tinamus guttatus. NCBI lineage: Eukaryota > Metazoa > Chordata > Aves > Tinamiformes > Tinamidae > Tinamus > Tinamus guttatus. Next base: position 197,602 of record NW_028288856.1, read on the forward strand.
GTCCCACACTTCAGGGTGGAGAATATCCACCGGCTGGTCTATAACCTTAATTTTTAAAAGCCTCGCAACAGTGAGAGTAAAATCTTTTGGCTTAAAATCTTTTGGCTTAATCCCCCAATATTTATGTAATTGCGATACGACCTTCACAAGGGCTTCCATCCTCCTTGTTGGTCCGGGAGCGTCCTCCCCGCCGGGCTGGTCCAGCCGCTCCGGCTGCCGTTCACCCGTCCAGGCGATGTTCCCGGGTTTCGGCACCACTTGTTGCCGTTCAAGCAGCGTGGCAACCTGGTTCAGGAACGGCACGGTGACCACCCCCAGGCCGCTCGGACCATCAGCTCGCTGACACCAATGTGGTGGATGGCAAATGGCGTTTATTGATGGGTAACAAGGTGTTATATAGCTAAGGTTTACAACGTCACATCCGTCTGCTTACATCATAAACTAACACTATTGGCTATTAGGGGCCCTATCTGTCCGTACAGCGCGATATCTTCCGGCCGCCGGACCCTAACTATCTGCAACAACCTGACCTGGTTGCTTTAAAGTAATTTGGGGAGGTCCCATGTCCAGTTTTCCATATTTTCCTGGAACTGCCCACACTTCTGAGTTCACTTCCAGCAGATTGCAATCACTATTTAGGACAAAAAGAAACTCATGCATCTCAAATTTATCCCCCATATCTGCTAACGGCGTCTGGATAAGATGCACTCGCTCATCTTTTCCACAGTGGGTAGGTCTATCGCATTTTGGCCTGCCTGAGGGTGCTCATCCTCCTATAATTGACGAGCTTTTTGCAAGATCATCCATTCGTCCTGAGGTGAAAATAGTATTCCTAAAAGAAAATTCCAATCCTTCCAAGTGTAATCTGCATTTCCCAGATACTCATCCACCTTTCCCCTCGCCTGCCCCCGCTCCTATAGGATCCTCTAAATAAGGGGAGCAGTTCTTTCTTTAATCCCCTTATGTCTTGGGTGGTCGGGGCACAATCACAAATCCAACCCCACCCCTGTCCTGACCCCCCACAATGGAACCTGTTGTAGAGGCATTTGCCGAATTTTTGTCTGAGCTTTGAGGGCTTTTGGCACCTTGTATTGGGTTCCTTTTCTTGTTTTTGAAGGGAACAAGATGTCCCGTCCCTCCTCTTCTTCACTATCCCTAGAAGCAGGAGGTGTAGAGGGGGCAGGAGACCCTGCAGGCTGCTCCTGCCCCCTCTTCTTCCTCCTCTGGATCATCTGATGGGTATCGATGATAAGGCGAGGACATCCCATGCCTCCCTATCCTTTTCTTTCCCCCTTCTTCAGATTCCTGTTTCCCTTTTCCTCCTTTCCCTTTTGTTACATAGATTCCTCTAGGTGTATCTAGCGTTATTCAGTCTCCTCCTGATAAGGAGACTCACCACAGGTACTCGGTTTCTGATTCTGTGGGCTTCCCACTATATTTATCTTGCAATTTCCCCAATTCATCCCCTGAATGGGGTCATTTTAATGGTGGTGCAAGTGTTATGCCCTTGAGGTCCCATTGCAAATTTTCTTTTGACTACAGGTCAAACCTACACAGTGGGTGGAGACCAGGGTATAGATGGTTCCTATCTGAATCGGAATTTTCACTATCACCTCATATATCCCCACCCCAATCCTCAGGATCTTCCACCAACAGTTTCCTAATTTGTGCTGTTATAGGGGGATGTTTCCCTTAAGAGAGAATGAGTTTTAGTTTATCTTGGGACTTCAGATTTTTCTCCCTTTCTACCTCTAGCTTTTTTTTTTCCCCTGCATTTCTGCATTTTTGCCTCTAACTCCCTGCTTTTGTCACTTAACTGCTCCTCACTGGTTTTGTGTTTTCCTTGTGCCTGTTGCCCTGCCAATAGGCCGGCTCCTAGGATGGCACACATTCCTTTTTTTTCCTTTGCCATCCTTTAATTTACCTCGGACTTCTATTCTACAGACAATGGAGGACTCATCACTCCAGTTGTCCTGTGCGCAGTCAGTCCCTTGACTGGAGGGTCCAACTCCATGGCTCCTCATTATTTCGGGCAAAGATATTTTACGCATGTTGCTCAGTCAGGCTGACAAGGACTGCATGCACCTCACCCGAGTCTTTAATGGCTGGGACAGAAAGTTCTTGCACAGCGGGCGGCTCGGCAGCTGATGGCCCCGGTCAGTCCTTGACTATACACTCACACACACACGCACTCTCTCAGTTACTTTACATCTTGGTTCCCTACATCGTGCTGGGCCCCTCTTATCTTGCTGACTATGCCAAATTTTACTGTTGTGCTAGCTCATTAAGGGAGACAGTAAAATAATCCAGAGGGGCTTCAGTTAGTTGATTCTTATTCACCAGTGCAAGATCTTTGTGATAACAGCATCCACCATTAACTGGTGCAATTGTTACAGGGATGAGCTGACCAATTAGTAATTAGCAGCTGGCAAATAGCACAACTTGCTTGTCCTCCCCCCCCAAAAAAAAGCAAAGAAAAAAAAGATAAAGTAAAACGCTATAGCATTATTTCACCCTGTGTGTACAGGGGACTTCCAACCTTATAAGGAGTTACCTTTACTGCCCACCCTGGACGCCCTTTTACTATTGCTGCCCACTCTGGTCATCTTTTACCATTACTACATTACTACCTGTTGTCACCATATTACTCACTGGTGTGATTTCAGTGTTTTGTTTGTTTGTTTGTTTGTTTGTTTGTTTTTTTCTCCAGTTGGACCTAGTAGTCCCTTCCATCACACTTTGGTGGTACCTAGGGCTCCTTTCCATCGGACCTAGTCCTTTCCACCAGACTACTTAAGGACAGTTCCCCCCCCGAGTCTTACCTGCAGACCCCCCTGATCCCCTGCTTGTCTGTCTCCCGACAGTCTCAGGAACTCAATCAGTCGTGCAGTGCTGGCTGCCGTCGGAGGGAGTTGATCATCAAAAGCTTTGGTGAGGTGCGCCATCGACCCTGATTGCCGTCTGCCGTTCCCAGAAGGTGGAAGGATCCCGGACGAGCCCCCAGTTGTGTGGAAAATCTTGCTATCAAGAACCGAATGTCCAAAAAGGAGACAGAGGAGTCCACTGGGGCATACCCCTGTGGGGTCTCTCAAATTGCTGGAGGATGCAGCCTCCTTTTATCCTAATTTCCTGACTGAGGTACGCCCTCTCCTTTTCCCCATTGGCCAAGGTACTCAGAAGTTACAGACTTCTCGGCCTGTCTAAGATATGTTGCTTCTTGATATGTTCCCCCTCTCTGGTCAGTCATTTTTGTCACCGAAAACCGGGAATAAACCTCTTAACACCAATGTAGTATTAAGAAGCAGGCATTCACTTTATTGCAGCACTGGGTGCACGGGGGATAGCTCCATCTATCGTGCCTGCCCTAAGGTGCGTTTGCTAAAGCTTTTATTTCTCTATTATCTACATATGCATTAAATTCTTGGAATGATCATACATAATCATTCTATTTCCTGGAACTAATTACAATATACCCCACCCTCGCACGCATGCGCCCTCTGTCCCTTTGGTGGTCTCTGGTGGTCTTTTGAGACCCCTGGTGGTCATTTTTCCGTGTCCACTCCATGACGTCCCAGAGCTCACTTCCATATATGGCCTCATTCTGGCTCAGAAGGCCCTGTTTTGGTCCCATAGCCCTGTTTCAGACAGTTCCTTGAAGATATGGTGGTCCTTATCTTCGTCTTCAACCAGCGTTTGCTGTTTTGTCTGTATTCTCTCATGATGGCCCAGTAACACCTGCTGTTTTGTCTGTATTTTCTCATAATATACCAGCAACAGCAGCGAAAATATGTCCTTGGGTGCATTCTCTTCTGGGGTTTCTTACAGCAGCTTCCCGCTTTGAGACTTCCAAAGTAAGGTCTCTTTGGGAGTCTCACTTGGACTGCACTTAGACTGCATAATTCCGGTAATACCTTCACTTCCTCCTGCAACACTAGCGAGAACAGCACACCATAAGTGATGGACAACACTGAACTATCACACAAGTTATAATTATGAGCAGAATGCTCAAGTTTTTGTATTCGCCAATAAGGGGATTCCCCCACAGTCTGGCTGAAGAGCAGGACAAAGGGAGGGGGGAGACCGAGCGGAGCCATGAGTGAGTGGGACAAAAGAGCACCTGCCAAGAGTTGGGGGCCTTTAAAAATAAGGGAAATAAGGGAATTCCCCCATATTCTTCAGCAAGGGGGACAAAGGAGTCAGGTGACCTTAGGTGAGAGCAGATGGCGGGAGGCAGGAGTTTGGCGTAGGCGGGCCGGGAAGGCTGTAACTTCTGAGTACCTTGGCCAATGGGGAAAAGGAGAGGGCATCCCTCGGTCGGGAAATTAGAATAAAAGGGGCGCTGCATCCTCCAGCAAATCGAGACACCCCACAGGGATATGCCCGGTAGACTCTCCCTTTATTCGAATAAAGTTTTAGGACTCCTCTGTCTACTTTTTGGACATTCAGTTCTTGACAGCGAGATTTTCCGCACAATTATAAGAATTATTAAAATCAAAATAGTCCGTAGCAAAGACGAGAACCATCCATTGAGAGAACTCTCTCCTATTTCCTCTAAAAGTTTATTTAACCATGTTGTTTCCATATCCTTTCTAAGGTCTTGGGCCTGTCGGGCCACCTTTTGAATCTAATATATGTGCTTATTAAGGTCCTCAGTGACATTAGGAATATGAATACAACAGTGATCTGAATTTAACTTCAGATACCCACAGACTCCATGCTCTTTAGCTGGAAAAAAATCTAGGGCAAGGCGGTTCTGAAGTGTCATCCTTGTATTTGCCTGATTCTGATTGTTAAGCTGTGAAAACCCTTTCTCCGTTGCTTTTTCTGATGTTTCTACCTGCCATGTAAGATTTTCAAGCAGAAGTCTGTTTTCCAAAGCCATGACCCCAGGTATTAAAAGACTTTGTAGACCCCAGGCAATTTTAACAGAAGTACTGGGTCCCTGCCAATCATCTTCATTCTCAGGGGCCCTTTTAATTTTTCCCCAATATTGGGGCTTAATAGGTGTTCTTTTCCAAGTTGGGCATAATGTAAGCAATCCCAGAGTCACTGGGATACTTACATTAGTATATGACAGTTGCATGGTCCATAGCCCATCTCCAAGGACCCACACACTGTACCCAGGTGCTGGAATGCTGAATTTATCGCATCCTTGAATTTCATTCTTACAAATATGTTGCACTTTAAAAGCCTGTCTAATAGCAAAAGGCAGGCTTGCATTCTCACACTGGGTTTGGGTGATATTACATGTGACCTCTCTAGTGAAATTCCATCCTGACTTGGTATAATTATATCTATGTGTATCTCCCCATCTAAAACACCAATTAACTGGGGGGATATATCTCCATTTTCCTTGTAATCTCTTTGCCCAAGTTATGGGGCTTTTCCTCAAAAAAAAAAATGCATTCTGGTGATTGTGACACACCAGGAACAGTGTGGTTATGCGTGACACACAAAGTTAGAAGCTCCGCTACTTCCTGTTCTCCTGCATGTTCAGCCACCCATTCAAGGAAAGGAGCTTCTAGTGGGTTTGAGCCTCTTGGGCAGGAGGAGCTCTGTTGATGCCCAAAAGCAGTTCTGTCATCTCCTTTCCTCCATAGCGTTGGATCCTGCAATGCATCACTTCCTCTCTGCCTAAATTTGTTCTCTTTATCCAGATAATAGGTTGCATTTGCTCTTCTTAGGGCTTCTGTTATGTTATCCAATTTTAGGAGATCTATCATACTTATTGATATTATGCCCCAAGGCAAGGGATCCGCTGCTGAGTGAGGTATAGGGAGGCAGGCTGTAACACTTAAAAGCCTGTTCATTCTTCCAAATCCTTTCACTATGCTCATTACCATGTTATTCTCCCAATTTATTGTTCCTAAACCTCTCTTTTGTCTGTGTAAGGGAGAGGAAGCCCTTTGAAGATGGCCAGAGCGATATGTGTAATGAGCATAATGCAGGGGATCTCCTGTATCATTCTGAGTCCAATATATGTATTTAGTTCAAGTAGCTTCAATTCTTGGATGCCTCATCTTAATAGAGATACAAGACTCCTTTGGAGATTGATGCTGGGCCATACACCATAACCCTCTTATCCTTCTAAAGTGAATTTCTAAATGATCATGGTACTTATTGTCTATTCCTCCATCTAAATAGAAGGAAAGTTTTCCCGATTCTGCGTGGCAACAGTAGTCCAGATCTGATTCCTCCGACCACCATATCTCAAACCCACTTCGTTCTCCCTTAAAGTCTTCAATTATTATGATTATAGTAGCATGATTCCCTCTGCTCACATCTTTCCATACTGTTGTTGTGTGATTGAATTTAAATTTAATAATCCCTTCAATCCAATTCTGTCCTCTCCCCACCCCCCATAATATAGTCAATATTAAGTCTAACAATATGACGGTTCCCTTTTCTGGAGATTTCATAGCTTCCCTAGATGTTCAGTTTTTAATCCTTTGCAATATCATACGCAAGGTGTCCTCAGTACGTTTGCACTAGTATCCTGGGGCCGCTTTTACCCTTGTGTAACAAACCCACGGTTCAATATCCTCTACCTTTACTGCAGCGTGGGCTGTCAAGAGTATTTGGAAAGGTCCTTTCCACTTCTTCAGCGGTTCTGAGCTCCAGGCTTTCACGTAGATGAAATCTCCTGGTTGATAAGGATGCACCGGAGTATGGAGAGCGAGGGATCCCATCAGGGCGATGTGCCGCCGAAGAGTTGCCAAAGTCTTTCCTAAAGAGATTAAGTGCAACTGCAAGTCTGTAATACCCTTTACGTGCATTTCTCCAGGAAGTTCTGGTGCCTGATAAGGCTTCCCATATAGTAATTCATATGGACTAATTTTATTTCTTGCATTAGGTTGGATCCTGATTCTCAGGACGGCTAATGGTAAAGCCTGTAGCCACTTGTTCCAGATGGGCTTGGGATTCGGCAATAATCACGCCAGAACGAGGCGACTACATCGAGCATTTATTCAGGAGAAAGCACATCAAAGAAGGAAAGTATGGATAACTACTCACGAGGTGATACCTGCCGATCTGGACCCGAACATCCTCTCGAGCTGACAGATTAGAGAGAGAGAGTTGCTGACCGGCTCCCAGGGAGACAGCACAGGCCTCAGAGTTAGGAGTTTCTCCTCTCCCCCTGGCTCTCTCCGCACTGTCCACTTTTATGCCCGGTGCATCCTGGCACATAGGGTCAGTACGACCCAGGAGGCAGGCTGAGGGGGCAGACAAACTCCGCCTCTGGTTGCGCAACTCTCCCCCCCGCCGGGTGCGCAGGCGCGCACACCAGTCAGGGGTCCCAGCCCTCAATTCGAGGGTCCTGCCTTCTTCCTCTTCTTCCTCATTTCCAGGTGTTTTGGTCTCCAAAGCTAGTTTGGAGGACTTCTGTGGTTAAGCTGGCTACAAGCCCAGCCAAGTGGATGCCTTCAACAGGTTTCTGGGGGGGCTGCCTGTGGACCGGGCTGAGCAGCTGCCTTATCGCTCAGCCTAGGCAGGCAAACAGCCTTTTTTTCTCAAGGTCTGGCCTCTGCTTCCCATGGGAGATTGTTATGACTCTACAAATCACAGAAATTTTCATCTCCAATACACCACTTCATTGAAGTTTCCTGACATATTTTACTAAATTGTAGTTTAAGAGTTTGATTCATCCTCTCCACCTTCCCACTTGACTGAGGTCTCCAGGGAGTACGTGGATCCCATTTAATCCCGAGAACCTTCCCAAGCTGTTGTACTATATCAGCCACAAAATGAGGACCTCGGTCAGAGGATATCCCTACTGGAACACCAAACCTGGGTATGATTTCTTTCAGTAACACCTTGATTACTTCTAGTGCCTTGTTGGTGTGACAGGGAAAGGTCCTGAAAAGGTGTCAATTATCAGCAAGAGATACCTGTAACTACTTTGTCTTGGCAGCTCTGAGAAATCGATCTGCCGGTAGTCCCCAGGGGAATTACCCTGTTTAATAATTCCTGGGGGAGGCCTCTTTCTATTCATTGGGTTATTTCTGAGGCGTAGGGGGCACTTTGCAGTAAGATTTTACCATTCCTGTCCTTCCCACGCTGACAACTGAATTTACTAAACTAGAAATCATAGCCTCACTTCCCCAATGAGTTTCTTTGTGTTTTCTTTCCACAATCTCGGTCATTATTGGCTGAGGAACACTATTTTTTTTCGTTGGGGTCACTAACCATCCTTCACATAGCGAATGTTGCATTTAGTGTAGCTGCTAATTTCTTATCTGCCTCACTATATTTAGGCCTTACCTCTGGGAGCTCAATCCTTTTTACTGGTACCAGAGCCAGGATGGCTTGTTCAGCCATCTGTCCCTTTGGTGGTCTCTGGTGGTCTTTTGAGACCCCTGGTGGTCATCTTTCCATGTCCACTTGATGACATCGCAGAACTCACCTCCATATATAGCCCCATTCTGGCTCAGAAGGGCCTGTTTTGGTCCCACTGCTCAGTTTCAGACAGTTCCTTGAAGATACGGTGGTCCTTATCTTTGTCTTCAACCAGTGTTGTCTGTATTCTCTCATGATGGCCCAGTAACACCTACTGTTTTGTCTGTATTTTCTCATAATATACCAGCAACAGCAGCAAAAATATGTCCTTGGGTGCATTCTCTTCTGGGGTTTCTCATAACAATTTGTTGATAAGGGGCTCTCTGCCCCTCTCCTGTTTTTCCCCAGGTGTAGTCAGCTACACTCGTGTGCGTATCACATACGCACAGCACGACCTCCCTGCCTGTACTCCCTAGTCTTGCTTGCTAAAGAATGTGGAGTAACAACTCCCTTATTTGTCAAGACACAGGCTCCTTTTTCCACTCAATTGTGTTTGACAGTCCTTGAGCATATGTTTACTGGTTGCTCTATCTGTTCCTCAGTAATAAGAGCAGTATGAGTAGCAGCTTTTGAAATATTAAAAAGGTGATTTCTTGTTCTTGGCTGATTTAATTTAGGATTTTAGACAGTTTTCTTGAATTGTAATGCTAGAGTCCAAGTACCCTTAGATACACTGTATGACAAGCATCTGTGGTTTGTTTTGTGTGTGGTTGGTTGTGTGTGTGTGATGTGTTATTTTTTCCATTCTGCAGTATTGGTTATTTTTGTTTGATTGTTTGTTTTTATGTGAAAATGCATTTCTGTATTCAGGTGGTATGAAACCTGTGGGTTCCTCCGATTGTCTCCCCATTTCTCTCTCCTGTTGAGACAACTCTAAATAAATGATTATTACAGGGCATGTAGCCTAATGAATAGGACCACCCCTCCTCATTACAAAGATTTCTTACAGCTTGATACAGCCTCAGTGTGGTTTGGTACTGCAAGTGATAACACACATACACACAGGAGGGCTGCGAAAGAATTGGTGAAGGACTAGCGGGTCTGTGACTACCTGCAGTGTGTGTTCAGATGCATTACTCGGATATGTGCTGAAGACTGCTGCAGCATTACTTGCATACTGCTTCCTGGAAAGTAATCCCAGGAGAGAGTCTTGTTTTGAAGCAGACTCACTTGAGCTTTGTGCCAAGGACAAATATTTTGAAACAGAGAAATGTGAACAGGACATCCTGCCTGGGTGCAGCAAGGGTAGTCCTTCTTTTCTAGGTGCATCTAGCATCTTTCTGCTCTCCCTTTTGTGCATTCCAGTGCTTTGCTCTAATTTGCCTCCTAATTGGGGGTTTCCTTAGGGGGTTGGTCTTCTATTCTTTTGACCCATTTCTATAATAGATTTAATAAATTAAATGAGCTCCCTTCACTGCTTGTTCTGTGAAATTGTACCTGTGGCTGAGTGATATGCTGTTCATTAGGGAAATTTATTAGGTGGGCTGTTTGACCTAGGGGGCTTCAGGGATGGAAAACACCCATAAATTTTCACTCCTGGCAGTAGGGAGCCACATCAGCCAAGCTATTAGAGTGGGAGGAATGCATCGGGGTGACCAGAGGAACACTATTTTAATGCAGTGCTCTGGTACACAAATGGCAGGTGGGCATTTAGCTGGGGGCACTGGAGAAATCAGGTTGCTCCTCACAATCATTTCCCCTGGCATGTTTGCTTTTCATCCTCCTTCTGTGTGTTGACCCACACATGCAAGTAGGTTTAGGGGTTACAAAACACGCCGTGATTTGAGTACTCAAGGAAATTGATACATCACCTTCTGCACCAGAGGCCACCATGTTGTCCACTCCTCAGGTTTGAGTGGCGGGGTGCTGTGGCCCAGTGCCATGCCGGGGTGGTGGCAGGGGGCAGTTGTGGCCGTTGGTCAGGCGCTGCCCCTTCTCCTGCCCCCGCCACCCAACAGAGGCGCGGTACCTGACGGCTGCTGATGCGACCCCTCGAGGCTGGCTGAGCACTTCCTCCACAGGTGCGGAAGGTTGAAGTAAGTCCCAGCACAAGGTGAGTGGAGGCAAGGCACCTGCATTATTTGCATGGCTCCTGCCCGAGGCAAGGGCCACTGCGCACCCTGCCCAGCTGTGCGGTGACAGGTGCGAAGCTGCCACCGGGAAAACGCTGCATATTTCTCCCCCCCTCCTCTGTTTTTCCAGGGATCTGGTATCATTTGAAGGGGGCAGTAATAAAATTGCATTTTTTTTCCAGACAACGAGAGTGGCATAGATCATAAAAATAAACTTCATCTTGATTCCCCTTGTGTATCCATTCATCTTAGTCCTTTTCCGTATTGCAAGCCTGGGTTTGGCCTTGACTGGAAGGTGATTTTTTATCTGGTATCCCTTAGACTGTGATCCACCCCCTTTTTTTGGTACCATTGTCTCATTGTAATGGCAACTTAAAACCATACAGCAAATAACTTTCAATTCTGCTCTTGAGAAACTTTAAGGAAATCCCTTCTTCCCGTGTGCTTCTGCTACCAGCATTTCAAATACTTCCCTGCTGTTAAAAGGCCCCCTAGGAAATAAGCTGTTGGTTATGTGTTTTACCTTGGTGCAGCAGAGAGGAGGTGAAAAAAATAGAAATCATACCATCAGGAAACACTTTAGCACTGTGCCAGTATTATATCCATCCATTGTGGAAAAGCTGAAGCTAGGACACAGGAGCGAAGAAGAGAAGCAAGTCGCAGGGCTGATGGCTGTGATTCAGTGTCTTCTGCCTCTTGTAAATTGGTGTTTTGTACCTGGTGTCTTCCTTGGGCCAAGTGGGAAGATCTCTCCTTTGAGTGCCTCTTCTGAAAGACTCAAGAACATTTACCTGGCGTCTATCCGTGGTAGCTAGTGAATTAAAGGGGTAACTATGTTGCCTAGTTCATAAACATGGTGATAAATTATCTCTTTGAAACTGAATTTGAGGGGAGTCTGAAAATGTTTGGCTGACCATCCCCTTTCTTAATTATATTTAAGACATCTTTACCATGTACGCATTTTACATAGATGGTTTGAATAAAGCAATAAGCCTGCCAAGGTGGGCAGATGTATTTATGTTTTAACAGAAGTCTTAAATGGAAAAGCAAATGCATGACACAATGCATTTTTTAAAAGTAGTCCTCTTTCTAAATATTTGTGTTTTGGTTCTTATCTTTATTATAAGGTTGCAGTTTCTCATTTAAACCCCTCCCTTTCCACGGAGGAGAAGGCAAAGCGGATAATACACATTCCCATCTGTCTCTGATGGACAACACTTGCAATGCCTATATATGTGTGTGTTTGGATATATGCAATTTCAAATAAATATAAGTGTCATTATATTGTTTAAAGCAAAGCAGATTCCATTTAAACACTGTAGTTGGTGCTCAGTTTATGCTGACTGGTTGCCAAGCAAAAGCAATTATGTGCAATAATAGCAAAATTGAGAGGTGAGCATTGCCATTTTACAGCAGGACATGGTAAAAACCATTTCCTTCTGTCAGCTATATCTTGATTGCACACGCTCACACAGTCACACACGGGTATATGGGCTCCCTCACACCCACTCGCAAACGGTTATGCACACACCCTTGTTCATTCTTGCTCCCTTGCTTTCCTGTGGGTTTCAGCTTGAGGTCACTGAAAGCAGAAAAAAGGAAGAGGACAGATCACAGGTTTTGAAAGTGAAGGAGAATAAAACTCTCACGTTGTGTGTGTTTGGGAAAAAAAATAACAAAACAAAAAAAAACTCCCTTTATTATTGCAGTCAGAACAATAATTCTTTGTTTTTCTCCCACTGACAGGTGTTCTGGTGGTAAATGTTACATGGAGGAACAAGACCTACGTGGGAACATTGCTGGACTGCACAAAGCATGACTGGGCCCCTCCCAGGTAGGCAAGCATTTTGTGCCTGGCTTCGCACCACTGCGTTCTCCCTCCCTCTCCATCCCTGTCAAGAAACTATACAGAGATTAATGAAAACCAACTGAGTGTAATTGAAAACATGAATCAGTGAGATGAATAATTCTCTGTTCCACCTGGAAAGTGGGGACATTAGGGTGAGTGTTTTTATTTCCTTTTTTTGGTCTTTCTGAGAGGGGAGGGGAAGTACATGGAAGTAAATCAAAGGGGAATTAATAAAAATGCATTTTTATAAGTTTGGAAACATTTTCTCTCTGTTGTTCTAATTAGATTTTCTTTCCTTCTTTCCTTTTTTTTTTACTGACATTTCCTTTAAGACCACAATGTTCTCATTTGGAAGCACATCCTTTCTTTAACATGGCTGAAGGCCCTGTTACAAGAAGCGGTGTTGCAGTATTTATTTAGTTCGCAGCTCCTGCTGATGACACCTGCTCTTGTTTATATAGGTTTTGTGAGTTGCCAACAAGTGACCTGGAAATGAGGGGAGGCCGGGGCCGGGGAAAGCGGGCCAGGTCCGCCACAGCTGTGGCCGTACCCGACTGTGACGCGAGCTTCACAGAATCCAGAGGACTCCAGGGCAAGAACCGTGGCAGTGCCAATGGGAAGGGACGGAGGGGCAACATGAACTTGAGCGGGCGCAGGACACCTCCAAACTGCGCTGTCGACGATGTCAAAGCCAGCCCCTCATCCACCAACAAGAGGAAAAATAAGCCTCCCATGGAGCTAGATTTGAAATCCAGTTCAGAGGACAATAAATCAGGAAAACGTGTTCATACTAACTCTAGAAGCACTCCCACCACCAACACCCCAGGAAAGCCCGAGACCACGTTTTTGGACCAAGGCTGCTTTTCCCTGGTGCTGATTGACTGTCCTCACCCCAACTGCAACAAAAAGTACAAGCACATTAATGGACTGCGATACCACCAGGCTCACACACATTTAGACACAGAAAACAAACTGGAGTTTGAGCCTGACAACGAAGACAAAATTTCAGACTGCGAGGAAGCACTGAGTAATGTGGCACTTGAATGTAGCAGGCTAAGCACAAATTTGTCCAGCTTTTATCCGCTAAAAGCACCGATGTCTCCTTCCTCCATCACCACCCCAGGGACCCACAAGGGAAAGAGGGAGCTGACTAGCAATGGCCTCAGTTCGGTTATCAATTCCAAAACTGGCAAGAATTTGGGCAAAAAGAAGGGTCTGAATGGTGAACTGAACAGCCTTACGGTAATTTCTAACACAGCAGCCACTCTGGACAGTTGCTCGGTAGTAGACCGCGGTTTGCAGACGGAAATGCCCAAGTTGGAGGCCGAAGGGCTCATAGACAAACAAGGTTTGGGTGATAAAGACAAAGGCAAAAAAGCTAATAACTGCAAAGTGGATAAAAATCTTTTCAAATTGAAAACAGCCAGGCCTATCGCCCCAGCACCAGCACCCACTCCTCCCCAGTTGATAGCGATACCTACTGCGGCCTTTACAACCACCACAACACAGACAATACCGGGACTGCCCTGTCTAACGATGACTGTTGTTCAGGCTACACCAAAGAGCCCTCCACTAAAACCTATTCAACCAAAGCCCGCCATCATGGGAGAGCCAAGCACTGTCAACCCAGCTCTCGTGTCGCTCAAAGACAAAAAGAAAAAGGAGAAGAGAAAGCTAAAGGACAAAGAAAGCAAGGAGACTGGGAGCCCGAAGGTGGATTCCAAGCTGGGAAAGCTGGAGGATTTAAAGGGCTCCGGGAAGGATTTATCCGGCCATTTTTTAAAGGACCATCTCAACAAGAACGAGGTGTTAGCCAATGGGCTGTCAGAGTCGCAGGAGAGCAGGATGGTGAGCATCAAGGCCGAGGCCGATAAGGTTTACACGTTCACAGACAACGCGCCCAGCCTGTCCATCGGCAGCGCCTCCTGCATGGAGTGCAGCACACTGGCCAATGGGCAGTCCTCACTGGCGCCACTGCACGTGTTGACACAAAACGGGGCAGACAGCGCGGCCACGAAAACCAACAGCCCTGCTTACTCCGATATCTCTGATGTGGCCGATGATGGTAGCTCTGACAGCCGGTCAGAGGGCATGAGGTCAAAGGCGAGCTCTCCGTCAGACATTATTTCTAGTAAGGACAGCATCGTGAAAGGGCATTCTGCAACCATGGCACAGTCGGTTCAAGCAAAAGAGTCCCATTCTCCCTATTACCATGGCTACGATCCCTATCATTCTCCAAGTTACATGCACTCTGGACAGGTCAGTGCCGCGGCGGCCAGGAACAGTAGCACTCTACAGGGGATGAAGATCAAAAAAGAGGCCAAGGAAGAGGCTGAGAAGAAAGAGAAGACCGAGCTGTTGGTCTCCAGGAGGAATGAAACTGGCTCCTCTAATTTGCAGCTGCAACATCAGTCAGTAATAAAAGAAAGACACCCTGCACTTGCCCAGTCACTTTATTACGGCCAGTATGCTTATGGACTCTATATGAACCAAAAGTCCTTAATGGCCTCCAACCCTGCTTACAGTCAGCAATATGAAAAATACTATGAGGACCAGAGACTAGCAGAACAGAAAATGGCACAAACTGGAAGAGACCGTGAAAGGAAGAATGTGGCCCCCTTGAAGGAAATAGGGAAGGATGATAATAAGCAGAATATCCCATCTGCTACAATTTCAAAGGCCTTTTCAACTCCGGAGGTGAGCAAAAATAACACTAAAATAGGGCCATCAGTCCCTAAAAAAGGTGAGGAGACGAGCAAATTGCAGATCCTCTCCAATCATCATCAGCAGCTTCAGACTGACAGTTTAAAAGCCAAGCAAATGGAAAACCACCTGCTCATAAAAGAGGCTGCGGAGATGAAATTGGTTATGGACTCCATGAAGCAGACAGGAGTAGATCCAAACAGCAGATTTAAACAGGTAAGATCACAGGAAATGCAGTGTAGGTGTCTTGATGATTTACTCTTAAATCGTGTGAGATTTTGTCCCTGATTTTGTTACGGTCTTTTTAACTTTGCAGCTAAACAAGTGCAGCCATCCTTTTTTTTCTCTTGCTGGATAGTACTGTAGTTGGTGAATAAATGAACAGGCTTTTCTGTTGAGCTGCTTGAAACAAGGAAAAATAAAACTATCTATCATGGTGGTGGCAGAATCCAGGCTTAAGACACCACTAGACTATTTAAAATTGCGTGCAAGAATAAAATAGAATTAGATTTGTCTTTTAGATGTAAATTCCAAGTAATTTGCTTGGTTAAGAAATGAGGAATTTGAAGCAAAATAATCAGCTTTCATTGTGAGAGGACTTGAAGTAGATTTGAAAGTTTGATGGGTGAGCTGATTCTTTGAAGAGTTGGCTTGAAGCTTGACTCTTTATCTTAACCCAAGGAGACATTTTCAAAACATTTAAGTTCCCTTCCTCAACCAACCCCAGCCCCTAGTGGCCTACAGTGTTAGTTTTGCCATTGACTTCAGCAGAACCAGAATTTCATCCAGTGGCTCATGCTGACCTTCCTTGATGTTGGATTTCCTTCGGCGGAGGTGATGTTACTGTCTCTGTGCTCGAAGCCAGAGCCTCAATGTCAAATGCTTTCACGCTGTGGTGTGCGGTACGTGCTAGACTTCACCCTAACAGGCCGTCTTTCAAGAGGCGCTGGGGTCAGGCAAGGGGAGCTGGGAGCTATAAAGGAAGTGGAATGGTGCGGGTCCGAGCAGGAGATTTCTGCTGATTCAAATAAGTATTTGAACCAGACCATCCAGGCATCTAGTTCTGTGCTTATGTTTCCATTTTCTCCCATGATGTAGAACTGTTGGAGATGGTGTTTGGAATTAGCCCTTGCATAGCTTGCATTAAAAAAAAAACCCAAACAAACAAAACAAAACAAAACTTCCTGTGGTTGTTCAGTCCTGATCTGATGTAGCTTTGTAAAGAACACACCTACCTACTTCTATACAAGGTTTATAAACTGGTCTGGTCTAGATAACATGTTATGCATGCAAAAAGATATATTTTTATATCTTGTACTTGTTCCTTAAACCTTGTGGTCCTGATCCTGTAAATACTTAATGTGCATGTCATTTTATGCACTTCAAACAAGACTGTCTATCAGACGCAGGAGTCTGCCCACATGCCTGGCATTCCACTGATGCATCAGTGTTTGCTGCATCAGAGGCAGCACAAGCATCTTTCCATCTAGATCAGTTTTTCAGGTTCATTATCCCAGGTAATCTGAGTGCTCTGACATATCATTAGGCAGCTGTAATTTTGTGGCTCACAGATATTTTTTGCTCTCTAGTGGGAAAATCTCTCAGTGGGTTTTAATTAAAATGTTTTATGTGTAGTGTAGTTGCAGAACTTCAATACAATGCATACATGCATGATTAAACTAGTTAAAGGTATGATGGAGGATATAAAAATAAGCAACTGAATAACATTTTGATAAGTCTCTTACTCTTTCATGATAATATTGTTTTGAATTGGAGCGCAAGGCTCTCTCTAGCAAGCATACCTCTCCTCTGTGTAATATAAATGTTATTAAAACAGCTATTAAAAATACATTAACCAAAACATGGGAAATATTGCTATCCTATTTCAACATTTTAAATTCAGAACATTTTTTCTCCTCTGTGTTAGGACCCAGATTCACAAGCATGGCATCATTATGTCTATCAGTCCAAATATCTTGATCAGCAAAAATCTGAAGAACTTGATTGTGAGAAAAAGTTAAAAGAAGACAGCCCAAGAAAAACACGTAACAAGGAAAGCTCCCTGCCCAGCCTTCCTGTCTCATTAGCAAGCATTAAAGAGGAGCCTAAAGAGGTCAAGCGTTCTGATTCTCAATCAGTGGATGAGAACAAGATAAAAAATGATGACCAAAGGACTCCTGTAAATTGGAAGGACTCTCGGGGTGCTAGAGTGGCAGTTTCTTCACCAATGAGTCAGCATCAGTCATATATCCAGTACTTGCATGCTTATCCTTATCCACATATGTACGATCCCAACCACCCAGCCTATCGCGCTGTCTCTCCGGTCCTCATGCACAGCTATCCTGGTACGTATGCTGAAACTTGCCTTGCCCACTGGTAAAGACTTACATGCTCAAAAAGCACTGAAGTCTGCATTTTAGTATTTCTATTCATTGCTGGAAGCTTCGCGGATGACATTTGTTTTGCTTGAGCTTACACTAGGGAAAGTCAACACAAGGTGTTCCTCTTACGAACTGTCAGAGATCCTGGCTACAGTTTCCTCAAGCCTTGACAGTTTGCTATTGCTGTTAGACTGACAGATAGTTTATTCCCTGTAAAAAATATTCTAAGCACTTACTTACTGTCAGAGCCATTATAGTTACTATTTCTTTCACTTAAAGATATACCTTGATATAGCCAAAAATGCAAAAACAGTAACTTGATGTGGCATTTATTGTTTACCTGCAGGGGCCTATCTCTCTCCAGGATTTCATTATTCTGTTTATGGGAAGATGTCAGGGAGAGAAGAGGTGGAGAAAGTCAATACCAGCCCAAGCATCAATGTGAAATCAACCACTGAGTCCAAAGTACTGGATTTGCTCCAGCAGCATGCCAGCCAGTATTGCAACAAGTCCCCTGTTGTAAGGCTTTATATGTTGTTATTGAAGAACAGTACCTTTGGGGAGGGCTAGAGAATATCATTTTAATATGTGCACCCAGTCTGGCATCAAGTTATGAATGTGTGATGCTTCTTTATACTGCTACTTAAAGTAAAAGTAATTAAAAGTCTGGATGTTTCCTTGGTGTAACTTGGAAGTGATACATATAACAGAGTTCTGTGTATAGAGTCTTCCTAACTTAAATAAGTGGACTCATACAGAAACCTAGATTCAGCAATATCTCTTGGTGCATGGCAGAGTTTGTTGCAGTTAAATGGGAAGTTCTTGTTTGAAAATAGAAAATGAAGAAAGAAGTCCAGCTATGGGATTTGGTTATATCCCCTCAATAGATTTGCCATGAAAGCATATCTACTGAATAGCAGATTCCCAGCATCTGCTTCTGAATATTTCCGTGTCGGAACAAACACTGCTATTTTACTTTCAGATAAGTTGGTGCTATCTTTAATTGTGAGCAAGTCACTGATTGTGATTCTATTTTGTAAAATGTTTTCTTGCTGCTCAGGCAAATTTGTTCCCTAGTGTGCAGTAGAGGGCTGAGGACTTATTTGCATCAGCTCTCAGCAGCCCAAAGAGGATGTTCAGGCATTGGCAGGTCAGCCAAACCTAAGGGAGCCCAAAAATAGAGGTCAGCGTGGTGGCTTCATGCTGCAGGGTGTCACCTGAAAATCTGTGCTTTGAAAAACTTCCAGATTATATATAACCAGAACACCAGAAATAACTAGGTACATTAGCTTTGGGCTAGCACAAGTGCAAATCTCCAGTACACTGGAGAATCAGCTTCATCATCTGAATTTAAAAGGTCATTGCCAGGTAATATTAGCAAATGTATTTTGGTTACAATTTCCTCTCCTTTAAAATTCTCGTGTCAGTTTTTTTTTCACCATTTTATTGTCAGTCCGTGGAAAAATCTGCAGCTGAGCATGAACAGGAAGCAGAGAGGGAACAAGACCATTCTTCTCCTTTTGGCCAGCGGCATCTCCATACGCACCATCACACACACGTTGGAATGGGTTACCCGCTTATACCTGGTCAATATGACCCATTTCAAGGTGAGGAGTAAGGGATTAGCTTGCCTGGTGGAGTTGGCACCACAGTAAGGCCTGATTCATTCTCCCTGGGTTTTATACCAGCCTTTGACTGGTTTTCTCTAACCCTGGATTCTAGCTGAATTAAAAGGAGATTTCTTCCCATGCAGCAAAGTATGTGCTGTCACAATTGGTAGCTAGAATGACATTAATTAATTATGTTCACGCAGTGCCTCGGTGGTTATTTTTCTTATGTAAAAGTCTTGAAATTTCTTAGTTTGATTCAGTGATTCCATATGCCTTATGGGGTGCATTATGTTTATTCAGTAGGAAAACTGTAAAAATGGTAAGACATTATGAAAGTATTGTATTTTGAGCAGCTAGCATATCATTCCTGTAATTTACTGTGACATTTTGTTCTCCTTGTTTCCTGATATTATTTCCTATTATTTCTTCTGAGCTTTCTATTCAGGAATTCATACAAACCATTTAGCACCCTGGAGTGCAGTACTTGGAAAGTAATACAATAAGTCAGAATGCTGTATATTCATGTAAAATGCCTATAAACAAGGAGTATTCAGTATACTCTGTGCAGGCACATTGGTCATACTGGGCGGGCTGTCTCAACACTGCTCCCTGAGACATTCCCCTTTTGTGTAGTGTTAAAAGCTATTTTCTGATGGCAGCTTTGTTTTATTTGTTTGCATTAGGGCTTCTTCCTCCCCTTCTCTGAACACAAAAATCTATTAAAACCAGAAGTGCATCCACATTCTTTTGTTTCTTCTTTCCTTCAGGATTGACCTCTGCTGCCCTTGTTGCCACTCAGCAGGTGGCTGCTCAGGCATCTGTGTCTGGTATGTTTCCTGCACAAAGAAGGTAAATATCCAGCAAATCTTGAATTATACATCTTAATATAGAGAGGAGAAAGCAAATCATAGTTTTTAGAGTGCAGAAGTCTGCAGTTTCTTGTAAAACACAGTTTTTAAGGAGAGAGGGAAAAGGTTGGCTGGGTTTTGAGGCTAATTGTAGCTTTATTCTCATTAAGATGACATTTTGTCTTTGAATTAGTTCCTTTCATTATAATGTAGCTCATTAAAGGGAAACAAATATTTTGTTTTATGAGTTTTTCCATATAATATGTTTTAGGTTTAGCTATTATTAAGAAAAAAAATGCAAGTGATTATGAAATAGAATTAAGATACAAATGATTTTAAGAAGTGGATAAAATGTCATGTTCAGTTAAGATCCATCCACTACCAGGTAAACTTATGCTTTTCTGTAATCTGCAAATCTATCTGGATTGCTGATTTTATTTTCAGAGGGTTTTCTAAGGAATCCATTAGCAGTTACATCATTTTTCAGTTACATAGAAATCCCATGCATTCACCTCCTAGTTATTTACTAGGTCATGAACAAGATTTACTCTTCAACCTCCAACAGGAGAGACATCCTTCTGGGTAATAATCACCCTGTTTTAAGTGAAAAACCCAGTGCACCTGTAACAGTAGGGTGTCTTTCATCACCACCATATTAAGTCTCAGTGTAATGTGTCATACAGTGTTATAAAGCTTTGTGGTTATTGGTGTCTTTCTGGAAACAAGTAACCATCTAAGACTTGTAGCTTGAGAGGAGGTTTCTGGCTCTGAAAGACCTGAAGGAGTGCAGGGATTCAGAAGTCAGAAGATAAATCCTGATACGTTTGCTTGTTTCTTGACTTTTGTGGGAGAGGGGTGAGAATGTGACTTGTTCTCTTTGCAGTGTGAGATTGAGTGCTGTGCAGATCTCATTTCGCAAAGTATCTGAGATGTGGGAAAATGTTAGGGGAAATGCCAGACTTAAACATTCTTCTTTCTCTTTTCAGAGAATGATGAGTTTGGAAATGTACGTTGTCATGTGACTGGATTACATGAGGAAGCGCTTTATTATAGACATCAGTTCCATGGTGTTAATTTGAAATGCCTTAATGGCAGGCAAAAGACAGTCATTTCATTTTTTGTAAATTACAGATTTTATCACAGAGTAACAAATGTTGCTGTAATTAGACTTCTGTTGTTATATATATATGCATATATATATATATTCACATATATATATAAATATATATATATATATTCTTTTTTTGTATCAGTAACCAGGATCGCACACAGGGTCTGCTGCTAAGTTGCAAACTACACAGTAATGGAGAAATGTTTAGAAAGTGTTAACTACAAAAGGTTGTTTTGTTTCTTCTTCTTTTCTCTCACTTTTTTTTTTCTTTTTTGCTTTCTAGTTGTAAATAAATAATGTTATGTATCAGTGTGCCTGAACCTTTACCCTTACATACTGGTATTTCCCACAAGCCCTCAAAGAGACTAACTGTGAGGACGCTTTGGTACAATGTAGATGTCTATTTGGTAGCTCCTATTAAGAGGCATCAGTGTAAAATGTTACTGTATTCACTGTTTCATTGTAATTGTGTATTGTGAAAGATAAACATTTGGAAGGCATGGGGATGACAGTACCACAAAAACTGTGTTGTACATAATGTATAGATTTTAAATGGGGAAATAATGAGCATCTGTGAGTAATGAAATGTCTTTTTTGATAATCTTGAATGGCAAATAACCTGATAGCCTGCATACCAGAAGACATCTGTGATTGATTGTTCTATTACTTGAATAGTCCTGCAGTCTTTTTTTTTAATGTTTACAATTATTCAGTTTTAGAAGAGAGATTTTAATGCCATTGCCTGGTTACTTGTTTTATGCTGTAATCTAGTTTATTTTATGTAAAATGTATATTGAATGCTTTCATTTTTATACCTGCCTTAAATAATTTGGCAATCAGAATAAAGAAAAAAAGTTGGTTTTGTACTTCCGTGCTGTCTGTCTCAACTTGCTTTCTTGGTGCCTGCTCTGAGCGTGGCACCGTCGATGCGGGCAGGGGAGCCGGGCGCGCTTGGGAGGTCGGCAATAGCCGCTACCGGAGCCTCTCCCAGGCACCGGAGCAGGACCCGAGTCTGCAGGAGCGACTGCACCACTCTCCATTTCTTGGTCTCATCAGGCTTGAGGGAGGCCCCTAATAAGCTTGGTGGTATTAGCAGTATTTAAACCTCTAATGGCTTTGGTAGAGCAGCTGTGCATGCTATAAACTATAGGCTGTTTTTCTCTGTTTCATCTGTACTGCCTCAATAAAATAAATAGACCTAACAAAAGAGGATCTGTAGACAGAAAAATGTACTGTAAATGCACAATAACATGAAAGAGCACCGATTATGGCATGAAAAATGTTTTACTGGTCATGTTTTTAAGGCTTTAACTTTTATCATTTCCTGCACATTCAATTTACACTGGGCAGCAAAATTGGTTTTAAAGTTTTACTGTCTTTTTTTTTTTCTTGGCAAGATGAATTACGAGAGGTTAGAACTTGTTTATGAAGTGGGCTCCATATCTCTTGCCTTGTGAATACCTAATATAGAAGAATGAATTAAAGATTCCCAACAGACACGCACGCTTGGATTTTTTATATTACTATGATGAATCTGCCATTAATATTGCTATAATTGTTTTATTTTTATAGACATAAAATCAGTCCCCTTAGTGACTAGTAATAAGGCTTATTGATTTTTTTTTTTTTACTGCACGTTCATCATCTCTGGCTTACTCTTATTGTCTTGTTTTGAACATGTTCAGAAAGCTCTCAGTATTGACATATGACAAATTAGCCTAATCAGAAATAGGGAGGAAGGGTGTTTCCTATGGGGTGGGGGTGTTGTGAATGCAGAGCTTCTAAACAATTAAGTGGTGCCCTAGTTCTATATTAAAAGCTCTGATGGCTTTTGTATTGAAATGCACCATCATTTTTTTTTCTTTTCAGCCTAGATCATTAATGCTTCTGCAGCAAAACAGACCTTATAAATTCATACTGTTGGTGATTTTGATTTAGTGTGGTTGAAGATTGAGTGTCTTAAGTAACTGGAATGAATTATTCTGATACGGGGTAAGCAGCAGTTTAAATGGTAATTAATGTTACAGCTTTATTATATCCTTGAAGTCTGTACAAGGGACTAACGGCCATTGACATTCACTGTCTTCCTCCGCAGAAGGGTATTATTTTCCCTCATTCCCCTCAGTTTAGAGCTTGCTGTGCTGACCTCTTGAAGGCTGTGCAGCGGTGAGTGCAACTCCCAGGCTTTCCAATGCTAAACAGTGCCCACACATCCTGGCTTTGACATGCGTTGGCTGTAACAATTTCTCTAATGTGTAAGAATGAGCAAGTCAAAGCAGTTAATAGGAGGAAGAAATTTTATAAACCTAGGAGCTGTCTAAATGTCACAGGAGCCAGTCACTGCAAAGGGGTCATTCACATGCTGTAGGATAGCCGCACCTGAACACTCTTGCCCACAGACAGGGCCCAGGCTGGTGTCTCCTCTGGCTAGCACCTCTCCATTCTGCTCTCCCAGCAGCCACGATTGCTCACCCTGCCCCTGCCTTTCACCCAGATGTTGTTGGTGCCTGCAAAGGTAACCCAGGGCTTACTGGTACACTTCTCCACACTTCCAGCCTGCCTGTGTGATGCAGGTGAAGGGATGGAGGGTCTGCCAGTGGGAGTCCCTCCCACAGGCCTGAAAACCCCAGCCAGGGAGCTACTGCCCATGGTGCTTGCTCTGGGGAAAAATGTATGTGTACAGAGAAGGGGGTTTTTTTTGTGTGTGTGTATGTGTGTGTGTGTGTGTAGCTTCAGTGCCTGAAATAGGATGGGGGGCTAAAATGAAAGGCTAGCAGAGTTGGACTAGAGCTTTTCACAAGTCAGGGAGTGACATGCTTCCAGTTTATCATTTTTGGATTCCCCAGTTACCCTAGGGAGCACATAAGGACTCACATAACTGCCTCCGCACCACGCTACCCTCCCCTTCCTCAAACAGGGGCCTTGCTTGGGTGTAAGCACAGGATCACACTTCTCCAACACATTCTAGACATGTAAGAGCTGCTGGAGGACATGAGTGAGGGAACCTCTGAATCCATCCTAAAATATGTCAGGGGCTGCTGAGACCACAAAAATTGCCCTAAACTAGGGATACCGGAGAGCTCCTTAGCAGCTCTCCACACTGGCTCTCTCAAGGACATCATGGAGTAGGGGATCCCGCTCTTGCTTCCTTCCACAGTTGTGGTCTTGTTAGGCTCCCCCTATTGCCCACTTAACAAGCCCTCTAACTTACTTCCATTTGCGTCATCAAAGCCCTCTCTCTTCTTTCTATTTGTACAGTTAGTCTTCTGCATGCAGTCATGTTCTCAGCCCATAATTGCCTCCCTCTCTTTGCTTTTATCACATTTCCTCCTTTGACCTGTGTTTTCTTCCCCACATCTCACTTCAAATTTATACAGTGTAGTTCATATTTATAGTTCCTTCTGAATAACAGCAATGGATGCTTTTTGCATCTCACTAGAGACATAGTCATTATTTACTGAGCCAGGTTTGTTTTGTTTTACAAAGGCAGCTCTGTTTTCATTTATTCAAGTTTTAGCCCTCTATTTGGCTTTCTGTACTCGTCTCTCTATAAAGTTAGCATGAACTATGGTTCCCCTTGATGCAGTTATTTGCTGAGGTCAATTTTTCCTAGGTTCACTTAGCTTTAGCCTTTTCTTTCCTTTAAGCTTTTTTTTTTTTTTTTTTTTTGGTGGGGGGGGGGGCTTTCTTACTATTACTTTTACTGAGCAACGCAAGAGGATTGTGTGAGGTAGAAGAGACACTTAACTGTTGGCAGCAGAGTAAGTTTTCCATTTCAATTTAGTATGGAAAATACCTAAGTCTTGGTCTGTACTGTCATCTTTATCTTCTTCACCCCTTTCTTGATAGCATGAGATTTAGAAAATTTTGTATTTTTCAAAGAGATTTGAAAACAAAAATGTCTAGTGGTTTATAAGAGCTTTTCAGCTCATTTTCCCCTCGTTGTCTTTACTGACCCAGTGAGTGTTCTGCTTCGCCCTGAGAGGGAGGAAGGTCCTTTTTGGTTCATCCCATGTTTACTAGTTAAATCTGTTTCATTATGAGGGATGGGAGAAAGCCTTTTGAAGATGGTTTGTTTTTTTTTCTTAACCATTTCTTTAAGGTTCTGCGATGCATGTAGACAGCCATTAACCTAAGCTGAAGTTACATGTGTGCAGTGATGGGAAGTGGGGCCTTATTAAAATCCTTGCAGTGGTGGTTAGTAATTTTTATGAAGCATCTGCTAAAGAATGCTTTCAACCTCAGCAGCAAATCTGAAACTTCTTGTCTGGACTGACAAATTGCCAAACTTTAGGATATAGCAAAAGTAACTATTACTTGCAACCTGACATTGTTAATCATACAAAAAAGCTTGTTATTCTTTGCCATAAAAAGCACTTTGAGGAGTTTGAAAGCGGTTTTTATTAGAGATGAATGGACCTCCTGTAGATGCCTGTAGTTCTCTTTATAGCTGGTCTTTACAGCAGCATACAGAATGCATTTTGGATACTGCAATCATGTACCTTAACTGCATGATTTCACAGAATCACGGAATGCTTACGGTTGGAAGTGACCTCTAGAGATCATCTAGTTTAACCTCCCTGCTCCAGCAGGGACACCCAGAGCACGTGGCACAGGGTGGCGTCCAGGTGGGTTTTGAAGATCTCCAGAGGAGACTCCACAACCTCTCTGGGCAGCCTGTTCCAGGGCTCTGTCACCCTCACAGTACAGAAGTTCTTCCTCACATGCAGATGGAACTTCCTGTGTTTCAACTTGCACCCGTTACCCCTCGTCCTGTCACCAGCCACCACGGAGAAGAGCCGGGCCCCATCCTCCCTACAATCACCCCTCAGGTACTTGAACATGTTAATCATATCTCCTCTCAGCTTTCTTTTTTGCCAGACTAAACAGGCCCAGGTTGATTAGTCTTTCCTCATATGACAAATGCTCCAGTCCCTTAATCATCTTTGTGGCTCTACGCTGGACCCTCTCTAGAAGCTCCATGTCCTTCTTGTCCTGGGGAGCCCAGAACTGCACACAATACTCCAGGTGCGGCCTCACCAGAATTGAGTAGAGGGGGAGGATCCCCTCCCTCCACCTGCTGGCAACACTCCTCCTGATGCAGGCCAGGATCCCATTGGCCTTCTTGGCCACAAGGGCACCTTGTTGACTCATGGTTAACCTGTTAACCAGGACTCCCAAATCCCTCTCCACAGAGCTGCTTTCCAGCAGGTCAACCCTTAATCTGTCCTGGTGCCTGGGGTTATTCCTCCCCAGGTGCAGGACCCTGCACTTGTCCTTATTGAACCTCATGAGGTTCCTCTCTGCTCAACTCTCCATCCTGTCTAGGTCTCTCTCAATGGCAGCACAGCCCTGGGGAGTGTCGGCCAGTCCTCCCAGTTTGGTGTCATCTGCAAACTTGCTGAGGGAGCTCTCTGTGCCTTTGTCCAAGTCATTGATGAACAAGTTGAAGAGTACTGGGCCCAGTACTGACCCCTGTGGGACACCACTGGCCACAGGCCTCCAACTAGACTCGGCCCCATTTATCACCACCCTCTGGGCTCCGCCATCCAGCCAGTCCTCAATCCACACTTCCTGAGCTTTCCTATGAGGATGTTATGGGAGACTGTGTCAAAAGCCTTGCTGAAGTCAAGATAGACAACATCCACAGCTCTCCCATCATCCATCCAGCTGGTCATCCCATTGTAGAAGGCTATCCGGTTGGTCAGACACGACTTTCCCTCAGTGAATCCATGCTGACTACTCCTGAGCACCTTCTTTTCCTTGACATACCTAGAGATGGTCTGTAGGATGAGCTGCCCCATCACCTTTCCAGGGACGGAGGTGAGGCTGACCATCCTGTAGTTTCCTGGTTCCTCCCTCTTGCCTTTTTTGAAGAATGGAGTGAGGTTGGCTTTCTTCCAGTCCTCCGGTACCTCCCCCGCCCTCCACGACCTCTCAAAGATGATGGAGAGCAGCTCAGCAATGACCCCTGCCAGTTCCCTCAGCACTCTTGGGTGCATCCCATCTGGGCCCATAGATTTATGGGTGTCCAGTTTGCCTAAATAATCCCTAACCCAATCCTCCTCGACCAGCGGAAAGTCTTCCTCTCTCTTGGTTCTCTCTCTTGTCTCCAGGCTCAGTACATGGGGACCGGCCCTAACGGTAAAGACTGAGGCAAAGAAGGCATTTAGTACCTCTGCCTTCTCTGCATCCTCCGCCACCAAGGCACCCTCCCCATTCAGCAGGGGACTAACATTTTCCCTAGTCTTCCTCTTGCTGGTGATGTATTTGTAGAAGCCCTTCCTGTTGCCTCAGCATCTCTCACTAACTCTAATTCCAAACAGGCCTTGGCCTTCCTCATTGCATCCCTGCATTCTCTGGCAATGTTCCTATATTCTTCCCATGCGGCCTGGCCCTTCTTCCACATTACGTACATGCTCTTTTTCTCATTGAGTTTACTCGACAGCTCCTTGCCCATCCACGCGGGTCTCCTGGCTGCCTTGCTCGACTTCTTTCTTATAGGAATGCACCGATCCTGAGCTTGGAGAAAGTGGTGCTTGAATAGTAGCCCACTCTCCTGGACCCTCTTTCCTTCTAGGATCCTGGCCCAGGGAATTCCTCCAAGGAGGTACCTGAAGAGGTCAAAGTTACCTCTCTTGAAGTCCAGGGTTGCAATCCCACTTCTTGCCCAGCTTCCTCCTTGCAGGATTGTGAATTCCAACATCTCATGGTCACTGCAGCCAATACTGCCCCCAACCCTCACATTTCCCGCTAGACCATCTCTGTTTGTTAGTATCAGGTCTAGCAGTGCCTCTCCCCTTGTTGGCTCATCAACCACCTGCATCAAGAAGTTATCTGTCATGTTCTGCAGGAACTTCCTGGACTGTCTGCTCCTAGCTGTGTGATCATCCCAGCAGACATCAGGGTGGTTGAAGTCCCCCATAAGGACCAGGACCTGGGATTGTGAGGCTTCTTGCAGCTGCCTGTAGAAGGCCTCATCCACTTCCTCTCCCTGATCAGGAGGCCTGTAGTAAACTCCCACCGCAGTGTCACCCCTGTTGGCCTGCCCTTTAATCCTCACCCACAGGCTCTCAATTCACGCTTTGTCCTCCCGTACGTTGAGCTCCATACATACCAGTTGCTCTCACGTAAAGAGCAACTCTGCCACCTCGCCTTCCTGGCCTGTCCTTCCTGAAAAGCCTAAAGTCATCCATGGCCACATTGCAGTCATGAGAGCTGTCCCACCATGTCTCAGTAATTGCAACGAGATCATGGCCCTGCAAACGCAACCACATCTCCAATTCCCCTTGTTTATTCCCCATGCTGTGTGCGTTTACATAGAGGCATTTGAGTTAGGCTCCCAATGTGCCTCTCTCTCTACCTGGGGCAGCCGGAACTTGACCATGTGGGCCTTCAGAAGTTCTCTTATTTTCCCATCTAGCCTCTTCAGTCTTAGGGCAGCCTTCACAGGCTATGGAGTTAGGCAGCTGTGAGTGGCATGGCAGGCCATCGCCTACTCCATAACCTTCTTCCCTGATGATATCCCCCTCCCCTCTCGAATCCAGTTTAAAGCCCTCTCAATGAGCCCTGCTAGCTCATGTCCCAGGGCTCTCTTCCCCCTTTGAGAAAGATGGATCCCATCAGATTCCATCATGCCTGCTGCTGTGTAAGGCTTCCTGTTACTGAAGAAACCAAAGTTGAGGCGATGACACCAGCCATGGAGACATGTTTTAATATCTTTCTATATTGCTGCCAGCACTGAGAAGAATGGAAGAGAATATGACCTGTGTACCTGAGTTCCTAATTGTCTGCCCCAATTCCCTAAAGTCTCTTTTGATTGCCCTCAGGCTGTGCATTGCCATTTCTCCTCCCACATGTAGTATCATCAATGGATAATAGTCAGTGGGTCTAACCAGGCTGGGAAGTATCTGTGTGACATCCTTAACCCGGACCCCAGGAAGGCAGCAGACCTCTCTTAGAGGAGGGTCGCACCTACATATTGGACCCTCCATTCCCTGAATTGAGGAATCACCCACAACTATAACCCGCCTTTTTTCCCTCATACCTGTGGCAACAATACACGGGGTCCGTCTTTCTGATTGTGTTCCTATTTTTGGAGAAGAGGGATTCTCACCTGCCCTGTCTACTGAGTGCCCTTCCTCCTCCAGGGCCTTGTATCTATTGACCAGGGGTACTGGACTGGGTAAGATCGGAGGTGAGGTTTTTTTTCCACTACAAGCCTGGACTTTGATCCATCCATTATGGGGTTGCTTTCTTCCCTCTTGTGTTAGCTGGGGGATGGAGTCTGTGGTTGATCGTTGTGGTGTGCTTCTTGGTACCTGTCCCTGTTTCTCCCTCTCTGACTTACAAATACTTCTTATCCTTTCAACCTCCTCTCGTACTTCCACTACCATGCTGAGCAGATCTTCCACCTGCTCTCCCCTCACACAGCTGCTCTCCCCTCACACAGCTGCTCTCCCCCAGGCTGTCCAAAGGAAGTGTCAGGCTATGGCACTCCTTGCAGCCTAACACCTGGACAGCCTCATGCTTTACCAGTCGATCAGTCTGGGTGCCCGTCTCCTTCTTAGTAAGTGCTAACGCGGCCCTCAGACGAGTAATTTGCCATGGTAGATGCGCCGGGGAACTCCCTGCCTGCGCTAACTGCCGCGCTACACCCTGGCTGACGTGCCCACCGCACTCCTGGTCGCTCGTGTTCCCTGGGGGCAGCTCTTGTAGGCACGGGGCGTGGGTCGTCTACCCTGCTGACTCCACCCCACTGCATCAGCGCCGCCTGGGGCTAGGGGTGTCTCGCTCTCCCTGTTCTGGTGCTTGCTCTTCACTACGTGTCTTCTGGATGCCGATTTAGCTCCTCTCGGAAGGGTCTCATGGCGCGAGCGTCCCATCCAGAGCCGTTACCTACGAGGAATGATTTCAGCCATTTGAACTTGCTGATGCTAGAATAAAGCTTATTTGTTGCTTTGAGAGTAATTTGAGAGTTCTGAGTTCATGAAATTGAATAGTATAGCAGTGCCTGCTTAAAAAAAAGAAAAAAAAAGCCAAAAAAAAAAGAAATGTGAAAGAGTAGTTTTGTCCTTATATAGTTCAGATCAATTTTGTACAGAATAGTGGAAATGAGGTGTAGTACAAGGTGTAGTTCTCATTGAAGAACCTCCTGCATAGTTAAGAGGCTGCTCCTCTCCACCATTTTCTCAATAATAGAAACCTGTCTTTAAGAGTCTGAGGATTACCTCTGTGACACTAGAAATAAATAGAAGGGAAAGGGGATGATTTTTCTCCTCATCTGATACGGGGTACTGAAAAGGGCAAGTTTTGCAATTTGCTTTAACAGGAGCTGGCCTCTACTATGTGTGCTCAGCTGTGTGGGCAGTTTCCTCATGCAGAAGAGACTTCTTCCTGCTCCGCTCCCTAGTCAGCAGTGGTCAGCTCTGTTGGGCACTGTAGAAATGACTCAACCTCCTTCCTCTGGGGCTCTGTGTTCCCTGGGGATGGTGGGAGGAAGCAGGCCAAGGACTACCATGACTGCAGGGAAGGTTCTGCTTTTGCATTTCATATACATGCCAGAACAAGGCCTTTATAGCCTCCTTTTGTCCACACCTTTCTCCAAATCTGTCCAAAATCAGTTCCAGTGTTTGCAGTGATGAGCCTCACCAAGGCATTGATTTTTAAGCAGAGTTCCATATCAAAAAGGTCATCAAAATGTCAATGGCACAATATGCCTCCCTATGTCATGTCCTGCAATGGTACAATTTAATACCGAGCCATGCCTCAAGTATGGTGCTGGACTAATTCACAATCTTCCTGCTTTGAAATAAGTTGACTGGCTCCTCAGCTTCCTTTAATAGAGAGTTTGCCATATCCTCAGCCTGTGGAGATGGCTATGATCTCTGTTGAAGTTAACTGACTGCTTTTCCTTTTCATCTGCCAAAGGTTGGTCTTCATCAGGTTATTGCTCTAAGGAACCAAGAAGGTACAGAGGAAACTACCATAGAAAGAAATCACCAGAAAGAGCAGGACAGAGTCCACTGTCTCTTATGCTAGGGCATCTCTCAATAATCTTGAGTGAGTTGTGCTGCTGCATCTAGGTAAGAGTTTTGTTCCCTGAGACAGAGCAATCTTTACAATTCAGTATAGCTCTTATATGCTTAACTCAAGGAAGGATTAATCAGGGCAGGTGAAGGAGGTGACCCATCCAGGCCCCTTTCCGATCTCCTTTTCACATACACCCTTCTATAGCTCATGTGTCTGCCTCAGGCTCACTTCTTATTTTATTGACTGCCTATTCCCTAGTGATAGCATCAGGGTCAGATGCTGTTTTGAATGAGCAGTAGAAACACTCCTATCTTCCCATACCATCCAAAGCAAATTGCTGGCAAATTGCTTAGCAAATTGCTAAAGAGACTTAAGGAAGGACAGGTAGCTCTGGGACCAGTGGAAGAATGAAGACCAGTTTCCAGTGGCTTTCTTGTCTGTCTGGGCTCTCAGATCTTCAGTAAAGTGGGAATTTTTTTCTAAGTGAGGCCACTAACAGGCTGTCTGTTCTCTGCCTTCTTGCCAATACTTGCTGAATTATAGAAAGTCTTTGGTGTATCAACCTTTAGTTTAATTGCAGCTGATCAACATGCTCAAGTGTTATGGGTGAGGGAAAGGCCATGCATATGGTGTGAGTGCAGGAGTGGTAAATGACTGTTGCATGAGGGTCACAAAGGGTGGCCTTGTTGTGTGTGTATTGAGGTTCCAACAAGTAACAATGAATTTTCTCACTGTTTAATAATAAGCTAGTTAAGATACAAAAAAGAACAGATGGATTTTTGAAAACCACTGGTAATAACAACATAATTGCTTCATTATCTAAATTTCAGTCACAACAAGGATGAAAAAAATCCCTCCTGTGTATACTGAAGAGCTTTTCAGTTTTGAAAAACAAAATCAATACCATACAGTAATGTTGCATAAATAATGTTTCTGCTTGCATAAAATATTGACTGTAGTCACATTGGCAGTTTTACATAAAGACTAATTGCTGAGGTTCTAATTGTTTTTTTCCCCTGAAAGAGTAATGAAAGGACGACAGAAAAAAAAATCTGAACTATATAGTTTTTTATAACTGGCACTAACAAATTGCAGAGCAATGTAAGCAATGAATGTGTGGTTCCATTCTGTGTACCCCAGAATCTAGGGTACTTCCAGGCAAGGTCTAAATCAGCTGGATACAGCTAAAGCAATTTGCACACAGCTAAAAGCAAATTAGAAAGTAAATGTTCCACGCTACTGCATATCTTTCCAAGCCAAATACACAGTATTCTGGCAGCAGCACTCTGTCGTGTTAGTTGCATCTATCAATATTAATTATAACAATTATTGATTAGTTGGAAAAGTGAATAATCTAATGTTCAAGTGAGGTTGATGAGGTCTTTCTTTTCTGAGGTCTTGCTTTCCCTTTCAGGCCCATGTCCAGCTAGTATTGGGAAATATAAAGCAAAGACCATACCTACATCAGTATCATAGTGCTGAAAGTTGCAGCAGCTATTTATTTATTTATTTATTTATTTAACTGCAGACATCCATTTTCAGGATTCACAGCTCTGCTGTAAAAAGGTAGATGGGAACTGAATTGGACCATGAGAAGACTCAGTTCAGAAACATAGGCCAACACTTGCAAACTCGGGCACCTAAAGTCCTGCACCTGTTTTCTTACTTAACTGTCCAAATAAATGAGCTGCTCTGTGAGGGAAGGGAGAACGCTCGTGTTGCCCATTGACACAGCTGTTGTGCTAACTTAGTTACTCTTAGCCAGGAGCTGTTCTTAGAGAATGGTGCTTCTCTTGGAACAGAGAAAGGCAATATCCTACCCAAACTGTACTGATGTCTTACACATTTCAGCTAAACAAGCAGCTGAGGCAAGAGCACATCCTGACTGCACTGGCTATCATAGCCAAGCACCCGAACAGATAACGTTTTCATAGCAGTCTCAACCATGCCTCGTGTCAGCGTCATTATGCAAGGGATAGAGCATATGATAATATTGTAAATAGAAATAATAGTGCTAATAACAGTTTCTGTAGCCATGGCCAACCCCACGTCCATCGTCCGAATGGAGTCCAATCACCATCCACTCTCAATGGATGAGTCAGGTCCTGTAACGTCTGGACCCGGGCATGCATAGACGTGGCGTGGTCGCTTAGAGTCAGGCAGCACATGCCCCCTGCCTCCTCACACCTGTGGCCATGCATAAGCAGAAGCATATCTGTCGCAGCGAGGTTGCGTGTCAAGTCAAGTCCACATCTACCAACAATGCTGACAAACACCAACAGCAAGGCTATCATTGTAGCATTGCTGGATTTTGCTAGCCAGCATACCAGTCCAGATCCCCGGAGCCAATGCCTTCGAGCAATGACATCCTTGCATCTGTCTCTCTTTTTTTTTTTTTTTTTTTTTTCCCGAGGCTATGAAATGGTAAGTTGGTAAGTCGCCCTATCGTGCAGGGTGGCGTAAGCAGTCCAGCAGGCCTACATGCAAGTTAGCAGAGTTAGCATAAGCAATTTTCAGGCAAGTTCTGTGTACTTAGTCACAAGTTAATTATGCTGTCACTCATGCCAGCAGCAGGCCACTTGGCTTACATTCGCCTCCTTAGTTTTCGAGAAATCCTGTTTTCGCCATCTCAGGGATTATTTCAATTCTTGGTCCCTCTGTTTCAACCTTGTCTCCCAATCCTCCTTCTCCGCGGGAACATCTGACCCGCTTGTGGTGGGGGGTGGGAAATGAATGGAGGGGGGGGGCCTTAATTTTCGAGAAATCCTCCCCCAGGATACCATTCAAGCATTCCTCTATGCTTTAATACTAACTCTTCCCTAGCAGGGAAGATACTAGAATTCATAGAATCATAGAATCTAGAGGTCATCTAGTCCAACCCCCTGCACACACAGGGTCACCTAGAGCATGTGGCAGAGGACTGCATCCAAGCAGGTTTTGAAGATCTCCAGAGAAGGAGACTCCACAACCTCTCTGGGCAGCCTGTTCCAATGCTCTGTCACCCTCACTGTTAAGAAATTTTTCCTTAAGTTCCTCTGGAACTTTTGGTGCTTCAGTTTGTGACCATTACCTCTAGTTCTGTCGGTGGCCACCAGTGAAAAGAGACCGGCACCATCCTCCTCACTGCCTTCCTTGAGGTACTTATAGACACTGATTAGATCCCCTCTCAGCCTTCTCTTCTCCAGGCTGAACAGGCCCAGCTCCCTCAGCCTCTCCTCATAGGGCAGATGTTCCAGGCCCCTGATCATCCTTGTAGCCCTGTGTTGGACTCTCTCCAGCAGCTCCACATCCCTCTTGTACTGTGCAGTCCAGAACTGGACACGGTACTCCAGATGTGGCCGCACCAGGGCTGAGTAGAGGGGCAGGATCACCTCCCTCGACCTGTTGAAAGATTTGCTCCAGATTCATATGCTACAGTCGAGGTGGATACCGCACGATTCACATGGGGTATCCCTCTTATCAGGGTAAGGGGTGTCCATTCTTTGGCCAACCCTCTATTGTTGAGCACCCTGATGGAGTGGATCACCTGGACCTTCCCTGGTCACAGCACCCCAGGAGCTTCAAGAGTCTGATGTATAGCTTGATGGCAGTCAGTCACAAGTTTTCCCTTGACAGGCTGGTCACTCAAACCCCAAACAGGGATTACTTCACCTCTGCACTTTTCTGGGTTCCCGTGCACTACTGTGACCTCCGCTCCCGTGTCCACCAAGGCACGAACCGTTTGTCTATTTTGTTCCGATCAATAAATGGCTCATCGATGGTCTCGACGAGTGATGTTATATTGGAACCCTTTGGACACTGGAGCTTGGCCACCCCCCTATTCTTGTTTTGGGTGCCCGAGCCCTCCTGAGGGGGAAAAACTGGTTCCAGTTCTTCCTTCGGTCTGAATCGTAACACCATCTGCTCTATATCCTCCTGCGGGTGCAACACCTGTGATCTATCAGCCTTGGATATTATTCCTGAGTGTTGCTTGGCCGTCTGGACCGCACGGACATTATATCAGTGTGCTAGTTGGCATAATACTTCTGTTGGTTTCCCATCAATGTCCTGTCTATCAGTGCCCTTCTGTAAAAGCAGACAGAAGAGCCGAGCTCGCTCCCCAGATTCCGACCCTGCATTCCCACTAGAGCCTCTTTTCTCACTGCCGCCTTTTCCATCCACCTCTAACGCCAATCCTGGAAGGTTCCCTATCTGTTGCAATTTTTCAATTACGTTCTCAATAGGGTTTCCTTGTTCTGACATCAGAACTGGAATTAGATAGGGGCGCCACGCCTCTGGGCATCCCTCCAACAACTTATTTCGCATCCCAGGTAACAACGGCTGTTGCAGATAAAGCTCTGGACTTCCCAATTCTATAGCAATCTTCAGGGTCTCTGCCTTAAGCATCTGGCATGCTTGTCTTATAGTTACCCAGGAGGAGCTGGATGGAGGCAAATCGCTGTCATTAGTGTGGCGGTAAGCGAGACCCTCGGCTACCACAGCAATAAGACTCTTGCTGCTTCCGTCCACTCTTCACAGGGCAGACTGTACATACATGTCATTAGTTAACCCCAAAAACCTCGAGGCATCAACACTGTCAATTATCACCAAATCGGCCCCTTCCTCCATTAATCTTACCATCCAGAACTGTGGTTTCTCCCTGGGTTGTTGTTTGTATTTGCTCAACAGATTCTTAATATCTTCAGGGGTGAAATCAGTTAGTTCATCCTGTCGCACCACTTGTCCTGGCCCTGGCAGCACAGCTTTCCTTCGTATTATCGGGGCGGCTCGCCTTTTTGGTTCGTCCTACAATGGGCCCTTCTCCTCCGGTATGGGGACTTCCTCGTCTGATTCCCAGATATCCCCATCCCAAGTTGTCAGTTCCCAATCAGCGTCGGTGATAATAGTCCACACCTGGCTCCCCTTCTGCCCTGGTTTTCTCCTTCTCCTGTTCTTTACCACTCGTATCGCGTACTCTTTCACCAGGAGCTCCCTCTGATCGTTCGTCTCCAGCAGAGCCTGCCTCTGCACCACCTGGGTGGCTCAGGCTGCCTGTAATTGCTCTTGGAGGAGCTGATTCCTCTCCTGTTCCTCCTTTAACTGCCCCGCTAAAATCTTATATGCACACAGCAGAGCACCTCCCATCCAACTAGCATGTTCCAGTCGGACCGAGTTCTTATTACAGTCAGTCTCTACAAACCAACTCCAATCCTGTAACACTGCCACGGGGTCCTTCTGGGTCCATGGTTCTGGAGATACCTGGGTGCAGGTCTCCCATTGGTCCCATAGAGTATTCCATAGTTCTGGCCTCCATTCAGGGCATTCACTCGGAGGCGCAGCCTCCCTGTGGTCGCCAGTGCTGCCTGCAGCTCTCCCGAAAAAGAACCACCTCTTGTCGCACACAAAATAAAGACCACAAACACAAATAGCATAAACACGATTTCTATCAAGTGGCAGGACCTCACCTAGCTATGCACCCCACTAGTGAGTTCCACTATTTTGATAGCCAATAAAGACCACAGACACAAACAGCACGAACACAATTTCCATCCGGTGGCATGACCTCACGTAGCTGTGCACTCACCTTAGTGACTTCCACTGTTTCAATAGCACAAACAATTTCTATCCAGTAGCACGACCTCACCTAGCTATACACTCCACTAGTGAGTTCCACTGTTTAATTGCTGAATCCCATCCTCGTCGCCAATTATGTTCTGGATGGGCTCAGGATTCGGCAATAATCACACAGAACGAGGTGACCGGCTCCCATGGAGACAGCATAGGACTCGGTTAGGAGTTTCTGCTTTTTCCCCACCTCTCTTCACACTGTCCTCTCCATGCCTGGTGCATCCTGGCACGTAGGGTCAGTACGACCCAGGAGACAGGCCAGGGGGCAGACACACTCCACCTTCAGTTGTGCAACTCTCCTCCTCCCCGGGTGCGCAGGTGCTCCCAGCCCTCAATTTGAGGGTCCTGCCTTCCTCCTCTTCTTCCTCATTTCCGGGTGTTTGACCTCCAAAGCTGGTTTGGAGGACGTCTGCAGTTAAGTTGGCTACAAGCCCGACCGAGCGGCCGGCTTCAACTGGTTTCTGGGGTGGGGCTGCCTGTGAACTGGGCTGAGCAGCTGCATCCATGCTCCTTATCGCTCAGCCTAGGCAGGCAAACATCTTCTTTCTCAAGGTCTGGCCTCTGCTTCCCACGGGAGATTTTTATGACTCTACAGATCACAGAAATTTCCATCTCCAATACACTGCAGCAGGGCTACAGCCTCAAAGGCTGAACCAAAACTTTCCAAACCCAAGCTTATATATAGGCTGATCTGCACTGCTGACCAAATGCCCTTGTCTGTATTGCTGAAAACATTCGGTTTTCATTTGAATTTATTTGTTAAACACTCGGCTAATAGTTACTGTAATCCAAAGAAGCTCCTTCTGTACAGGAATGGTTAGAGAGCCGCGAACATGGCTGCCCAGCAGGCCTGCTCAATTCCAGCCTTCAGGTTTCAGTGAAAGAACAAAGGGACTGCTAACTAGGAGATAAGGAAGTAGACCAAGGTCAGAGGGAATAAAAGAGCTGTTGAACTAAAAGGATGAGCTAAACAAGTAAGGGGGGCTGTAAGGGTCTTAGTTAGATCATTGTCTACCAATTAGGATCCTGTGTAATTACATCACTAACTGCTAGAATCATATAAATGTACTGCATGTAAGCTAATAAACGAAGTCAGTTCCAGCTTCTATGAAGTTGCTGTCTGGCATTCCTGACCCGCTCCAAGCTGCAACAAGTGGCGCCCGAACAGGGACAAGATTCCGAACAGGGACTCGATTCCGAACAGGGACAAGATTCCAAACAGGGACCGGTACAGGGACTTGGCACAACGGTGCGGGATTCTGGAGGACCACATACGGGTGCAGCCGAGTGATCCGACCAAGACGGGGACTGGAGCGGGTACGCCGGCCGTGATTGCGCACACGGAAAAGACGGCGTTGGGGAGCAAGAAGCTGGGGCCCGGGACGGAAAGTCGGTGTCAGGGAAGGGCTAGAAGCAGAGACCCCGGTGTGCGTACAAAATGGAGCGAGAAGCTGCTGTACAATTGCTGCTGGACTTATTAGCAAAGAGGGAGGCAGCAGTGAGCATGAAGAAGCTGTATGAGCTGTATAAATGGGCTAGAGACAAGGGACACTTGCAAAGACCCAAGCTGAAGCGAGGGGGTTCTGAGCCCCACCATCGCCCAAAGGACATCACAGGGCCACCGCCGGATCGTGAGCCTCCCGAAGCTGCGAGCAGTGTACCTGTAAAAGCCTTTGCGAGCACTTCAGGAACGGGACTGCCACGCCACCGAAAACCGCTGGTGTCTGGAGATCCATTGCCAACCCCGCCGCCCGCATCCTCATGTGTGCCTGTGGCGCCTGCACTGTCTGTGCCCCCACTCCCGGACCACCCCGTCGTGCCTAAGAACGGCCCGGCTGGGTCCAGGACTTGTTAGATCACCTTGAAAAAAGGAGAAGGGGGGCCGGGGAAGAGAAGGCGAATGAGATCAAGGAGACTTATGTTGCTGAGGGCTTGACAACAGCCAGGAGGGAGGTGCAGGGGGATTTGATCCGTCTTTTAAAGTGGGGGTTGGAGAATTGTAATGCTTTAAGTGAGGACAGAAACCGTTATTAGGGCTATTGTTTCTGTTTGCTATGTTCATCTCTATTATGTGTTGTATCCTTTGTATATTGATGCTGACACGAGGTATGGTTGAAAGGTGGAAATTTGTATGATCTGTAGAGTCATAAAATTGTTGTGCGAAGTAGAATCCAAGACCTTGAGAAAGAAGATGTTTGCCTGCCCAGGCTGAGTGATAAGGAGCACGGAGGCGGCTGCTCAGCCAGGCTCAGAGCCGACCTCCTCCAAAAGCAGTTGAAGGCGGCTGCTCGACTGGGCTTGCAGCCAACTTAACTGCAAACATCCTCTAAATTAATTTGAAGGTAAAACACCCGAGAGGGAGGGAGATGAGAAAGGCAGGACCCTCAGACTGACGACTGCGACAATTTACTGGGATGCGCACCTGTGCACCCAGGAGGGAAGGTTATGTGACTGAAGGCGGAGTTTGTCCGCCCCCTTGGTCTGCCTGCTGGAACGTACTGGCCCTACGTGGCAGGATGCACCGGGCTTAAACAGACATTGCAGAGAGAAAGCGGGGGGGTGAGACTCCTAACACAGAGGCCCACGTTGTCTCTGCGGGGACGCCCGCCGCGTTAGGAGCCTGTCAGCAACCCTCTAATCTGCCAACTCGAGGGAATGTTCAGTCTCAGTGTCCTGCCGACAAGTATTACCTCAAGAGTAATTAGGCATACTTTGCTTTTTTAACGTGCTTTCACCTGAATAGCCGTAGCCACTTTGTTCTGTGTGATTATTGCCGAATCCCAAGACCATTCGCAACCTAATTGGCAACGAGGATGGGATTAGGCAATTGAGACAGTGGAACTCACTAATGGAGTGCACAGCTACGTGAGGTCGTGCCACTGGATAGAAATTGTGTTTGTGCTGTTTGTGTGCGTGGTCTGTAGATCTTTATTGTGTAATATATATCAGCAGAGAGGGCTGAATAAGCACAAAAGGAAAGTGCAGAATTTGAAAGCGGGAAAGCCAGGAATAACTCAGACTATGGCGTTCCCCCCCCAACCAGTGGAGGATTGGGAGCCGTACTCTGACTTGTATCCTTGGAAAGAGACTAGGGAAATACTTCAGCATGGGAAACAAGAATGAAGCGACGGCCAAGCTCCAGTGCAACTGACACGGAAGGACCTGCAACAGTCCTTACAAATTGTAAAAGCCTCAATGCTACTGGAGAGGGGGCCTTCTTAATATATAGAAATCCCAAGCAATTTCTGGGGAGGAAACCAAATTGAAGCTATGCAAACATAAATAGAAATGGAAATCGTGAACCTTTCAAAATGATTGGGACATCTTAATAATCGATTTGAAAGATTGTTTTTTCACCATACTATTGCATCCTGAGGACCATGACATAGTGGAACGTATGAACCAAACGCTGAAATGCCAGCTATTAAAAAAAAAAAAAAGAAAAAAAAAAGGAAAGAAAAAAAAGAAAAAAAAAGAAAAAAAAGAAAAAAAAAAGAAAAAAAAGGAAAAAAAAAGAAAAAAAAAGAAAAAAAAAAGAAAGAGGAGAATTGGGAATTATGCCTGCAGAAAAATTGGCAAGAGCAGAATATGTTTTAAAATTTTGAGATTACCCCAGGACAGCCTAGTCCCTCTGATGGTCAAACACAGGGCTGGGCTAAAGGGAGCCCTGACAGAAGTAAAGTTGGGTCCGTGTAAGGTGATGCTGAGAGACTGGAACACGGGAAAATGGACGGGACCTTTGGACTTGATAACCTGGGGAAAAGGGTATGCTTGTATCGTTACAGATGCTAGAATCAGATGGGTGCCAGAAAAAATGGGTGAGACCTTGGCTGGAAGCAAACTCGCATACATCAGATGTAGCAGGCAAGCAGCCGGTACCCTAGCTGTGGAAAGTGTGGGCCTGCAGAACAACAACATGGGAGGAAGAAGTGTTACTGTTATTATTAGCTGTATATTGTGGCTGTTGGGAGATAATGTTACTTTTAATGCTATTATAGAAGCTGATGCTACTTTTAACACTAATGGATATGTTATGCTTCTTAGGCATATTGTTAATTATACCCAAATCAAGAGTTGTTGGTTTTGTGGGACAGCAGACCAATTTGATGCACTGGTGTTAGGTATTCCTTTAAACAACTGAACAGTGTTGTAGAGCGACAAGAAAAGGATCTTAATAAGCTCCAGGCAGAGGTGGGAGATCTTGAAGAAAGGAACAGAAGTGTCCAGGCAGCACTTGACAGTGCTTACAAGGAACTTGCAGATCTTCATAAAGCTAATGCCACAAAGGACAGTGAGGCACAAGAGGCAGCCCTAAGTCGGGAAATGAAGGCAAAGGAACAACTTGGTTTAGCTTTGGAGAGGGCCCAGGATGAGGCACGGCAGCAACAAGAAGCTTTGGCGATTCAGGTGGCAGACCTGCGGCTAGCGCTGCAACGTGCAGAACAACAGGCAGCAAGAAGAGAGGACTACTTAGGGCAGGAAATCAGTGAACTACAACAGAGACTGCAAGAAGAGGAGAGTCGGAACCAAGAACCGAGCCAAAGTGTTATATCTGCTACACGGCCACTGCTTCGGCAGATAGAAAATTTGCAAGCCATGCTGGGAGCGCAAACCTCCTTGTGGGAAAAATTGGAAAAGAATCCTTCCAACAGACTTGGTGAATCTCAAGCCCTTTTGGCAGCAGCTGCCGAAAGAGAACGGGCTGCAACAGAAGAACTTCTTTCTACTAAAGTTCAGATGTCTTCTACTGAATCCCAGAATAGTCTTTTAAGGCAAGAAAATGCTCATCTCCAGGCTCAACTAGAAGGGGAGAGAAACAGACTGAAGAAAATGGAAAATGAGAACAGTAGATACGAGGTTGAACTGGAAGGTCTCAAAGTTGAGTATGCAAAAACCCTTGAGGAGGCAAGAGGGGAAAAGGAATGGTGTAACGGAAATGTTACCCACAATACGGGAACTATCCGGCCTAGGAAGCTTCCCACCGGGTGGTTTTTGATATGTGGGAACCGAGCTTGGGCTGGCATTCCGTCCCAGCCTATGGGTGGGCCTTACACATTTGGTTGCCTTAGTATGATTTGGCCACATGGCCCTCCGGGGAACAGCAAGACCCTGTTAAGGCAATCAAAAGGAGCAGCGAACTCTCTTAGCTCAGAATGTGAGGATAGTGTTGATCTCTGGAGCACTTTGGAGGTTGTAGCAGCGTCCTTCTTCGTCCCCGGGGTATCAGCCGCGCGGGCACACTGAAATATTGAGCTCCTTGCCTGCTAGGCCTTGAAACAAGCGAATGCAACCGGTACTGTGCTTAGTGAGCTGTCAGATGATTTAACCCAGGTGCAACACGCTGTACTGCAAAACTGTGCCACTATTGATTTCCTGCTTCTTGCTCATGGACATGGGTATCAGGACTTTGGCAGCATGTGCTGCATGGACTTGAAGGATCATTCGGCAGCCATACACCGCCAGATCCATGACTTGATCAAGCATACGGAGAAAGTAACAAAGGATGTGGGATTTTTTGGTCTAGATGGAATAACAGACTGGTTAGGAATTGGGGGATGGATAAAATCGTTGATGAAATCGCTGTTAATGTTACAATGGGGACTGTTGCTTGTAATTGGCTTAATGATTGGTTGTACCTGTTTGCGCGCTTTAATGTCACGTTTGTTAACTGCTTTTTCACGCAAT
The DNA here is from genome assembly GCF_059628265.1 of Tinamus guttatus. Classification (NCBI taxonomy): domain Eukaryota; kingdom Metazoa; phylum Chordata; class Aves; order Tinamiformes; family Tinamidae; genus Tinamus; species Tinamus guttatus. The sequence goes on from NW_028288856.1 coordinate 239,837, forward strand.
CCGAATCTGACATCTCAAGGCTGGCTTGCTTCCCGGGGTCACCTAATCTAAAGAAAAAGGGGGAATTGTAGAGGAATGGTTAGAGAGGCGCGGACATGGCTGCCCAGCAGGCCTGCTCAATTCCAGCCTTCAGGTTTCAGTGAAAGAACAAAGGGACTGCTAACTAGGAGATAAGGAAGTAGACCAAGGTCAGAGGGAATAAAAGAGCTGTTGAACTAAAAGGATGAGCTAAACAAGTAAGGGGGGCTGTAAGGGTCTTAGTTAGATCATTGTCTACCAATTAGGATCCTGTGTAATTACATCACTAACTGCTAGAATCATATAAATGTACTGCATGTAAGCTAATATACGAAGTCAGTTCCAGCTTCTATGAAGTTGCTGTCTGGCATTCCTGACCCGCTCCAAGCTGCAACATCCTTCAAGGATACTGCAAAGCATCTACTTCTGCCAAGGATGGAGCTAATGACAGGAGAATTTCCTTCCTATCTCACTCTCCTTCAGAGCTTTGGGGATCAGCAGGACGAGGCATGGTGACTGCACCTCTGGGGTTTCAGGATGTTATTGCATTCTGATTTCGAGAAAAGGCAAGACAGGCAGTCGGGGTGATGATACCCTCAAATGTCATATCTCAGGCCACTCAAGTTCATCCCTCTGGCCTCAGGGTTTTAAGTGTGAAGGAGACGCCAGTCCTTCAAACATCCTTATATGATGTGCAAAGTGCATCACATGAGCCATACTGCTACTGCAAAAGGGTGAGCAAGCGCTGAGGGAGCTTTGAGTACAATGGAACAAGTACATACGACAAAAATAATTTTGATGTAGTTCTGAAAATAAAGGTCCTTGGTTAACTTGCATTGTAGGTGGCACGTTGCACCGTTGCTTACAGCTCCTGATATTGCAATGGAGAAAACAAAGCAAAAAAAGAGCAAAAGGATGGGAATTAATCCTGAATATGAAAAACATGAAAATGCCTATGTTTAATTACAAACTTGCTATCTGAGAGAAAAAACATACTGGAACCCAGAGCTAAATATTCCCATGTATAAGTTCACGTGGTGCTTGGCAACATCTCTGGCACATGCGCACACGCAGTGATTATCATGCTGTTGGCTGACATCCTTCCTGCTCCGTCTTCTGCATTTCTGAGCTCTTTTGTTTGGAGTCATGATTTAATATTCTTTAATTTTATCCTGCCCTCCAATGATTTTAATTCGCTCAGATCAGTGTTATACAAACACATTTAAGGACAAGGTCCTGTCCCAGTGATTTTCTTTCTTTCATTTTTTGCTGCATTCTGGGGAAGAAAAACAAAACAAAACAAAACAACAACAAAAAACACATAGCAATTTCCTTTTGATACTATTTACCACCATAGTATTGTTGTAATAGTGAAGCATGAAAAGTTACAGAGTGCGTTCCTTTAATCTAGCATATAACAGTGTGCTTTGTGTTTTGTTATGTCATAACTTGATAATCTCACAGTTTCTCTATTATTTAAAATGTTGTATTAATATTAAAATTGCTGTGCCTATCCATAACTTTGGAATCAGACACATACCTCAAGGGATCCTACTACATCTGCATAAGTGCTTTTCATTTCAGATTAATATATTTTCATTTGCCCTCACACCACACAGGGTCAAGTAGGATTCCAATTAGACAAAGTTATTTTTAAGTTCTAGAGGGCATAGGTTCAGCACAGTAGAGATATTTAAGCACCTAAAGATGTACATAGGTGTCTTAAGGATTTTCAGAAGTGCTATTGCACTGAAGTCAAGGTGAATTAGGTATCTGGCAACTATCTTGTAAAGCAGATTTTGAGATGCCCACAAGGAGCTTATCTAGGTGCCTGAATGCTCTTGAAAATCCAGTTGTTTTTGGAGTAGAAAATTTCAGGCAACATAGCAGAGGTTACCAGTGGTTTCTCTTCCCCCCTCTCACCAGCTCAGGTTTGCCAAGATTGAGCTTCAGGGCCAAGTTTTAAAATTCTACAGTTGGGTGTGCTTACATTGCTCAGGAGGACACACATATGGCCACACTGGGAGTTAGAGGCGCTGAGGAGTCAGGAGGGAGAAAACCTAGAGGCCATAGGTGACCCAGCTCAGGTCCAGTGGCAGTGCAGCTACAGAAGCTCAGCACCGCTTCTTGTAAATATTGAATGTTTCCAGACTGCACTGAGACATGACATGGGGATTTACTAACGTCTCTAGTCCAACCATGGGCTCAACCAGGTCTGGTTACATGACATTGCTCAGGACTGTGTCCAGCTGGGTTTCAAATAACCTCAAGGACAGAGATCTCACACCTCTCCCATCCCTGATCCAAATTTTCACCACCCATGTGGCAAAAATTATTATCCTTATACCTAATTGGAATTTCCCATCTTTTAACTTGCATCCATTGTCTTTTCTCTTACCCATGTCCCCCTTTGGGAAGGGCCTGGTTCCGTTCTTCTACATTCCCCATTAGGTGGTTGCAGAAAGCAATCAAATCTCCCTTCAGTCATCTCTTCTTAAGGCTGAACAAATTCAGTTCTAGCCAAAAAGAGGTGATACATTGGTTTGACAGCAGCAGCATGTTTCAAATCTTGTTCTTAATAATGAATTGGAAAGGCTGGTGTTATCCATATGAAGTTAGTAGAAATCCTTAATGAGTTTTTTAATTAGGCTGCTCAAGAAATGGGTGGTTAGGTCTAAAGAATTTCATTGTGAGTCAATGACTTAATACTTCCTTAAGAATCAGTTGAATGATGTAATACATACAGTACGTATCAGGATGGAGAGTATGGCGTCTAGGAAGAACAGTCCTAATTAGTAGAATAATAACCCCTAGGGGGGCCATCAAAATCTGGTAGAAATTAAAGCAATTCAGGATGCTTTAACTTTCACTGGAGTAATTCCGATATCATGATCCATTAGAGTGCATGATGAGCTCTGCAAAGATCAGCTGAGGTTTTAACTGCTGGCTTGCATGACGATGTAGTTCAAGCTATTGGCTCGTACTCTCACCAGAGACTGAGCGTTACTCTTGAAGTTCACATGGTTTCTGGTAGAAGTGATGGGGCATCACTTCTCTGGCATAATGCTTCATTCTGTTTTGTAGAGATAACAGTGCTAAAAGTACAAAACAACATCAAACAAATCTGGACAATGTGAAAAAATATATGAAAGCAACAGAAGCTGTCCTTGGCAATGTTGCTGCTAGACCTGACATACTGACTAATGCATCCATTCCATAAGGATTTAAGTCTCTCTGTGGGAGACTTAAAGAGAGATAGTTTTGTAATATGATACAGTATCTGCAAAGATGTCTTTGGAAAAGGAGGGGAAAAAATAGTTCTGATGCAAAGTTTGCATGAATGAAGGCTCATTTAAAAGCTTATGGTTAGACCTAATTTCACAGTGAAGGCTATTTCTTTCCCTTTCTAATCCTCTTACTTTTGATATGTTGCAATTTATATTTGTATACTTTTATATCTGATCTGATCAGTATCTGATCAATATGTACAAATACCTGAGGGGAGAATGTAGGGAGGATGGGGCCAAACTCTTCTCGGTGGTGGCCAGTGACAGGACAAGGGGTAATGGGTATAAATTAAAACCCAGGAAGTTCCACCTCCATGTGAGGAAGAACTTCTTTCCTGTGAGGGTGAAAGAGCCCTGGAACAGGCTGCCCAGAGAGGTTGTGGAGTCTCCTTCTTTGGAGATCTTCAAAACCCACCTGGATACGACCCTGTGCCACGTGCTCTAGGTGTCCCTGCTTGAGCAGGGGCGTTGGACTAGATGATCTCCAGAGGTCCCTTCCAACCTCAAATATTCTGTGATTCTGTGATATATATTTAATATCTATGTGTTTGCGTACATACATACAAACATATATATATATATATGTATACACATACGCAACTACATTCTGGAATTTCAAATGGCTAAATTGCATGTTGTATTTTCAGGAGGTACAAGTAAAATAATTTGTTAACTTGTCTGTAACTGCAGAAGCCTGATTTAAAGATATTTTTGAAATAAACTGGTGAGGACAACATTTGCAAAGCTTGTGGTATAGAAGTGGTGAACTGCTGTTGCCCATGGGTCCCTCATGCACCCCAGTACCAGTCAAGAGCTGTGGAATGCATATGTGGAGTGTAAAAGGTGGTTTAACTTTTTAGTTATTTGAAGGAAATCTTAAAGGTTTGGGGCAAGGAGACACATTTCATCACCATTTCTGATTTGTTTAAAAGGATTTTAATATGTATAAGTTAACCCACTGCTGGCCAACACATATTTAGCCTATACTGCAGAGAGCTCCTGCCACTGTCTTGCTGCTTCAGCATCCCTCAGTCTGGGGCAGGACCAGCCGAGGAGCACTTTGGGGAGCAAGGATGAGATGCCTGCACTGTGCTGCATGCTCCACAACCTCCCCTCAGACTTGCCTTCTCCCACTTCCCAGCCTGCACTGAGTATACATGAGGTTGTTAATGCAGCATGCATTTTGTGAGGCTGGAAGGTGCAGCCATCAGCCAGGTTCAAGAGGATGCCAAAAAGATTTAAAAAAACAAGTTTATTTTGTTGTTCACACTTTTCTTTTCCTGCTTCAGCTCATTTCCCCTCTCAACAGGAGAATTATACAGATTTATACACACAGTGCTGGAGTCGGTGCTCGCCCCTGATTAATTCAAATTCACAGTGATATCAAGGGTACAAGTGTAATTTGGCCTAATGGATCAAACACAGAATCAGAAAGAAGCTATTCCCACAGAAATTGATGGAGATTGTTATCACTTAAAGCAGGGCTGACTTTAGTTCAATGACACTGAATTTCACTGATTTGCATTGATTTGCTAATGAGAAATTTACACTACCATTTACTTTGCCTCTGGATTTGACCCTTTCACTTGAATTGCTGATTACTGTGGAAATAGAAGAATCTGGATTCACTTCTCCAGAGTGAACATAATTCAGTGAGCAAACTGTGAAAGCACTTAAGAGCAAAGTAATCCAAGGATTAAAAACAAAACAAAGCAAACAAACAAAGCAACAAAACAAACAACAGCAAAAGGAGTGGCAGTCTGAAATCTTATCACTATGACTTGTATGTGATTATTGGCACTCCTAAATGCCAGCACTTCCCCCCATTAAACTTTATCTCAGTTATCTATACAGTGTAAAAGATGAAATTACCATGCCTAAAAGTGAAATGCTGAAATATATTAGAAATTTGTTCCTTCACTATTGTATTTCTCTACAAAACCTATTTATTCTCTTAGCAGATATGCAAAGTAGAGTTTTGTTGTTTTATAAGACCTTTTTTATGTTGCCCCATAAAAAATGCATTCAGGTTTAAATCTATTGAGTTTATCAAACAAATGCTCATTTTTACCTTCTGGATTTTGGTCCATTAGATTTTTTTTTTTTTTTTAGCATGTTTGGATAAGAGATGCAGCTCCTCAACAGAAAGATCCTAAGGTGTAAGTCAAGGCATTATGGCCTTCACAAATACACACACCTACATCCTAACTCATACATAGGCAAAAAAAAAAAAAAAAACAGGGTATATGCATATTTTCTCCTTGGAGGCCATGTGAGGGAAGGTGTTGATATTACAGTTGCTCAGTGCTTCACTGGGGGACACATTTCTTAGCTCTGCCTTCTGGTAAGTTATTCTGCTCTAATCATTCAGACCTCCCTGAGTAGATTCATCCTGTATGCATGTTGTGAGACAGGTCAAATTTTATTCTAGCCTGGACACCAACCTGAAATAGTCAGTCACCTACTATATCTGACAGATCTGATCTTTTACAGGTCTATTTATTCATTCTCAGATTTCTCCTTTTGCAGCCACTTGTTCCTCTGATGCCTCTGATGTTTCTATTTTAATATTTGTTCTTGGTTGCAGAATCCACTCCTTTTTCCTCTAAATTCCTTTTTATTTTTTCACACTCTGCATCCAGTTTTATGACCACCTTAGTTTTTCATTTCTTGAGATGATAGTCATTTGCATTTTCCCACATAGACTCCTAACATTTAAATCTTCAGCACAATATTCCCTTTGTGAGAAAATCATTTGACCCTAAAACCTTAATCTTCACCAGTACCTGGATTGACGTTGGTACTATAGCCTTTTCCCCACATTATAAATACCTCTAGGTGACTAATAATTGCAGAGTGTTGGAGCATTTGATGGATTATGAAATTGTTTGGCTGACCTCCTTGTAGGCCAGGATTCAGCTGCGTAAGCCAATCTGAACATTGTGTCTCTAATCCGTGATCCTTCCATGAATTTGTTAGCTTTCTTATCAGAGCTGATGAAAGCTACCATAATGTTGTATAAACATAAATGCCCTCAGCAGAGCTTTCTAACACCAAGTGGAAGGCTCAGATTGGCAATGAGGTGGTGGTTGACATCAACGGAGCAGATATAACAAATGCATCACAGATCTTCCAAAAGAGACCTCATTATTTTGAAGGATGCAACTTATTTTGCACAATACTGAAATGATGGCATCTACAGAAGGACTAAAGATAAAGTTATCTTTTTAAGTACAGCAAAGTACAAAATGATTTTAGACATTTAAAAAATCTATCTTTACATGAGTTCCAGATTCAAAACTAACACATTCTTTAGCAACAGAAAGAATTTCTGTGTTAGTGCTGATAGAAATCTTTGCAAAAACTTTAACATGACTGTTTTCAGGTACAGGCTATGGACAACCAACTGTTCTGCACTTGGCACTTTAAGGAGACCACTATAGCAAACAGGAGTTTGTGCTCCATGTGAGTGGTACTGAGGAAAGTCATAACTGAGGCAGTCATAACTGGAGAGTGCATATTTGTCCCAGAAATGCTGCTTGAGACCCTGCAGGATGCCTAGACTCAGTGCAGCAATGTGTATGACCTGCTGGGAGGCATAATCATCTCCAGTGTCTGCCCTGGTGCATCATCGGCCTGAGCCAGAGCAGCTCCTAGGGCGCAGCTGCCTCTCCTGGAGGCCCTTTGGCAGCATCAGCCCCAGTGCCGGTGGTTGAGGTCCCAAGTCACCATGGGGTGAAGAAGCTGTGGGGAGAGATGGTAGCCTCCAGGGTGAGTGGGCAGGACCTTCACAGAGACCCCCTTAGAGCCAAGAGCTCCAAGCCCTATTCCATGGGGAGGGACAGAAGTGGCTATGCTCCAGGAAGCTGAATATGCAGCTCCCAAGAGGGGAAGGGAAAACACTGCTAAATATGAAAAAAAAAGCTAAATATGAAAAAGCTAAATATGAAAAAAAAGCTCAGTTTGTGTGTAAAATCACAGCCAGATTTTTTTTTTTTTTTGGGGGGGGGGTGGAAAAAAATATTTAAGCATGGGATGTTTCCAAATTTTGGTCAGAAAGTTATCAATGGTTTATAGATGTCAAAGGGAATATTGGGTTTGTTTTATTTTTAGACCAGCTCCAAGAGAAAAAGAGGTTAATCATAGAGTGATCCTCTGCTTCATTGTCACAGAGAGGTTTAGAAAAGCTTAGGGTAAGCGATGGGATTTTCGACATGTTTCTGAGTCAAACCTTTTTGAGGCTTGCTTATATCTTGCCTTTTTCAGCAATCATAAGCTAGAGGACCTTAGAGAGAGCTAGGTCATTAAATGATTCAGTTCTAAACTATAATGGTTACTATTGATATCAACAAAACCTGTGCTTTCATAAATTATATCACTAAGCAGTTTTCTCTCACAGGAAAAACACTGTCTCATCCTGATTTTTCTGGGTGAGATTTCTTTTTCTTTTTTTTAGTAAAAGTGGTTTTTTTTAGCAATATTCCTTGGAAAATCCTTGTGGAAGTAGATTTTGCACTGCAAATTATATTAACTGCTTGAGATACGGCAGTGGCACATACTTGATTATAAAAATATCAATATTTTATGATCATAACAGAAAGAGCTAAATGGTGAAAACTGTAAATTTAGGAGCAACAAGCTCCTAAAATGGGGGAGATATTTTTATTGTATTAATGTGTTTCAGGGCTGTGGGAGAGCCAAGCAAGTTTGCTATGGCCTGGAGACATTTTAAGTAGCATCTCTGTGGACAGCTCAGATGCCTTTGTTCAAGTACAGACCTAAGGGCTGGTTTCGTAACTAGTGCAAACTGGCATGGTGCCACCAAAATCAATGCAAATCTTCTGCTTTATGTATTGAGAAGCTTGTCCTTATAACGCAGGTAAAGCTTTTACACTGCAGCTTTCAAAGGAAGACAGTGAAAGATATCTTCACAGTCAGTAACAGAACTTTATCCAAGCTTTTGATATTTCTTGCTTTCTAATTGAAGGGTTTGGATGAGTCATTCAGTCTTAACCTGAGAATATATGTAAGATAGAAGAGTGTAGCTTTGATGGAGGCACCAGTGCATTGGTTATGTTTTCATAATGGCTTCTTTACATTATTGAATACAATGGGAACTTTAAAGCCAACTGCAATAACAGTTTATCATGAAAAATTAACAAAGAATTTATGGAAATGCAGCAAAAGTCCCAAAGCAATTAGCTTAATTTCCTCTAGATCCTGAGAAAAGCCTGGGTAATTGCAGGCAGAAACTGCATAAAGTGCCTATTTTCATTATCACAGGATACAGAAAGACCATTTTCATCACAGTGGGACATAATGATGTTAAAGCTAACATGGAGATATGTTTAAAGAGGTTGAGGCACAGTTTATGAAATGATTTGATTTACATGGATGGGAAGGTTTTACCTTTTCAAAGCCCCCTGCAAGCTAGGAGAAAAAATAGATTGCAGTCTCAGGAAGATAATTGTACATTACCAGTAGGATGCACAAGAATGAATTTAATTTGTCTTGAATGGAGAAGAGGGAAATTGTGATACAAATTGGCACACGAATATCCATTCAAAAGTACCCATTATATGTATGTTTACAAGTGTACCTATAATGCTAGTGCTGAGAAGCTCAGCAATGGAGTAGTGGCAGGCTAAGATCATGCGAGAATCACCCTTAAAATCATAAGAACATTCCTGAAAGCACGTGTAACACATCCTCAACCTTTACTTCTTGATTTCGTATACAAGGTCTGTTGATGCATTGTACTTTATCTCACTATTCTGTGCTCTTATGGATCTCACCTGAAAATTTTGGAAAAAGTGCTTTGTAAGAATGACCATAGCAGAGTCACGTGCTCCTTCCCTAAGAATATAAAAGACAGAGTATAGCATGAATAGGTTGAGCAGGAATTGGGAGTGACACCTGACCACCTCTTCCGGCTGGACCGTGATGTGAGTATCCCTTCACTCCCCTTAAACTGGGACGCAGGGCTAAGGTGACTCCTTGTGAGGTCGAGTGTCCCCTGTAAGTTCAGGGTGTAAGAGCACTCCTTTGCATCTTATTATAAGGTTGAGAGTCCCCTATACTTTCAGGATGTAGAAATGCTAGCATATATTTTTCACTCCTTGCAAGGTTGAGAGGTGCCTGCATACTCAGGGAGAAGTAACATTATAGCATTTTTATTTCATTTTATTTTAGCTTCTTATTTTTATTTCTTTTTTTTTTCTGCAACAAGCAGCGCACTCCATTTAGTTGTGCTAATTGCTACTTGCCATTTGCTAATTGATGAGCCCATCCCTATAACAGTCAGACCAGTTAATGGTGGATGTTGTTATTGAAAAGATCTTGCGCTGGTGAATAAAATCAACTAACTAAAGCCCAGTGGCTGTTGCCCCTCTGGATTATGTTACTGTCTCCTTTAATGAGATAGCATGACAATCATCCTTTCTTTCACCATTTTAATATTAAAAAAAAATCCCTTCAGTTAATTATGCTGTTAATAGCAACTCAAAAGTGCATACAGAACTCATATTCTTATAGATGATGTGGGCCTATTGAGGAGCAGGGTCTCAAGGCAGTGACCCAGAAGACATTTATTAGAGCATCAGCATACATTCTTATAGACAAACACCCGGATACATAACCCATATAAGGAGAGTGCACTAGCTGAAAGCTTGCTCTACTTAGTGATCATGCCTAGCTGACAGCAGAGAAGCAGTTTGTCTTATTCTTGCCTTGCAGTTGAGCAATGTGCTTATCAGGCATAAGCATTGCAACTTCGTATTCTATATTCATACAGCTGCTAGTTTCAGTTCCTTGTTTCCTGCAGAGGATACTATGTTCCTTGTTCCCCCCAATCTCCCCCTTTTTTGTTTGTATGGTGCAAGAGGGCCTTGGGAGGCAAAGGGCCTCTCTGCTGGACCAAGGGCTGGCCCAGGGCCCTTTTAAATCTGGCCCTTCACAACCTGGTGGTAGTTCTGGATACCAGCGTCCTGAGGGGTTTTCCATTGGGGTCTCTTCTTCAGGCAGGTCCTCTTGTTCCTTCAGCAAGTGGACTGCCAGTACCTACTTAACAGTCTTATGAACCAATGTGCAAACCAGTTGACACAAACAAGGTATACAGAACAGTATCCCCAGGAATACAAAGAGTAGAATCGCTCCTACCACTACTACTTTCTTGACCAAAGGTCCAAGTTCTGGCCAGAGTCCTGCAAACGGATTCCAGTTGTTGTTTACTCGCAGGTTTTGAGTCAGCCACTTCAGGGTCTGTAGACTTTTATGGATTGATTCAGAATGGCCAGACAAATTCATACAACACATGCAATCAAAAACTTCACACACATGCCCTTGCGCTAAGAGCAAGAAATCTATTGCAGCTCGGTTTTGCAGGGTGGCATGACAGACCGAATCCACATCTGTTAGCAGACCCGCTAGAGCAAGCGAAGTAGCGTTATTTTGCTTAGCAAGCCAACATACAAACTTTGCAAGCTTATTATGAGCAGCTGCAGAGGCAACTCCTAGCGCAAAAATAGATGCAGCAATTATTTCACCAGAGCTCCAGAACGTTACTTCGTCACTACACTGATCATTAAATATATGCATCGACCTTTTTGCCCTGTGGTAGCAATGCATCCTTGTATGATTTAATATCATGGACATGTTTGGCATCAGGAGCGTCAAGTGCCCCAAACTACAAGGCCCTCCACGCAAGTGGGAGGGAATAGCACTCCATGCTCTACCACCACAGATAAGAAATACCCCAGGCAGTAAGGCTATTGGGGCATTAGTTGATACCGATACATTTTTACTTGTATGATTACACCAGATAGATAGTGTTGTTTTGATAGGCGGGCAGTGATGAATTAACGTTCTGGACTTGAGACTATTTTTTACCAGAATAGTTAAAACATGCACAATAATCCATTCGCAAGGACCCCAGCAGACTGATCTCCTGGGGTTCCATAGGACTTGGGGTAAGGTGCACCCTACCTTGCAGGTTCTGCAAGATAAAACCTTATACCATGACTAAGCATTCAACAATGCACTTTGTATGATTTTTTTTACCCCCTCCCCCCCACCTTTTTTTTAATGCATCTAGTTATTCTCGCAAATAACATTTCGTTGCGGGGACATGTTCCCATTTTTCTTGCTCGGGTTTCATGATCAAGATGGTGTTAAATTCCTTCCTATTTCCTTCCAAAGACACAGTCCTTGACTTTCCTTAGGCTTTTTCTGCCCTGGTTGAGTCGTCTTAAATCACACAAGAGCATCATCTTCTTATGATGATTTGGGGGTGAGATGTTCAATCACAAGTTACTCATGTCAACAGCAGGCTGCGTGGCCTACATTCGCCTCCTAGATGGCCCTCAGAGAGAGAGGTGGCCATCACTCACATCAAGGTCTGGCATGGCGTGTGTCCCCACCACTCAACGCCTAATGGGTGGAGCCAACAGTGGAACTCGAGGTTCTTCTTGGTGGCAAACACAGAGGCCAACCCAGCCTTGCCCTTGACTATGGTGGGAGGCACTTAGCCAGACCCAGGCTTTTCAGTTGGTCATCAAGGGAGTGTCTCACCTGCCTCATCCAGTAGCAAGTTGCTATAATTATGCACAGTTATTAAGATCTTTTTAGCCTCTGCCTTAGCATTTTCTAACAGCTGTTGTAACGTTGCACGCTCTAACATCTCTTTCACAAGCGACAAACCCATATCGATTGGGGTTGGGTTTATGCCATGATATAGGGTATAGTTTCTAATTAACAATTGACTGATAAATGTAGGTAGCCTATACACAAATTCGCAGCCTCTAATAATAACTACATTGCAAGCACATGTATTAGAGTCATTAAACACAGTCTGGTTATAAATTTCATTAATTAGCACGTATTTACACATTTTTCTAAAACACACACATCCTTTCCCTACATAAGCTAATGCAATTTTGTTACTAGTGTGCAGATTGATCTCAAAATAGCACACACCTTCTTTGGTATTAAGGCAAACATTGCTCGCCTTAAGGGCATCATCTTCGCATATGAACCCCAACTCCCATTCTAAAATACACGCTTCTAGATCTACTGATTGCTATTTTCTATCAGATACTCTTGCCCACATTCGGTGGTCAGGGGTGGGGGAGGGCAGACCTCACGTAGCTGTGCACTCCACTAGTGAGTTCCACTGTTTCAAATGCCGAATCCCATCCTCATTGCCAATTATGCTGTGGATGGGCTTGAGATTCGGCAATAATCACACAAAACAAGGTATGGATAATTACTCATGAGGTAATATTTGCCAGCGGGATACTGAGACCGAACATCCTCTCGAGTTGGCGGATTGAAGGGTTGCTGACAGGCTCCTAACTTGGTGGGCATCCCCGCGGAGACAACGTAGGCCTCAGTGTTAGGAGTCTTGACCCACTCTTTCCACACTGTTTTTTCATGCCCGGTGCATCCTGCCACGTAGGGTCAGTATGTTCCAGCAGGCAGGCCGGGAGGTGGACAAGCTCTGCTTTCAGTCACATAACCTTCCCTCCTGGGCGCGCAGGTGCACATGCCAGTAAGAGGTCCCAGCCCTCAGTCTGAGGGTCCTGCCTTCCTCATCTTCTTCCTCCTTCTCAGGTGTTTGACCTTCAAACTAGTTTAGAGGACGCCTGCAGTTAAGTTGGCTACAAGTCCAGTCAAGCAGCCGCCTTCAACTGGTATTGGAGGAGGTCGGCTGTGAACCTGGCTGAGCAGCCGCCTCTGTGCTCCTTATCGCTCAGCCCAGGCAGGCAAACATCATCTTTCTCAAGAGCTGGATTCTGTTTTGCACAATAGATTTATGGCTCTACAGATCATACAAATTTCTACCTCCTATACATACCACCCTGTGATGTATAGAGGTCAATCTATTGTAGCGAAGGACCCGAACAGATAACATTTTCATAGCAGTTTCAACCATACCTCATCAGCATCATTATGCAAGGGATACAACATAAAATACAGACAAATATAGCGAATAGAAATAATAACCCTAATAAGAGTTTCTGTAGCCACAGTCAACCCCACTTCCACTGTCTGAATGGATTCCAATCATCATCAACTCTCAATTGATGAGTCAGATCCTGTAAGGTCGGGATCTGGGCATGTATAGCACTTTATCCCACAAGTGGACCCCAATCTTGTCCCACATCTGAGGGTCATAAACAGTGTGGGTATTTAATTGTGGCACATTATCTTGAGCCCAAATTAATAAGCGTTTCAAGTCTGTTTCTTCTGAAATCCTCCTCTCCTTATGCAATATATGTTTAAGCACTTCTACTACATTTTGCTGCTTCTGTGTCATGGAATTCCCCATCGTCCTCGGCTGCTTACCTCCACTCTGTGGATCAGGTATTTGCTGGCATAGACTTCCTTTCAGTCTTACGTCCTGCCGAGCTTACCCCACCGCATGATGAGTGCATCCGTCATCTATCTCAGTCTCTGTTCGACCGCCATTTGTGGGCATATTGAGGAGCAGGGTCTTAAGGCAGTGAGCCAGAAGACGTTTATTAGAGCATCAGCATACATTCTTACAGACAAACATCCAGATACATAACCCATATAAGGAGAGTGCACTAGCTGAAAGCCTGCTCTACTTAGTCAGTGATCATGCCTAGCTGACAGCAGAGAAGCAGTTTGTCTTATTCTTGCCTTGCAGTTGAGCAATGTGCTTATCAGGCATAAGCGTTGCAACTTCGTATTCTATATTCATACAGCTGCTAGTTTCAGTTCCTTGTTTCCTGCAGAGGATGCTATGATGTTCCTTGTTGCCCCACAGATGAGGTGAAAGAAATGGAAGCATGGAGTCAAACGTATTTTGAATAAATGAAAGGTAAGTGAAAAATAATAAAGCATACATATATACCAATCTCTTTGGCTTTTTGCTAAATTCAGTCTTCATAAAACATTAATTTAAGTGATATAAAATTCTGTAATTTCAGTAAATGCAAAATGACATGGCAAATTGTAACTACTGCTGCTGAAGAAGGATATATAAAAGACAAAAATCCCTTCAATAAATGGATCAAATGAGGCAAGTATCAGAGTGCAGGTAACCACCACATCTAGCATGAGTGGTCAAACTGACTGTGCATTCATAATGTCTCCAAGATAAATGTCCTACTTCCAGAGGGACTACTGAGACTACTTTCATCCTGAATCAAGTGTATGTCTCATGTTGATAATCTAGTTCTCTACCCCAAAAAACAGCATAGAGAATATTACAAAGGGATAAGTCAAAAATGTCCTCATACAGAACTGTCACAGAGGACAACTAAAATAAATGGAAGCTCTACCTAATTGACCTTTCTTCACCAGACCCAAAGCATTCAGTCACAAAAGTTTTTTTTTTTTTTTTTTTGAGTTTTTTGAGTAAGGTCGATATACACGCAGCTGAGGCTAACCCCTGTCCATAAAGGCATCCACATTTCCCCTATCTCTACATGTTTATTAAAGGAGTAGGGACTGTGGTGGAGATGAAAATGTCCCAAGGGCAACACTATGGACAGTGATGTTCAAGGCAATGAAGGAGCTGAAAGTTCGAAATAAATCATGGCTGTGCCACAGAAACCAGATGTGGAGGTTACCCACAGTGGGACTGAAATTCCTTTCTATTCATCTTTGCCACACATGGTATACAAAACTATCAAAAACGATCTACTGCTCCTGTGATGAACTTCATTGACTTCCAGCTGTTTTCAGTTTCAAGTTAGATAAAGTTGCCTAATGGTGCACAAATAGACGTTGAGGGCAGGCAGTATTCATGACCCACAAGGGTTTCCTGGAGCTCTCTGCTGTGAATTGTACACTGCACCACATCCGGTTCTGAACTATGGGCGCTGCTGACTGCCCCCATCTTTGCTGCGTTCATCTGCCTTAGAGGATGGGGAAGAAAAAACTGCAGACCTATTTCACTCACACACTGCAATAGTGTCCACAAAGGTTCTGTCAGATCTAGTGATCAAAAGATTTATAGTTGTTTGGCAATTTTAATACCCATGGCATCTGGAGCCATGGCAAATCACTTCTGTCTTTCCTATACTGGTCCACCTTTCTTTATGATGGAGTCCAACAGAGAGCCATCAGACGAAGGACTAATGGGGTAACACATTCATTATTCCCACAGAACTGGAGAGTGAAAACATAACATTTGCTCAGCCGCTCTCCATCATCTTTGAGAGGTCGTGGAGAGCAGGGGAGGTGCCGGAGGACTGGAAGAAAACCAACATCACTCCAGTCTTCAAAAAGGGCAAGAGGGAGGACCCAGGCAAGTACAGGCTGGTCAGCCTCACCTCCATCCCTGGAAAGGTGAGGGAGCAGCTCATCCTAGAGACCATCTCCACGCATGTGAAGGAAAAGAAGGTGATGAGGAGTAGTCAGCATGGATTCACCAAGGGAAAGTCATGTCTGACCAACCGGATAGCCTTCTATGATGAGGTGACTGGCTCGATGGACAATGGGAGAGCTGTGGATGTTGTCTACCTTGACTTCAGCAAGGCTTTCAACACAGTCTCCCATAACATCCTCATGGGGAAGCTCAGGAAGTATGGACTGGATGAGTGGACAGTGGGGTGGATTGAGGATTGGCTGGATGATAGAGCTCAGAGGGTGGTGATAAATGGGGCCGAGTCTAGTTGGAGGCCTGTGGCCAGTGGTGTCCCACAGGGGTCAGTACTGGGCCCAGTACTCTTCAACTTGTTCATCAATGACTTGGACGAGGGCACCCTCAGCAAGTTTGCAGATGACACCAATCAGACTGGGAGGAGTGGCCGACACTCCCGAGGGCTGTGCTGCCATTCAAAGGGACCTAGACAGGTTGGAGAGTTGGGCAGAGAGGAACCTCATGAGGTTCAACAAGGACAAGTGCAGGGTCCTGCACCTGGGGAGGAATAACCCCAGGCACCAATACAGATTAGGGGTTGATCTGCTTGATAGCAGCTCTGCAGAGAGGGATTTGGGAGTCCCGTATGACAAGAAGTTAACCATGAGTCAGCAATGTGCCCTTGTCGCCAAGAAGGCCAATGGGATCTTGGACTGGAGCATCTCTCTTATGAGGAAAGACTAAGCAAGCTGGGCCTGTTTAGCCTAGAGAAGACAGAGAGGAGATCTGATCAATATGTACAAATACCTTGGGAGTGAATGTAGGGAGGATGGGGCCAAACTCTTCTCGGTGGTAGCCAGTGACAGGACGGGGGGTAATGGGCGAAAGTTGAAACACAGGAAGTTCCATCTCCTGTGAGGGCGACAGAGCCCTGGAGCAGGCTGCCCAGAGAGGTTGTGGAGTCTCCTTCTCTGGAGATCTTCAAAACCCGCTTGGATGCCACCCTGTGCCCCGTGCTCTAGGTGTCCCTGCTGGAGCAGGGAGGTTAGACTACATGATCTCTAGAGGTCCCTTCCAACCTTAACCATTCCGTGATTCTGTGATTCTGTAAAATATGTTCTTCCTACTGTCTGTAAGGAGGCATAATAGCTGTAATTAGCTGTATGATTTGAAATTAGGAGGCACCACCACCAGTCAATACTTCTATGCATTTTATAAAGAGTTGTTTTAAAATGATCCACATTTGGGTAAAGCATAGCCTTCCAATATGTGCGCTCTACAGCACACCCACGTCCTAGTAGAATAAGGAATAATATATTAAATGATAATGAAAAGTCAGTAGAGGAAAAAAAAAAAAAACATTAGAACTTGGGAAAGTGGCAGTCCTGCGCATCCTTGGCTCAAGACCTGTATGCATTGCAAAGGGGTTGCATTGAGAAAGACTAGGGACTTTTTATTTCTTCTTTGGTCTTATCAATATAGGTAACTGAATTTGTCCCTTTGCCAAGAATCCAAATAAGAAGGTCATTTTAGCAGGAATGAAAGCAAACATAATTTTAAAACAAAACCTTTGAAGTTATATCATCATTTGTTTTCCCTGAATGACCTTTCATTTCACTGTGAAATTACACATCTCTCTTGTGACTATGACTTACACATTAAATTGTGACTATGGCAGAGTCGGGGGGAATTGAGGAATTATGCACATCCAGCTGGTGTGTTAATTGTGTGCCTTTTATTCAACAGCAACATTAGGAATATAAAACCCTTTTCAATAGTTCTCTGAAAGCCTTTACAAGTAATAACATTTATGTAAAACTTAAGGTCTGAATGCTCTGTGTTTATGAGGAACTGGATATTATCATATTAAAATTGTTACTAATCCAGTGACTGAATATTTGTTCTGAATCCTGTCAATACTCTAATGGCAGTAGTCTTGGAAACTACACATCTGCCATGGGATTAATTACACACATAAAACATTATCTTTTCCCCACATCTCCTATGAGGTAGGGAGTCTGCTAGAATGATTAATGGTCCTGTATGACATGCAAAGGAATAAATGTAAATGTTACCCAGTGGATAGAAAGATCTTTTCCTGATTCATATTAGAACAAGTTGAAGGACCTTAGTGGTGCAACATTATTCTTTAAGGCCTGCAGGCAATGTTAAGAAAAAAACAAATCCACAAATTCTGCAAAATTTGCTATTCAGGTGAGAGAATTACTATCTCACACAACATTTTGAATTACTTTGAACATAGGAGCATGTGCATGCACATACGTATACAGGCATATTAAACAAGTCCCATAGTAGAGGAAGGACCTTGCCTGCTTTTTGTAAATATTGCTGGTTCTTTGTGGGCTAGTCTTAGATCTAGACCATTAGAAACTGCTGAATTTTGTCTGTGGGTCGTTTTTTGGGCACGGTGCGTGGGGGATACTTCTCGTAACACGTCAGGGAGGCATGGGTTCAGCCGTGATAGAGTATAAAGAAAATTGGAAGAAATATTTCCAAGATGTCTCATAGTTTACAATTAAAAATAACAGAGCAGAGTTCAAAGGTGACATATCAGGATGAAATTAAGGCCATGGTCAGACCCAAGCAAGCAATTAAGCAAGAATTATAACAAATATAAACTGGACATAATCTATTGATCATGTCACTTCTCCACTGTTTATCACTTTTTTTGATGTCCTCTAAGAAAGACCCCAAGCGGTCCTCCACGCTTTTGGTACTGAAATTTGAAACACTGTGTTACAAAGGCCAAGCCCTTTTCTTATCCCAAACCATGTGATTGTTCCTGCTAATTCATAAATCCTTCATCCAGAGGAGCACATTTTTTGTTGTCTTTTAAAGTGGTGGCCAAACTGAATTCCAGACTAGCTTTAGCCTTTCTAATTTCCACCCTACATACCCTAGCAACATCCTAGGGGTATGTCACCAGGACCACTGAGAGATGACGGAGAAGGGCTTGGTGAACATGTCTGCCAGCTCCTTCAGAAACCTCGGGTGATCCCATCTGTCCCTATAGACTTGTGGGTGTCCAAGTGGAGTAGCAGGTCACTGACTGTTTCCTCCTGGAATATGGGGGCTTTCTTCTGCTCTCCATAAATGTCTTCAAGCTCAGGGGGCCAAGTTCCTTGAGGAGAACTGATCTGGGTGGTAAACATTAAGGCAAAGAAGGCATTAAATATCTCAGCCATATCCTCATCCTGGGTGACAATGTTCCCTGACCCATCCAATAAAGGATGGAGATTCTCCTTGGCCCTCCTCTTCTTGTTAATGTATTTGTAGAAACATTTTTTGTTGTCTGTTACAGTGGTGGCCAGATTGAGTTCCAGACGATCTTTCACCTTTCTAATTTCCTCCCTACATATCCTAGGAACATCCTTATACTCTTCCTGAGTTGCCTGTCCCTTCTTCCAAAGGTGGTAAACCCTCTTTTTTTCCTGGAGTCTCAGTGATAGTTCCCTGTTCAGCCAGGCCGCTCTTCTTCCTCTCTGTCTCATCTTTTGGCACATGGGAACAGCCTGCTCCTGCGCCTTTAAGATTTCCTTCTTGAAAAAAGTCCCACCTTCTGGGACCCCTTTGCTCTTCAGGACTGTCTCCCAAGGGGCTCTCCCAACCAATGTCCTAAACAATCCAAAGTCTGCCCTCCAGAAGTCCAAGGTAGCGGTTTTGCTGATGCCCCTCCTGACTTCACTGAGAATTGAAAATGCTATCATTTCGTGGTCACTATGGCCAGGACGACTTCCAAACACCACATCTCCCACCGGTCCTTCTCTGTTCACAAAGAGCAGGTCCAGCGGGGCTCCTCCCATGGTAGGCTCTCTTACCAGTTGTGACAGGAAGCTATCTTCCACTCACTCCATGAACATCCTAGAGCGTTTCCTCTCTGCCGTATTGTAAGCTCAACAAACATCTGGTAGGTTGAAGTCTCCCACAAGAACAAGGGCTGCTGATCGTGAGACTTCTGCCAGCTGCTTCTAGAATGTCTCTTCATTCGGATTGGTGGTCAGCACTACCTCACCTCCTTTCCCTCTTTGCCTGTCCCTTCTGAAGAGCCTGCACCATCCATTACAGCACTCCAATCATGACAGTGGTCTCACCATGTTTCAGCGATGGTGACTATGTCATAGTTTTCCTGATGCACTGTGGTCTCTAGCTCCTCCTGTTTGTTGCCTATGCTGTGTGCATTGGTGTAGATGCACTTCAGATGGGCTACTGAGCTTTCACTCAACCCTGACATGCTGTCCCTATGCTCATCCCTAGTGATCCCAGTTTTATCCTCCTACCCCTTCATACCTAGGTTAAAGCCCTCTCAATGAGCCCCACCAACTCCTGGGCAAGGATTCTTTTTCCCCTGCAAGATAGGTGAACTCTGTCTGTCACCAGGCGGCCTGGTGCTGTGTAGACTGCCCCATGGCTGAAAAATCCCAAAATTCAACTTATGACACCAGCCTCAGCCATCTGTTGAGCAGGTGGTTTTTCCTGTTCCTCTCAGCGTCCTTCCCTGACACTGAGGGGATAGAGGAGAACACCACCTATCACTTTCAACCTGGAATAGTAATAGTGGGTAGTAGTCAGAGGGCCGCACAAGACCTGGGAACCTTCTAGAGATGTCCCTTACCCGGGCCCCAGGGACACAACATACCTCCCTGTGGGAAGGGCCTGGTCTTCATATTGGGCCCTCTGTTCCCCTCAGAAGGGAGTCACCCACAACCATTACCCTTCTTTTCTTCTTAGTAGAGGCAGCCTTAAGGTGTGGGCTTGACTGCCTCACCCTAGATAACCCCCTAGATGGACCTTGGTCTGTGACCTCATTTGTCTGGCCCTCGATTTCCAGGACCTCATACCTATTGCATATGGTCGCCTGGGGAGGTGAGGTGGGCTGGGAGGGGATTCTCCTGCCATCCCGAACAGGGACCTGTTTCCCTTCTTGCTCATCTCTTAATTCTGCCCTCTTCCCCCCTACAGCAAGAGGGTAGGGGATCCTCAGGTGAGTTTGGGGTATTCTCCAGGTACACTTCCTGGGATGATTGCAGAGTGTGGCTCCACCAGTCTCTCTCACACTCCCTGATGCTCCTCAGCCTTTCTACCTCCTCCTTCAGTTCCACCACCAGGCTAAGCAGTTCACCCACCTGCTCACACCTAAAGCACATGTTGTCTCTGCTACTCCCCAGTAACATGGAGAGCCTCAGACACTCCCCACAGCTGGAGACCTGAACTGCTGCATGTATATGTGGCAGTTCAGTCTGTGTCGCCACAGTCTTCCTGGTGCAGGTACCAATTAGAGACCATGGCTTTGGCTGATTCCTCACTGAGGGAAAAGACCGTGGGGAGAGCTCTCTTCCTGAACCCGGAGGAGACTCCTTGAACCCTGCCTGCACCTCCTGCCTGCGCCAACTGCCGCGCTAACTGTGGCGCCACACCCTGGCTGACGCACCACACTCTGTTTGCCCACTCTGTTCACCGTGCTCCTGGTCCATGGAGCATTAAATAACCTAAGTGGAATTAGAAGATTTACAAATGTTCTTCTCAGTGTTGTGTTAAGTTAAATCTTCCCCTGTAATCTTCCTTCCAACCTCTCACACTTTCAAGTTAACTTTTAGAAAGGGAAAGAAAATAGTAATGACAGAATTGGTGCCCATATCTGTTACCTTCACCCAAGCAATAGAAAAGATCAGGCAGGGTCTATCTGTCCAGGTAAGACAGTGATTTGATTTCAAACACTAATCTCATTTACTCCAACACCATCCCCATCGCCTTCAGAGGTCATGCGCGAGCAGCTCAGAGGGAGGGTCAGACCTGTTGGTAGTGCCCTGTGCATTTACAGAATGAGCACTGAGGAGTGATTAATGCAAAGTAGATATGTTGCACTGGTAAAAATGCAGAATTTATGTTGGTGTAGCTCCATTCAGTTAGGCGAATAAAACATAAACCCATTTCGTGACAGTTTACTTTGTCTCTGTTAAAGGGTTGGGTAAAGAACAGTTAGCTTAAGTTACTCTGGTTCCACTGAAATCAACAGTTTCACATCAGCAGAGGATCTGTCTCCAGCATTTTTGCTTACAATTTTATGTCAATATACTTATGCTGTTAAGAATTTCTTTAATGCACAGAATGCCCAAGTCTCCTATACTCTTCAATCTTCAGATCTACTATCACGTCAATATACTAATTCAGACTAAGATGAGTTTTGTGTATTATTCTTATGATGCATTCATAGTGTGCAGTGTAATTGCATCTTTGGAGCGGATAATGTTTTTTTATTACCTAAAAAAACATTTGCTGTACTGTATGGTAATATAATCATTGTTTTATGTTGCGAATACATGACATTGTATATAGTGGTCTAAATTCTACTGTCATTTAGAGTTTATGAAACTGAGCTGTCCTGTTGCCAGTTTCCATCCATGCACAGTAAAAGTAAAGCTACTAGAATTAACAGAGTCCCTTGGTTGCAACTAAGACCCATTTTTGGCCATTACATGTTATTGGCTTCTGGACTATATGAAAAACTTTGGAATTCTAATTCTGAGCTGGAAGACACCTATGGAGAGCAGAAGGTAATTCTTATTAATTCAGGAGGAAATGGTCAATGACCTGCTACTCCACTTGGACACCCACAAGTCTATGGGGCAAGATGGGATCCACCCGAGGCTTCTGAGGGAGCTGACGGAAGCGCTCACCAAGCCACTCTCCATCATCTCTCGGGAGGTCCCAGACGATGGAGACTTGACCCATCTACAAGAAGGGCTGGCTGGAGGATCCAGGGAACTACAGGCCTGTCAGCCTGGCCTTGGTATCAGGGAAAGTTATGGAGCAGATCATCTTGAGGGCGATCACACAGAAGGCATGGAACAACCAGGGGATCAGGCCCAGCCAACATGGGTTCATGAAAGGCAGGTCCTGCCTGACCAACCTGGTCTCCTTCTATGACCAGATGACCCACTCAGTAAATGAGGGGAAGGCTGTGGACATGGTCTACTTAGACTTCAGGAAGGCCTTTGACACAGTCTCCCACTGCCTTCTCCTGGAGAAGCTGGCAGCTCAAGGCTTAGACAGGTGCACTCTTCGCTGGATGGAGAACTGGCTGGATCGTCGGGCCCAGGGAGTGGTGGTGAATGGAGTTAAATCCAGCTGGCGACCGGTCACAAGCGGTGTTCCCCAGGGGTCAGTGTTGGGGCCGATCCTCTTCAATATCTTTATCGATGATCTGGATGAGGGGATTGAGTGCACCCTCAGCAAGTTTGCAAATGACACCAAGCAGGGAGGAAGAGCTGATCTCCTTGAGGGAAGGAAGGCTCTGCAGAGGGATTTGGACAGGCTGGAGACCAACTGTATGAGGTTCAACAAGGCCAAGTGCCGGGCCCTACACTTTGGTCACAAAAACCCCATGCAGCACTACAGGCTTGGGGCAGAGTGGCTGGAGAGCTGCATGGCAGAAAAGGATCTGGGGGTGCTGGTCGATAGCTGGCTGGACACAAGCCAGCAGTGCACCCAAGTGGCCAAGATGGAAAACAGCCTCCTAGCTGGTATCAGGAACAGTGTAGCCAGCAGGACCAGGGAAGTGATCATCCCTCTGCAGAGGTATGTCCCCCATGT
Source organism: Tinamus guttatus (assembly GCF_059628265.1). Classification (NCBI taxonomy): domain Eukaryota; kingdom Metazoa; phylum Chordata; class Aves; order Tinamiformes; family Tinamidae; genus Tinamus; species Tinamus guttatus. Next base: position 263,084 of record NW_028288856.1, read on the forward strand.
GGCACTGGTGAGGCTGCACCTTGAATACTGTGTTCAGTTTTGGGCCCCTCACTACAAGAAAGACATGGAGGTGCTGGAGTGTGTTCAAAGAAGGGCAACAAAGCTGGGAAAGGGGCTGGAACACAGACCTTATGAGGAGCAGCTGAGGGAGCTGGGGTTATTTAGTGTGGAGAAGAGGAGGCTCAGGGGAGACCTTATCACTCTCTAAAACTACCTGAAAGGAGGTTGTAGTGAGGTGGGGGTCGATCTCTTCTCCAAAATAACTACCGATAAGACAAGAGGAAATGGCCTCAAGTTGTGCCAGGGGAGGTTCAGGTTAAATATTCGAAAAAAAAATTATACACAGAAAGAGTAGTCAAGCATTGGAACAGGCTGCCCAGGGAGGTGATGGAGTCACCGTCCCTGGCCATGTTCAAGAAACATGTAGATGAGGCACTTTTGGACATGGTTTAACAGGCATGGTGTTGAAGGGCTTACGGCTGGACTCGATGATCTTGAAGGTCTTTTCCAACCATTTTGATTCTATGATTCTATGACATGCGGATAGCGGGAGTGAGACAGACAGACAGAGAGTATGAGAGAGAGCAAGATAAAGAGCAAGAAACAATGTGGGGGACAGATAGAGTAATAGACACACAGAGGAGGAGACAGACACAAACAGAGACACACAGCAGCATACACAGTGAGCAGGAGTGACACATAGTCACAAAGAGAGTGAGAGTGACACACAGCATATGAGAGAGTGCAAGCAACACAGAGCAACACATAGAGAACCTGATTGAGTGAGACCAATACACAGAGTGTGAACACCACAGAGTGAAAGCGACACAGAGAGGGTGAGTCCACAAAACAGCATGCATAGGCAACACACAGAGCAAGCGAGAGTAAAAGGGACACACAGCAAGAGAGACTGTGACACATGGTGGTACACAGAGAGCAAGCGACACAGACACACAGAGAGCGAGAAGTGAGAGCAGGTGAGAGCTATACATAGACAATGAGCACAAACAACAGAGAGCCTGAGTGAGTAAGATTGACACAGAAAAAGTGAGAACAACATGCAGAGAGCACATGTGAGAGTAACAAACAGTGAAACAGAAAGTGAGACACACAGAGAAAGTGAGACAGACAGAGAGAGAGAGAGAGAGTGCAAAATGGACAGTGAGCGCAACATTGACAGTGAGCCCAAGCAACAAAGACAGTGACTATGAGCAACAGAGTGCAAGAGAGTGAGAGAGCATCAGACAGAGCGAATAAGTGCCACACAGACAGAACACCAAAGAGAGAGAGAGAGCAGGCCACAGAGAGCACGAGAGAGTGCATCAGAGAGGCGGGGAGAGAGAGGGAGCATCTTAGAGATTGAGAGACAGCAACAAAGAGAGAGTGAGAGCACCACAGAGAGAGCCACGCAGGGAGTGAGAGTGCTACACAGAGAGCACAAAACATGGAGAGAGAAATAGAGACACACACACACACAGAAAGGGGGAGAGAAAGAGCCATACGGAGAGACAGAGACAGGCACACGGACAGCGAGTGAGAGAGCGTGACATAAAGAGACAGAGTGACACAGAGAGAGACAGAGAGACCACGCAAGCATCCCAGAGACAGTGAGCCAATGCCACACAGAGTGCATGCCACAAAGGGATAGGGAGAGAGAGAGCATCACAGAGAGAGAAAGCATGCCATATAGAGGGAGAGAGAGTGCCACAGAGAAAGAACAAGAAAGTGTGCCACAGAGAGTGCAGAGAGGGTGCCACAGAGAGACAGGGAGAGGGTGGGCCAGAGAGACAGAGAACGCCCACCACAGAGGGGGAGAAAGAGCAGGAGCACCACAGTGGGAGAGAGAGAGTGTGCCTCACAGAGGGAGAGAGCTCCAGAGAGAGAGAGAGTGTAATAGAGACAGAAAGCACCACACAGTGAGGGAGAGAGATACTGCTACAGAGAGAGAGAAGGAGATAGAGAGAAGGGTGAGAGAGAGTGCACACCACAGAGAGGGAGAGTGTGCCACAGAGAGCGTGAGGGTGCCACAGAGAGAGTGAGAGAGAGAGAGTGTGCACCACAGAGAGAGCATGCAAGTGCCACAGAGATCATCCCACAGCAGAGAGAGGGGGCAGGCCAGAGAGAGACAGAGTGCTCACCACAGAGGAAGAGAGAGCATGCACCACAGGAGGAGAGAGAGAGAGAGCATGTGCCACAAGCTAAACAACAATAAGATCCCTTCCAATTGCTAGATTTTAAACTTCTATAACTGTGTTACAGCTGTGCAAAACTAATGATGCTTCTTAAGCATGGAAACTGTCAAATAGTGGAGTTTGAGGGGTTATATTCCAACTACCAGGAGTAACCCATAGTTTCATATCCTAAGAAAAGACCATAATAGAAGCTTGAATCATGGCCAAAATGTATGGCAGAATTAAATGAGGCCAACAAGACAGAAGGAATGCAGATATAGTACACAAAATGTGGACGGGAAGGTCAACAGGTTCTTAACTGCAGATAATCAAACTTAGCTGGAGTTCCCAGCAAAGAGAAAATCTCTGGTAGAAAGAAACCTGCTCTCCCAGTCAGGCCAGAGTAATATAGCAATGCAGCAGATGTCATCCTAAAAAGGATGACCAAATATACAGATATATGATTCTCTTACTGAGTCTGACTAAAAAAATGTGTATCTTTGTCTAAATGGCAGACTATTCTTGTCACTAAAGGTCCCAAGTTCAGTCTCTAGAAAAAACTTATACAAATATTGTTCGCTAGTCAGTAGCTGAGAGTCCACCCCATGAGCCATCACAGAAACTAGAATTTGAAAAGCTAAAAGTCCACTTGTAACTCATTATTCCTTATGCAATTTAACAGTATTATGTAGATTTGAGTTACTGAATAGGATGATGCACATATGGAATTGGAGTGAACCACCAATCAGTCACAGACCTACCCTCAGCTGATCATATTAACAGAACCTTTTACAGACAGAGTAGTCAAGCATTGGAACAGGCTGCCCAGGGCAGTGGTGGAGTCACCGTCCCTGGCAGTGTTCAGGAAATGTGTAGATGAGGCACTTAGGGACATGGTTTAGCAGGCATGGTGTTGAAGGGCTTCCGGTTGGACTCAATGAACTTGAAAGTCTTTTCCAATCATTATGATTCTATGATTCTATGATTAAGCCTGAGAGAAAAAGGCCTGAAAGAGGTTGCAGAGAGAAAGACAGAACAGAATTAGATTGAGAGTGTAACTTCTTTGACAGAAAGGGAAGATCTGAGGAAAAGCTTCAGTTCCACAAGACTTTGCACAAGACTTTGTACGTCTCTCCAAGTGGAAACTACCTCACCACCCTCAAGTCGTATGCCCTGTTGTATAACATAAGAGACAGCTGAGTGACCAAGAATGTAATTCACAGTAGTTAGTATGTAGGCAAGAGCGCATGTTAGGTGATCTTATGAAATACCTGTAGGACAGACCTAAATCTTCTCTGCAAGGGGATAATAATCTCTATTACTTGATTTTCACTATTTTCAGAATACAGGCTGCCCAGAGAGGTTGTGGAGTCTCCTTCTCTGGAGATCTTCAAAACCCGCTTGGATGCAGTCCTGCGCCACGTGCTTTAGGTGTCCCTGCGTATGCAGGGGGGTTGGACTAGATGATCTCTAGAGGTCCCTTCCAACCCTAAGCATTCTATGATTCTATGATTCTATGATACATACGCACATATACATGCACACACACAAAAGTAGTGTTTGCCTAATAACCTACCAATTTGCATATGCACCAAAGAAATGGGAATTCAAATCTTCTCAAGGAATAGATTGGAATCAGTGTGTGTCCCATTCCCAGTTGAGTACGCTGACCCCTGTCTTTATATAGGTTATCGATTGCCCCCTCAGAATATAGTGTTTAACCACAGCAAGATTGCTATATCACAAAATCCATAAAAAATAAAAAAGGAATAAGCAGCTTTAGGAAACATAAAATAAATAAACAACAATAGATTGCCCTAGGCACCTCTTTTTACTAATTTTGGTTTGTTGTTGTTCATGTCAGTTAGGTTCAATGAACTAGATTTCTTGTAATGCTTTACTTTCTTGTGTGACACCTTCAGAACTAGCTGCCAATTTCCTGTGTTGTCATTAGAGTTTTAGTTCCATATGTGAGTGCAGAGTGCAACTCGTCTTCATCTTTGAAAGATCCTGGAGAACGGGGGAGGTGCCGGAAGACTGGAAGAAGGCCAATGTCACGCCAGTCTTCAAAAAAGGCAAGAAGGAGGACCCAGGCAACTACAGGCCAGTCAGCCTCACCTCCGTCCCCGGAAAAGTGATGGAACGGCTCATACTGGCTGTTGTCTCCAGGCACATGGAGGACAAGAAGGTACTCAAGAGTAGTCAGCATGGATTCACCAGGGGGAAATCATGCTTGACTAACCTGATAGCCTTCTATGATGAAATGACCGGCTGGATAGACGAGGGGAGAGCGGTGGATGTCGTCTATCTCGACTTCACCAAGGCTTTTGACACCGTCCCTCACAACATCCTCCTGGGCAAGCTCCGGAAGTGTGGGATAGATGAGTGGACAGTGAGATGGATTAGGAACTGGCTGGATGGCAGGGCCCAGAGAGTGGTGATCAGCGGTGCAGAGTCTAGTTGGAGGCCTGTGGCTAGTGGGGTCCCCCAGGGGTCAGTCCTTGGTCCAGTCCTGTTCAATTTATTCATCAATGACCTGGATGAAGGCACAGAGTGCTCCCTCAGCAAGTTTGCTGATGATACCAAACTGGGAGGAGTAGCCGATACCCCAGAGGGCTGTGCTTCCATCCAGAGGGACCTGGACAGACTGGACAACTGGGCGGTGAAAAACCTCATGCATTTCAGCAAGGCCAAGTGCAAGGTCCTGCACCTGGGGAGGAATAACCCCAGACACCAGTACAGGCTGGGGACTGAGCTTGTGGAGAGCAGCTCTGCGGAGAAAGACCTGGGTGTCATGGTGGACGACAAGTTGACCATGAGGCAGCAGTGTGCCCTCGTGGCCAAAAAGGCCAATGGGATCCTGGGCTGCATTAAGAAGAGCGTCTCCAGCAGGTCGAGGGAGGTGATCCTGCCCCTCTACTCAGCCCTGGTGAGGCCGCATCTGGAGTACTGTGTCCAGTTCTGGGCTCCACAGTACAAGAGGGATGTGGAGCTGCTGGAGAGAGTCCAGCGCAGGGCCACAAGGATGATCAGGGGCCTGGAACATCTGCCCTATGAGGAGAGGCTGAGGGAGCTGGGCCTGTTCAGCCTGGAGAAGAGAAGGCTGAGAGGGGATCTAATCAGTGTATATAAATACCTCAAGGGAGGGAGTGCAGAGGACGGTCATGGTATCTTTTCAGTGGTGGCCACTGATAGGACTAGAGGAAATGGCCGGAAACTGAAACATCAAAAATTCCATAGCAACTTAAGGAAAAATTTCTTAACAGTGAGGGTGACAGAGCACTGGAACAGGCTGCCCAGAGAGGTTGTGGAGTCTCCTTCTCTGGAGATCTTCAAAACCCGCTTGGATGCAGTCCTGTGCCACGTGCTTTAGGTGTCCCTGCGTATGCAGGGGGGTTGGACTAGATGATCTCTAGAGGTCCCTTCCAACCCTAAGCATTCTATGATTCTATGATTCTATGATTCTCTTATATTTCTTTCAGCTAGTTTGAAATGATGCTTGGAACAAGGCCAACAGCAGAACCCTCTACATGTAGGTGTTTCTTCTGTGTTTTGCCTCACAACATTTTCAGAGGGAAATTGAAAATGTTGCCCGTTTCACCAGTTTGTAAAAATATGCTAATTAGAGCTGTCTAAAATGTGACAAAAATTTCAGGCAGTTAAAAAAAAATGAGAGAGAGATAATGAGCAACAACAAGAGAAACCTGCAATTCACAATAATTCCTATAGGTCTTTCTTTGAGGATTAAGAAATACCTTTAGGGCTTTAGATACAGAGAGTTGAAGGCTGCTCCATTTTCTTTTGACAGCCCTTTTTCTCGGAGGCAACTGTACAAAGCTGATTTCAAACTCACATGAATTCCTATTTCAGTGACGTTCTCCTTGGATCAGAAATGCTTTGGGAAAATCTTGGCCCCAGTAAAATCAGCAGGAGCTTTTCAGACCTTAAGTGGGACCATTTGAGTCTGGTTGACTATAACAGTGAGCAATTGAACAGCCAGGACCATGTTCTGAGCATGTCCATGCTCATCCAAGATGTGCACTTGTACTTTTACTGTGTCAGGACACAGATTCTCACCAGAATAGCTTTTCATTCCTTTTCTCAAGCCTATAATATTTGCGTTTATCTGCAAAGAGTTGCAGAATAATCTCACAAAACTGAGAGACTGGGTGATAAAAACAGCAGATGAAACTCAGTGTCTATAAATGCAAAGTAATGCACACGCAGAAAAGAAGTCCTAATTATACATGTACAGCAATAGGTTGTAAACTGGCTCAGGAAAGAAGGCTTCTCATTGTGAATAGTTCTATAAAAAGTCAGTTCAATGCCAATAGAAAAAGGCAAGTGTTCATGTTAAGAGCTATTAGGAAAGGCTGTGAAAATAAAACAGAAAATCTCTTTATGCCAATGTATAAAAATCTGCTCTATAGTCCCTTCTTCAACATTGCAGAAAGTATTTTCTCTGTCTCACAAAGAATGTAGTCAAATGGATACATAAAAAAGGAAAAGCAACAAGAATTATCAAGATAGAAAAACTATAATGGATAGCATCTATCCAAGAAGAAAGAAAAAAAGGATGAATTGGATGAACTGGATGAAAAAAGGATGAATCTTCAGCATATACAGCAATGAGGGAAAAAAAAAAGCAGGAACCAAAATGCTAAGTTATTTTAGGAAAGGTACAAGAAGTAAAATTGAGAGTGGTCTAATGTTATTTTAAAAAACAAATCACAGAAATTCTCTTCTTTTGAACACAATGTTCTGTTCTGGCCAACCTATCTCAGATGAGAAAATATCATATAATAGGAGAGAAATGAAAGACTCTAGGAAAGGGCAATGGAAATGATTACAACAGAAAATGCTCATTGAAACAGTTATTTAAAAGAGTAAGGGTGTTTAGTTTAGGAAGGAAAAGAAATAAGAGATGACATAATAGACCATAATAGACATATGTCATAAAACTAATGGAAAAGGTCATCTCGTTACTCCACCAAAACTGAAGCAGAATACTCTGAAAAATATTAGTTCTATATTCAGAGGAATTGCTAAGAAGAGTTGTTTTTCCTTTCAGGATTATTTAACCCACCTGATTTAAAACCACCATATGGTCAGACAGAGAAGGGAAAAAGGATAAAAAATATGTACTGAGTGAATCAGTATTGTGTAGCATGATACATAGCTGGATTTTGGACAGAAAACAGAAGTAGAGAGAGACGATAGATTCTTTTATAGATATGAAAGTACTTAATACCAAGCCTTTCACTACCAGAAAAAAAAAACTTCTGTGAACTGATCTTGTACATTGAGTATTTGACTTCTATGTTAAGTTTAATTACACTATCCATGCCAGTTGCAAATTCTAATGTTATTTCTTTGAGGAATAAGGAACATATTTCTATGCTGTTGTATACAAATCTGGAAGGGAAGTGGTATTTTTAGGTCTAGAACTGTTTTATTCGTGTTGATAGCAGGCTTGCCCATGGCTTCAGAAGTATAAGATCAGGTTTATAGAATACAGTCATTCTGAGGGAGAAAATAAAACAAGATTAATTCTCTCTATCAGTAATGGCAGTGTCTGAATTGAAGCATCACTTCCTCCAAGCTCAAGATGGGTGGATCCCTATGAGTAAGAAGTCAGGCAGGGGGGCAGGAGGCCTGCGTGGATGAGCAAGGAGCTCCTGGCAAAACTCAAACAGAAGAAGGCAGTATACAGAATGTGGAAAAAAAGAGAGGCCCCTTGGGAGGAATATAGGAATGTTGTCAGGGAATGCAGGGATGCAACAAGGAAGACTAAGGTGCATTTGGAATTAAATCTGGCAAGAGATGTTAAAGATAACAAGAGCTTCTTCAAATATATCAGCGGCAAAAGGAAGATTAGGGAAAAGGTGGGTCTGCTGGTGAAAGGGGTGGGTGCCCTGGTTACAAAAGACACAGAAAAAGCAGAGTTACTGAATGCCTTCTTGGCTTCAGTGTTTACCATGGGCAGCCCTCTGGAATCCCAGACCCTAGAGACAAAAGAAGAGGTAGAGGAAGATTGGGTCAGAGAGCTCTTAGGGAAACTTGATACCCACAAATCCATGGACCCCAGAGTGCTGCAGGAGTTGGCAGATGTTATTGCTAAGCCACTCTCCATCATCTTTGAAAGGTCCTGGAGAAAGGGAGAGGTGGATGAGGAGTGGAAGAAAGCCAAAGTCACACCAGTCTTCAAAAAAGGCAAGAAGGAGGACCCAGGTAATTACAGGCCAGTCGGCCTCACCTCCATCCCTGGAAAAGTCATGGAACAGCTCATCCTGGCTGTTGTCTCCAAACCTGTGGAGGATAAGAAGGTGCTCGAGAGTAGTCAGCATGGATTCACCAAGGGGAAATCATGCTTGACTAACCTGATAGCCTTCTATGATGGAATGACTGGTTGGGTAGATGAGGGGACAACAATGGATGTCATATATCTGGATTTCACCAAGGCCCTCACAACATCCTCCTGGGCAAGCTCCAGAAGTGTGGGATAGATGAGTGGACAGTGAGGTGGATTGAGGACTGGCTGGCTGGCAGAGCTCAGAGGGTGGTGATCAGCAGCGCAGTCTAGTTGGAGGCCTATAGTTAGCAGTGTCCCCCAGGGGTGTTGCAGATGGGCTCTGGATTCGGCAATAATCACACAAAATGAGGTGGCTATGTCGAGCCTTTATTAAGGTGAAAACACATTAAAGAAGCAAAGTATGGATAGTTACACACGAGGTAATACTTGCCAGCAGAACCCTGAGACCGAACATCCTCTCGAGCTGGCAGATTAGAGGGTTACTGACAGGCTCCTAACTTGGTGGGCATCCCCGCGGAGACAACATAGGACTCAGTGTTAGGAGGTTTTTTTGCTCGCTGCATCCTGCCACGTAGGGCCAGTACATGCCAGGAGGCTGGCCGGGGGGTGGACAAACTCTACCTTCAGTCACATAACCTTCCCTCCTGGGTGTGCATGTGCACAAACCAGTAGGGGGTCCCAGCCCTCAGTCTGAGGGTCCTGCCTTCCTCATCTTCTTCCTCCTTCCTGGGTGTTTGACCTTAAAACCAGTTTAGAGGACATCTGCGATTAAGTTGGCTACAAGCCCAGTCGAGCGGCTGCCTTCAACTGGTATTGGAGGGGATTGGTTGTGAACCTGGCTGAGCAGCTGCCTCTGTGCTCCTTATTGCTCAGCCCAGGTGGGCAAACATCATCTTTCTCAAAGTTTTGCACAATAGTTTTATGAAGTTACAGATCATACAAATTTCCACCTCCTATACAAGGGGTCAGTGCTCGGTCCAGTCCTGTTCAATTTATTCATCAATGACCTGGATGAAGGCACAGAGTGCTCCCTCAGCAAGTTTGCTGGTGATGCGAAACTGGGAGGAGTAGCTGATACCCCAGAGGGCTGCGCTACCATCCAGAGGGACCTGGACAGACTGGACAACTGGGCGGTGAGAAACCTCATGCAATTCAACAAGGCCAAGTGCAAGGTCCTGCACCTGGGGAGGAATAACCCCAGACACCAGTACAGGCTGGGGACTGACCTTCTGGAGAGTAGCTCTGCAGAGAAGGACCTGGGTGTCCTGGTGGATGACAAGTTGACCATGAGGCAGCAGTGGGCCCTTGCAGCCAAGAAGGCCACTGGAATTCTGCGGTGCGTTAAGAAGAACATCTCCAGCACGTCGAGGGAGGTGATCCTCCCCCTCTACTCAGCCCTGGTGAGGCCACATCTGGAGTACTGTGTCCAGTTCTGGGCTCCCCAGTACAAGAGGTGTCGCAGTCGTGGCAGCCAAAAACACAAACAACTGGGGTAGATGCAACGCAAACTATGCTTTATTGTTTTTTAGGTACATTATTTATACCGAGCTCTCCTCGTTGTGGCTGCTGCTTATTGGTGAGGACTACAAAGAACAGTAGCTAGTGACAGAGTTATGATTGGATGATTCTTAGCTTGGCCAGTTTCTGCTCTGTAGCCAAACCTCCTTAAACTTGTTAATAACTTTCTGCTGTCTCCGTGTGAACTCCCTATCTCATAGATACACTCTAATCTTTTCAAGGTTAACGTTCTCTGCTAAGGGAACCAGGGATTTCACAGACCAGCTGCAATCCCTGACAATTCCCCCTTTTTGTATTTGTGCTACAAAAATGGCAGTAATGGTTTACTGCAGGGCCCTTTGCAGCAGAACGATCAAACAAGGTACCATTAATAACACAATTACAATAATTACCAAAATCAGCAAACTTGTTTTCACTAGAGATAGTAACCACCCAGACAAACCCCAGTTGCCAAACAACTTATTTAACCACTCCCATCCATCATCCACTTTCAACTTGCATACTCCATCAGGTAGAGCAACTGTAGTCTTTACCCTCACTCCCCCAGTTTGGATCTCTGGTCTCATTGATCCATTGCCAGCATATTAGGCAGCAGTTGAAGCCCTTGTATTCGGCTCGCGCGGATACCCGCCACCAATCGGCTTCTCTGTTGGAACTCCCACCAGACACGTAGAAAAGGGATTTCGAGGATTGCTGGTAGCCAGGCATATGGTGCTTTGATTGATTGATGGCATTGGCTAAGGTTACCCAGATGTTGCTGCCAGTTCTTCAGGGAGGGGCTGGACGCCAATCTCCTCCTCCATAATCTCCGAGGATGAGGAGGGCAGCGACTGCAATGCAGGTCACACACACCGTGCTGGAACCCATCGCAGTCCACTCTCTGTGGAGACACAAGCATATCCCCTTCCCCAAGTTATGAGCTCATGTGGCCCAGACCACTGGCCAGTAACCAGATCACGAACTTGTACCGGTACCCGGTGTGCTACCTTTTCTGTTGTAGTCAAAGAGGAAAAATGCGAAAAAATGGGTGACAGAGTAGAGTTGTTAGGGAAGGAAAGAAAGTTAAGCACATATACAGCTTCGTCTAGTCTTGCCTGTGGGGACTCCCCCTGCATTCCCCCTTTTTGTTTTTGCACGAGGGGCTTCAGAGTGCCATGTAAGCGTTCAACGATGGCTTGGCCTGTAGGGGAATGGGGAATCCCAGTCATGTGGTGAACACCCCATTGATTTAGAAAACTCTGCACCTTTTTGGAAACATAGGCAGGACCATTGTCAGTTTTTACTGTTTGAGGAATACCGAGAGTTGCGAAGGCACGTTGAAAATGGTGAACTACGTGTAAAGATTTCTCCCCTGCTTGGGCTGTAGCACAAGCAGCGTGGGAAAATGTATCAACAGAAACATGGACAAACCGAAGCCGCCCAAATTCAGAGATATGGGTCACATCCGTTTGCCACAATTGTAACGCTTGTAGGCCTCTCGGGTTAACTCCATAGAAAACAGGTGTCTGCTGTCCTTGACAATCAGGGCAGGCAGCAACTATAGATCGTGCCGCGGATTGTGTCAAGCCAAATTGTCGACTCAGTGCCGAGCTGCCCTGGTGAAAAAAACGATGAGATAATAAAGCCTGCTGGTGTTTGTTAGGGAGCGGACCCAAGGCCACAGCAGACACAAGGGCATCAGCCCTAGCATTACCCTCAGTAAAGAAGCCAGGTAATGCAGTATGACTGCGAATATGTAGTATAAAATAGGGTTCGGTTCTCTGTTGTATGGCAGACCATAGGTCTAAGACCTATCTAGACCTGTCCTTTCAAGGTTAACATTCTCTGCTAAGGGAGCCAGGGATTTCACAGACCAGCTGCAATCCCTGACAAAGAGGGACATGGAACTCCAGGAGAGAGTCCAGCGCAGGGCTACAAGGATGATACAGGGCCTGGAACATCTGCTGTATGAGGAGAGGCTGAGGGAGCTGGGCCTGTTCAGCCTGGAGAAGAGAAGGCTGGGAGGGGATCTGATCAGTGTCTATAAGTACCTCAAGGGAGGCAGTGAGGAGGATGGTGCTGGCCTCTTTTCAGTGGTGGCCACTGATAGAACTAGAGGAAATGGCCGGAAACTGAAACACCAAAAGTTCCACAGGAACTTAAGGAAAAATTTTTTAACAGTGAAGGTGACAGAGCACTGGAACAGGCTGCCCAGAGAGGTTGTGGAGTCTCCTTCTCTGGAGATCTTCAAAACCCGCTTGGATGCAATCCTGTGCCACATGCTCTAGGTGACCCTGCGTGTGCAGGGGGGGTTGGACTCCATGATCTCTAAAGGTCCCTTCCAACCTTAATGATTCTGTGATGCTATCGAAAGAAATAAGAAAGATATGCTTACTAAATAACATTGCTGTAGTGCTAACAATGCTAATCATAGGGAATTTCAGAAGATGGGATACAACACTAAAGAGGTGAGGGAAAAAGGTGAATTTATTCTTACCAGAAATGACTTTGAAACCCACTGCATGCTAAAGCATTCTTGGTTTTCTTTCAGTGCTCCATCATACTTCCAATAGAGAAGGAATACTGTCTTAAAAATACTCTAGGTATTTGTATTTGCTATTACAGAATAATGACTGACACTATTGCATGTGCTGATTGAAAAAAATGCCCTGTAGCACTTAGTGGCATCTTCATAGCAGAGATGAGCGTTCGGTTAAAAATTTCTACTAAAATGTATCAGTCATCGGTCTCAAATTTCGACTCCAAAAGCTATATATCTGCTAATTAAGGAACAGCACGTAACAGATAAGTTCTGTAGATTCATAACATAGTAGGTTTTGAGGGGATCGAACATCCAGAATGATAGGAGATCCCAAGGTCAAGATCTTACAACTACATGAAAATTTACAAAGTATTTTAATTATAGATGCTTTAAGTAAATTCTCCAAAGGTCTAATGGAGGTCAACTTAAACAACTGTTTCCATCTTTCATGACTCTGAGAACATACATCCAGGCAGATGGCAAAGGAAATAAACCACATCTGACATTTCTTTGATCAGAGAAGGTGTAATAAAACTGAGTTGTGCTCAAACCACAAATGACACAAAGTAGGTAAGACAGGTATAGATGGTAGTTCAGATGAGCCATTTTTGCCAGGTACTTTTTATTTTAGGTAACCAAAAGGTTATAAAAAAAGTTTTATATTGGTGTCTACTACCTTATTTACTAAATTTCATACCCACAATGTAAGCAAAAACAAAATTTTCTTCTCATTTATTTAAGAATCTGTATAGATTTAAGAATCTAAAATCTATCTATTATTTATATAAGAGTCTATATCTATCTAGTTTCACAGTCTACAACTTAGGGTGAGTCCTGACTGATTTATCTGAATGAAGGTAAGAATTATAGTTAAAAAAATTTTTTTTGGATTAGTTTCTGAAGTGATCTGAACTCTGTTAGGTAGATGCTTGCTAACAAAAATATAAAGTATAATTTGAATAATACAATTTCCAACTGAAGCAACAAGTGCAGTCATTTGTAAGTGGTATTGTTCTTTTATTCCACCATCATTTGAATTTCTTTTCTCTTCTGATAGGAAAAAAAATCAAGTTTTAACAGAATATATTGGGCATGATATTAAATTAGATGCTATTTTCCACAGGTCACTAACAGAAATGAGCGGTGCTTTCTGAAAAAGCAGCTATTCTCTCAAGTTTCCCTCTATTCAACTTATGGTTCTATTCACTGCATGCTGTTTAAAGTTTCCTGTCCATACAGAACTGCAGATTTTCTCAGGGACTTCTGTAAGAGGCATCACTATGGCTATCTTGAATACCCCTCAGTCTCACCCATTTTGTAAATGGCGCCCAGTATCAGTGACATTAGGGCTGAAGTCTGACGTATGTCAATTCTTTTGTGGTAGCCAACTTGGAACCTCCAAAGCCTCTTTTTTTTTTTTTCAAAATATTTATTACCTCACTTGGTAAATGAAAACATAAATCTCCCTGATATCAAAGACAGCAGAGTTCTGAGATTGGCAAATCTCATCAGTGGCTTCTAAAGCCAGGTGCTTAACTTACTTAAAAAGACTTCAGGTAAAAATATTCCAAATTCTGTAAAATATGGAAAGCAATTTAATAGACAACTGTTTATTACTTTGTATATGACTATCTTTGCACAGATGTTGCAATAGTACTTGCAAACTAAAGAAATACATTACTAAAACAAATGACAGTGAGAGATTTAACAGGCATTGATTACATTTTAATCTTTTTTTCCTTTTTCTTTTTTTTCTTCCCAGAAAAAAGTAATTAGCTCCCTCTTTCTGTAAATCTGTAATATGTGCCTGAATGTATTTATATGTGTATTTACTACAACCCTACTATTGCACACATATATAAATGAATATATATATCAAATTTATTTTTCAGAATAAATCAATGATTTGCTTGGAATAACTTTACCGAAATGTTTATCTGCTTTTTAAAGATATATCATTCAAAGTGTCTTGGTTCGAACAACTAAAAATTTAAGTCATCATACATATTTATGTTTACTTTATCTATACAATATGAGCAGCAGACTGGGAGTTCTATTGCCTCAAATCAAATACATGGGATTTTGAAAAATATTGACTTAGTAGCAGCCCTACAGTCTGTAAAAGGATCGATTTCTTTCCATTCACTACACTGCATTTTTCAGGCAGAACAACGGCTGAAATCTCAAAGTAGGTTACAGGATAGCACATTAATCTGCCTAGAAAATAAGATCCTCTGATCCAGCTGGCAAAGCAGGACTTGGAGGATGGTTAACAGCTTTTTCATGTGTCTGGCAAACAACCTCAGAAAGGCATCAGACTTCATCCAAAGATTAGAATAGGTTAGAGAGAGTCTCAGAGTACCTGAGAATGAAAATGTATTTCAAAGTTGTCAAAACGTATGACTGAAACAGGGAAAAGGAACTCACTGCTTTAGGTGGAGTACAAAATTCAATACTGAAACTCTCTAGGGCTGCTCTTGCGTCACACTGTCTGTCATTAAAGGAGACAGTAAAATAATCCAGAGGGGCAACAACCACTGGGCTTTAGTTGGTTGATTTTATTCACCAGCGCAAGATCTTTTCAATAACAACATCCACCATTAACTGGTGCAATTGTTATAGGAATCGGCTGATCAATTAGTAAACAAGAATTCCAGAGAGAAGGAGAATAAAAAACAAAGTAAAATAAAATAGAAAAAAATCAAATAGAATTCTATAGCATTGCTGAATATACAGGGGGCCTCTCAACCTTGCAAGGAGTGAAAAATATATGCTAGCATTTCTACACCCTGAAAGTACAGGAGACTCTCAAGCTTATAAGGAGATGCAAATGACTGCTCTTACACTCTGAACGTACAATCAGCTTCGCAAGGAATCTGTGAAATGTTGCAGTTTGAAAGTCGCAGTGGTAGTGGTGGTAGGGGGGGAAGGAGATATCAAATCAGTATCGGATTCACAAACAGTCCGTGGACCATAGGTCCAATCGCCTTCCTAGGAGCAAATCGAGTTCTCAAATAGTGTAATCAACTATAAGCTCGACTCTGGCAGTATCGGATTCACAAACAGTCTATTAACTGTAGGTCCGATCGCCTCCCCCCAAACAAGTAGTCGAGTTCACAAACAGTATGATTTATTCAAATGCAACATTTACAAAGCAGGTTTCGGATGTCAGTACAGGAAGTTCTCTACTACAGCGTGGGGTTTTTCGCTAGCTCTGAAGTACAAATGTGCAATCATCACTCACCCCAGAAGATGGGAGAGGGCTTTTGGTCTCGAGTCTCCTCAGGCGGCGTTCCAGCGCAAGGGGAGGAAAGGGGGATCAGCCTGTCAGCTGACTCAAGAGTTACGATGGATTCTTCCCCCTTCCTTTTCATCCTTAGTTCACCTTTTATACTTTTCTTTACATTCAGGTGGAGCTTGAGTGACTAGAGTCATACTTAATATTGTTATTGATTGGTGAAAAAGTTTCTCGCTTTCATTTAAAGGTACAGTCCATCGAAAATCTAGAGCGCATGCTCAGTGAGGAGTGGTCGTACCTCGGAGGCGGGTAACTTTTGGGATGGAGGTGTGGTTTTCACATTATAATGAGCAAAGTTCAAGCAAAGTTCATCCGAAAGGAGTGATTTGCCACCTTTGCTGGCTCAGCACCGGACATGTTATCGTATATCTCCCATTAGACAGCCACTGTGAGGCTTATCAGCAGCCCAGCACAGGGAGTGCAACAGAGTTTGGCCGCGGTGTCTTCACTTGGCTCCATCCTCCGTTACTCCCCTTTGCAGCTGCGAGGAGGGCAGATTGTGTTGCCTAGGGAACTGTGGAGGAGCTGAGTCTGTGCGTACCAACCATCCTGGAAATGGCAACTATGTTATCACCCCCAAGCAAGCTTCTGTAATGCCAAAACTTCGGTTAGGCCCTAGTTTTCCTCTCAGTCCCTGCTTTCAAACAATTCTTCCACAGAGTTACCTTAGCCCAGCGTCCCAAGTTAAGGGGAGTGAAGGGATACTCACAGCATGGTCCAGCCAAAGGAGTTGGTCAGGTGTTGTTCCTGATCCTTACTCAACTCATCACTGCTAGACTCTGTCCTTTATACCCTTAGGGAAGGAGTACATGACTGCGCTATGGTCATTCTTTCAAAACACTTTTTCCAAAATCTTCAGGCAAGATTGATAAGAGCATTTGCTTTTTTTGCATGTTTAGCGTGATCATTATAATGTTTATTGGTCTCTTATCAGTGTTTGGAAGCTTGCCCACTTTGGTACTGTTACAGTTTTTAGCGAAGCAAGACTCCCCCCCTGCCTCCACAGGATTTCCCACTTCCCTCTCTTCCTGCTAGGGACAGTACCCATTCTTTTCTTTATCAGCTCTCTGCCACACTGTCAGAGTGCAGTTCAGCAGGGTCATCATTAACGCTTTACTCACCCATTACTCTGTTAATCATCTTCTCTAGAGAAATGAAAATAAGGGGCTACAAATGACATAAAAGAATCCCTGCTTGTTTAACTTTCTCACTGAAGGGAAAGCTCGGACAAAAAAATAAAACAAACGATCAAAAAAACTAACAAAAACAAATACACCACATTCGGCTGTTTGAAAGTAGCTGTTATGAGGGCTTTTAACATCTCATTAGGAAACTGTCAAACCCCAGGTTGCTTTATAAATGGACAATCATGAGCTACAATTACAAAAGAGTGAGAAACACAGTGATGGAACCAAATATTGCAGCAGGAGAGGATAAGGTGCATGGCACGTGCTGGGAATTGAACCTATGTTCCTCTAAGTCCTTTAGAAAAATCTTTTGAAGGAAACACCGCTGGGATTTGGGTAATAGATGTGTTTGTCAAAGAATGCTTTAGGAAATGTCCGTCTGTCTATCAAGAAAAGTCTTATAAGGAGCAATTCCAAGACATCACTGAAATACATAGAGAGAGATAGGCTACCTCAGAAATAAATACACACTTGTGTTAAAGGACGCCTTGGAAAACACTGACCTCAGGAAGCCCTTACACTGGTGGTGGCATACAGACCCATTTCTTGAGGAAAAATTGGTCTTCTTCCTGTTTCCCAAACAAGCTTATATTATGCCTTTTATGATGTGGACCTAAGCAGAAATGCTCGCTCAAAATCAGCTCTTCTGCTTTGACTTCAGTTTTCAGAAGAATGGTATGTTGTGAGATGACCAGAAAGCATGGGCACCACCAGCTGAACTCCCCAAAGCACTAGCTGATTCATGTGCACCTCAGAACAGAAAACAAAGAGGAGAAGGCGCTGTGCACCCAAAACAAGAGACAGACAGTTTTACCCCCATAGAAATGCACTTCTACAGACTGTACTCAATATCACATTAGATGTATAAATTTCAGAGGTAGAAGGGAAGTGCAAGGAGATAAAGGAAGGGCCTGAGCGCTACTGTTGTCACTGTGAGGTTGAAGTTTCAACCATTTACTTTACTTACTAATGCTCAATCCCTTAACTGCCAAAAAAATAATTTCCCATGGGAAAGTAACACTTTAAAAATAAGTTCATAATGAATAAGTCTTCCATGTCACTTGGTTCAATTAATGCACATTACATGCTTGTGCTCATTCCTGATGTTTTAGCTCATTTTCCATGTATTTGACAGTTCACTGAGTTACGTGCAGGGCAGATTTCCTGATTAAAACAAGTTATCAGATTTTTTTTTCCCCTGCATACAGCAAAATTAATCAGTCATAAAACTAAATTGGGATTGTCACTGTTTTAATGGCATTTGTGACAGTTTTTCCACGCACCTTTATACATGATAATTACAACTGCATTCTTCAGAAAGCTGTTGGATATTGACAAGACAGAATTTTCTGAGCAGTTTTCTCACTGAGACACGGAAACTGAAAGGGAGAAAAACCAAACAAACAGAAAACAAAAAAACAATAACAAAAACACAGGAGCCTAATGATGAATGTGACGTTATACAGAACAAATACAAAGCTCAGAACTCCATGAAGTTATAAATGCTCCAACAGTTTAGAAAATTCAAAGTTTAGAGCTTGGATTTATAACGTTTTTGAATGTAGACTTTTAAAGTAATTTTTTATCAGTGATATGAATGACAAGCTAATTAAACACTACAACTTAAGTTAAGGCATAGTCTAGGTCTTCAGCGGTTGAAGACCAATGTAAATGTTCTGCATTGTTTGGCTTAGACAGAATGAAAGATTAAGATGGTCTAGTTTGCACCAGCTATCTTTCAGCTTGGTGCTACTAGGAAAACTCTATTATAAGGTTGGTCTTTCTATGCCATATCAATTCAGTGCAAAAATCTAATTTTACTATTGCAAGGACCTGTCCCTTTATTGACATTCTTCTTTTGTGTACTCCAGGTTTAAAAACAAAAAGCTACAAAACAAACAAACAAAAATACACAACTCTCATGCTTACATGAGATATGAATGATTCGTCTTTGTGGCACATTGTGGGATGTTGTGTGTAGTAAGAGGTGCCCACTTCATAGATAGATGCATTCCAGTATTCACATTTTCAAAAATTAATAACCAGAACTCTGAGCTAGTTTATTTAGAACCAGAAACCTCCATAACTTCCCGTTTCTTAGCTGTCTGGACCTGATGTTTTGTATCTGCCCACTCTCTAGGGAGAACTTACCTAAAGATCCAGAGGTTTACTTTCTCCAAGCCCCAAGCATTCAGTATGGCACAGTTAAAACTTTGTTGGGTGATATTATTTCAGCAATAGAAGTACAGTTTACAATCCCAATTTTTCTGCCAGCCCAAATAGTATCACACCCTGAGATGTCAGACCTAATATTTCTCTTATATACAAGTACCAGACCAAGCCAAAGATGGGAGAGGGAGAAACTCTTTTCACACATTCAACTCAATTGTTCAGGGCAGTGAACACCTGGCACAAACCTTGATGTAAGCACCAATATTTAAAATAAATTTTAACATTCGTTACAGTCAAATTTCATAATCTCCTTCTAATTCAGTATAATAATATTGACATAGTCTGGACAAGTATATAAGAATATATCCCTTGAAAAGCTTGTAGCTTTCCTGTGTTGGAAATTGCTGTAATAGTAAAAACAACAGTATTTTTAAAAGGAACAAACAAAAAGCCTATGTTTTCCATAGTCCTTAGGAGTTTTCATGGCAAAGATAACAGGGACAGGAATACTAGGGCTATGCTATAAAACTGCCACACCAGCAAGAAAAGCAACGGAGAGATCCATCGATTTGCTATACCTAACAAGGAAAAATAAAGGCAGGTGCTATGAAAATTGATTGGATTTTGGCTTAGGTGATGGATGTTATTCATGCACATATACCTCAGGAGAGGTCCAGGAAGAATAAACAACGAATCATCAACACACAGGGTATATCTGTAACCTGATATACCCAAATGAGGAGGAAAATACAGCAATGACTTTTCTGGAACATTTGTTACCCTTTTGCACAACATGTCTGGTTTCTTGTCCTGGTTCTGCTTAGTAGTGTCATTAGCAGCAGCAAAAGCTTTCTGGTCTCTTGTTGATGTAAATGAGAGCACTGGTCCATTCTCTTTAGATAAAATATACTACTACTAGCAAATATATAGTACAATAGAATAATAAGACTTCAGAAATACTGAATTATAGAACTATTCACCTTTCACTCTCCAGTTTACATCCATCTCCAAATCTTCAGGTCATTGACCATTAATGGCCAACACAGAATGAATTAGAGATAATTAATTCGATTCCTAGAAACAACAATAAAACCATCTATTCTGGTTTTCAGGTCTTTAAATCCCAGCTGACTACCATGCAAGTTCTATACACTTCTTATTGGATATTTAACTGGAAAAGAAGCATAGTATGAGTAGCACCTTTGGACAACAGGCACCATTATGTTTGAACATTAGCAGTTTAGAACTTCATGTTTTAGGGCTTTGGGGGGTTGTTTGCTTTTAAAACAATGAAAAATGTTTTCCCCTGAGAATACATAGTAATTTTTAACTCCAGGGTAAACTAGTAGCATCCAGATCAGTTTGTGGCGTTTAAAGTTTATTGATAAAAACAAAGTAGAACACGGTGAGAAAATATAAACATGCTGAAGTTGAGTATTATTAACAGTATAACCAACTGGGATAGGATAACATGTGAGAAGAGACTGTTGAAATAAAAACTTCTGCATATAGTATTTAAATTGTAATTGCTATCAACCATGTACTACATTGATCACCACTAGCCAAGAAATGGATCAGTTTTTGCACTCTTCCTTCTCTGTGAAGCTGCAATATTTTTCAGGCTGTCAAAGTGAGTTCTATTGCTATCCTAAGGGCTAGATACAAAGTCATGTGACTGCTTCAATAAAAATGAACTTATAATGCAAAATGCTATTTTCACTTTATTCCAGTGCATTTTGGAATGTTTTTTGGGCGACTATTATGTTCAACATAATATGTATTGAGCATATCTTTCATTTCCACAAAATTATGTTTTATCATTTCTTGCAAATGGCAGAGGCATTTTTAGCAAAAAGAGTAAAGACCCACTTGACATGTCTTTGCCAAGGAATGTGGAAAATCAGGTCTTCAGAGCCACAGTAGAATTCCATGGGATGGAATGAGTCCACTTTTCAGGTTCTAGTGCACACATCCACACTATCCAGACCTCACACCGAGAATGTGCACCTTCACCATGATATGCCCAACCAAAACTATCCTCAGAAACTATCCATCAGTGACATCCAGTCAACTAAATGGGTAATCCTGGAGGGACCCAAATGACCTTATAATTTTCCCTGAATGAATCCCTCTTTGCCCTGACTGAAGTGAAAGAGAGGAGTATAATTATGCTCTTTTGCTTTTACTATTTGAATTTCTATTTAACTGGTCACAAAGAATGTAGCCCATAACATTCAAACCAATTCTTAAATGTAATTTCTCACCATAAGCACAGACTACAAACCTATATTAGTACAATTTTTGTGCAAAAAAAAAAAAAAAACAGTTACTTGTCCTAGTAGCCGTTGTAACCATAGCTCATTCAAAGTGTAATTTATGCAAAATTGCACTTCTAGGATACATTTTCAGCTATGACCTCTGTCATGGAGATTTGGGCACCCTCTGAAAAGCTGTAACTTGGAGCAAAAAGACCTTTTTTTGCAACACCAAACAATGAAAGTCAAGATCACAACATGGCTCTGCAGGCATAGTTTCCCCTTGTTCCCTGTTGCTAGTCCTACTGAAAGAATAGGCTCAGAGGAAGAGAAGCAGTTTCACATTGTTCATGCATAGAGTTGGCATTCCCAAGGAGCTACAAAGTACCTTCTCATCTATGAAAGCTTGGTGATTACAACCTCGGAGGAGCAGGCTTCAGAACTAGGGGCCAAGACAAAAAAGGATGATAAATCAACATGTGAATGAGAAAAAGGTAGCAGTTTTACAGACTTCTCAGATGTCAAGAATTGCAGTAGTGCCATTTAGAGAGTTATCTTAGAGTAGTAAACAATATCCCCCAAGAACATTCACACCATTCCAAATATTGCTTTGTTCAAATAAGAGCAGCATTGCTTCCCTTAGATTTTGCCCTCCAAGTCTGTGCAGTTATTTTATTAGTGAGTGATCTCTCCTACTGCAGTGATTCAATAGCTTGTTTCAGACAGGTCTGGACTCTATCAAGACATCTGGTCTCATGCAGTCTCAAAATCCTCTAGGCCAAGTGATAACATCCAGTTCTCTATAGCTTATGGCAAAAATACCAGAAGATTCAAAGAAATGATGAAAATCCTGGATGTTCGGTTCGAAAAAGCCAGCCTATTCTCTTGCATGCTCTGACAGTGAGAAAATGTCCCATAGTCCAACATTAACATCAAAAGAGAATTTGTCTTTTAAGTTGGTCATCCAAAGGCTCCCCAGATACTCCAGCAATGGAGTGATCCAAAGGCTAGTTTCCAGCTCAAAAGCCTCTTACATAAATCTTAGGAACTAATTTACTTAGCAAGTCACCACTGCTAAGAAAGAAAATATAAGAAAGATATAAGAAATATAAAATATAAGAAAGAAGTAAGAAAATATAAGTTTCTGCAAACAAAAATATTTAACAACCTTTAATTCTTTTTAAGTTAAAGCTATCTTTTTAAAAAGAAAATAAAATGAAGAATATATGTTTAAAAAACTTTTTTCTTTGACATTTATTGATCAAATTTGACAAGTGGTACTTTGGAATAAAGTGAAGAAAAATAAGGGGGGAGGCTGGAACTGGCAGTTGTGAGCCACCAGAGAAGCTAAGAGAAATTTTCTTCTCTATCATCTCAAGAGAGGACAGCAACCTTTGGATGCAAATTAAACATAAAGGGAATTTATTTAAACAAGAATCCTGGAATTGTGCAAAGTGCACAGAGGGACCTTCTTCCCCCACTACCAGTTGGGGAAATGAAAGACCTGACATGCCCTTTCATACTGATGTTATACTGGAGGACACATATTGGGCCCCAAAAGACATTTTACATTTCCAAAGTTCACTAATACACAAGACGGTGTCCCACCATGGGAAAAGTCATTGTCCACCTTAAACAATACTAGAGCGAGTTCTTGGCAACCTGATAGCTTAAAGTTATGTATATGATTTTCTTATGGAGAAAGCCTCATTGAGGTTGAAGTCAAACTAGGTTTAGAGGGACTAATTCCACCTATTGCTATAAATATTGCTCATTTTTAATTTGCACTCCAGCTGAATGATAGCTACCCTATATTTGTGAGCTTGCTGAAAAGAATTCACCTCTAGCCTTTTCATACTCACTTAAGGACTCTCTCCACCCCAGGGATAGATTTGGATTTGGGTTTTTTTTGGATTACAAAAACATTTGAGAGGTTGATACAGCCTCCTTCACTGAATAAAGGTGAACATGGGCAAACGGAGAGGGTCTCCCTATATTTCCCTTTTTTATGAGAGCTGCTGAGTCTAAGCTGCTGGCATATATTTCACCATATCTCTAATTCTATTACTGCCTTACACAAGCTGTTTATATTTGCTGATTAATGAAACAGTATCATGACTAAACATGTGGCAGCCACAGTAATTAGCAAAGCATCTCCTTCCATTCTTCTAAATGTCATCAAAACACTTGTCAGGAAACAAACTCATTTTCCGTCTCTATTGCCATTTACAGGGTTTCAGGCACTGAAGATAGCTTGTCTGCTTAGTTTAAAAGAGCTCTTGATGATAGAACAAAACCAGACACTGTTTACTTCAGTCTATTATGCCTGCTGCATTCATTGAATGCTTCAGTGGAAAAAAAAATCGAAAGTATTTAATTGTAATGCCAGCTGCTTTTCAAAAAAAGGAAATAAATTTTTGCTTGAGCTCAGAATGTACTCAGTAGGCCCAGAGTGACCCCCACTTCTGATGTCAACAACAAAAGAACCTGCCCGCATTTTCCACAACATTCACAAAACAGCTCAAGAATATTGAAAATCCAAGATTAGTTCCATTTTAGCTTATGTTCTATTTGGTATCCACTAACGTTGGGAGCGTCACAAAAGAGAATGACTGCAATGGCACAGGTTGCATTTAGAAATGAGGTGAGAAAAAGTGTTTTTTCAACATAATGTCTCACTAAAAATTACTTGGCAGGACCATTTTACGTCTGGAATAATTATATATGTTTGGTACTTATGGCTGATATCATGATGATTTCCTGTACCACTAATTCATTATTTTATAGCCAGTTTGTTTCAAATGCAATTATCTAAGTATGGCACTGATAATAATATTTTACGCATTCATGATGACAATGTCTATATCATGCAAACTATGTAAACCTGTTGGTATACTGAATGTCAAACTCATATCTTGTCATGAATGTCTTTCTCTTAATATTAATGTTCACATATATTTGTTTCCACAACATATACGAGATTGCATGAGCTTAATCATTGAATTCATTGAACTGCAAGAGAGCCAACTTTGACCTCTTCAGGGAGCTCCTTGGAGGAATCCCCTGGGCCAGGGCCCTAGAAAGAAAAGGGGGTCCAGGAAAGTTGGCTAATATTCGAGCACCACTTTCTCCAAGCTCAGGATTGGGGCATTTCTACAAGAAAGAAGTCGAGCAAGGCAGGCAGGAGACCTACGTGGATAGGTAAGGAGCTCTTGGGAAAACTTAAACAAAAAAGAGAGCATATGTAATGTGGAATAAGGGTCAGATCAGTTGGGAGAAATATAGGAACACTGTCAGAGGAAGGCCAAGGCCCATATGGAATTAGAGTTAGTGAGGGATGTCAGGGACAACAGGAAGGGCTTCTACAAATACATCAGCAGCAAGAGGAAGACTAGGGAAAACATCACTCCAGTCTTCAAAAAGGGCAAGAGGGAGGACCCAGGAAACTACATGCTGGTCAACCTCACCTCTGTCCCTGGAAAGCTGACAGAGCAGCTCATCCTAGAGACCATCTCCAGGCATGTGAAGGAAAAGAAGGTGCTCAGGAGTAGTCAGCATGGATTCACCAAGGGGAAGTCATGTTTGAAGAACAAGATAACCTTCTACGAGGGGGTGACTGGCTGGATGGATGATGGGAGAGCCATGGATGTAGTCTACCTTGACTTCAGCAAGGCTTTTGACGCTCTCTCCCATAACATCCGCATAGGAAAGATCCGGAAGTATGGATTGCACAAGTAGACAGTGGGGTGGATTGAGAACTGGCTGAATGTCAGAGTTCAGAGGGTGGTGATAAATGGGGACGAGTCTAGTTGAAGACCTGTGACCAGTGGTATCCCGCAGGGGTCATTACTGGGCTGAGTGCTGTTGAACTTGTTCATCGATGGCTTGGACGAGGGCACAGAATGCACCCTCAGAAAGTTTGCAGATGACACCAAACTGGGTGGAGTGGCCGACACTCTAGAGGGCTGTGCTGCCATTCAGAGGGGCCTGGACAGGTTGGAGATTTGGGCAGAGAGGAACCTCATGAGGTTCAACAAGGACAAGTGCAGGGTCCTGCCCCTGGGGAGGAATAACCCCAGGCACCAGTAAAGTCTAGGAGTTGACCTGGTGGAAAGTAGCTCTGTGGAGAGGGATTTGGGAGTCCTGGTTGAGAACAAGTTAACCATGAGTCAACAATGTGCCCTGAAGGCCAATGGGATCCTGGCCTGCATCAGGAGGAGTGTTGCCAGCAGGTCAAGGGAGGTGATCCTGCCCTTTTACTCAGCTCTGGTGAGGCCGCACCTGGAGTATTGTGTGCAGTTCTGGGCTCTCCAGTACAAGAGGGACATGGAGCTTCTAGAGAGGGTCCAGTGCAGAGAAACAAAGATGATTAAAGGACTGGAGCATTTGTCGTATGAGGAAAGACTAAGCAAGCTGGGCCTGTTTAGTCTGGAGAAGAGAAGATTGAGGGCAGATCTGATCAATAAATATAAATACCTGAGGGGTGAATGTAAAGAGGATGGGGTCAAACTCTTCTCGTTGGTGGCCAGTGACAGGACAAGGGATAATGGGTACAAGTTCCATCTGCATATGAGGAAGAACTTCTTTCCTGTGAGAGTGACGGAGCCCTGGAGCAGGCTGCCCAGAGAGGTTGTGGAGTATCCTTCTCGGGAGATCTTCAAAACCCGCCTGGATGCCACCCTGTACCACGTGCTCTGAGTGTCCCTGCTGGAGCAGGGAGGTTGGACTACATGATCTCTAGAGGTCCCTTCCAACCTCAACCATTCTTTAATTTGGGAAAATATAGAGGAAGAGTGTTTCTAGCCAGGTATGCCAGTGATTTTAATTGCAACATGAAGGAAGAAAACATACAGCCAAAAGGAAAGAGGAGAGGCTAAAGGGGAATGGAAAATTATTACATAAAAAGAGAGATTATCTTAGGTTAGAAATCATAATTTATATAAGTTATGCCATAAATTACAGTTACTAATTTGAGCTTCAGAACATAATGGATAAGACTAATATACATTTCTGTAGCACATTCATCCTGAAATTCTTCAGGTTTTTTGAAAGAACAATAAAATAAGCGATGATTACCTGCTCTATGAGATATATTCTCACCTATCTTTTGCAGATGACAAAGACAACATGCAGTTTTTCCTGATCTCTACTTGATGAACTTATATCTAGGTATTTCTCATTGTCATCAATGGAAGCAATGAGCTCTTCTTTAGTGTAACTGAAGGAAGCTAAATGCAGTTCTTGGTCCAAAACACTCTCACACAGAACTTGATTTCTCAGTCAATCATATGGGGAGCCTCAACCCTCTTTAGAGGAGCCTAATGAGATCAGTCCTAAAATTAGATGTCTAGAAAAAAAGGGGAATATTCTCCAAACCATTCTTGTGTAGTGTTGCAGATAAGTCTGTGAAATAAACAGGCATAGAATGAAGCCATTAGACTAAAGCCTAATGGTAAAATGGCTAAAACAATGACATTTATAATTATCTATAATATAGTGAGTGACATTTTCTATAAAGCACATATGGTGTGCTTTATTCAGACAGGTATGACTTTATTCACTAGAGTTTTGCACATAAAAGACTAGGAACCTGCAATTCCGTGCAGTTACACAATTAATGCATCTTGGAAAAAAAAAAAAAAGACTAAATATTTCTGTGGAGGCCCGCCTCAAGAACAGCAGTACAGGATGCCTTGTTAGCAGATAATCAACCTCAGGGATGGCAGTCCAGGTGTCTTGTTAATTAACCTCAAGGACGGCAGTACAGAACATCTTATCAACAGATAAGGAACAAAGCAAGAAAAAAAAACTGCAACCGCATGGCTGGCACGTGATTAAGAAGCTTATTAGATAATCTTGATGTAATTCTTTAGACTATTGGCTTATTTAACAACTGCACTTCGCGTGCTTTTTGCAAGTAAGGAATTATATCCAGTTTAGTACAGTATATAAGTTTTATCTGATGCTTAATAAAATGTCTTTGGTTCATTATACCAGAGTCCATGTGCATCATATGCTGCAAATGGCATCCAACGTGGGGCATGAATATTAAGGAGGCTCACGAAGTCCGAACCCGGCAGCGCAGCCCAGCCAAACCAGGAACAGAGCAAGACGAACTCCGAAGTGCACCCATCACCTAATTACAGGTGAGCGGCTTGGGAACCATGGGAGATGGAATGTCTCAAGAGCAGAAACACAGCCTAGATGTGCTGCAGCGCATGATGTGCAAGCAGAATCAGGAAGTCTCTGGAAAAGACTTAGTAACTGTTAGAATGGATCTGGGAGAAGGTGCCTACCTTTCCGAAAGAAGGCACATTCCAGCAAGAGGTATGGGAAGATCTCAGAAAGCGCCTTAAGGAGGCGATGGCAGATGGTGATGCAGCCGCAGTAAAACATGCAACCACCTGGTGGCAGATTATGCTTACCCTGAAGGCAGCAGAGGCCCCTTGGAATGATAAGACTGACCAGAAAGAAACACCACTGCCGTCGGCACTACCGTATGAGGGGGTGCCTGACCCTCTGAGTGATGATCCGTTTGACCCTAGCCCTGTGGACCCAGAGAAGGAACCTGATCTTTATCCGCCAGACCCAGATGACGGGGACATAAGAGGGAATCGGGGGTCGGATCATTGGGAAATGTTTAAGAGAGAGGCAGTCTGGTGGGGGGATTTAGAGATGTTAACAGCCATGCTGGTTGTGTACCGACCAAATGCGCCACCACAGTGGGAGCCACTGCCTTATGAGGCTGTAAAGAATTGCGGAAAGTGGCCAAGGAGAGCGGAATATTATCAATTGTGACTATGACTTTGTTAGAATCTATAGCAGACAGTTATATGTTAACTTTGCATGATTGGGAGTCAATATTGCGCATGGTTCTAAAACTCCTATGAGCTATCGTGTATGGTTAGACGAGTTTAAAGAAATGGCTACATTACAAGCTATGGACAATATCTCTCAGGGTGTGCCAACGTCGTATCAGATGTTAGCTGGGGAAGGCCCTCATGCTGCCCTGCAAATGCAGGCTGGTCATCCGAGGCCAGTATATGAGCAGATTAGGGATTTGGCCTTGTGTGCGTTGCAACGTATACCAGATGCTAGGCCTGAGACCGCTCAATCATTTGCAACAATCACTCAGGGCCCCACAGAAGGTTACTCAGCATTTCTGGATCATCTGCAAAGGGCCTTAGAATGGCAAGTTGCGCATCCAGATGCTCGAGAAATGCTACTGAAACAACTTGCCTATGATAATGCAAACTCAGATTGTAAAAGGGCATTGCAGCCCATGAAGTCTCGAAATCCTTCCATTGCTGACATGATTAGAGCCTGTCAGAGCATCCGTACTGCAGAGCACCGTGCCAATGCACTAGCTATGGCCCTTGCCACACATCTAACGACGCAAAGCCAGATCTCAAATTCAAAAGGGGGAGTTGGGAAGTGTTCTAAATGTGGAGAGGATGGCCACCTTAAGAAAAGTTGTCCTAGAGGGTCAGGGAGTAAGCCAGCCCCAACCCGGTTATGCCCGCACTGTCAGAAAGGACCTCACTGGACTAATGAATGCCAATCTAAGTTTCACGCCAATGGTCAGTCCCTGAGCCCATTGTCGGGAAAGGGGGGGAGGGGGTCGAAGCCACGAGCCCCGAGGACTTAAAGAAATGCGGGCAGGCAGCAAGCAAGCGCTTGGCCAGTACACTCCGGCCAGCCACAAGAGGGAGTGCAGGACTGGATTTGGCCATCTCCCGAGATGTAACTTTGAGTGATACTCAGGTAATGTTAATTCCCACCGGGGTGTTTGGACCCCTGGGGAAAAACCAACAAGCGCTCTTATTAGGACGATCTTCTACAACAAGGATGGGACTGTTTGTGTTACCTGGAGTTATTGATGCTGATTACACAGGGTAAATCCAAATTATAGCTTGGACTCCTGTGCCCCCATGTTATATCCCTGCAGGACAACCAATTGCTCAGTTAGTCCCCTTTCTGAGCCCTCCAATGCAAGGGCCAAAGTGAGAAAGGGGATCGCAGGGTTTGGGGAGTACAGGAGAACCACAGATTTTCTGGACTCAGCAAATTGTGCAACAAAAGCCACTGTTGACATGCGCCATTAAAGGGATTAAATTTACAGGGTTCGTAGATACAGGAGCAGATGTTTCCATTGTGCAAACAAGTGACTGGCCACCCCACTGTCCAACTAAAGAGCCAGCAGCTACCATTATAGGAGTCGGAGGTATGCAACGTCCACGGCAAAGTACGCATTTGCTAACAGTACTGGGTCCGGATGGCACTATAGGTTGCATAGCACCCTTTCTATTTTCTGTACCATGTACTCTCTGGGGACGTGATTTGTTAGGACATCTTGGCATGACCTTATGTGTTGGTTCACTCAAAGAGGGCTCGACAGTTTTTCAACAGGGGCCATTGACAGGCCACTAGCCCAGGAGCAGCTTATCCAGCTCACCTGGCATACAGACACGCCAGTATGGGTCAACCAGTGGCCCCTGTGTAAAGAGCGGCTGCAGCAGCTACAGCTGCTGGTGGAAGAGCAATTAGCAGTGGGACATTTACAACCAACTAAAAGCCCCTGGAACACTCCTGGTTTTGTTATTCCAAAGAAAAATGGTAAATGGAGAATGCTACATGACTTACGGGCGATTAATGCAGTTATAGAGCCTATGGGTGCCTTACAACCTGGATTACCCTCACCGGCTATGTTGCCAGCAGGATGGACTTTGATTGTCATAGACTTGAAGGATTGTTTCTTTACTATACCATTACATTCCCAGGATGTCTCTCGATTCACATTTTCTGTGCCCTCTTTTAACCATTGTGAGCCTATGTGCAGGTATCATTGGACTGTATTGCCGCAAGGGATGGTTAATAGTCCCATGATTTGTCAGATGACAGTGGCAAGAATGTTGCAGCCGATTAGGCAGAGAAATCCAGACATTTTAATCTATCATTATATGGATGACATTTTAATTAGCGGATCGTCACTGAAAGCAGTCGAGCAAGTTTCTAAACAAATACAGTCTGCAGTAATTGTAGCTGGATTGCAAATTGCAAAAGAAAAAGTGCAGCAAGTAAGCCCCTGGAATTATTTAGGATGGAGGATAAGAGATGGTGAAAATCGACCTTGGCGAGTAAAAATTGGAACTGGGCCAATAAGAACATTCAATGATTTACAAAGGCTGTTAGGAGCCATAAATTGGATTTGGCCAGTGATTGGCCTCGCTAATGAGGAATTATGACCCCTCTTCTTGCAGCTTCAAGGGGATCTGGATTTAAACTCCCCACGGCAACTGATGGAGGAAAGTCATCAGGCCTTAGCAGAGGTAGCACATGCAATTGAGAAAAGACAAAGTTATAGAATCCGGGAGGAACTAGAAATTGACTTTATTATTATACCTAACAGTTACCAGCTGTTTGATGCCTTGATGCAATGGGATGTGTCAATGGCAGACCCGCTTCGAGTACTGGAATGGATCTTTTTGCCTCACGGGCAATCAAAAACAATTATCACCATATCAGAGCAGTATGCGCATTTAATCCGAAGAGGGAGAGCCTGCCTTCGAAACGGTTGAATGGTAGCAAGTCGAGAGCCATTTACCTCCCTGCCACAAAGGAGAACCTGCAGTGGCTCTTAGCTGAACATTTGCCTATGCAAGTAGTGTTAGCAGATTTTGAAGGATAGATAAACATTCACTATCCTCTACACAGGATGTGGTTTGAGCTTCCAAACATTCCCTTACTGTCAAGATCTCTTTGGCAACAGACTCCCATCTCAGGTATTACTGTATTTACGGATGGATCTGGACGAACTAACAAGGCAGCTATTGCCTGGAAAACCTCGGCAGATAAGGAATGGCAGACAGAGGTGCAAATGGAGGTACTGGGTTCAACACAGGTGGTGGAGCTGGTAGCTGTAATCATGGCGTTTCAAAAATTTGCAATGGTAAACCTTAATATTGTGACTGACTTTCTATATGTTGCAGGCCTAGTAAAGCACCCGGAGGGGGCTACACTCCGAGAAGTTGCCAACCCCCTGCTAATGGTCCGGCTGCGTCACCTATGGACATTATTAAATTGATGAAGTAATCCTTATTTTATCACTCACATATGATCACACACTGCTATGCCAGGACCATTAGCCGAAGGAAACAGAATAGTAGATCAATGTACTATGGTAGCAGAAGTTGTGCCCGACTTATTTCAACAAGCCAGGCTGTCACATGATTTCTTTCACCAGAATGTGCGAGCTTTAATGAAGCAAATTCAATTAACTAAGAATCAGGCATGTCAGATTATTCAAGCCTGTCCTAATTGTCAACACGTAAGTGCAATGCCCTCACAAGAAGGTGTTAATCCTCGA
The DNA here is from genome assembly GCF_059628265.1 of Tinamus guttatus. Classification (NCBI taxonomy): domain Eukaryota; kingdom Metazoa; phylum Chordata; class Aves; order Tinamiformes; family Tinamidae; genus Tinamus; species Tinamus guttatus. The sequence goes on from NW_028288856.1 coordinate 294,885, forward strand.
GGCCTTGTGGCTTGTGAACTGTGGCAATCAGATGTAACTCATATAGGAGAATTTGGACGACTGAAATAGGTCCACGTTACTGTAGATACACATTCAGGATATTTAATGGCAACTGCGCATACTGGGGAAAAAAGTTGAGATGTTTGCAAGCATTGGTTAACATGTTTTGTGGTCATGGGTGTCCTAAAAACTATAAAAACAGATAATGGGCCCGTGTATGCTGCTATATGGACCCAGGAGTTTATTAACCAATGGGGCATCCAACACATCTTTGGCATTCCACATTCCCCTACGAGGCAGGCGATTATTGAACGTGCTCATCAGACTTTGAAAAATATGCTAATTAAACAAAAAGGGGGAACACGGGGGGATGGTCCTCAAGAGAGATTAAACAAGGCTTTGTACGTACTTAATTTTTTAAATCGTAAATCATGCTAACCCTGATCTTCAGGGTCAGTGGGACCCTAGTATTCTTGAACAGGCGCAACGTTTAGGTATGACAGCTCTGATGCGAACCATGGAGCTGGCCTCGCCCCATCCTAAATATACAACAATCAAGCAAGGGGTTAAAGAGCCATTCTTACAATTTGTTGAACGGATTGCTACATCATTAGAAAAACAAGTAGAGGATGATGACTTCAGAGAGAGACTGTGCACTCAGCTAGCTAAAGATAATGCTAACGAAGATTGTCAGAAAATAATTGAAGGAAAATAATTGAAGGAATTGAGGGAACCCAACTATTCCTGATATGGTAACAGCTTGCTCAAGAGTGGGAACAATAACACATAAAATGACTGCTCTAGCTGCAGTTCTTCGTCCCAATCCCAAGTGCTTTGGGTGCAGTCAGGAGGGGCATATCAAGGCTGCTTGCCCGTTTCAGAGTGCAGCTGCTAAACGAAAAGGCAAAGCGGCAGGGCATTTTGCCAAGCCTGTGGACAATACTTGTAATCGATGCGGCAGGATAGGGCATTTTGCCAGACACCGTCGATCTAAATTCCACATATTAATGTGCAATTCCACATATTAATGTGGCTATTCTTTGACGGGAAACGAAGAAGCAAGCGCGAGGAGGTGCGTGGGGACACAAGTACCTCACACAGCGATTCCATGCATGAGAGCACCTCCGATGGCTTATCCCTCTGCGACCGTCTCGCAGGGAAAACCCGTGGATCAGCAGGCATGGATGTATCCACTGCCGACACAGTAACTCTGTTAACTACGGATATTGTTAAAGTGCCTCTGGATGCAAAGGGGCCTATAGGTCAAGGACTCAGCGCATTATTGATTGGACGGTCTAGCAGTACTTTGAGTGGATTAATTGCTCATGTAGGTGTTATTGATTTGGATTATACTGGGCAAATTTGTGCTATGATGTCTACTCCCTATCCCCCAGTAACCATTCCCAAAGGTACCCGTGTTGCTCAACTTGTGCCTTTTTTGAGTTGTGTTCCTCACACAGAACTTAAGAAGCGACGAGAAGGAGGCTTTGGTTCTATGGGTCCACCTCAAGTTTTCTGGTCGCAAACTGTATCAGCGCAGAGGCCACAAATGACGTGTACCGTCTCCAACAAAGGCTATTCACCTTCAACGTTGAAGATTACGGGTTTGTTGGACACTGGGGCTGATGTGACTATTATCTCTCAACATTCCTGGCCGTCGTTTTGGCCCATTGTGAACACTGGGATGGGTGTAGTAGGGCTGGGGGGATCCACTCAAGGGGGCATGTCTCTTGTACCTGTGCTGATCACCAATCCTGAAGGGCAAATAGCAACGATCAAACCATACATAACCTCTGCACCCCTGAACTTGTGGGGAAGAGATTGTTTAGGACAATGGAGGGTTAGGATTATGACAGATTTTTGATGGGGGCCACTGCGTTGCAGGGTGTTCGTCGACCCACACTTGCTTTAACCTGGTGAACTGACAGGCCTGTGTGGGTGGATCAGTGGCCACCAGCAGAGGAAAAGTTGCAAGCCCTGCAAGAATTGGTGTCAGAACAGCTTGTGACTGGGCACATTGAACCCTCTCACAGTCCTTGGAATACCCCTGTATTTGTGATTAAGAAGAAATCTGGCAAATGGCGACTTTTACATGACCTACGACAGGTAAATGCTGCCATGGCCACCATGGGAGCGTTACAGCCCGGCCTTCCTGCACCCTCAATGATCCCTATGGACTGGGATATTGTGGTAATAGACCTGAAGGACTGTTTCTTTACCATTCCATTAGCACCCGAGGATAGGGAAAAATTTGCTTTTACTGTATTACCTATAAACCATTCTGAGCCAGCCAAAAGATATCAATGGAAGGTGTTACCTCAAGGTATGAAAAATTCACCAACAATTTGCCAATGGTTTGTTGCTCAAGCTTTATCTCTTGTTCGGGAGCAATTTCCAGACTGTTATTGTTACCATTACATGGATGACATTTTGCTTGCAGCCCAGGAAAGGGAGCAGCTGAACGATCTAGAAAAAGTAGCTAGACAATCCTTACAGCATTTTGGCTTGGTTATAGCACCAGAGAAGATGCAAAAGACTGAGCCCTGGAAATATTTAGGACTTACAGTCACTGCCCGGCGAGTGACGCCCCAACCCATCAAACTTAGTGTTAACATTCAAACATTTAATGATGTACAGAAATTGATGGGGGGTCACTGAATTGGATTAGACCCTATCTTGGTCTCACAAATTCCCAGCTGCAGCCCTTATTGGAACTGCTCCAGCATTCTGTTAATCCTTCTGAACCTAGGACTTTGAGTCCTGCAGCGGTTCAAACAATCCAACAGGTGGAGTCATTATTACAAACTAAATTTGTATCCCGCATTGACCCATTACAGATAGTTCAGTTGTTTGTCCTCTTTGATCGGACAACTCCTTTTGGTGCCTTGGTGCAATGGAACCCTGAATGGACAGATCCTTTACATATTCTGGAATGGCTGTTTTTACCTTTTCGACCTCGAAAGACTGCACCAGGATTGTTTGAACTTCTAGCAGACCTTATTATGAAGGCTTGTAAAAGATGTGTGGAACTGACAGGAAGGGATCCGTATCGCATTGTTGTCCCAATACAAATGTGGTATTTTGAATGGTGCTTAGCCAACAAGTATGAAGTTCAAGCAGCTATGGCTGATTTTCATGGGCAGATCTCTTATCATTTGCCCTCACATCCGCTTATTAAGCTTTTTCGGGAAATTATGGTGGGTCAAAAGCACTTGAGCCAAATGGGGCCAGTTGATGGACTCACTGCCTTTACAGATGGATCTGGAAAGACCAGTAAAGCTGCTGTGGTATGGTACGACAACCAAGAATGGCATGACAAGGTAATCTTACAAGAAGGATCACCTCAAATAGTGGAGCTGAGAGCTATGGCCGTAGCTTTTCAAATGTTTCTCCAACCTGTGAATATTGTTACAGACTCTGCTTATGTTGCCAATCTAGTTGCACGGCTAGACAAGACGGTTCTGTCTTTTATTGATCAACGTCCATTGTTTTCGGTACTCTTGGCCCTATGGTCTGCAATACAACAGAGAACCGAACCCTATTTTGTACTACATATTCGCAGTCATACTGCATTACCTGGCTTCTTTGCTGAGGGTAATGCTAGGGCTGATGCCCTTGTGTCTGCTGTGGCCTTGGGTCCGCTCCCTAACAAACACCAGCAGGCTTTATTATCTCATCGTTTTTTTCACCAGGGCAGCTCAGCGCTGAGTCGACAATTTGGCTTGACACAATCCGCGGCACGATCTATAGTTGCTGCCTGCCCTGATTGTCAAGGACAGCAGACACCTGTTTTCTATGGAGTTAACCCGAGAGGCCTACAAGCGTTACAATTGTGGCAAACGGATGTGACCCATATCTCTGAATTTGGGCGGCTTCGGTTTGTCCATGTTTCTGTTGATACATTTTCCCACGCTGCTTGTGCTACAGCCCAAGCAGGGGAGAAATCTTTACATGTAGTTCACCATTTTCAACGTGCCTTTACAACTCTCGGTATTCCTCAAACAGTAAAAACTGACAATGGTCCTGCCTATGTTTCCAAAAAGGTGCAGAGTTTTCTAAATCAATGGGGTGTTCACCACATGACTGGGATTCCCCATTCCCCTACAGGCCAAGCCATCGTTGAACGCTTACATGGCACTCTGAAGCCCCTCGTGCAAAAACAAAAAGGGGGAATGCAGGGGGAGTCCCCACAGGCAAGACTAGACAAAGCTGTATATGTGCTTAACTTTCTTTCCTTCCCTAATAACTCTACTCTTTCACCCATTTTTTTGCATTTTTCCTCTTTGACTACAACAGAAAAGGTACCACAGCGGGTACCAGTGCAAGTTCATGATCTGGTTACTGGCCAATGGTCTGGGCCACACGAGCTCATAACTTGGGGAAGGGGATATGCTTGTGTCTCCACAGAGAGTGGACCGCGATGGGTTCCAGCACGGTGTGTGCGACCTGTGTTGCAGTCGCTGCCCTCCTCATCCTCGGAGATTATGGAGGAGGAGATTGGTGTCCAGCCCCTCCCTGAAGAACTGGCAGCAACATCTGGATAACCCTAGCCAATGTCATCAATCAAAGCACCGTATGCCTGGCTACCAGCGATCCTCAAAATTCCTTTTCTACGTGTCTGGTGGGAGTTCCAACAGAGAAGCTGATTGGCTGCGTGAGCTGAATGCAAGGGCTTCAACTGCTGCCTAATATGCTGGCAATGGATCAATGAGACCAGAGATCCAAACTGGGGGAGCGAGGGTAAAGACTACAGTTGCTCTACGTGACGGAGTATGCAAGTTGAAAGTGGATGATGGATGGGAGTGGTTAAATAAGTTGTTTGGCAATCGGGGTTTGTCTGGGTGGTTACCATCTCTAGTGAAAACAGGTTTGCTGATTTTGGTAATTATTGTAATTGTGTTATTAATGGTACTTTGTTTGATCGGTCTGCTGCAAAGGGCCCTGCAGCGAACCGTTAGTGCCATTTTTGTAGCACAAATACAAAAAGGGGGAATTGTCAAGGATTGCAGCTGGTCTGTGAAATCCCTGGCTCCCTTAGCAGAGAATGCTAACCTTGAAAAGATTAGAGTGTATCTATGAGATAGGGAGTTCACACGGAGACAGCAGAAAGTTATTAACAAGTTTAAGGAGGTTTGGCCACGGAGCAGAAACTGGCCAAGCTAAGAATCATCCAATCATAACTCTGTCACTAGCTACTGTCCTTTGTAGTCCTCACCAATAAGCAGCAGCCACAACAAGGAAAGCTCTGTATAAATAATGTACCTAAAAAACAATAAAGCGTAGTTTGCGTTGCATCTACCGCAGTTGTTTGTGTTTTTGGCCGCCACGACTGCGACATTTTTATATATATATATAGGCCTGGAGAGAGTGCCAGAGGGAGGGCTGGCAACAGGGCAAGAGAGAGGGCTGGGGAGAAGACCTGATACATGGCAGAAGAGAGGGTCAACAGAGGGCTGGAGGAAAGACCAGAAAGGGGGCTAGAGAGACAGCTGGAGACACAGCTGGATACTAGGCTGGAGAAGGGTCTGGAGAAGGGGACAGAAGACAGCCTGGAGATAGGGCCAGAGTTGGTCTGGAAATGGACGAGGAGAGAGGGTGAGAGAAAGGTCTGGAGAGAAGGACAGAGACAGTGTCAGGGGACTGACACTGGTCAGGGCTGGGGAGAAGGTTGGAGACATGGCTACAGAAATGGCTAGAGAGTGCTGGAGAGTCAGAGACAAGGTAAGGGAGCAGGCCAGAGAGAGAGAGAGAGATGGAGAGGGGGACAGGAGGCAGGACTGGAGAAGGAGCTAGAGAGAGCCTGAGGAAGGGCAAAAGAAAGGGATGGTGATAGGCTTTCAGAGAGAGAAAGGAAAGGAGAGCAGGATGGAGAGGGGGCTAGAGACATGGCTGGATAAAGGGTTAGGAGAGAAAGCCAGAGAAAGGCTTGGAGGCAGGGCTGCACAGATGGCTGGAGAATGGGCCAGAGAGGTCCAGAAATAGGGCTAGAGAGAAGTCCCAGGTCATAGACAAGTCCAGAGAGAGGGCCCAATAAAGGGCTGGAGAGCCAGCCAGACAGGGAGCCAAGAAAGATGGCAGAAGGGGCCAGTGAAAGGCCTGGAGAGGTGGCCAGAGAGGAGCTAGGAGAGAGGGATGTAGACACAGCAGATGACAGGGCCAGAGAGAGGCCCATAAAGAGGGCTGGAGAAAGGGCTGGGGAAGGGGCAAGAGAGAGGGCTGAAGACACAGTTAGATTCTGGGCTGGAAACAGGTACAGAGACAGGGCATGAGGGAGGGCCAGAGAAAGACCTGGAGAGTGCTATAGACAGGAGTGAAGATGGTTAGGAAAAGGCTCAGTGAAAGAACTAGAGAGAGGTTTGGAGAGAGGGTCAGAGAAAGGGCCGGATAAGGGGGGACAAGGATTGGGCTGGACACAGCAGGGGTCAGGGCACATGATAGATCTGGAGACAACACTGGAAATAGAGACAGGGATTGGGAGAAGGGAATGGAGAAAGAGGGCTACAGAGAGTGCCTGGAGACAGAGCAGGAGAGAAGGCCAGAGAGATACAGAGAAGGCAGAGTTACTAAATGCTGCCTTTGCTTCAATCTTTACTGCTAAGGCTAGTCCAAATGAACTACAGAGCCCAGACACAAGAGAGAAAACCTGGAGAGAGGAAGACTTTCCCTTGTTTGAAGAGGATTGGGTTAGACATTACTTAGGCAAACTAGACACCCACAAATCTATGGGCCCGGATGGGATGCACCCAAGAGTGCTGAGGGAACTGGCAGGGGTTATTGCTCAGCCACTCTCTATCATCTTTGAAAAATCATGGAGAGCGGAGGACGTGCTGGAGGACTGGAAGAAAGCCAAGGTTACTCCAGTCTTCCAAAAGGGCAAGAAGGAGGACCCAGGCAACCCTCACCTCCATCCCTGGAAAGGTGATGGAGCAGCTCATCCTAGAGACCATCTCTAGATATATCAAGGAAAAGAAGGTGATCAGGAGTAGTCAGCATGGATTCACCAAGGGGGAGTCATGTTTAACCAACTTGATAACCTTCTACGATAGGATGACTGGATGGATGGATGTGAGGAACTGTAAAAGTAGGTAAAAGGTTGCTGGGTTACTCCTGGGCGAGCTAGGGGGAGAAAACTGGCCAGGGAGGTAAGGGAAGCTGAAAAACAGGCACAGCTCCTGGACGTGTAGGCCTTTGATTGGCTACCTTATGGTCGTTAACAGGACTGGACCCAGATAACAATAGAGTCAATGGATTGGCTGATGGCGTGGGAAAGGGAGCCCGCGAACAGCACGGGACCAATGCATGCTTGGGGGATATATATATGCTTGTAGCTGCAATAAAGTTGCTTCTGGTTCTTAACCTTGAGCCCCTGCTCTTCAATGCATCCACAGGGAGAGCCATGGATGTTGTCTACCATGACTTCAGCAAGGCTTTCGATGTCTTCTCCCATAACATCCTCATAGGAAAGGTTAGGAAGTGCAGACTGGATGAGTGGACTGTGAAGTGGATTGAGGACTGGCTGGATGGCAGAGCCCAGAGGGTGGTGATTAATGGGGCCGAGTCTGGTTGGAGGCCTGTGGCCAGTGGTTTCCCCCAGGGGTCAGTATTGGGCCCAGTGCTCTTCAACTTGTTCATCAATGACTTGGACGAGGGCACAGAGTGCACCCCAGAAAGTTTGCAGATGGCACCAAACTGGGAGGAGTGGCCGACACTCCCAAGGGCTGTGCTGCCATTCAGAGAGCCCTAGACAGGATGGAGAGTTGGGCAGAGAGGAACCTCATGAGGTTCAACAAGGACAAGTGCAGGGTCCTGCACCTGGAGAGGAATAACCCCAGGCACCAGGACAGATTAGGGGTTGACCTGCTGGAAAGCAGCTCTGCGGAGAGGGATTTGGGAGTCCTGGTTGACAACAGGTTAACCATGAGTCAGCAGTGTGCCCTTGTGGCCAAGAAGGCTAATGGGATCCTGGCCTGCATCAGGAGGAGTGTGGCCAGCAGGTGGAGGGAGGTGATCCTGCCCCTCTACTCAGCTCTGATGAGGCCGCACCTGGAGTCTTGGGTGCAGTCCTGGGCTCCCCAGTACAAGAGGGACGTGGAACTTCTAGAGAGGGTCCAGCGTAGAGCGACAAAGATGATTAAAGGGCTGAAGCATCTATCTTATGAGGAAAGACTAAGCAAGCTGGGCCTGTTTAGCCTTGAGAAGACTGAGAGGAGATCTGATCAATATGTATAAATACCTGAGGGGAGAATGTAAAGAGTATGGGGCCAAACTCTTCTTGGTGGTGGCCAGTGACAGGACAAGGGGTAATGGGTATAAATTGAAACACAGGAAGTTTCATCTTCACATGAGGAAAAACTTCTTGACTGTGAGAGTGACAGAGCCCTGGAACAGGTTGCCCAGAGAGCTTGTGGATCCTCCTCTGGAGATCTTCAAAACCTGCCTGAATGCGACCCTGTACAACATGCTCTAGGTGTCCCTGTTTGAGCAGGGGGGTTGGACTTGATGATCTCTAGAGGTCCCTTCTCAACCATGGTAACGTCTTCCTCCCTCCAGATTTTCTCTCTTGTCTGCAGACTTTGTAGTTCATGGGGACTAGCCATAGCAGTAAAGACTGAAACAAAGGTGATATTTAGTAACTGCGCCTTCTCTGTATCCGCCGTCACCAAGGCACCCTCCCCATTCAGCAGCAGGCCCACATTTTCCCTAGGCTTCCTCTTGCTGCTGATGTATTTGTAGAAGCCCTTCCCATTGTCCCTGACATCTCTTGCTAATTTTAATTCGAAACGGGCCTTGGCCTTCCTCCTTGCATCCCTGTAGGGTACGGCGCTCGGAAGATCTCGCGATGTACGGAAAGAATAGGGAACTAAGGCATATGCCATATTAGGTAAAGAGCAACGCTTATTGGCTATATAGGCATGCTTCCGCCTTTGCTACCTTTATAAGGTCCAACCTGCGTATATTAAACGCCATTTGCAGCATCCTCATATTGGTGTCTGTGCTCTCTGGCCCAGGCACGGGTGAGACGTGCCTGGCCGCCTCGGCGGACGGAGTCGATTGCCAATGTCAGGCAACAAGTGGTGACCCCGACGTGATACTCCGAGGCGGCGGACCGTAGGCGGTCGAGGGATCCGGATCATGGAAGGGATAGTCAAGGTCGTATTATCGTGTGCTCGTGAATGGGGGATTTCTATGAAATCGAACGCAGTTAAGAGCTGCATTGAGCGGCTCCTTGAAGAAGGGGCGGTTAACAGTGCCGGGGAAGTTTTATTCCCCCAGCACTGGCAGAGATGTACCACCGCGTTAACGGAATATGGTATGTCTAAAGGGAGTGCGAAAGATCTAAAGACGTGGGGAGTGATACGGCAGGTCCTCCAGAGAGCAAGGGAGGAGAGGGAGACTTGGAGGGCAGCACAGGAGGCACTCGGGAAGAGCGAAGCAGTGGGAGTGCAGACAGAGGCTGATGAACAGACCCTCTGCAAGCTTTCGATCTGGTGCAGAGAGAATGGGTTCAAAGCCGAGCCCCACCTAGTATTCAAACCCGATGTGAAAGCCAAAAGCAAAGTGGCCATCGGAGCCACGGCAGCCTTTGCAAGCACTTCAGGACTGGGACCGCCACGCCACTGAAAACCGCTGGTGTTTGGAGATCCATCGCTAACCCCCCCGCCCGTGCCTGCCTCTGTGCCTGCACCTGCGGCGCCTACACTGTCTGTGCCCCCGCTTCCGCTTGTTAGATCGCCTTGAAAAAAGGAGAAAGGGGGGCTGGGGAAGAGAAGGCGAATGAGATCAAGGAAATTTATGTTGCTGAAGGCTTGATGAAAGCCAGGAGGGAGGTGCAGAGGAATTTGATCTGTCTTTAAAAGTGGAGGTTGAAGAACTGTAATGCTTTAAGTGAGGACGGAAACCGTTATTAGGGCTATTGTTTCTATTTGCCGTGTTCATCTCTATTATGTGTTGTATCCTTTGTATATTGATGCCGACACGAGGTATGGTTGAAAGGTGGAAATTTGTATGATCTGTAGAGTCATAAAACTATTGTGAAAAATAGGATCCAAGACCCTGAGAAAGAAGATGTTTGCCTGCCCAGGCTGAGCGATAAGGAGTGCGGAGGCGGCTGCCCAGCCAGGCTCAGAGCCAACCTCCTCCAAAAGCAGCTGAAGGCGGCTGCTCGACCGGGCTTGTAGCCAACTTAACTGCAAACATCCTCTAAATTAGTTTGAAGGTCAAACACCCGAGAGGGAGGGAGATGAGAAAGGCAGGACCCTCAGACTGACGACTGGGACAATTTACTGACATGCGCACCTGCGCACCCAGGAGGGAAGGTTATGTGACTGAAGGCGGAGTTTGTCCACCCCCTGGTCTGCCTGCTGGCACGTACTGGCCCTACGTGGCAGGATGCACCGGGCATAAACAGACAGTGCAGAGAGAGGGGGGGTGAGACTCCTAACACTGAGACCCACGTTGTCTCTGCGGGGACGCCCGCTGAGTTGGGAGCCTGTCAGCAACCCTCTCATCTGCCAACTCAAGAGAATGTTCAGTCTCAGTGTCCTGCCGACAAGTATTACCTCACGAGTAATTAGGCATACTTTGCTTCTTTAACGTGTTTTCACCTGAATAGCCGTAGCCACTTTGTTTTGTGTGATTATTGCCGAATCCCAAACCCATTCGCAACCTAATTGGCAGCGAGGATGGGATTAGGCAATTGAGACAGTGGAACTCACTAGTGGAGCGCACAGCTACGTGAGGTCGTGCCACTGGATGGAAATTGTGTTTGTGCTGTTTGTATCTGTGGTTTTTAGATCTTTATTGTGTAATATATATATCAGCAGAGAGGGCTAAATAAGCACAACAAGAAAGTCCAGAATTTGAAAGCGGGAAAGCCAGGAATAACTCAGACTATGGCGTTCCCCCCCCACAACCAGTGGAGGACTGGGAGCTGTACTCTGACTTGTATCCTTGGAAAGAGACTAGGGAAATACTTCAGCATGGGAAACAAGAATGAAGCGACCGCCAAGCTCCAGTGCAACTGGCACGGAAGGACCTGCAACAGTCCTTACAAATTGTAAAAGCCTCAATGCTACTGGAGCGAGGGCCTCCTTAATATACAGAAATCCCAAGCAATTTCTGGGGAGGAAACCAAATTGAAGCTATGCAAACATAAATAGAAATGGAAATCGAGAACCTTTCAAAATGATTCGGACATCTTAATAATCGATTTAAAAGATTGTTTTTTCACCATACCATTACATCCTGAGGACCATGACATAGTGGAACATATGAACCAAACGCTGAAACGCCAGCTACGAAAAACAAAAAATTGGCAAGAGCAGAATATGTTTTAAGATTTTGAGATTGCCCCAGGATAGCCTAGTCCCTCTGATGGTCAAACACAGGGCTGGGCTAAAGGGAGGCCTGACAGAAGTAAAGTCGGGTCTGAGTAAGGTGATGCTGAGAGACTGGAACACGGGAAACTGGATGGGACCCTTGGGCTTAATAACCTGGGGAAAAGGGTATGCTTGTGTCGTTACAGATACTGGAACCAGATGGGTGCCAGCAAAAATGGGCGAGACCTTGGCTGGAAGCAAACTCGCATACATCAAACGTAGCAGGCAGGCAGCTAGTACCCTAGCTGTGGAAAGTGTGAGCCTGCAGAAGAACAACATGGGAGGAAGAAGTGTTACTGTTATTATTAGCTGTATATTGTGGCTTTTAGGAGGTAATATTACTTTTAACGCTATTATAGAAGCTGATGCTACTTTTAACACTAATGGATATGTTATGCTACTTAGGCGTATTGTTAATTATACCCAAATTAAGAGTTGTTGGCTTTGTGGGACAGCGGATCAATTGATGCACTGGTGTTAGGTGTTCCTCAAAGCAACTGGACAGACCTGAATCCATATAGCCTACTCAATACATCATATCAGTGCACACAGGAGAATGTATGGGCGGGCACGCCAATAGCCATCATGCTGGAGGAGGCGCTGCAACAGCGCAGCACCACAGCCTCCATAGTCCATGTGAGAAGTCATGCCAGTATACAGGGATATTATCAGGAAGGCAACAATAAAGCTGATGCAGCAGCCAAGGGTGTAGGGACAATAACACAAGCTCGTGCTATACACGAGCACCTCCACATAGGAGCGAGAGCCCTTGCAAAGCATTGCAACATTCCCCTTGCAGCAGCCAGGGATGTGGTAGCCACTTGCCCGTATTGCCAACGATCGACTCTATGGGGTGCTGGGGTGAATCCCCGTGGCCTAAAGGCAAATCAAATCTGGCAGTCAGACTTCACATTATGCCCTTTATTCAAACCACGACCCTGGTTAGCAGTTACAGTGGATACATGCAGTGGACTGACCATAGCCACACAACACCAGAGGGTTACTGCCCGTGCAGCTCACCAGCACTGGATAACAGCTATAGCATGGTTAGGCGTTCCGCGAATAATCAAAACAGATAACGGCTCCTGCTTCACAGCCCAATCTACGCAAGACTGGGCTGACAAATGGGGAATTCAACTGCAGCATGGAATTCCTCATAATAGCCAAGGACAGGCAATTGTAGAGAGAGCAAATCAAACCCTCAAACAAAAAATCAAGATCCTTGGGGAGGGGGAAGGTCATACCCAAAGAATTCCCAGTATGAAGCAACCAGAAATTTTGATGCGAGCGCTATATTCGCTGAATCATTTCATTCGTGGAGATGAGAACAAGGCACCAGTGGATAAGCACTGGGCGGTCGCAGCTATAGAGGATGGGCCCCCAGTTCTGGTCAGGTTCCCAGAGAAAGGGATATGGGAGTCTGGGTGGAACTTGGTAACCCAGGGAAGGGGCTACGCGGCCGTAAGACAGCAGGAGGTAGTGAAATGGGTACCCGCAAGGTGGATAAGACCGAACCTCAAAACTCATGGCAACTATGAGCTTACCCCTACAGGAACAGCTGATGGGACGACCCCCACAACCCATACACCTCAGTGATGGAGGATTCGACTGGACCCCGACCTCCTAAGAAAGCACCTTGTCCGGTTGAAAAGGAAACAGCAAAACAAACAATCGACATGGCAAGACGAGGAAAGGCTCTCTTTGCGTTATCCTGCTGATACAGGTTGTATGGAGTCGACCAGGAAACACAGAATCCTAGGCCCGACAATGGACAAGGGGCGAGAGGCGCATCCCATTATTGCCTCCCCACCGGGGTGGAAAAAGGGGAAAGTCCTGATCTCAACCTGTATTGAAAATGTTGCAGTTTGAAAGCCATAGTGGTAATGGTGGTGGGGGGGGAAGGAGGTATCAAAAAAGGTATCGGATTCACGAACAGTCTGTCAACTGCAGGTCTGATTGCCCCCCCCCAAACAAATAGTCGAGTTCACAAACAGTATGATTTATTCAAGTGCAGCATTTACAAAGCAGGTTTCGGATGTTAGTACAGGAAATTCTCTACTAGAGCATGGGGTTTTTAGCTAGCTCTGATGTACAAATATGCAATCATCACTCACCCCAGAAAATGGGAGAAGACGTCCAGTCTCGAGTCTCCTCGGGCAGCGTCCTGGCGCAAGGGGAGGGAAGGGGGCTCAGCCTCTCGACTGACCCAGGAGTTACGATGAATTCTTCCCTCCAGACTTTTCATCCTTAGCTCACCTTTTATACTTTTCTTTACATTCAGGTGGAGCTTGAGTGACTAAAGTCATACTTAACCTTGTTGTTGATTGGGGGAAAAGTTTCTCGCTTTCATTTAAAGGTACAGTCAACCAAAAATTTAAAGCGCATGCTCAGTGAGGGGTGGTCGTACCTCGGAGGCGGGTAACTTCTGAAATGGAGGTACGGTTTTCACATTATAATGAGCAAAGTTCGAGCAAAGTTCATCATTTGCCACTTTTGCTGGCACAGCACCGGACTTATTATCGTATATCTCTCATTAGACGGCTACTGTGCAGCTTATCAGCAACCCAGCAAAGGGAGTGCAACAGAGTTTGGCCGTGGAGCTTTCATCCCGCTCCATCCTCCGTTACTCCCTTTCGCAGCTGCGAAGAGGGCAGATTGCGTTGCCCAGGGAACCGTGGAGGAGCAGAGTCCGTGCATACCAACCATCCTGGAAGTGGCAACTGTGCAGCACCCCAAGCAGGCCTCAGTAATGCCAGAGCTGTGTGAGGCCCTAGTTTTCCTCTCAGTTCCTGCTTTCAAACAATTCTTCTACAAACGCTCCTTCCACACAATCCACTAACATGCTTTGCTTTTGTAAGCTTTGCGGCTTCGCTAACAGATAACGCTTTATGCAAATTAATGGCACGAAGAGCAGCAAATCTCACAATACTGCCTAGTGGGACAGTGTATGGGGAATCATGGTCACCATATGGGTCATATGTTAATGTGACATACCGCTCCCATCATGTGAATTTCATAGGGTACCTAGAGATAGTCACTCAGAAGGCTCAAAAATGGGAGGGAAAGATTACATCAGACCCCTCTGCCACCTATGAAAGTTATAATACAATAAATATAGGCAGAGGTGTGGGAAGATTTAGCTGCGGGGATGATGAAGGAAACAGGGAGTGGATTATACCCGAAGACTTGTTAGACACTCAGGTACAAGATGGACGAACGGTACTATAATTCTCCCCAACTGAAACGTTTCCTGCTCTAGCGCGCTATGCTTGCTGGCTGCTGCATACCTACCACCAGACAAAATACCCCCAACCCTTGTAAAATTTTTTGCCCCCATGTCACCTGATGTCTTTTTACCGGGTAATATGAGCGAGGCACCATTCCTCGTCCTGGTGAATGCTAATATTACTTGCCTCGGCCCGATTTTAGGATCAACAGGGCTATACAAAATTCAAAGCTCGACCTGTCACTTGTTGCGGACGAATAAAGCAGTAAACACGTTGTCTCAACAGATAGCAGCAGGTTTTAGGGATGTCAACAAGATACTCAAAGCATATCACGAGGCCATCAACGTAATCTTCGAGATTCTCCAGGTGGGGGGAGGCCGGTCCAGAACATTCAAAAACCTAAAATTTTGTTGCCTGACCACAAAAGACTACGAGAAGATCGACAAGAGGTCGGAGGACATTCAAAACGTAGGATCAGATCTGCTACAGATGATAAGACGTAACCCAGGAAACTGGAGATGGCTTGAGAACATAGGCAACAGTATCTGGACATGATTACTATCCTGGTTCAATTGGATTGATTGTGGAAGCTTGGGTTGATTATCATTATGGTCTTGATTGGTGTCTTTTGCAGCATGCCTATTTTGTCATGTATAATCCACTATGTATTGCATCAGCTACAACGCTCACAGAAACAAGGCAGTCACAATGTACGCTATTAGCAGCTTGTTCAAAGTAGTGATATTTAGGATATTTAGATTAACATGGGGGGGGGGAGATGTAGGGTACGGCGCTCGGAAGATCTCGCGATGTACGGAAAGAATAGGGAACTAAGGCATATGCCATATTAGGTAAAGAGCAACGCTTATTGGCTATATAGGCATGCTTCCGCCTTTGCTACCTTTATAAGGTCCAACCTGCGTATATTAAACGCCATTTGCAGCATCCTCATATTGGTGTCTGTGCTCTCTGGCCCAGGCACGGGTGAGACGTGCCTGGCCGCCTCGGCGGACGGAGTCGATTGCCAATGTCAGGCAACAATCCCTGCATTCTCTGACAATGTTCCTATATTCCTCCCAAGTGGTCTGACCCTTCTTCCACATTATGTATGCTCTCTTTAACTCTTTAAGCTTTCCCAAGTGCTCCTTGCCCATCCATGCAGGTCTCCTGTCCGCCTTGCTTGACATCTTTCTTGCAGGAATGCACTGATCCTGTGCTTGGAAGAAATGGTGCTTGAATATTAGCCAAATCTCCTGGACCCCCTTTACTTCTAGGACCCTTGTCCAGGGGATTCATCCAAGGAGGTCCCTGAAGAGGTCAAATTAGCTCTCTTGAAATTCACGGTTGCAATCCTACTTCTGCGGGAGGCCAGACAGGACTCCTGAAGGCTTCAATATGAGTCTAACAGAAATCACTTTATTTGCGTTACAGCACTCTATTTATCTACTACATTTCTGCTAAGTCATCTAGCCATGCGTACGCTTACATTGCGATTGGTTGCATACTACTGTCCACACGTCTTCTACCGTACTAGGTTGGCTGTAGATATCGGGGCACGCGTTTACATGATTGGCCCGCACACAGTCCTCTATCCTGAACGGATAAGCTTGTTTACAGGTTCTTCCTCTCCTACTTCTCTGTTCTTCCAGCTGGTGACTTTCCCACGATCTTTTCGCCTTGGTCTTAGTCCAGCTCATCGTATCCGTCTTCCATCGGGAAGCCTCCGTTACTTAGATATGCTCCCACAATTCCCCCTTTTTGTTCTTGAACCAGCCAAACCTTCTTTACAGCATTCTCAATCATATTGGATACACATTTCAATAAACAAGGCACAACTAGTAGAATGCAACATAGAATCAACAACACCATCCCAACACTTCTAAATAATGAGCGAAACCATCCCGAAATTCCCCATCCACTTAATGAATTGTCCAACCATGACAGACCCTCATCCTCTGTGACTTTATGCAAAATCTTTGCGTGATCCCAAATGTCTGGGATATCCGTGAGTATTTTGCCGGACTGATCAATATTAGATATGTATTCGTGGTGGCTCTTCCCCATAAATAGTCAGCCCAGTGTTGGTCTCCTACTCCCACAGAATAGCTACTTGCAGAATTTATATCCCCGCTATGGGTCAATTTAAGCTTTATGGTCGTCCAATGGCCTGTTTTGTTTTGAGGGCCTGGAACATCTGCCCTACGAGGACAGGCTGAGGGAGCTGGGCCTGTTCAGCCTGGAGAAGAGAAGGCTGAGAGGGGATCTAATCAGTGTATATAAGTACCTCAAGGGAGGGAGTGCAGAGGATGGTGCTGGCCTCTTTTCAGTGGTGGCCACTGACAGAACTAGAGGTAATGGCCACAAACTGAAGCACCAAAAGTTCCAGAGGAACTTAAGGAAAAAATTTTTAACAGTGAGGGTGACAGAGCCCTGGAACAGGCTGCCCAGAGAGGATGTGGAGTCTCCTTCTCTGGAGATCTTCAAAACCCGCTTGGATGCAGTCCTGTGCCATGTGCTTTAGGTGACCCTGCGTGTGCAGGGGGGTTGGACTAGATGATCTCTAGAGGTCCCTTCCAACCCTAAGCATTCTATGATTCTATGATTCTATGATTCTAGATTCAGGCCTGATAAGTTATAATATATATAAGGCACTGTGTTACTAACCAATTGAAGTATAAAGGGCTTTCCTTCCATTGCGACATTCTCCTGTGTACACTGATATGACGTATTGAGTAGGCTATATGGATTCAGGTCTGGCCAGTTGCTTAGAGGAATACCTAACACCAGTGCATCAAATTGATCTGCTGTCCCACAAAGCCAACAACTCTTAATTTGGGTATAATTAACAATCCGCCTAAGAAGCATAACATATCCATTAGCGTTAAAAGCAGCATCAGCTCCTATAATAGCGTTAAAAGCAACATTACCTCCTAAAATCCACAATATACAGCTAATAATAACAGTAACACCTCTTCCTCCCATGTTTGTCTTCTGCAGGCTCACACTTTCCACAGCTAGGGTATCGGCTGCTTGCCTGCTACATCTGATTTATGCGAGTCTGCTTCCAGCCAAGGTCTCACCCATTTTTTCTGGCACCCATCTGGTTCCAGCATCTGTAATGATACAAGCATACCCTTTTCCCCAGGTTATCAAGTCCAAAGGTCCCGTCCCTTTTCCCGTGTCCCAGTCTCTCAGCATCATCTTACACGGACCCGACTTTACTTCTGTCAGGGCTCCCTTTAGCCCAACCCCTGTGTTTGACCATCAGAGGGACTAGGCTATCCTGGGGTATATCCTGGTATGTGGCGTTGGACATATTTGCTGGATTCACCTGTCTGTGCCGTGGCCCAGATGGCCATAGAAAAGCAGTCGACTGACACATGGACATATTTTAGTCTGCCGAACTCTGGTATATGGGTAACCTCCATTTGCCACAGTTCCAACAGATCGGTACCTCTGGGATTCACCCCAGTCGTGCAGCCACCCGTGAATTGCTGACAATCAGGGCAAGTTTGTATAATCCCTCGTGCCGCAGCGTCTGTCAGGTTAAACTGTCGTCGTAGTGCCTTAGCACACTGATGGAAAAATTGATGGGAACGTTGAGCCTGTTGAAACTCATCTGGCGTGGGGCCCATCCATGCTGGAGCTACCAGCCGATCTGGCTGTTGGTTTCCCTCCGACAGATCACCAGGCAAATTTGTGTGAGTCCGAATATGTGTAATAAAATATGGCACCTTGCGTATGTCGAGCAATAGCCAGAGTGTTTTAAAGAGGGCAAACAGAGCTGCATTGCTAACTTCTTTCAGAATTGTGCGTTCCATGCGTTGAACAATACCTACTACATACAGGGAGTCACAGACCACATTCAGGGCCTGATCTGGCCAGCGCCGAAAAGTCATGACGACAGCACGTAATTCTAGTTGTTGAGTGGAACCACTAAAGTCCAATAGCACCACCTCCTTTCAGACGTCTCCCTCTTTCCAGGTGAATGCTGACTTCTGTGATCTCCCTCCGGCATCTGTAAACACAGTCACTCCCTTAACCGGCGTTGGGGATCGCCGAGGAGGGCGCTTCTGGAACTGTCCAAGTTTGACTGTGGCCATAAAACGATGGGGTGGCAGGTGGACTCTAACCTGCCCTGGATAGTCCAAGAGGGCAACTTGAAGTGGCACAGAGTTCTGTAAAGCCCACCGTAGGTATTCTGCAGCCAATGACACAACGATAAAACTGGGTTCAAATCCTGCTATTTCCACTGCCCGAGATCGTCCTTTCATTATCAGCTGTGCAAAAGTTTCTAAACGAGTTGTCACTGTACACTTGGGTTGAATAGGCAAAAAAAAAAAAAAATCCACTCGAGTATATGAAGGGGATCTCTATCCTCAAACCATTGCATTAATAGCAGCAGCGGGGAGTGGTTGTGGTTTAGCAAGAGCAAACCCATCAGTTCATCAGGATCCCAGCAACTGGCATATGCGGTTGATACCCTTTCGGATACCTTTTGTAGTGCTAGTTTCGCTTTGGGGGAAAGCTCATGTGGGGCATCAACTCCGCCTCCCCCAAGAAGGAGTTGTATGAGGGGTTCTATATCCACGTTGGAAATACCGCAGACCGAGCGTACCCAATTAATATCACCCAGGAGCTTCTGCACATCGTTTAGGGTAGTGACTTCTGTTCACAGAAAGAGCTTTTGTGGCCTAACAACTGTTCTGGTAATCTCCCAGCCCAGGTAGCGCCAAGCTGGCTGCCGTTGTACTTTCTCTGGCGCTATCTGTAGACCTCCCTCTTCTAGGATCTTTTCCATCTCTGTCAGCAGACTTTCTGCCTCCAGATGCTTTCTGGCTACTAAGATATCATCCATATAATGGTAGATCAGTAGTTCAGGGTGTATCTGACGGATGGAAGATAATGGCCACGAGACATAGAGCTGGCACAGGGTGGGCGAATTTTTCATACCCTGGGGAAGCACTACCCAATGATATCGCTGCATAGGGGCATGTTTGTTAAGTGAGGGTACAGAGAATGCGATTTTTTTCATGATCCTCAGGATGCAATGGTATGGTAAAGAAACAATCTTTTAAATCGATTATTAAGATGTCCCAGTCTTTTGGGATCATCACAGGCGATGGTAAGCGTTGTTGCAATGCTCCCATATCTTTCATAACTGCATTTACTTTCCGCAAATCATGCAGCAATCGCCAGTTCCCAGATTGTTTCAGGATAGTAAAGACAGGCATCCAGGGGCTAGTTGAAGGCTGTATATGGCCCTTTTCTAATTGCTCTTGTACTAATGCTTGTAAGTGAGCGACCTTTTCTGTAGACAGTGGCCACTGGTCAACCCAGACAGGTGTACTAGCTGTCCAGGATAATTTTATCACCGGTCGCTCTCTCCCAGTGACCGCCGCTAGAAAACGTGTTGATCAGTAACCAATTGCGCACCTAGCTGCCTTAGCGCGCCTCGTCCTAGCAGCGATACTGGTGCATTGGTGACGTATGGTTTAATACTGCAACATCCGCCATCTGCCATACAGCTTTGAACTAGCTCCTTACTGACACGCATTGTTTGCACTCCACCTACCCCCATAACAGGAATCAATGGAGTTTCTAATGGCCAGGTGTGAGGCCAGGCAGCCACACTGACAATCGTTACGTCCGCCCCAGTGTCCACTAACATTGAAATTGATGTCTGATGCCCACATGGGTGTTTTAATGTTACCCGTTCCATTGGTTGTTGTTTTGAGATGTCCATTGCCAGGTGTATTTCAGGGGTCCCGGTTGAGTCAAAACCCTGTTTCCTTCTGACTTTTGATGTAGATTTGGGAACGCATGCAAAAAACGGCACTAGCTGTGCGATCTTCTCCCCAGCCGGAACATGAATCAGTGGACTAGGGGTCCAGACCATCACATGAATGGTACCCATAAAGTCCGCATTGATCACGTCAGGCAATACAAAAAGGCCTTTGAGCGTAACCGATGAGCGACCTAACAGTAGTGCACTTAATCCTTTTCCCAGCGGGCTGCAAGTAGTGGATGGGAGGCATTGTACACTGGAGTCGGTGAGCATTGCGTCTACTGTGAAGGCAATGTCCACTCCAGCATTTCCTGTTGTGGCGGCGGTGATGCTATCCAAGCTCCCCGGGATCTTACTTTCATCGGCGCGCAAGATCCCAGCGCGCTCGCCTTCCCGTTTCCCAACCTGGTTCCGTTTGCATGTGCCTGGGAGCGGCACTCCTTCTTCCGGTGACCAAACCTCCCACATCTATTGCAACCTCCATTAAATGCATATCCGCCGCCCTTTTTATCGAACTGGCACTGGTCTTTGAGATGACCGGGGCGTCCGCACTTAAAGCAGCACGGGTTGTTTTTGTTAACTAAAGGTCATATGGCTGCTGCAAATGCATGTGCCACGTAATCCACCTTTTGCTCATCCAAGCCAATACGCTCACAAGCCTCCATCATTTGTGTGATCCAGGCATCCCGTGGTAGTGCTCTAAGCGCTCACTTACACTCCACAGTAGCGTTCTCAACTGCTAAAGACATCAGTATGGCTTCTCTTGCTTCTAGCGTCGGAGAGGTGCGTTCTAGGGTCTCTCGCAAGTGGTCTAAGAAGGACATATATGACTCCCCGCTTGCTTGTTTTACCTTTGTGTAAGGTGGGATCGGTTTCCCGTCCTCAGTTATAGATCGCAAAGCTTCCTTGGCTAAGTCCGCCGACATGCGTAGCACCTCAGGCAGAAGTTGTGCTTGATCTGCAGGGTTAGCAAAATTTCCAGATCCCGTTAAGACAGCAGGCCCTCCTAGGCGCAACGGATCCCCGTCACGCCGTTCCATGTTATTGAGGCCTGCAATGTCACAGTCCTGTCCAGTGGAAGCACCATAGGATTGCTTGCATAGGGGTCAAAATTACCTGCATGAGCTGGCGCAGGTCAAAAGGTGTCAGCAAGTGATTTGATAGAATTGAATTAACAATAGCCTGGGTGAAGGGACCATGTAAGCCGTATTGCTGCACCGATTTACGTGCCTCTTTCACTAAATCAAATGATAAAGGTGTCCACTGATTTGGCTGACCCTGAGGACCCGCTATTACAGGAAATGCTGACAACGCTCCTTGCCTCACTAATGACAGTCTCATCTCCCTCCAGTGACTTTGGGGATCACAATTTGCTTTTCCCTGCACCACTGTCTCCTTGGTCTCATTCGCTTTCACTTCCCCAGCCCCCTTCCGTAAGTTTTCGAGGCGATCCAACAAGTCCTGGACCCAGCCGGGCCGTTCTTCAGGCTCTCCGGGGGGGTCCGGAAGCGGGGGTGCAGACGGTGCAGGCGCGGTCGCAGGCGCAGGCGCGGACGTGGGCGGGGTCAGGGGCGGGGATGCGGACGTGGGCGGGCGGGTTGTTAATGGATCTCCAAACACCAGCGGTTTTTGGTGGCGTGACGGTCCTGTCCCTGAACTGCTCGCAAAGGCTGCCGTGGCTCCGGCAACCACTTTCTTTTCTACTTTCATATCGGATAAGGTAGATAGGACCAGCTGCCATGTAGTAGCAAGGTCCCTGGCCTGCTTATCCCCATCAGCAATATGATCCCAGAGCTGCCACCCTACATCCTGCCACGTCTCCACATCGAATGCTAGGTGGGGCTCAGCTTTGAACCCATTCTCTCTGCACCAGATCAAAAGCTTGCAGAGGGTGTGTTCATCATACTTAATTCCTCTCTTAGAGAGAATATGCAGGAGGAGCTTAACAACTGCACTTTCTTCCTTAGTTACCGACTGCCCCATCTCCTGCCCTGACTGCTCACCTCCACCAGGTGTCCGTTGCAACGAACCTTCAAATCTTCATGGATTGCCACCCAATCCGTCACGGACCTCGGTCCCGCTGAGCCGTTCCCCAGCCAGGTGCTCCCGTCGGGGTGTCCCTCTTCAAATGCGCTGAAATCGCATCACGTTGGGGTCACCATCTGCGGGAGGCCGGACACGACTCCTGAAGGCTTCAATATGAGCCTAACAGAAATCACTTTATTCGTGTTACAGCCGTCTATTTATCTACTACATTCCTGTTAAGTCATCTAGCCATGCGTACACTTACATTGCGATTGGTTGCATACTACTGTCCATGTGTCTTCTACTGTACTAGGTTGGCTGTAGATATCAAGGCACACGTTTACATGATTGGCCCGCACACAGTCCTCTATCCTGCACTGATAAGCTTGTTTACAGGTTCTTCCTCTCCTACTTCTGTGTTCTTGCAGCTGGTGACTTTCCCACGATCTTTTCACCTTGGTCTTGGTCCGGCTCATCGTATCCGTCTTCTATTGGGAAGCCTCCGTTACTTAGATATACTCCCACATACTTCCAGCCCCGCTTCCTCCTCACAGGATTGTGAACTCCAACATCTCATGGTCACTGCAGTTGAGACTGCCCCCAACCTACACATTTCCAACTAGACCATCTCTGATTGCTAGTATGAGGTCCAGCAGCACCCTTCTCTTTGTTGGCTCATCTACTGCCTGCATCAAGAAGTTATCTATCTACAATATTCTGCAGGAACCTCCTGGACTGTTTGTGCCTAGTTGTGCAATCTTCCCAGCAGACATCAGGGTGGGTAAAGTCCTCCATAAGGACCAGGGCCTGTGATCGTGAAGCTACTTGCAGCTGCCTGTAGAAGGCCTCATCCACTTCCTCTCCCTGGTCAGGTGGCCTGTAGTAAACACTCACGACAGTCTCTCCCCTGTAGACCTGCCCTTTAACCCTAACCCCCAGCATCCCTGTTGCAGATAGTTAGGGAACGGCGGCCGGAAGATATCGTGCTGTACGGAAAGATCGGGCCCCTAATAGCCAATAGCGTTTAGTTTATGATGTAAGCAGACGGATGTGACGTTGTAAACCAAGCTATATAACACCTTGTTACCCATCAATAAACGCCATTTGCCGTCCACCACATTGGTGTCAACTAGCTGATGGCCCGAGTGGCTTGGGGGTGGTCGCCGTGCCGTCCCTGAACCAGGTCGCTGCACCGTTTGAACTGCAACACATCCCTGATGCCTTCACCCTCCCCTATCGAATCTAGTTTAAAGCCCTATCAATAAGCCCTGATAGCTCATGACCAAGGACCCTCTTCCCCCTTTGAGAAAGATGAATCCCATCTGATGCCAGCATGCCTGGTGCCATGTAAGACTTCCTGTTGCCGAAAAACCCAAAGTTTTGGTGATGACACCAGCCACAGCACCACGTGTTAACAGACTGTATACTCCTGTTTCTTTACATACTGCTGTCGGCACCGAGGAGAATGGAAGAGAAGATGGCTTGAGCACTCCAATTCCTGAATATTTGTCCCAATTCATTGAAGTCCCTTTTGATTGCCCTCGGGCTACGGGTTGCCACTTCCTCTCCTCTGACAGCATACAGGTAATAGCCTGTGGGTCGAACCAATCTGGGAAGTTTCCTGGTGACATCCTTAACCGAATCCTCGAGAAGGCAGCACACTTCCCCTAGAGGAGGGTTCCTTCTACATATCGGACCCTCTGTTCCCTGTATTGAGGAATCATCCATGACTATAACTCGCCTTTTTTTCCTCCTGCAGATGGTCACAATACAGGGGATGTTGGCCTTTCTAACCCTGGCAATATCTTTGGAGGAGAGGGACTCCTGCTTTCACTATCCATTGATTGCCCTTCATCCTCCAGGGCCTTGAACCTGTTGCATAGGGGGACCTGTTAGGATGAGATGGGAGAAGAAGGATTTCTCCTGGCACCTTGAGCTTGGACTTGTGTCAGCTGGGGGATGGATATTGTATTCCTTCGTTCTTGTTGGGGACTTCCTTGTGCCTGCTCATGTTTTTCAGAGGACAGACCCTGGCACCACCAGTCTATCTCCCTCTCCGACTTTCAGATGCTCCTCAGCTTTTCTTCCTCCTTGTAGGGGGACATTGTACAGGGGGGTGCCTTTGACCGTCCTTAACCTGAACTGAAAAGGCTGACGTACAGAATCACTGAATTTCGGTAAACAACTTTTAAGGAAGTGTCTCCTGTACTTGAGGAAGTTCCTAGGACTGAGATGCTGTTTTTAAATCTTGCGGTTAGGCGCTTGGATATGGCTTAGCAACCTATGATATGTTAGCACGTTAATGCTTGTAACCAATTACTGACGCTCTGCCGAGATGTTGCTATGCTAATTGCTATATATTGTGATACGTAGCGCGAAATAAATGAAGTCAGTTCCAGCTTCTATGAAGTTGATGTCTGGCATTCCTGAACCCGCTCCAAGCTGCAACACCTCCTCTTGTAGCTCTGCTACTGTGCTGAGCAGATCTTCCACCTGCTCACATCTCACACAATTGCTATCCTTGCAGTTGTCCAAAGGAGGTGTTAAGCTTTGGTACTCCCTGCATCCTGACACCTGGACGGCTACATGCTTTACTGGAAGGTCATCCTGAGAGGTCCCTGCTTCCTTTTTGGCAAGTGCTGACACTGTCCTCCGATGAGTAATTGCCATAGTGCAGTTCTCCCAGCAGCTTGCTGCTGTGCCCTGCCTGCACGCCCTGCTTGCACATGCTGCCTGCGTAAACTGCCATGCCACACCCTGACTGATGCGCTACACACACCCTGTTTGCCTTCTCTGTTCACCCCTCTCCTGATCGCTCATGCTCCCTGGGGGCTGCTCTTGCACACACTGGGGGGGAGGGGCGGCTTGGGCCATCTTCCCTGCTGGCTCCGCCCATGCTGTGTCAGTGCCATCTGGGGCTGGGGGTGCCTCGCTCTCCCTGCTCTTGGGTCTGCGATTCACTTTGCTCCTTTTGGCCGCCAATTTATCTCCTCTCAGAAAGGTCCCCAGTGCGAGCCTCCACTGATCTGAAAAGGCAGTTTCACGGCTTTTTAAACTGCCGTCTTTGTCATGCCCTATCTCCAGGGCCTTATCTAGCCCTGTCTCTTCTGTTTTCTCTTGTCCTGTGTCTGGTGCATTCTCCAGTACAGTGTGTTGTCCAGACTCCTACCAAGTCTCTTGCACTGTCTTTTCCCCTGCTTCCACTGGTCTTATCCTTTGTTTTTCACTGTCTCCAATACATTCTCTGGTCTTGTAGTTGCCCTGTCTCTTGCTTTGTTTACAGTGCATTATCCAGTCCTGTCTCTTTCCCTTCACTTGCCCTGTCTCTGGTTCATTCTTTGGTCTTGTCTCTTGCCCTGTCTTTGACCCTCTTTCTGGCCCTGTCTTCAGCCCTGTCTCTTGCACTGACTCTTGTCTTGTCTGCATTGCATTCTTCAGTCCTGTCTCTTACCCTCTTTCTTGCCCTCTTTTCTACTTTCTCCACTGCATTCTTCAGACCTTTCTCTTGCCCTATGTTTTGCCCTCTCTCTGGTATATTTGTCCCCTGCCCTCTTTCTTGCACCTTCTCTAGTCTAGTCTCTTGCTTTGACTCTTCCCTGTGTTCAGCACATTCTCTGGTCATGACTGTCATCTTATCCAGTTCTGTCTCTGGCTTTGCTTCTTGACCCTTCTCTTGACCTGCCTATGGCACATTCCCTGGTCTTATCTTTTGGCCTTTCTATTGCTCTCTCTTGCCCTTTCCCTGTCTCTGGTCCTGTCTCTTGCTCTGTCTCTGTCACATTCCCTTCTGTTGTCTCTTATCCTGTTCCTTGCCCAGTCTCTTGCCTTGTCTCTGGCACATTCTGCTCTTTCCCTGTCTCTGGTGCATTCCCAAGTCCTTTTTCTTGCCCTGTCTCTGGCCCTTTCTCCAGCACCTTCTTGAGTCCTGTTGCTTGCCCTTTCTCTGGTGCATTGTAAGGTCCTGGCCCTTGCCCCGTCACCAATGGAGAGCAAAATTGAAAGGGCAAGAGACAGGAATGGTGAATGCAGCAGAGACAGGGTAAGAGAAAGGGCCAGAGACAGGGCACAAGGCATGGAAAGAGATGGGAATGGAGTATGCTCCTGAGACAGAGCAGGAGACAGTTCCAGAGAATGTATTGTAGAGTATGCAATTGAAAGGACAAGAGCCAAGCATGGGGATCACACTGGAGACAGAGTAAGAGACAAGGCAAAGGACAGGACTGGAGAATATGCCAGATACAAGGAAAGAGAGAGGGAAAGAGACATATAAAGGGACAGGACCAGAGAATGCACTGGATATATTTTAAGAGACAAGTCCAGACATAGGACAAGGGATGGGACTGGAGTATATATGGGAGACAGGGCAAGAGACATGGCCAAAGACAGGGCCACAGACAAGGAAGGAGATAGAGTCAGAGACTGGGCAAGTGACAGGACCAGAGATGGGGCAAGAGACATGGCAAGAGACGGGGCAACAGACAGGACAATAATGTGTGTCAGAGATGGGTCCAAGACAAAACCAGAGAATGTGCCAGAGACAGATGAGAGACAGAGAAAGAGACAGGGAAATAGACAAGGCAAAAGTCCAGAGAATGTGTCAGAGACAGGGTAATTGAAATGGCAAAAGATGTGGCAAGAGACAGAACTGGAGAATGTGCGAGAAAGAGCAAGAGACTGAGCAAGAGACAGGGACAGATATAGGGTAAGGGAAAGGACAAGAGAATAGGAGGGAGATGGGGCAAGAGCCACATGTCTTGCGAATGTGCCAGAGAAAGGGAAAGAGATAGGCCTGGAGAATGCACCAGACACAGAGCAAGATCTATGGAAATAGGGAAAGAGACAGGTCCAGAGAATGCACCAGATACAGGTCAAGAGAAAGGGCAAGAGATAGGACGAGAGACAAGGCAAGAGACAGGGACAGAGAGAAAGAGATAGAGAGAAAGAGCGCACGCAATAAACTGGACAAGAGATAGCACAACGGACAACGTAAGGGACAGGAGTGGAGAATGTGCCAGATGATAGATACAGGTCAAGAGAAAGGGAAAGAGACAGTGCCAAAGACAGGGCCAGAGATAAGACTGGGAAATGCACTGGATACAGGGCCAGAGACAAGGCAAGAGACAGAGACGGAAGTAGTGCAAGAGACAGGGTGCAGCGTATGATGAAACAGACTTCGGTATAATGTACCAAAGACCCTTTATTGATCATCAGATACAACTTATATACTGTACTGTCCTGGATATAATTCCTTATTTGCATAAAAGTATGCGAAGCGCGGTTGCTAAATAAGCCAATAGTCTAAATGATCACACGCAAGGTTATCCAATCAGCTTCTTTTTATTGCTTTGTTCCTTATCTGCTGGCAAGACATCCTGTACTGCCATCCTTGAGATTGGTTATCTGGTAACAAGGCATCCTGTACTGCTGTCCTTGAGGCGGGCCTCCACAACAGGGCAATATACAGGACCAGATAAAGGGCAAGAGATGATAGGGCAAAGGACGGGATGGGAGAATGTGCCACATAGAGGGCAAGAGACAGACAAGATCCAGGGAAATATACAGGGCAGGAGACAAGTCCAGAGAATGTGCTGGAGACAGGGTATTTGAAAGGGCACTAGACATGGCAAGAGACAGATCTAGAGAATCCCCTGGAGAAAGGACAAGAGAAAAGGTCAGAGATAAAGCAAGAGACAGGGCCTAGGAATTGGCAAGAGACGGGAGGAGAGAAGGTTCTGGAGACAGGGGTAGAGACAGAGCCAGAGAGAGGGCAGGAGACGGGGCCACATACAAGGCCAGAGACAGGGTGAGAGACAGGGAAAGAGACAGAGCAAAAGACAGGACCAGAAAATACACCGGAGAAGAGAAAGGGCCAGATACAGAGCATGGGAAAGGATCAGAGAATGTGCTGGAGATATAAGAACAGGTGAGTGATTTTGGGGTGAGTGATGGTTGCACATTTGTACATCAGAGCTAGCTAAAAACACCACACTGTAGTAGAGAATTTCCTGTACGGACATCCAAAACCTGCTTTGTAAATGTTGCATTTGAATAAA
Source organism: Tinamus guttatus (assembly GCF_059628265.1). Classification (NCBI taxonomy): domain Eukaryota; kingdom Metazoa; phylum Chordata; class Aves; order Tinamiformes; family Tinamidae; genus Tinamus; species Tinamus guttatus. Next base: position 323,356 of record NW_028288856.1, read on the forward strand.
TCGTGCTATTTGTGACCTCGACTACTTGTTTGGTAGGCAATCGGACCTACAGTTGACAGACTGTTCGTGAATCCGATACTGCCAGAGTCAGGCCTATAGCTGCCACAGTATTTGGTATCCCTATTAAGACATGAGTCCAGCTGCCCCCGGTCCCTCTAACCTTTGAGAAACAGCTGGAACGCAAGGTGATTCATCTCTTACCAAATTTTCCCTCCCCTTCAAACCACAACAATATGTAACAACTTATTATCACTTAAAAGTTGTAACAAAACACAGCTTGAGGTTCCTTCTTCTGCTCCCAGCCAAGAGGCACCTTATTGCTAGCAATAAAACTTTAAAAACTTAGAAATCTGACTCCTGCTGCTCATTACTGGTGCCTGTGGACAAGCAAAAGAGAACAGTTAATTTTAACAACGAAGGGCATGCATGGTGTTAAGGATGTCAGGAAGGTACTTCAGGAGAGAAACTTTTGAACTTTGTCAGACATTATATAATTAAGACCACAGTTGTAAATATTATTGCCGGCTCTGCTTGTCTTGAGACTGTGCAGTTAACCTGGAGACAAGGATAAGGTGTCCTAGCTGCAGCCTGCTGCGCAGGTTTGGGGAATGTTTACAGAGGCTCAAGACTCTGGCTATTAAAAAACACAATGATTGTCTGGCTATGATATTCTGTGAGAAGTGCAAGGCCTCTGTGGAAAAGCATCACAAATGCATAGACTGACAGGGCAGAATGTGCTATGAGTGGATTGTAACATAAATCAACAACAATGCTTCATGCCTGTGATCAAAAATCCAGAAGCAGGGTAGAGCTATATTTTCTGAGACATGCAATCTATGCAGGAAACCCAAGACACATATCCCAAACTACATTTTTTTTGCCATGGAGTTAGCATTGGATGCCCCTTGGGATGAAGAAGGGGTGGGAAAGAAAACTAAAGGAGAGTGAGAGTTTAAAGGGGACATGTCTTAAGGACTATTTATTTATGAACATGAAGTTTTGGGTCTAAACTTTTCTAATGTATAACAGCAGAGGCTATTGTTGTCTGAAAAGCGCTTTTGTTGTCTGGTGTGCAATGAGCCAATAATCACACACTCAGGAGAGACAATTGGTTGCTTATTTTGGAGTTGTGCAAGGCCAGGTGCTTGGTGGTTTACCGCAAACTGAGCACACACTCCCAACTTTCCAAACCATATTTACACACTCAGTAACTTCCCAAGTACATCTCTCTTGCATTGATTGGTTAGTAATTTATATGCAATTATAATATTGCTTATTCATCATGTCCACTATTACGCATGCTTGGGGGAAGGGTCTTCACCTGGGCAAGGGTCTTTTTGACCTATAGGCATGATTTTTAATATTATAGTGAAGGCAGTTCACTTAAGGATACATGGACCATGGATACGTTTTCCTGCCAAGTTTGCAACATGTAAAAAACATCTTGATTTTAATGAGCAGTTCCAGGTTGTCCTTGGTTAAAGAATGCTAACTGTCTGTTCTACTGATAAGTTTTCTCCCATCCTACCAAGATACAGGAGACATCTGCTTAGTTTAAACAGTGTAAATCATCCTTCAACACTATGATGGCTACTTTGTTATTAGTCAGCTTCTGAAGGAAAAAAAATGGATGCGCAATTAATCACCCAAGGTGGTAAACTTTTGTGCATAGAAGTCTCTGGCATGAGTAGACATTCAGACTCATTCATTTTTGACCCATGAAACTAAGTGGCCTTCCCCAAGCTTTGGGTATCAAGGGCTGCACAGGTTATTTCCCCCATTTTTTCCAATACTGCTGAAAATCAAAGTTATATAGTTATGTAGATGGGTGCTCATCAACAAACAGAAAGAAGACTGGCACCCTGCATTACTATTGGTGCAGACTCAGGAGCATGATGTCCCACTGCCTGTAGAGTAACCTGTCCTTCCTGGAGTTGTTTAGAGATCCTCCTCCTGGCAGAGTAAAGCAATGAACTGCAGTGCTTCTCATGACCTGATAAAGGCCATTTCTGAAATTGTCCTGAATACCTTGAAAGAGAACATTCCTTTAACAACCCACCAGATATGGATGCTGAAAAAGGGCTGCAAAATCATTTAAAGCCTGAATAGTAAAAGTGCGTCCTTCAAAAGAAAGAAGATACTGGTGAAGCCAGACAGCAGGTTTATTACTTGTAAGTTTTGCTCTTTCACTTATCACGGGGCTTTTGGTAAAGCAGTGATGGAATATGCAGAAAAGAATTAATCTTGTGCCTGTAAAACAGCTGGAGTAGCTAAGGGTGCTGCCATTACTCAGGGAAGATATTAGGTCTTATACAGTTCACTCTTTGGATGCTGAAATGAGGGACATTCTCCAGAAACCAGGCTTGACAGCATATGAAAAAGCTATGGTGTATACCAACACTCTTTAAAAGTACTTGTCACACATGATGCAGAACAATCAGGAAAGAAGGAAAATATCTCTTGTTTTGCTGGAACAAAATGAGTCAGAGGCAAAAAAGCCTGTGAGAGTCCAGTATTCTCTGACCAGGTTCTTTCTGATATTCCACACACATGGAGAGTGTAATGTGTAATATAAAGGTTTACTTTGAAGATATTTGATATTAAACAGGATTCTTGATTTAGCAGAGTGATTCAGCAGTGTACTGAAATCACATATGAACACTTAATAGAGTTCAATGACCATAATAACATGATTGGCATTACCGGCCTCTAATATGCTCACTGTCACAACGCTGGGAATATGCCGGGAATATGTGGGTTGAAGCCAGCTCAAGCCCCTTGTTCTCTTTAAAATTCCCTTGGTAGTTGTTCAGGTTTTATACCCTATGTTGGGCTGAGCCATGTATCCATTTCCCTCATGCTGGTCTGGCTAATCTAAGGGAGACATTCACGTGAGTTTGGTCAACTCAAGAGGAAACATTTACACCAATCAAAGCACTCAACACTTACAGCTGCTTATCTAACAGGAAGGTCATCCTCTGGTGCCCTGTGTGTTGAGATAAAATCAGTTCTCTGATCACAGCTGTGATTTATGAGTTACATCATACATGATTCCTGAGCTTTCAGGGGCACCTTGTACTTGCCTATCTCTTCTGAGCCTTCTTCCATTGTAGGGGCTGTTGGTCACTCACACACCCACCCTCTAGTTCTATGCATGTTCTTGCATTCTCTTGCATTCTCTTGATGCCTGCTTTTTGTCCCTCTGTATTCCCCTCCTATACCCTGCTTCTTGTCCACCCACTCTCTCTCTGTTCCTGCCTGTTTTCACTCTCCATGCCTGCTCTCTCTGCTCATTCACTCTTTTTTTGTCTGCTCTCACTGTCTGCCCTCTTTCTCTCTGGGCCCATCCTTGCTCTTTCTCTATTCCCCCTGCCCCTTACTCTCTCTGGGCCCCCCCGCTTGCTGTCTGTGCCAGCTTTTTATCTCTTTATGGCTCTGTGTCCCCCCATCTCTCTTTTTTTGCCTGCCCACTCCATCTCTCTTTGTGCCTGTTCTCACTCTATGTCTGCTCTCTTTCTGCCCACTCAATCTCTCTCTCTCTCTGTGTGTCCCCCAAGCTTTCTCTCCCTGTGCACACCCTCTCCCTCTCTCTCTCTCCTTGCCTTCATTCCATCTCTGTCCCCACCCTCTCTCTTGATCTCTGTGCATGCTCTTAATCTGTGCCCCCCCTCCCTTTCAGGGCCTGTCCATGCTCAATCTCTCTCTCTGCACCCCCCCACCATTCCCTCCTATCTCTCTTCCCCCATCTCTGCCCACCTTTGCTCTTTCTCTGTGCCAAATCTGTCTAGTTTATGGAATGTTACTCCAAGTGTTATTGAAGTATTAAATGATCAAAACATATGTCATGTGACAACAGAAAATGTTGCCAGGTCCAAAATTTATATCCTATTTGAAGTGAATAGCACTGACAGTGAATATACATGCATCCCAAACCATTGTCATATACTCGTGTCTCATTACCATAGGTACATTGCCAAATGCAGGTACCAGATGAGTGTTTCATACTGCATAATTCTGGAGCTCTAAGCATGGTAGGACAGGTCCATCCTTGACTGCATAGCCAGTAGCTACAGTGCTTACTAGTTTCATAAGCGTCATTAGTATTACGGTGCAAATGGTCTCCTGCCACTGTAGGCACCCTCATATTTTCATTAAAGACTTTAGGAATTCAGCAAATTGGCCTAGGGGTGTGGGAGCATTGAAGGAGCAGGGGCTTAAGGTTTAGGACCAGAAGCCAGAAGCCATTTTATTGAGCATCAGACCAAACTTATATATTCTCTACGTGAGCATGCACTGTCCACGCACTGTCCACGCGCTCCCTCCCCCTGCCTCCAGCCAATTCCTTGACTCTATTGCTATCTGGGTCCAATCCTGCTACCGGACAGTAGGTAACCAACCAGAGACCGGTGCACCCAGCCTGTGTTTTAGGTTTCTCTATCTGCTAATCTGTTATTCCTAACTTTCACAGTTTCTCACTCCTAACTTTCACCGTTCCCACAGCTTCCCACAGTTTCTCATGGTTTTTCAGTTTCCCACATAGGAGTATTATTTTTGTATATGTCCCTAATCTGTCCACTCCCTAGCAATTGGAATATTAGTTCTTTTGTGTCTATATTATAATAAGGGCCTTCAATAGTTTTAAGCCATCCTCCTTTGAATTTATCTTTCACTAGGTCAGGGAACATTCCTTCCAATGTTTGTCCTTGACTACTTTCAATGGCTACCCAAATCTGATTGATTTGGTATATACTCATTAACTGAAATACAATACAACACAGAATAAAGCAGAACCAACTTCTTGTGATATACTCTTGGTAGTTAGCAATTGGGACCACAGTGACACATTAGTGTGTTGCCAGAGGTGCCAAGTACATTGCCAATTTTGTACTGAAGTCTGTAAAGCCACATTGCAGTCGTTCTGGTTACACCAACTTTGGTTTCTCCCAATAGTCACTATTTGTTTGCTAGGGGTTTCAATATCAAATTAATTCAATATTCCTGTTCCTGTACCAATTCCATCTAACAGAGTTTGAATAACATCTCTTTTAATTTTATGTCCTACTGGTCTGTGATTTTGTAAACACCAATCAGAGAGAGGGTTACTAAAATTAGCACAAGTCTTTTTACATGCACTAGTGCATACATTGGTCAGGTCCAAATGTACATTCATTGTCATTAATTTTGGAGCCATCATCATAGGCTCTTGTCCAGTATGCAGTTGCATTAAGTGGGGGGTACTTTGTTTTGGGATGTTTTATAAGATATTCAATCATCAGAAACAAGTGGTACTCTCATTCTGTCCATTCACATTGACTTGCCCATTGGTTATTACTGGTGTTTACAGAAAAGTTGCCATATATTATGTTGCGTTCATTGTTATACTGAGGGTGCACTTCTTATGGGCCACTAATGTATGATTGGTTGCCTTACATGTCTGTAGTTACCCATTTTACTGTTAAAGCCACAAACAGCTTCCCATCCAGTGTTATTACAAATAGTTAAATCTAGATTAACCATAGGTTCTAGGATTAGTGTAACATTATTGTCTACTATCAGTCCTTGACCTCGTGCTATTAAAGATGGTATTCCTCCTGTAACTCTAGTTCTAAAGATGGGTCTTGAATTAGCTTTAATGCCCAAGTTGTTCCATGGGCAACGTGAAAAGGCAGAGCCTATTAGAGACAGGGTGCACATTTCAGTTATCAGTGTTTCCAGGGTGACAAGGTAACACCACATTTTTCTGCAAGGGAAGACACTTAGGTCTTGGGCATAACCCAAGCCTCAGTTATGGTTAACTTACTCCCTTTGCTGTCTCCAGCATTCCATACTCCTTTTCCTTTGTAAAACAACAGCATCACCCAGATTAATGCCTGAGTGGGGTGCTTAACCACAACCTCACCTCTGGGATTTCAATGGGATTTTACTTCTGTTTCAGCAGGAAAGTGTGTGACTACTGACATGAATCCCTTATCTATGGGACTTCCCATGGGAGTCTGTCGCTTGTTTAGCTAATGCACAACCTTCCACAAATGGGATCCCCATTTAGATGTATTCATAGATTCACACTTGTGTAGCTGTTGTTTTACTAATCCATTGCACCTTTCTACTATCCCATTACTTGAAGTCGGTAAGGGAGGCAGAAAGTCCATTTTACTCGATTTCGGGCACACCAAGTTTTCACTTTATTCTTAAAATGTGATCCATTATCAGATTGTATTTCTCAGGGCAAGGGAAAAGTGGCAAAGCACCAGTTTAAGCCAGCTACAGTCGATAAACCAGTTGCAGTTCAGGTGGGATGCACATTCCCTATACCACTAATTATTTCTACTCTGATGAGGATGTATTTCCAGCCTTCAGATGTTCTCTTTAAGGGGCCAATATAATCAACTTACCAGGCTTCTCACAGTAGTTTACCTTCCCTGAGATTGGCAAGTTGTTGTCCCCTTGACATGTGCTGTACCAATGTTTGATAAAAAAGGCACAATTTGCTTTGCTAGAGCTTTTGTCACAGGCCATCCTCTCCTTGCAGCCTGTTGAAATAGGTCATAATTCTCAGTGTGTCCTAGCTGTAGGTGTAACCATTTACCTAGCCATTTGGTCTCAGCATTTTGTAATACATTTACTCTAGCCAAGTGATCAGCCATCTGATTCCATTTTGTCTCAGGTTTTTTAGACTGTTGGTGTGCAGATGCTGGAATGAGACCACAGGAACTCTGTTAAAGAGTTAAGCAGAACCAAGGACAGAGAAAGAGGAGGTGTCAAGACAGAGTGTTGTAAGTCAGCACAGCTGAGAATAACCAGTTTTAGAGGGACGATAAGGGAAGCACAAACCCTCTGAGGAACTTGATGAGCTGACAAAACAAGGTTGGCATTCAACTTAGGATGACCTATAGCTCATGAAAGTTTATTAACATATGTGTTGAAAATGTTGCAGTTTGAAAGCCGCAGTGGTAGTGGTGGTGGGGGGGGAAGGAGATATCAAAAAAAAGTATCGGATTCACAAACAGTCTGTGGACTGTAGGTCCGATCGCCTTCCTAAGAGCGAATCGAGTTCCCAAATAGCGTGATCCACTATAAGCTCGACCCTGGCAGTATCGGATTCACGAGCAGTCCGTGGACCGTAGGTCCGATCGCCTTCCTAAGAGCGAATCGAGTTCCCAAATAGTGTAATCAACTATAAGCTCGACTCTGGCAGTATCGGATTCACGAACAGTCTGTCAACTGTAGGTCCGATCGCCTCCCCCCAAACAAGTAGTCAAGTTCACAAACAGTATGATTTATTCAAATGCAACATTTACAAAGCAGGTTTCGGATGTCAGTACAGGAAATTCTCTACTAGAGCGTGGGATTTTTAGCTAGCTCTGATGTACAAATGTGCAATCATCACTCACCGCAGAAGATGGGAGAGGGCTCTCAGTCTCGAGTCTCCTCAGGCAGCGTCCCAGCGCGAGGGGAGGAAAGGGGGATCAGCCTGTCGACTGACCCAGGAGTTACGATGGTTTCTTCCCCCTCGCTTCTTAGTCTCCTCAGGCAGCGTCTCGACCTGAGGGGAGGGAAGGGGGATCAGCCTGTTGACTGACCCAAGAGTTACGATGGTTTCTTCCCCCCCAGACTTTTCATCCTTAGTTCACCTTTTATACTTTTATTTACATTCAGGTGGAGCTTGAGTGACTAGAGTCATACTTAATATTGTTATTGATTGGTGAAAAAGTTTCTCGCTTTCATTTAAAGGTACAGTCAACCGAAAATCTAGAGCGCATGCTCAGTGAGGGGTGGTCGTACCTCGGGGGCGGGTAACTTTTGGGATGGAGGTATGGTTTTCACATTATAATGAGCAAAGTTCAAGCAAAGTTCATCATTTGCCACTTTTGCTGGCTCAGCACCGGACTTGTTATCGTATATCTCTCATTAGACAGCCACTGTGCGGCTTATCAGCAGCCCAGCACAGGGAGTGCAACAACAGAGTTTGGCCGCGGAGCCTTCACCCCGCTCCATCCTCCGTTACTCCCTTTTGCAGCTGCGAGGAGGGCAGATTGCGTTGCCCAGGGAACCGTGGAGGAGCAGAGTCCGTGCGTACCAACCATCCTGGAAGTGGCAACTGTGTAGCACCCCAAGCAGGCCTCTGTAATGCCAGAGCTGTGTTAGGCCCTAGTTTTCCTCTCAGTTCCTGCTTTCAAACAATTCTTCCACAAACACTTCTTCCACACTATCCACCCCGTGACTATAGTCACTCAAGCTTCACATGAAGTTGTTTAGGTGTTAATATTACATGCCCTAAACATGATGCAGTTAAGCGAGTGATTGCACATTGGTACATTAGATGGGGGAAGTTACAGAAAAGCCAGGGAGTCTAGTTCTACAAATATATATATATACAGAAAATATTGCAGTTACAATAGTAAGTAATGCTTATAACAAACTTTGTATCCACCCCGTGACTCCAGTTACCATTGTATATTGAAATTTAGTCTCAAATTAGAGTCTTAGTACTTGGGACATCAATTGGGTCATCCACCTGTAAAGGGGTATAAGCGGTGAACTGAATCATCTTTACGTTAATAGCTTTCATTATAGTAGATTTTACACAGGATATTGTTATACTTAGGATAATTATCATCACAATGAACATCACCACATATTCTATCAAACTTTGGATCCAACGAGTGACACCAAAGCCAAACCAACTAAACACCTTCGCCAGCCAGGTAGTGTTCATTGATTCCCGGAGTTCATGGGTGTCTTTCGCCACCTGTCGTATCTTCTCTAATTGGATATCAAGGTCCTGTGTAACATTAGGGATATAAATGCAGCAGTCGGTACTGGAGAGGTTTAGGTAGCCACAAAGTCCATTTTGGTGTAACAGCATCAAGTCCAGTGCCATCCGGTTCTGAAGAGTCTTGTTTTTTGATGTGGCTTGTAATTGACGATTGACTAGTATCAGTGGCATTAGCTAATTTTTCTACTTGATAGGCTAGCTTACTTAACCATAATCACATTTGCAAGACCAAATCCAAAAAAAAAAAAAAAAAAAAAAAAGAGTCCTTCCATCTAAGACAGATCCTGGGAAGAGCCTGAAAACTAAACTTTGGTTTCTTCTTTCTTATGTTCCACAGAGCCCTTTTTTTTTTTTTCTCTTTGATGCCAATACATCTCCTCCCCAAACATCTTTTAACATGCACATACCTTCTCCAACATTCTGTAACACATCTAACCATACCTGTGCTAAATATTTAGCCCTCCTTTATTATTTACTGTGTGCAAACTGGAGCTCCCAGGACCCAGGTCATGATGGGAAGACTCTGGTTTCTTCTCAGTCCTGCCATCCCTCTACATGTCCTGACAGTTCTATTTTTACTGGTTTTGCTTGAGCCATTCAGTGGGGTCAGAGAAGATCCCTGCTCCACATGGGGCACAATGTTGGGAGGCCCAAGATACACTGGCGTTCAGGTAATCCAGCCCATAAGGTGGTATACATATTGCCATCACTGCAGGCCCAGATCAAACCAGCCGGAGCGTCACCAGAAGCTATATGGCAATCATTACGAAGCACAAAGTCTTCACTTACTGATTTATATTTTATGCTGTGATTATGGCACAGACAGCCCATTTTTAGGGAAATGTAAACTGGCCAATAGTGTCTCACCCAATCGTGTTGTTCCCAATTGGAGCAATTTATCACATTTTGGCAATACCACAATGCTGGCTTGTTTGATACTGAGCCAAAAGAAAATCCTGGGCCAAATGGTACTACAGATTTGGGTAGAGGCAAGCAAGCAGTAATACTAGATTCATTGAGAGCAGTTGCAAACCCCTTTATTAAAGTTTAGGGCTAAGTTATCCTTCAAACCATGGGTGGCAGAGTCAGGGACAGATAAGGTTTGTGCGTTGTCACTATGAGTATCTCCTTGATTCCAGTGCACTAAACATACCAAGCCAAAGCATATCTTCCCAACGCAAGTTGGAAATATAATATTTGCTAATCCTAACTACAGCTCTATAACCCTATTACAAATATCTGATTTACAAATATCAAAACAACACTATGCATGAAACTAACAATCCTGATGGATACTCAAGATAGGAGAGTCCTTGGTTCCAGGTACAATTGTCCAGCATTCCGGGTTTTTCACATCCTGGAAAACAAAAGGAAGAATGCTTGGTCTCTGCCTTGACCGGCATAAATTGGATTGTTATTGATTTTGCAAGCATAAACAAGCAATTATATTTGGTCAGAAGTCGGGAATGATCCACTGACTGCTTATGCGGTGTGTCTTCCCACTAGCATCAGTGGCTTCCCAGGCACGTAGTCCTCGAGGTTTAGCCAAAATTAAAGGAACAACCCCAATAGAGGGCAATTTTGCCATCACGGGCTGTCCCACCTGCATTTGAATAGGTGTATGCTTTTGTGACTCTGAGGGCTCTGATAAGGTGGGAGCAGGTGGTCCTGTGGGACAGAAAGCTTGTATTTTGGGGCTTCCATAAGTTCCCCATCTGTTATTTACTGTGTAGACTGCTTGGGATAGCCGCAGATCCCAGTTAGGCTGTGACACTTTTGCATGTTTCTTAATCATGCCATTGACTCTTTCCACTACACCATTAGCTTGGGGATAATAGGGAGTGTGAAACACCCATTTTATTCCTTCTTGTTTTGCCCAATCTTGCACTACAGTAGCAGTGAAGTGACTGCCATTATCACTTTGTAGGCACTCTGGTGCTGGGAGGCTACTAAACCAGTCCTGCAGGATTTTCACAGTATTCTCACCAGTGGCTGCACTTACTGCCGTGGCCATGGTTAGTCTGGATACTACTTCCACGCCTACCAGGATGTATTTTCGACCACGAGCAGGTCTTAATGGTCCTACATAATCGATTTGCCAGGTGCTCCATAAGACTTTGTTTCTTTGAATGTGCTGAGGGGGAGCTTGATTAGGATGATTCATTTTCAGTCGGAGTTGGCATTGAGGGCAAGCTGATATGATTTCACTAACTAATGCTACTGACACAGGCCATCCCCGTGCCACACATTCGTGATATAGATCATTTTTCCCCGAATGTCCCCTTTTTACATGCAACCATTCGATTAGCCTTTGCCACTCATCTCCTTCAGCAGCTACTGTTTGCACTTGCGCTAACCTATCGACTTCCTCATTCCACTTTGTTGCGGGTGCACTAGTTTTTGCATGTGCCTTTACCCATCCTATTTCTAAAGGTCGGTGTCTGCTTGCTTCCAAAAGTCTCTGCCAGTCACTTGTCCTCCACACTGGTACACGATTTACCTCCCAATTATTTGCTTCCCATTGACATATCCATTCTGTTGCTCCCTTAAATGTGGCATAGGAATCAGTAGAAATTACCTCAGCTCCATTTTCCACAGCTAACAGCAGGGCTCGGAGTTCCCCGACCTGGGCGCTACCGTCACCCTCCTCAGTTACTGACCGTCCTGAGCTTATTTCCAGGGCTGCTGCCTTATAATTCCACCCCGTGCTTGTTCTTCGGGCAGAGGCATCAGTAAACCACACTCCATCCTTTTTAGAGGATACAGTGAATTCTGGAGCTACCTTAATAGGTGAAGGCTTATAAGGAAGACATAATGTTGTAATGTCTGAGCTTACTGGCTGTTGTAATTTGGAGGTCTTAGTTGGTCCTTCTTTTAGTGCTAGCAAGTGGCTTATTCCTTCTAGATAAGCATACCATTTGCGGATCGTTCCCTTCTGTGCGACACCTTCAGGAGGGGGGGCGCCTTTAAGAATAGGGCTTAACAATGGAAAAGGCCCCTGAACGATGATATCCTGTGAGGTTCGTAGTTTTTCTGCCTCTTTCACTGCACGAACTAAGGAGAGAAGTCCCTTTTCCCACTCAGAATAACGCTGCTCTGTCTCTTTAAAGGAGGTAGACAAGAAAAGCAGGGGTCGCGAAGGACCTGAAGCTCCTTTTTGAAAGATGCCGCAATAGGAGGCATGTTCAGAGAAACCCCATTCAGCCCGAAAAGGGTCCACTGGATTTAGGGGGCCTAACCTCTGATTGATAACTAATTCATCCTTTAGGGTTTTAACAGCTTCTGCATGGATCGGAGTCCAATCCCACGGTTTGTTCTTTCTCAGCAAATCATACAGAGGACGGGCAATTACAGAGAACCCAGGAACATGTTTCCTCCAATATCCTAGTGTTCCCATTAGTTGTTGTAGTTCCTTCTTGTTTTGGGGTAGGCGTCCCTTTTCGATCTCTGTTAATGTATCGTCGGGCACAGCTACAGCTCCTGATACCCACAAAGCCCCCAGGAATTTAACTTCTTGTGCTGGACCTTGACATTTGGATGGTGGTACCTCCATGTCATGGTCTGTTAATAGTTGCCAAACAGTTTGAGCAGTTTCTCGTACACATTCTTTGTTGTTTCCACCTATTAGTATATCATCTATATATTGATAAATGCATATTTCAGGGGGTTTCTTTACTGTGGCTAGAAGCTTTGCGAGCGCATTATGTGCAATAGTGGGTGAGTGTTTATATCCCTGTGGCAATCGATTAAAGGTGTATTGTACACCATCCCATGTAAATGCAAACTGTGGCTTATCTTTATCTTCTAAGGGTACCATAAAGAACATATCTTTGATATCTAGGGTGGCCATCCAGGGGTGTGCAGCTGATCGTATAGCCATGACAATCTCAGCTATGCTAGGGACTGCAGCTGTTAGTGGGCCGGTGTTATGATTAAGTTTTCGGTAATCAATTGTCATTCTCCACTTGCCATCTGGCTTCTTGACAGGCCACACCGGGGAGTTATATGGAGAATGGGTTCGGCCAATTATGCCTCGCTTTTCTAAGTCCACAATTACTTCAGTTATTCCTTTCTTTGCAGCTGCAGGCAAAGGGTACTGGGGAACATTGGTCACATGAGATGGGGGCAGGGCATGGGTTACTTCCAGCACTCCTACCGTTAGGCTTTCCTGCTCGTTTCCTCCAAAATTCCAAACACTACCATTAGGCAGGTACCATCCCTTTCCTCTAAGCACATCGTATCCTAGAATGTTCCCAGGGTGTGAACTTAGTACCACATCCACAGCTGTCATCCTCTTTTCCCCAGGCAACCATAATTGGGTCCTAGCAAGTGGGCATTTTTCTTTAGCACCTGTTACTCCACTAATCACAATAAATTTTTGAGAGGGTTTAATTCCTAATGATTCTGCTTGCAACTTGTTCAGAACACTAATCTGTGCTCCAGTATCAATCAAAAATTCTAGACTAAGTTTTTTTGGACCAACAGGAATTGATATATAGGGTTCTTTGTTTTTGCACCATTGAAAAATATGTATCATGCGGGTTGGGCGGCCCAAATCCCAATCCGCATTGCTTAGTTTTTTTGATCTCCTAAACTCTTCACTTAGAGGCGCAAAGGGATTGTTTGTTCTGTCAGAGGCGGGGGGAGAGGGGGAGTTCTTGTCTTGTCTGCTTGGAGGAGGAGATTCAGTTGCTCTGCGTTCCAGGATTTCAACCAATTTTCTGATGCAGCTAGTGGATTGCCCCTGCAGCATAGCGCGGGGCACTCCTAAAGCTAATGCTTGTCGCCATAAATCATTGCGCAGAGGGCTGTTAATTTGATTTACTGATGCTGGCAGACCCTGAAAGGGTTCCAGTTCATGTTTCGGGTATGGTCGACCCTCCAATTTTCTTGTGTGAAATACCTTCCTAGCTCTCCCTGATTGTTCTGATAGAGGCTCAGGGTCTGACCATGCCATCTCTCGTCCATAACTCACCATGTCATGTAACAGCTCTGCCCAAGTAGGGACGTGTGCAGGGGGGGCGTGAAGGTTCTGATCATTATGCTGTTGGGCCCGAATGACCCTTTCCTTTAAATTTTGCATATATATCTTTGCTGTGTCAGGCAGACCCTTAATAAGGGGCCTTAGGTGGACTGGGTCTACCGGAGCCATTAACGGAACATCAAAGCGTCCTCGGTCATACATTGCCTGAATACAAGCAGCTTTCTGCATTGCCTCTGATAAGCCAGACAGTCCCCTAACTTTGATTATTAGTGGCTCGTCTCTTTCTCTGGGGTCTATTGCCCCTGCCCAGTAAGCAACTCGAGCAGTAATAGATCGATTATCATCTGGGAACCCCTCATCTAGAAACACTCCTGGTCCCCAGAAGCCTAAAGATTCTTCTCTGTCTAACAATATTCTGTCGCCACCTGAAAGGGAAACTCTCCACAAGTATTCAGTTTCGGTTTCCCCAGGCTTTCTTGAAAATTTAGTCTGCAGTTCTCCTAATTCTGAACCTGAATAAGGAGTAGTCCGAACTGTGGTGCGGGGATTCCGACCTCGGGGACCTTCAGATGTTTCGGTCTTTATCAGCGGCCGAACAGCCACTAATTCTGAGGATTCTTCTTGTATCTCTTTATCTGGATCTCCCCATATGTCCCCGTCCCAGTCCTCAGGCTCAGTGTTAGTAATTAACTTTCTGATTTGCCGCATATTAGGGGGTCGGGGTGCCTGCATCAGCATTGTTTCAATTTGCTGCTCCAGTAACTGGGTACGTCTCTTTTCCTTCTCTAATTCATACTGCAAATGTTGAATTTCTGAATTCTTACTTTGATAATCTAATTTCAATTTCTGAAATATTTTATAGTCCTTCTGCGCCTGAATTAAGCAACCGCCCAGAATAGCACAAATAACACCCTTGCCTCTGCCGTCCTTAAACTTAGCATGGCATTCCTCCATTCTTTGCAAAACCTTTTCAGGATCTGACCAATTATCTCTGGCCCAATCTTCCCCACCTTCTGAGGGACCACATTTCTGTCTCCGTAGGAATTCCTTTATCGACATCCTGCCGACTACGCCAATTTTGTGTTGAAAATGTTGCAGTTTGAAAGCCGCAGTGGTAGTGGTGGTGGGGGGGGAAGGAGATATCAAAAAAAAGTATCGGATTCACAAACAGTCTGTGGACTGTAGGTCCGATCGCCTTCCTAAGAGCGAATCGAGTTCCCAAATAGCGTGATCCACTATAAGCTCGACCCTGGCAGTATCGGATTCACGAACAGTCCGTGGACCGTAGGTCCGATCGCCTTCCTAGGAGCGAATCGAGTTCCCAAATAGTGTAATCAACTATAAGCTCGACTCTGGCAGTATGGGATTCACGAACAGTCTGTCAACTGTAGGTCCGATCGCCTCCCCCCAAACAAGTAGTCAAGTTCACAAACAGTATGATTTATTCAAATGCAACATTTACAAAGCAGGTTTCGGATGTCAGTACAGGAAATTCTCTACTAGAGCGTGGGATTTTTAGCTAGCTCTGATGTACAAATGTGCAATCATCACTCACCGCAGAAGATGGGAGAGGGCTCTCAGTCTCGAGTCTCCTCAGGCAGCGTCCCAGCGCGAGGGGAGGAAAGGGGGATCAGCCTGTCGACTGACCCAGGAGTTACGATGGTTTCTTCCCCCTCGCTTCTTAGTCTCCTCAGGCAGCGTCTCGACCTGAGGGGAGGGAAGGGGGCTCAGCCTGTTGACTGACCCAAGAGTTACGATGGTTTCTTCCCCCCCAGACTTTTCATCCTTAGTTCACCTTTTATACTTTTATTTACATTCAGGTGGAGCTTGAGTGACTAGAGTCATACTTAATATTGTTATTGATTGGTGAAAAAGTTTCTCGCTTTCATTTAAAGGTACAGTCAACCGAAAATCTAGAGCGCATGCTCAGTGAGGGGTGGTCGTACCTCGGGGGCGGGTAACTTTTGGGATGGAGGTATGGTTTTCACATTATAATGAGCAAAGTTCAAGCAAAGTTCATCATTTGCCACTTTTGCTGGCTCAGCACCGGACTTGTTATCGTATATCTCTCATTAGACAGCCACTGTGCGGCTTAGCAGCAGCCCAGCACAGGGAGTGCAACAGAGTTTGGCCGCGGAGCCTTCACCCCGCTCCATCCTCCGTTACTCCCTTTTGCAGCTGCGAGGAGGGCAGATTGCATTGCCCAGGGAACCGTGGAGGAGCAGAGTCCGTGCGTACCAACCATCCTGGAAGTGGCAACTGTGTAGCACCCCAAGCAGGCCTCTGTAATGCCAGAGCTGTGTTAGGCCCTAGTTTTCCTCTCAGTTCCTGCTTTCAAACAATTCTTCCACAAACACTTCTTCCACACTATATTAACTTTCGCTCCCCTATCTGAATAATGAAATGGTAATATGATAATAAGGTTAGCGCCCCCAGCCCCGCTCTCTATAGTAATTAGCCAATGCATTATAGCGCAAGCACAAAACTGATATGTGACACAATCAGAATGTAACCAATGAAAAGATTTGTGTAAAGTATTTCCAGAAAGTGCATAAATAAATACTGAATGGGGGTAAGAGAAGGCATGCTAACTTTGTGGAGTTACTACCTAGCACCCATCTCTGCACAGAAATGGAATAAACCAACATTTCAGCTCTGGGTGTGTCTCTCTGCGAGGATACAAGTCAGTACGGCTCTCAATCCAACTCCTCCCCCCAGAACATTTGGTCCACTCACGAGGGAAGGTAGAGGGGGGAAAGGAGGGGGTGAGTCGGGGGGCAGGAGGGTGGAGGGTGGGTTGCCTAAGTTTTTGAGAAATCCTGTTTTTGCCATCTCAGGGATTATTTTGATTCTTGGCCCCTCCATTTCAACACCGTCTCCCAATCCTCCTTCTCCCCCGGAACATCTGATCCGCTTACAGTGGTGGGGCAGGAAATGAATGGCGGGGGGGAAGGAAGGTGGCGGGGGGGGCTTAATTTTCGAGAAATCCTCCCCCGGAATCCCATTCAAGTATTCCTCGATGGTTTAATACCAACCCTTCCCTAGCAGGGAAGAGACTAGAGTTCGCTCCAGATTCATATGCTACAGTCGAGGTGGCTACTGCACGATTCACACAGGGTATCCCTCTCATCAAGGTAAGGGGCGTCCACTCTTTGGTCAACCCTGTATTGTTGAGCATTCTGATTGATTGGATCATCTGGACCTTCCCTGGTCGCAGCACCCCAGCAGCTTCAAGAGTCTGGTGTATGGCTTGATGGCAGTCAGTCACAAGTTTTCCCTTGACAGGCTGCTCACTCAAACCCCAAACAGGGATTACTTCACCTCTGCACTTTTCTGGGTTCCCATGCACTACTGTGACCTCCGCTCCCGTGTCCACCAAGGCACGAACCGTTTGTCTATTTTATTCCAAGCAATAAATGGCACGTGTAACGAACGGTCGATTGTCTTGGCGAGCAATGTTACATTGGAACCCTTCGGACACTGGAGCTTGGTCACCCCCCCATTCTTGTTTTAGGCATCCAAGCCCCTCCTGAGGAGGAAAAACTGGTTCCAGTTTTTCCTTCAGTCTGAATCATAACATCGTCCGCTCTACATCCTCCCACGGGTGCAACACCTGTGAGCTATCAGCCTTGGACATTACTCCTGAGTGTTGCTTGGTCGCCTGGACTGCACAGACATTATATCGGTGTGCTAGCTGGTGTAATGCTTCTGTTGGTTTCCCATCAATGTCCTGTCTATCAATGCCCTTCTGTAAAAGCAGACAGAAGAGCCAAGCTTGCTCCTCGGATTCCGACCCCGTGTTCCCACTCGGCTCTCTTTTCTCACTGCTGCCTTTCCATTCACCTCTAACGCCAATCCTGGAAGGTCCCCTATCTGGTGCAATTTTTCAATTATGTTCTCAATAGGGTTTCCTTGTTCTGACATCAGAACTGGAATTAGATAGGCGTGCCACGCTCCTGGGCATCCCTCCAACAACTTATTTCGCATCCCAGATAACAACGGCTGTTGTAAATAAAGCTCCGGACTTCCCAATTCTATAGCAATCTTCATGGCCTCTGCCTTAAGCATCTGGCATTCTTGTCTTATAGTTACCCAGGAGGAGCTGGATGGGGGCAAAATGCCGTCATTAGTGTGGCGGTAAGCGAGACCCTCGGCTACCACAGCAAAAAGACTCTTGCCGCGTCCACTCTTCGCAGGGCGGACTGTACATACATGTTAACCCCAAAAACCTCGAGGCATCGATATTGTCAATTATCACTGAATCAGCCTCTTCTTCCATTCAGGACTGTGGTTTTTCTGCCGGTTGTTGTTTATATTTCGCTAGCAGATTCTTAATAACTTTGGTGGTAAAATCGGTTAGTTCAGTGATAACAATCAGTTAGATCGGTGATAACAGTCCCCCCGCCCGGCTCCCCTTTTGCTCTGTTTTTCTCCCTCTCCTGTTCTTTACCACATGTATAGCGTACTGTGTCGCCAATTTAGCACATTTCTCCTCCAGGAGCTCCCTCTGATCATTGACCTCCAGCAGAGCCTGCCTCTGCACCACCTGGGTGGCTCGGACTGCCTGTAATTGCTCCTGGAGGAACTAATTCCTCTCCTGTTCCTCCTTTAGCTGCCCCGCTAAAATCTTATATGCACACAGCAGAGCACCTCCAGCATGTTCCAGTCGGACCGAACTCTTAGTACGGCCAGTCTCTACAAACTGACCCCAATACTGTAACACTGCCTGTGGAAGAATTGTTTGTGGAAGAATTCTTTGAAAGCAGGAACTGAGAGGAAAACTAGGGCCTAACTGAAGTTTTGGCAGTACAGAAGCTTGCTTGGGGTGATACACAGTTGCCACTTCCAGGATGGTTGGTACGCACGGACTCTGCTCCTCCACAGTTCCCTGGGCAACACAATCTGCCCTCCTCGCAGCTGCAAAGGGGAGTAACGGAGGATGGAGCGGAGTGAAGACACCGCGGCCAAACTCTGTTGCACTCCCTGTGCTGGGCCGCTGATAAGCCACACAGTATCTGTCTAATGGGAGATATACGATAACATGTCCGGTGCTGAGCCAGCAAAGGTGGCAAATCACTCATTTTGGATGAACTTTGCTTGAACTTTGCTCATTATAATGTGAAAACCACACCTCCATCCCAAAAGTTACCCACCTCCGAGGTACGACCACCCCTCACCGAGCATGCGCTCTAGATTTTCGATGGACTGTACCTTTAAATGAAAGCGAGAAACTTCTTCACCAATCAATAACAATATTAAGTATGACTCTAGTCACTCAAGCTCCACCTGAATGTAAATAAAAGTATAAAAGGTGAACTAAGGATGAAAAGGAGTGGGGGGAAGAATCCATCGTAACTCCTGGGTCAGTCGACAGCCTGAGCCCCCTTCCCTCCCCTCAGGTCGGGACACTGCCTGAGGAGACTAAGGAGTGATGGGGGGGAAGAATCCATCATAACTCTTGGGTCAGTTGACAGGCTGATCCCCCTTTCCTCCCCTCAGACTGGAACGCCGCCTGAGGAGACTCGAAAGTGAGAGCCCTCTCCCATCTTCTGGGGTGAGTGATGATTGCACATTTGTACATCAGAGCTAACTAAAAACCCCATGCTCTAGTAGAGAATTTCCTGTACTGACATCCGAAACCTGCTTTCTAAATGTTGCATTTGAATAGATCATACTGTTTGTGAACTCGACTACTTGTTTGGGGGGAGGTGATCGGACCTACAGTTGATGGACTGTTTCTGAATCCGATACTGCCAGCGTCGAGCTTATAGGTGATTACACTATTTGGGAACTCGATTCGCTCCTAGGAAGGTGATCGGACCTACGGTCCATGGACTGTTTGTGAATCCGATACTGATTTGACATCTCCTTCCCCCCCCCCACCACCACTACCACTATGGCTTTCAAACTGCAGCATTTCACACCGCCGTGGGTTCCTTCTGGGTCCATGGTTCTGGAGATACCGGGGTGCAGGTCTTCCATCGGTCCCATAGAGCATTCCAGGGTTCTGGTCCCCATTCAGGGCATTCACTCGGAGGCGCAGCCTCCCTACAGTCGCCAGTGCTGCCTGCAGCTCTCCTGAAAAAGAACCACCGCATGTCGCACACACAATAAAGACCACAAACACAAATAGCACAAACACGATTTCTATCAAGTGGCACGACCTCACCTAGCTATGCACTCCAATAGTGAGTTCCATTGTTTAATTGCCGAATCCCATCATCGTCGCCAATTACGTTCTGGATGGGCTCGGGATTCGGCAATAATCAGGCAGAACGAGGTGACTACATCGAGCATTTAGTCAGGTGAAAATACATAAAAGAAGCAAAGTATGGATAATTACTCATGAGGCGATAACTACCTGCAGGATACTGGACCCAAACATCCTCTCGAGCTGGCAGATCAGAGAGAGAGAGAGTTGCTGACCGGCTCCCACGGAGACAGCATAGGCCTCAGAGTTTGGAGTTTCTCCTCCCCCTCCTCTCTCCGCACTGTCCTCTCTTATGCCCGGTGCATACTGGCATGTAGGGTCAGTACGACCCAGGAGGCAGGCCGGGAGGCAGACAAACTCCGCCTTCAGTTGCGCAACTCTTCCCCCTTGGGTGCGCAGGCGTGCATATCAGTCAGGGGTCCCAGCCCTCAATTCGAGGGTCCTGCCTTCCTCATCTTCTTCCTCATTTCTGGGTGTTTGACCTCCAAAGCTAGTTTGGAGGACGTCTGCGGTTAAGTTGGCTGCAAGCCCGAGCTAGCTGACGGCTTCAACAGGTTTTCGGAGGGGGCTGCCTGTGAACCGGACTGAGCAGCTGCATCTGTGCTCCTTATCACTCAGCCTAGGCAGGCAAGCATCTTCTTTCTCAAGGTCTGCCCTCTGCTTCTCACAGGAGATTTTTATGACTCTAAAGATCATAGAAATTTCCATCTCCAATACAGGGTGTCTATCATCTCTCTGCATAGATGGTTAAGAACCCAATTTTGGGACAACAGATATATCTGCTTATCTAACAGGAAGGTCACCTTCTGGTGCCCTGTGTGCGGAGATAAAGTCAGTCTGTGCAACCGGGGTTAATGAGTTACATCCTACATGATTTCTGAGCTTCAGGAGCACCTCGCCCTTGCCCATCTCCTCTGAGCCTTCTTCCATGGTAGGGATTATTGAGTGGTTACACTCCCTCTTTCTCTGACTCTCCCCCTCTCCTCCTCTCTCTCAGTTTCTCAGTCTCTCAGTCTGTCTTCCTCTGCCTTTCTTTCACTCTTTTCACTGTCTCCCTCCCTGTCATTTTCTCTCTATTTCCCTGTTTCAGGTTCTCTCTCTCCCTCTCTTTCACCCTCACCCTCACTCATGCAGGGGAAGATAAGGAGTGGAGGCATCTCTGCTTTCCCTGCTGGCTGCCTGTGCCTAGGTGTGTATGGGGGTCCCCAAGAGTGGATTATGCACAGTCTGAAATCCCTAGGAGCAGCCATGATGGGAAAGTTCAGACACTTGCAGGCAATGCCAGGCTAAGCAAAGGAACCTTCCATATAAAGAAAATTCAAACCCACCAGGCCGACAAGGGAAGCTGACTCTGTAGCAATAAAAATCTTGCACTAGGGTCAATGCTTCCTTTATGGGGTAAAGATTTTTTATGTTTTCTTTCTACTAACTCTAGAATTTAAGATACTAGATTGTTAAACCCCTGGAGTGCAAAAGCACTCAGAGAAAAAATCTATTCCTGTCACAACCCCTCTTCTCCTTGTTCACTGTGCCTACCAGTCCAAAATTATTCCCTGTGTTTAGCTTCCTTAGGAAGGGATGCCAAAGGGCTGAAAGCAACTGCTGGCTGAAAACCCTATCAGTTCCTTCATTCACAATCAAAACACTGCAGTCAGTCTTATCCTAAGAATCAGGGCTAGGATCTCTTCAAATACAGCTGCTTCCTTCCTTTGAATGGACTGTCAGTAGGACTCTGTGGAGCTTGTTTGCTGGGGTGGCCCCTGCCCAACCAAAGAGGCAAGAACAAGGTTTATTCCTCAGATAAACAGGAAGATATTGAGGGGAGATAAGTTGTGTATAAGCAGTCTTTATTATAGATGTGATATTAAGAAGCTGAGAGATCCTTGGTAGGTGTTGCTCACTCCCAGTGACTGCAGGTAGTAGGTTCCCCAGGAAGTGAGTTAAACCAATCTGTGCAGAAGTAAGGGACTGAAGGAAAACAATCCCTGGAGTCTGACAGCCTGTATGGATTTCCTTCATCTGAGGTTATGGCTGAAAATGGCTTTCATTATGCTTGGTTCTCTGCATTAGGAAGGTTTTTAAAGTACTTCATGTTGTAACAGGCTTTCATCCTTCCATTCACCCTTTCAATAGCCCACAGGATGAATATCCTTTTGTCCACTCTCCCACTGTATGTCTTTTGTAGAATCTGACATCCCAAGAACAAATTTGGTACTGGAAATAGCAAGGAGGACTGAAAGGGTATTTTCTGTGCCTATGAGAACTTGATGTTTCACTCCCTCTGCTAGCTGGTCCACACAGGAGACAGAGACTATCACTACCTGCAAGGAGAGCTAGCACTCCCTTGTGGTTTCATATCTGCTCAAGCCAAGAACCTCAGCAGGGTGATCCACCCCATGCCCATTCCTGCACCTTTCTGGAGTTGGTCCCAGATATTGCCTGGGTGGCTGCCTACTTATTTAGATCAAAACACAAATAACTCTACTGAGAAAATGAACTTGCTTTCAATCAGATCAGCAAGCTGCTCTGACTCACCCTGTAGTCATGTACTTAGAGTAAGCAGGGAGCCCATGTGACAGAAAGCGACTCTGTTATTTGCAGGTTGATTTTTCAACTGATTCCCCTGGGGTGCAGTAGCAACCATGCACAGCTGAAGTGGTGATCACTTTCAGTAGTAGGGGTGGGAGGAGTGGGTAACAACATACTATATGACCTTTTGGTAGCAGCTTGCAGGGCAGGTAATTTCAAGATGTTCTTAAGGTACAGCCTGGACTCCAGCAGCACGTGATGATACAAACTCAGAGAAATGCTGCATGCAATAACTGACAGGCATAGATGCTTACAGCCCAATTATCACCCTGAACTAGAACTCCAGAAAGGCAGGTTTAAGCAGTACTGATAATGCTGGGGAAGGTACCATACATTTTTTGCAGGAAGAATTGGAGTAGAACTGGCATACTCCAGCTGATAACATGCTCCATTTGGCTCTCGAGACCTAACTCCCCAGGTCCCCTATATCTGCATTAGAAGTTACCACCTTGCTTAAGGAACCCCAAACTAATGGGGTACAGTTAGCAACTGAACCAAAAGGGATATTCAAAGTCATAAACTTTATTCCTGCAACTGAAAAAGAAAGGAAAAATGCACAGGTTACTGATAAATGACTGGTGGCTGACATTTAACCGATGGTGTATCAGTAATGACGTTGCTGATTGGCTGATCTTGTGTGTTGAGGCGACACGGAACAGTGGATGAGGTTCTGTGATTGGCTGTGGTGATTCGCGGCTTTAAAAAAAATAAAGAAGGAAAGAAAGAAAGAAAGCTTGCTCTACGCAGTGGTATGGTGACGCCATTTCCGGGTGCCACTGTTACAGAGTAGGGTTGGAAAGGGGGAAAAAGATCAAAACGAACCGGAGATTGAAAATAGCAGCTATTCTTGGTCCTTCTCTGGCACCTCTCTTAGCAGGATATAAAGAGAAGCAATTAGGAGCCTGCAGGTGAGGTCAGTGTATTTGTGTGTGTGTCTGTGTATTTGTGTATATATATATATGTGTGTGTGTGTGTATGGGTGTGTAGGGCTGTGTGTATGTATATGTGTGTAGGGGTGATTGTGTGTGTGTGTGTATGGGTGTGTGTATATATGTGTGTATATGTGTGTGTGTGTGTGTAGGGGGCTGTGTGTGTGTGTGAATGTATAGGTGTGTGTGTGTATGTGTGTATGTATGGGTGTGTATATGTCTCTGTGTGCGTGTGCGCGCCTGTATGTGTAGGGGTGTGTGTGTATGTGTGTGTGTGTGTATATATATTTGTGTGGCTATATCTGTGTGTGTATATATGTGTGTGCGTGTGTATGTATGTGTGTGTATAGCTGTGTGTGCACGTGTGTGTTTAGAGGGCTGTGTGTGTGTATTTGTGTGTATGTATGAGTGTGTGTGTTTGTGTGTGTGAGTGAGCATGTGCGTGTATGTATATGTGTGTGTGTATGCGCATGTATATGTGTGTGTATGGGTGTGCGTGTATATGTGTATATGCGTGTGTGTGTATATATATGAGTGTGTGCATGTTTGTGTGTGTATATGTGTGTGTATAAATTTGTGTGTGTGTGTATGTGTCTGCGTAACTGTGTAAGTGTGTGTGTGTGCCTGTGTGTGTAGGGGTGTGTGTTTGTGTAGGTTTGCGTGTGTATTTGTGTGTGTCTGCATGTGTGTGTGAATGTATAGGTGTGTGTGTGTATGTATGGGTGTGTATATGTCTCTGTGTGTGTGCGTGTGCGCGCCTGTATGTGTGGGGCGTGTGTGTATGTGCGTGTTTGTGTGTGTGTATATATTTCTGTGGCTATATCTGTGTTTGTGTATATGTGTGTGTGTGTGTATATATGTGTATATCTGTGTGTGCACGTGTGTGTTTAGGGGGCTGTGTGTGTGTATATTTGTGTGTGTGTATGGGTGTGTGTGTTTGTATATGTGTGTGTAAGTGTGTGAGTGAGCATGTGCGTGTATGTATATGTGTGTGTATAGCTGTGGGTTTGTGTGTGTGTATGTGTATGCGCGTGTATATCTGTGTGTATGGGTGTGCGTGTGCATGTGTATATGCGTGTGTGTATATATATGAGTGTGTGCGTGTTTGTGTGTGTATAAATTTGTGCGTGTGTGTATGTGTCTGCATAACTGTGTAAGTGTGTGTGTGTGCCTGTGTGTGTAGGGGTGTGTGTGTTTGTGTAGGTTTGTGTATTTGTGGGTGTCTGTGTAGGTTTGTGTGTGTGTTTGTGTGTGTTTATGTGTGTGCATGTGTGTGTGCATATGTGTGTGTATATTTGAGTGTATGTTTGTGTGTATGTGTGTATAGAATCATAGAATGCTTAAGGTTGGAAGGGACCTCTAGAGGTCATCTAGTCCAACCCCCCTGTACACGCAGGGTCACCTAGAGCACGTGGCACAGGACTGCATCCAAGCGGGTTTTGAAGATCTCCAGAGAAGGAGACTCCACAACCTCTCTGGGCAGCCTGTTCCAGTGCTCTGTCACCCTCACTGTTAAGAAATTTTTCTTTAAGTTCCTGTGGAACTTTTGGTGTTTCAGTTTGTGGCCATTACCTCTAGTTCTGTCAGTGGCCACCAGTGAAAAGAGGCCAGCACCATCCTCCTCACTGCCTCCCTTGAGGTACTTGTAGACACTGATTAGATCCCCTCTCAGCCTTCTCTTCTCCAGGCTGAACAGGCCCAGCTCCCTCAGCCTCTCCTCAGAGGGCAGATGTTCCAGGCCCCTGCTCATCCTCGTAGCCCTGCACTGGACTCTCTCCAGCAGCTCCACATCCTTCTTGTACTGTGGAGCCCAGAACTGGACACAGTACTCCAGATGCGGCCTCACCAGGGCTGAGTAGAGGGGCAGGATCACCTCCCTCGACCTGCTGGAGACGCTCTTCTTAACGCACCCCAGGATCCCATTGGCCTTCTTGGCCACGAGGGCACACTGCTGCCCCAGGTCCTTCTCTGCAGAGCTGCCCTCTAGAAGGTCAGTCCCCAGCCTGTACAGGTGTCTGGGGTTATTCCTCCCCAGGTGCAGGACCTTGCACTTGGCCTTGTTGAATTTCATGAGGTTTTTCACCACCCAGTTGTCCAGTCTGTCCAGGTCCCTCTGGATGGCAGCACAGCCCTCTGGGGTATCAGCTACTCCTCCCAGTTTCATATAATCAGCAAACTTGCTGAGGGAGCACTCTGTGCCTTCATCCAGGTCATTAATGAATAAATTGAACAGGACTGGAATATGTGTTTATATATGTGTATATGGATATGTCTGTGTGTTTGTGTGTGTGTATGTATTTGTGTGTGTTTATATGTGTGTGTGTGCATGCATGTGTGCATATGTCTGTGTGTGTGTGTAGGTGTGTGTGTGTATGTATGCGGATGCGTGTGTGTATATATGTGTGTATGCGCGTGTGTGTGCATATGTGTGTAGGGGAGTGCGTGTATATGTGGGGGTGTGTCTGTGTATATGTGTCTGTGTATATGTGTGTGTGCGTGTATATATGTGTGTGATGGTGCATATGTGTTTATGTGTATGTGTACATATGTGTCAGTGTTTTTTGTGTGTAGGGGGTGTGTGTATATGTATGTGCGTATATGTGTGTGTATGTCTTTGTGTGGGGGGGTGTAGCTGTGTGTATATGTGTGTGTATGTTTGTGTGCATATATGTATGTGTGTTGTGTGTATATGTGTGTGTATATGGGTGTGTGCATATGTCTGTGTGTGTATGTGTGTATATATTTGTGTGTGTATGTATGTATATATTTGTGTGTGTATGTATGTGTGTATATGTGTGTATATGTGTGTGTGTGTGTATATGGGTGTGTGCATATGTCTGTGTGTGTATGTGTGTATATATTTGTGTGTGTATGTATGTGTGTATATGTGTGTGCATGTGCGCGTGTGTGTAGGGGTGTGTGTGTGTAGATACGTGTGTATATATATGTGTGTATTTGTATGTGTGTGAGTATATGTGTATGTGGGTGTGTGTGTAGGTGTGTCTGTATGTGTGTATGTACGTATGTGTGTGTACGTGTGTGGGGGGGTGTAGGGTGTGTGTGTGTGTGTTTATGTGTATGTGTGTAGGGGGTGTGTGTGTGTATGTGGGTGTATATGTGGGTGTATGCATATGTATGTGTGTGTGTATTTGTGTGTGTATATATGTGTGTGTCTGTATGTGTGTATTTGTGTTTATGTGTGTGTATATGTGTGTGTGTGTGTATTTTTGTGTGTGTGCCTATGTTTTTGTATGTATGTGTGTGTGTATATGTGTGTGTTTGCATGCATGTGTATATGTGTGTGTGCATGTTTCTGTGTGTATATGTGTGTGTATATAAGTGTGTTTGTATATATCTGTGTATGTGCGCCTGTATGTGTGCATGTGTTTATGTGTGTGTGTATATATGTGTGTGTATATATATTTGTGTATATATCTGTGTGTATGTGTATATGTGTGTATATATTTCTGTTTGTATATATGTGTGTGTATATATTTGTGTTTGTATATATTTGTGTGTGTGTGCATATACATGTGTTTGTATGTGTGTCTGTTTCTGTTTATATGTGTTTGTGTGTATATGTGCGTATATATGTGTGTTTGTATATGTGTGTATGTGTGCACCTGTGTGTGTGTATCTGTGTTTATATATGTGTGTGTGTGTCTATATATGTTTGCGTGTATATGTGTGTGTGCGTATATATTTGGCTGTGTTGTGCTTGTGTGTACTGTGAACTGAGGGGGAGGGTGCGTGTGCTGGGGTGAGCTGCTGAGTGTGAAGGGGGTGTGTGCATCAGTGGGCTGAGGTATTTTGTTCCTGTCGATTTGCTTATTTAGTTGATGGTAAGGAGAGTAGGTGGTGTGCCTGCTGCGCATGATTTAGGAGGTGAGTGACGTAAGAGGATTGGATAGGGAATGAGCTATACCTCTCTTTCTCGGACCATTCCCTTGCACCCCCTTGGGCTGCTGTGAGATCTTCTTCACAACTTTTGCCTTGTTCTCCTTGCAGTCTTGCAGTGTATTTTTGTGAGTGGTGTAACATGCATAAAGGTGTAGCAGTACATACAATGTTAAATAACTGGGTACCATACAGAGTAGTTCTGGTGACTTCAGTGTGATGGTATTGTATGAACAAGAAGCTTGCAACACTGAGATCTATCTGTTCAGCCAGTGCAGCTGAAGTGATGGTATTTAAGTAGGAATACTCCTTTAAATAGTAAGGATGGTATTGGCTTGTGTTTAAAAAGTAACTGAAGGATAGTTTGTAATTCCTATATAGCAGTAGGTGCTTTATTTATACTTTTGATGGTATGCTTATGTTGTCATTTAGTTTTCCTCTTAACAGATTCAAAATTTTTGTTGTTATATACAATTCTGTCATGTTCAAACCATCATCTACAAATACAGAGCCAAGAGGGAGCAAGGTATTCAGAGACACCATTTAACACTTAAATAAACAAAAGAAAAATCTAGTGAACTGAAACTGATATTTTGCCTCTGCTTCAGTACCTGTAAAAAGTACTGGAGGTATTGTATGTGTTTAAATCTAGAATTTCTGCTTGATTTGCAGATAGTAATGATAGTTGAATACGCTATAGTGTTGAACATATGACATATTTCTAATTACAAACTATGCAAGGATGAAATGTAAATGCAATCTGGAATCTCTAGAGCTGTACATGAAACTTTAATTTCCAAGTTAAACTGAAGTCATAGGGTTTTTTTTTTTTAAAAAAAAGATCATCTCTGTATACTCAAAAACAAGTAGAGAAACAAGTAATCTTCAAAAGTTAACTTAATTATTTGGAATTCTTAAAGAAATAAATGTTTAGATGACACTAGGATGAGCCATTTGTTTGTACTTGATTGAATTGCTCATAATAGTTCATGTTGTGGAACATAATATTTACTCAAATGGAGAAATGTTATCTGTACTGGCAGTATACAAAAGTTGTACAAATTATAACTGTTTCTTGTAACTATATGTATTATCTCTGTCATGTTGATATAATTATGCTATGGCTTTTTCCTCATATTCATATTGACAATATCAAACTGGTAATCATGTTCCTTCTCTTGTATTCTGTTGTAAACTGATATAAAGATTGTATAATAATAAGCTTTTAATGTTCTGAGTGATACTGTCAGAAGACAAGGTTTTTGAAATTATTTTAATTGAAAGGGGTTTGGGAAGATCAATACCATATTTCATTTGAGATTTACTGTGATTTTGTTTTTTATCTGTTGAATCCATTATGTGGATACAGTTTGGAAGTTAAAATCTTTGTTTAAAAATGATGTAGTTTCTGTGCAGGTGTCACAGCTGTTATTTGTTACTCTGATCTAAACTTTTCTGTGAAAAGTACTTTTTTTTCCATATGGAATTAAACTAAATGTCCTTAGTTTCATCCAAATTGTGGTTTTATAAGTGTAAGCAAAGGCATCTTCAAAATGGCCAAGGGCTGAGAGGGAAGTTGTTAACATTCTGGAACTTTCAGTAAACAATAAAGCAAAGTTAAACTGATATATTTAGAAATTAATGCTTTATTGAGGCAGGCATCATGCTGAGGTATGTATGGCTGCTCTTTCCCTTTGGATTTTCATATGAAGACCTTTAGCTTCACACAGCATATGTGATTTCATTCATGAACAGATGATTGTTCTGAGACAGGAAACCTTGGCAACTGTTTCCTTTTTTTTTTTTTTTTTTTTTTAAGTTGGATCTGCTCCTAAGGGGTAGGTGGCCAATAGCAAAGACTACCATGAACCCCAAAGGACAGTTTTCTGGGCTGATATTGTGGAAATTTAGATTAATGCTCATTGATAGCAGCTTATACTTACATGTTCTTCACTGGCTTTATTGTCAGTTCTATGTGGCAATACTTTTCTTTTGTATTGTAATTGTATGTGGCAATACAGTCCTTTCTAGGGATTTCCATGGAGTTCCAAGAGAAAATAATTTTCTTCACCATTTATTTATTTATTTATTTATTCCCTTCTTCTCTCTCCATGTGTTGCCCTTAAAATTTCCCTGACCGACAATATCCATAGTCACACAAATTTTTTGGCTACAAATATTTTATATTTTGTTTTCACTTGTAGTGATTTATTATAATACTATGCTGTTACCCTTTCTGATTCTTACCAAAAGAAAATTGAACTGAATGCCTGCTGTTTATACTAGTGTCTAATTTATGATCCACTCACTGAATGTGACCCACCAAAAGAATTCATCTAGCACTTCCTGGGTGTGTAAGATGTGAATTGGAAGATAGTTTGAGACTTTATAAAGACTGCAGAGACTAGCTATTTAAACAACTCATCACACAATTGGAAGCATATGTTGTGTGGCCAAAATGTCCCTCATGACTAGACATGCACCACCACTTACTTGATTGAAATGTATGCCTTCCAGTCATATGGTGAACAATGAGTCATTTGACAGGGGAATGGTTGGGATATACAGCCTACTGTAGTACTTCAAGGGAATCTTTGTGGCCAGCTGTTGCTGAAAGGTGAAGCATCACTGAACCAAAAAGATAAAACCAGACTGAATATATCAGAAACCAAGCTATTAAAAACATAATCTTAATATTGACTTAACCTGAATTTTTCTGTATTTTACTGAGCGTTGCATGTGACTAGCACATGATGTATATGACCTAAACTAAGTTTTTCAGTTTTCAAATGCTCATGCATAAGATCTCAACTTTAATGTTATTAGAAGGATTAAATTAAAATAGCCTAAGATGTTTTGTTCCTTTAACAAGAATATGAATTAGAGATGGTAAGCTACTAGTTTAATGTAATTTGACTTTAAATAGTTGATTTGCCTTTGCTTTTGTGAATACGTGTCTATGTAAGCTAAGCCAAATTAAAAGCTTATATACATGTGAGTTTGTCATATGACTTGAATCTCTTAAAATAAGAAGCGTCTATATATAGATGCTTCTTAATTTTTATTGCAAGTTAAATGATCAGCTCAAAAATCTTTGAGTAATTTTGAGTGAGCTGCATTTGGTTTTGGAGATCAGATTTGTTTGGACCTCTCATTTGCCATCACCTTGGGAGTATGCCACTTGGTGTCCTACCCACCTTTGCATTGTAGCTGAACTGATATGTCTAAACTTGATATTTACTGCTCTTAAGATATACTGGCCAGATGTCATCTCATAGCTTTTAATGTTTTCACACAGTCAAGATCAGTTAATTTGTAGTTGCATACTCCTGGAGTTGAATTCAGCCATTGTCCCTGCTGCTACCAGTTACATCAACTGTACTTTTTGCATATGCCTGGAGCCAGGCTTATCTGAATTCTTAATCTGACAACGCACACATTCTACAGGCCTGTCCTAATAGCTGTTGTAATGGCCACAGGAGAGGACATCTCTGTTTCTATGCTGCTACAAAGGTAAAGGGCTCAAGTAGATTTATGCAAAAAGTAAATGACTGATGGTTGGTACCCTAGCTGCTTTTTTTTTCTCTCTCTTTTTTGGGGGGTGGGGTAGGGGGGGAGTTATTTGGTTGTTTTTTATAGGACTTTTTAAAAGCTCTTTTTCACTACTTTTTGTGACCTGTAAAGTTTTCAACAGAATCTAGTTTGTGGTAGGTAATACTGAAGGCACCAAGATGAAAAGGAGGTTTTTCTATAGTTTTTGTCAAGAGCTACAATTTTCTCCCTTGTGCCAGAGCCTTTATTCTACAGGGTCTGGCAGCAGGGTCTGTTGATTCTGGCTTGGGATCTCAGCCTTTATGTTGTATACAAAATTAATATTAAGCCAAATATGTTACTTGAAGCAAAATTGGAGTTTGTCTTGTTTTCAGGTACAGATAGGATACAGATGCTTTTGAGTGATCCTTTGAGAACTTGAATCTCCCAGAATGTTAGGAACAGAGCAGCAACTGTGCCAGTTGTCTGTGGTTTAAATTCACATCACTGCCTGGGGAAAAGAACAGCTGGTCACAACTGGGCCATCCCTATAATCCATCTTTTTTTTTTTTTTTTTTTTAATTCCAGCATCATCTTTTGACTATTGTGAAATCCTATTTTAATTGGGTACAGTGTTGTTATTCCCCTTTCAACACAATCTGGACAATGATTGCAACATATTATTACATTGTCTTTTAGAAAAAGATTCAGTCCCACATTTGATTGGGTTCGTTTGATCAGTGTCAATATGTTTGCTTTTGAATTTTGTATCTTAATGCCATAAAGCAATGCATAGGGACTGGAGCTTGCCGATAATAACCCTTGAAGTTGAAGCAGTTAGTGCTGAACCCTATACTTTGTCTTCCAATGTCTTCTGTATATCTACAGTCAAGATGCATATGGACCTTAAGGCACAAGTTTTTTATTGCAAATATAGTGCATCAAAGCATTCTTGTCATGACTGCTTCTATAGGTGGTGGTACCCATAGGGTAGTGTTGCTACATTTTGGATAAGTTCTTCTAGTTCTGTATCTTGTTGTTTAGGAGAAAGATTCCTTCTCTGTCTTGATATGCTGAGTACCTAACATTATCAAATCTCTCTCTCTGTAAAGATGCAGAGACAGTTTGCAGAGGCAGCTATGTCATCAGTTATGAACATGACTTCTTCTGCCTAATTCTCAAATAGTGCAACAGCAGTTGATGGCCAGCATTTTATACTGTGCAGATCAGCCCTGAAAAACCTGTGTAGTTGTAAAATAGGTCCTTGGAACCCCTGAACCCTGGGTCTTGACTGAGGAATAAGAGCAGGGAACTTAATGTTGGTATATATTTTTCTAAGATTGGATACATGCTATGGAAGTAGTGTTCTAAATTGGGCTGGGGGGGGGGGCACATTTTCTTTGTTGCCATGGCAACTGTTAGCCTCTAATTTCCCTCTAGATCTTGTATTTATTTAGAGTCCTACAAACATAAGGACAAGAGCATTATCTCCATTAGAACACTTGACCGATCTCTCGGAAAGTAAGAAAAAGATGAACCAACATTTGGCAACCTTTTCTCAACTTTCCAGGGAATAAAAGAGAACATACTGCACACATGCAGAAGGAGTTATTGGAGTTCATGAAAAATCAGATAACTTCGGAGTGCATGCTACATTATTGTTCACAATTCAGCCCTATCCTCTAGCCCATTTAGAATGCTCCCTCTTAGGACTAGCAGCTCCTGTCAGTTTCCTGTGTTCCTTCCCGTCTCTGGAGAGTTTGGGGATCTCCTATTTTGTTTCTTTCCCTCTCCTCCTCTTCCCTCCCCCCCTTTTTTTAATTCCGCAAGCAAGAATTTCCTCCCTCCATTATGCTTTCCAATAGAAAACTGTGCAGATATTTAACTGTGTAGTTCTAAAGTTTTCCATTTAATATAAACTCCTGTTTGAAAATGTCTACCTACTTATTTTTTTTAAATTAACCTTATTAGTAGAAGTTAAATAAAATCACCTATTTCCAGACCTGTTTCTTTTTGTGTATGTGTGTGTTTGTATGTGTGCATGTATATTTATATATATACATACACACACACACATACACATATATATAGCCAAATATGTCAAACTTCTGTTTTACTACACAAATTCATCTGTAGAAATAAGGGAGACTGGCAAAATGCTTGATTGAAATCTCGTTACAATGCTTGTTCTAGGTATCATAGTCTTGGTGCTGCCACTTCCCTTCCAAGAGGAACCAATTACAATAGGAGGCAAATGTCTCTTGGCTGCCTTGGATTTTTTTTCACTACCAGAACTGTTTCTTTAACCTTCCATGTTTGTTTACATCTCTCATTCTTTGTTATGCTGTATATTTCAGGTATGGGTGTCCTTCTTGATCCAATAGGTTACGTGCTAAAAATCTTTTTTCTGGCTAAGCTCTAGAACATGCATGTCCTATACCTAAGAAAATTGAGGTGGATGACTACTAGGTGTTTAGAGATAGCAGCTTGCTGTGCTTCCCTTAACTCCTGTGTGTGATGAGGCCAGGATGGGTGTGTAACTGTGTTTCTGTATGACTGGGCAATGTTGATCTTGGCGATTTCCTGCTGGTTTGCCTTTTCCTATTGCCTTGGGGATTCAGATTACCCAGACAACTATATAATTATTTCTGATTTGACTTACTCCTTATGGTAGTGCTGTGTGTGCAGAAAGAGACATGAAATAATTGAACAGCTCCCTTCTGCTCAAGTTGCAACAAAGATTTCATAAGCCAAGGAAGAAGAATGGTGGATGTTCTCTACATGCTAATGTCTGTAGTGCCATCAGGGCCTTAGGTTAAAAATGGAGCATCTGTGCCTAAAGCTTCCTTTGACAGCCAAACACCTATCTGTAATATTCTGCATCTGACTAGATTGAGCACGACACAAAATTGTCTTTCATTATTTAATGTCAGGCAGCTGATAAAGTTTTGCAAACTGCAGTCGCTCTGTCTTTTTCTGTCACTAGTGGAGCTGTTGGTCAGTTTTGACCAAGGAGATAATATAGTAAGTTCCTACAAGCTTTGCAATAGCTGGTACCTGGCCAAGTAGAAGAGCGAGCCCTAAATTCGCATCCCAACTTGGTGGAAGGTTTTGCATATGTTCAGCTATTACTTGTTCTATTTTGCTAGCTGATGGCTGATAAGCAAACATAGCTATGAATCAGCTACAGTTTGTGCTTTCTCTTGATAGCAAATAAGGGGGAACTGAAGATATTCCAAAGGGGAAGAAATCTGACTGTGCGCGCTGTGGAAAGAAGTTATGTGTAACTGTGTGTGCTGTGGAAGGGTTATTGTGAAGGGGATGTAGTTGCATGGGACATATTAATCTATTTTTCTAACATGAAGCCCAGTGTCCTACAGTTGACATAATAACTCATATCAATTTAAAATGTATTCTAATACATGATTATGAACCTTTCCAGGGACTGTTCACATGTTAATAGAAATCATAGAATAATTGAGGTTGGAAGGGACTTCTGGAGATCATCTAGTCTAACTCCCCCTGTTCAAAGCAGGGTTAACTAGAGCATATCCTTCAATATGAGGATATCTAATCATCTGAACAACTTATCAAATAGTATTGGATTCTTCACAAATAGAAATTTTTACATCAGGATTGGATGGCTTACTGAAAGGTGTGTTTTAATTTGGCCAAGAGTTAAGAACCATGTATTGCACTATTTAGCTCACAGTAGAGTACCCATGTTTGATGCTGTGTTGGCTCTTACTCTGTGTTAACTCTATAACAAAATGGTTTTTTTTTTGTTTTGTTTTGTTTTGTTTTGTTTTGTTTTGTTTTTTGTTTTGTACTCCTTCACAGGATTACCAGCAGGAGTATAATATCAATATGGTAGTGGGAAGTTAAGATATTTTTTTTGGTCATCTGTTTTTTAGCTGTCATCTTTTGTTTTTAAATCTGGTCTCACTGTGATCTAAGTAGAACTTCAGCTATTTTTAGCAGTTTCTTCTGCTTTATTTTATAGGACCATGGATTTTCCAGGACACTTTGAGCAAATCTTTCAGCAGCTAAACTACCAGAGGCTTCATGACCAACTTTGTGACTGTGTCATTGTGGTGGGAAACAGGCATTTCAAAGCCCATCGCTCTGTTTTATCAGCATGTAGCACACATTTCCGAGCTCTCTTTACCGTAGCAGAGGGTGATCAAACTATGAGTATGATTCAGCTGGACAGCGATGTGGTGACAGCAGAAGCTTTTGCTGCTCTGATTGATATGATGTATACCTCTACACTAATGCTTGGGGAGAGCAATGTTATGGATGTCCTGCTGGCTGCTTCTCACCTACATTTGAACTCTGTTGTTAAAGCATGTAAACACTACCTTACTACCAGGACACTGCCAATGTCTCCACCTAGTGATAGAGTTCAAGAGCAAAATGCACGTGTGCAAAGATCTTTCATGCTTCAGCAGCTTGGATTAAGCATTGTGAACTCTGAGTTAAATTCCACTCAGAGCACAGAGGAACAACCAAATACCATGAACTCATTGATAAGAAGTAACATAGAGCAACGCACTGTTTTTCCTATCCGGCATCTCCACAAGTGTAAGCAGTCTTCTGATGATCGTGCCAGACAGCGAATCAGACCTACAGTAGATGAGTCCATTTCAGATGTTACTCTAGAGAGTGGGCAGTCAGTAATTCACTCACGAGAAGATTTTTTTTCACCAAATTCACTAAAGATTGTGGACAATTCTAAGGCTGATGCTGTTACTGATAAACAGGAGAATAATACTATTATGTTTGATCAATCTTTCAGTGCTCAGGAAGATGCTCAAGTGCCCAGCCAGTCAAATAGCGGAGGAAGCATTTCACAGATATCCATCACATCCCAGGTAATACAAGTGGAAAACAGTTTTGATCAAAACACTACTTCTGAGAAAAACAGCTTCTCATGTGAAAATACAGCAGTCAGTCTAAATGAAAAAGAGCATGTAGGGGTGGTGGTTAAATCTGAGCCTTTGAGTTCCCCAGAGCCTCGAGATGAAGCGAGTGATGTCACTTCTCAAGCAGAAGGCAGTGAGTCTATTGAAGTGGAAGGAGGAGTAGTGAACACAGAGAAGATAGAACTGAGTCCTGAAAGCAGTGATCGCAGCTTTTCTGACCCACAGTCTAGTACTGATAGGGTAGGAGATATCCATATTATGGAGGTGTCAAATAACCTAGACCACAAGTCCACTTTCAGTATCTCAAATTTCCTGAATAAAAGCAGAGGTGGCAACTTTGGTGCTAGTCAAAATAGTAATGACAACATTCCAAATACAACAAGCGACTGCAGAATCGATGGTGATGCCTCTTACCTAATGAGTTCAGAGTCTGGGGCTGCTAATGGTCATCCCTCTGCTACAGTTTCTCATGTAGAGAATCAATTCAGTGAGCCTGCAGACTCTCATTTTGTTAGACCAATGCAGGATGTAATGAGTCTTTCTTGTGTACAGACTTCTGGGTACCGAGCTGGAGAACAATTTGGTATGGATTTTCCAAGGTCAGGCTTGGGCTTGCACTCTTTGTCAAGGACAGTTATGGGTTCTGTAAGAGGTGGCGCTAGTAGCTTTTCTGGATATCGTCGCATAGCCCCCAAAATGCCTGTTGTGACCTCTGTCAGGAGCTCCCAGCTGCAAGATAACTCGTTCAATTCCCATCTGTTAATGAATGGGGCCACTTCTTTTGAAAATGGAAATCCTTCACAACCAGGTCCACCACAGTTGACAAGGGCATCTGCAGATGTTCTTTCAAAATGTAAGAAGGCCTTATCTGAGCACAATGTCTTGGTTGTAGAAGGTGCTCGCAAATATGCCTGTAAGATCTGCTGCAAGACTTTTTTGACTCTAACAGACTGTAAGAAGCACATCCGTGTGCACACAGGAGAAAAGCCTTATGCCTGTTTAAAGTGTGGCAAGCGGTTCAGTCAGTCCAGCCATCTATACAAACATTCCAAAACAACCTGTCTGAGGTGGCAGACCAGCAATCTACCCAGCACTTTGCTTTAATCTCCCCTGTGTCCTAGCCCCTATGAGAATGCCAATATAAGCTTTTAAGAGTCTGGAGTATTTCAGGAACATTAATGCTATTTTATTCAAGGCTGAAGGTTAAGGAGCTGCTGTTGTAGATTAGTAAATACTTGCGTGTGATTGTGCCACATACAAAACAAAGTCTTGGTTCTGTAAATTTGGGATAATACCATAATTGCCTCACAGGAGTGTTGTGAGGCTTAAACAACTGTTAGTGAACCACTTTAAGAACCTCAGGAGGCACTGTAGACAGGTTAACATTTATTGTTAGGGCTCACAGGGATGTAATCATTATAACCAAGTAGTTCCATTGCAGGGCAAAAGGGTGGGGGTTGAGTGAGAATGTTGTTAACTCCTAATTATGTTTAAGTAGCATGTTTCAAGAAAGAAAAATTGAAGGGAAAGCCTCCTTTTTTAGAGATTTTGTAAAATTGTGAGACATTTAAATAAATGACCCATAAGTTGATAAATTGTGCAAGAATGCAAAGAGCTTTCTACAGTAAGTAACACAGATTGCATACTCTTAAAAGAAAACCAACCTTGGATTCACCAGTCTGCCATAAAATGCTTTAAAACATGTTAATTATGAAAATATTTTTTAGGGTTCTGAATGCATTTTTGTCTCTTTTGCAGTACAGGACAATGTATAATGAGGATACTTAAGTATCCTCAGTCCCTCCCAACAGTCCAAATGTTACTGAAGTATCCTCATGTGTGTGTGTGTATATACACACACTTTGAATACAGCAAACTCTGGTTGTTTCACCATTTTTTTCTGTGAAAATTCGTATTAAGTACTGTTTTTTTGTTTGTGCTATTCTTAGCAATATTTAAACCAACTTGCATTGCATATGTTTCATAGACATGGAAGTCTGTAGTTTGTCGATTTGTGGGTTTTTTTTGTTTGTTTTGTTTTGTTTTTTTACTGGATAAGGTAGTCTCTTATTCTTTCCAAATACTGATAGTCATTCTGATCTGTGTTATTGTGTAAGTTTACTTTTAATTTTCATCAGTCATTGATTTCTACACTTCTTAGAGGTATACTAAAAATCTAGGAGCTTGTGTCTGACTGCCCTTGCTTTCTTTGTTTTCCAATATGACAGATTTACAGAAACATTCAGGTTGGAAGGGATCTCAGAAGATCCCTAGTCCAGTCTCCTGTTCAAAGCAGGATTAGCTATGAGCTCAGACCAGATTGCTTATGATTTTGTGCAGTTGGGGCTTAAAAACCTTCAAAAACAGAGCTCCCACAACCTCTCTGGGCCCCTGTTCCACTGCTTGACTGTCCTCATGGCAAAGTTTTTCCTTATATCCAGTCTGAGCCTCTCTTGCTTCAAGTTATGTCTGTTGTGTCTCATCCTCTCACCATGCACCATTATGAAGAGACTCACTCCATCTTGATGACCACATTGTAGGTATTGGAAGGCTACTGTTGGGTCCCCCCAAAGCTCTCCCTTCTCCAGGCTGAACAAGCCCAGTTTCTTCAACCTTTTCTTATGGGGCACATGCTCCAGATCCCTGAGCTTCTTGGTGGCCTTCCATTGAATTTGCTCCAGTTTGTCCATGTCTTTCCTGTATTGGTGGGCCCAAAAATGGGTGCAGTATTCTAGATGTAGTCTAATGAGTGCCGAGGGATAATTGCTTCTCTTGATCTATTATCCTGTTATGCTCCTATTAATACAGTGCAGGATGCTGTTAGCTTTCTTTGCTGCCAGGGCACACTGCTGGTTGATATTCTGCTTGCTGTCTACTTCAGCCTTGTCTGTGTCTGCTGTCACCAAATCATCTACTCCATTCATCAACAGACCTATATTTTCCTTGTTTGACTTTTTACTATTAATGTATCAGTAGAAGCTCTTCTTATTGTCCCTGAATTCATTTTAAGTGTCAAATCTATGAAGCAATATCACCATGTAGCTAACCTATACTGTAAAATAAATATTTCATGTCCAAGCCTGGTTATTGTCACAAAACTGTCTCCATACCATTTGCTCAGAAGACTTACTTTGAGCCATACAGTGAGATATCATGCAAATATGTCAATATGTTTAGTATTATAAAATGCATCTGAAAATACTGCATTTTTATACTCATGTCTGATTTCATTTACTTGCTTAATTGTGCTGGTTTATTTGCTGATAGCTTGCAGCAGAATGATTAAACAAGTTCGGGTTGTGTGTTCACTAATGGGGTTGTATATGTTACACAATCATTTGTCAGTAGAAATTAATCTTGTTGAACTCTAAGCACACAGTTACATTTTTACCAATTTAGGTAAAGCATAGTACTGTTCACACAAGCCTCCTGCCTTAGGCTGATTTTCTGACAAGTGCAAGAACACTGAGTACTAGCTCAACATATGAATGGACAGTATTTAAGCCAATATGAAGTCCTATAAGATTATCCCATCAACATGTTGTGAGCCCATGCGAACCACCAATGTGAGATTGCATCAGTTCAGCACTTTACCATAGTATTTCTTACTTGGTTCAAAGATCCCTTGAAACTAGTCTACCTTCTCCTAGAATTACTGTTTCAGGGTACTAGATTCTCTTCTGGGGACCTTTCTGCTCTTAAGATTAAATTGAAGGTGTTTCATTCATATGGTCTTAAATGAGCTATTGCTGGCTGACCTACCTGCAGGGGTTATCTATCCTTCTGCCACAGGAATGATTATCAGGGATGCATAGCCTGCCTCTCTCTCATCAAACAAAGGCTGGCCCAGTGATCTCTAGAAAAGCCCTATGTTTCTGGACATTGCCTTCACTCGTGGACTAAAATAATTCATGTGACTTTTTTTTTTTTTTTTTTCCTCCCCCCTCAGCCAGATCAATTCCCTGATCAAGTTCACTATTTGGCTGTACAGGTGTTTGTACTAGCATACCATGAGGTCCAGTACAGGAGCAGAAATGAGGGAGAAAGGGAAAGGTAGTATTCTTGTCAGGGCCCCAAGTATACTAATAGGCCTTAACTGCCCTGACTGGGCTCACCATCTGACTGGGGGCTCCATTTTAGCTCAGGCCTGGGCTTTCAGTTCCTTTCTGAACTATGTTTAAGGTGTGCATGTCCCTCATGTGGTTCACCAGTTGTTTGAATTTCATTGATTGACTTTGGACCTGTCTTGTTACCTTATTTTGCCTCATAATTGCTGGATTGTCAATAGGACCTGTTGTGCTTAACTGCTTCTGGTGCTGGGGGAAAAGCATACCCTGTTGGTGAATGTGATTACCCAGCTTGCCCTGTGGCCATTCTCAGCTCAGTTTTCTTTAGGGAGCAGCCCTGCCCTTGCTTCTCTGTGATATCTCAGGCAAGGATTGAAGGCCCTAGCCTCATCTTAAATGGAGCCTCCAGTCAGAGAGTGTGGGTTCAGGTGAGGGTAGTCAGGGCAATTAAGACCTATTAGGTATATTCAGGGCACTGATAATTCTTCCTGGTGACAATATTGTAATGCACATCAGGTATCTTATACAATAAACCTGAGCAGCAACTGAGGTTATAAATATTAGAGAATGAAAGGGCAGAAGGATGTTTGGGTGACTTGTTTCATAGATTATATTAATTCTACTGAGACCAAGTTTTATTGTATGATGCAATAGCATGATTCATGTCTTGAGTAGAAATCATTTTAGTTACTTAGATCTAAACAAAGCATAACACCAGTCAGTCTATAACTTAAATGTACTGTTGCCGTTTGCAGTTTTTCTTTTAAAGACAGTTGTTGCAAGGTATAATTTGGACATTGTGCTGTAGCGACTTGGGAAGGGTTGTGTGTGTGTGTGTGTGTGTGTGTGTGTGTGTGTGTGTGTGTGTGAGTGAGAGGAGGGGGGTGCAGGTGTAAAAGAAAACATAAGAAATCAACTTTGGTGTAGTTTTCATCTCTTACAAAATAGTTTGGATTATTATGCATCACCCTGTTCAGCACTTATGCAAGATGAAACTTGTAGAAAATGGTACACTGCAGCTCTTAACTATACATAGACATATATAGTTAAGCTCTTATGTGCAAGGAACCTTCCGATGTTATGCAATTATGAGTGGTAAATTGAACAACTTGAGCACATTATGGTTTATTGGTACCATTACTGTCCTGGGCCTTCTTTCAAACTTTGCTTCACTGCTCAGATGCAATGTATCTGAGCTGAATACTGCCTGCTTTGTCACTATTATTTTTACATAGTTCAGCCTGCCTCAGAAGGAGGCTTGTGAAGCTGAGCATTCTTCTTTGCAGTCAGGAAGAGAATCCTGTAGTGCTTCAATCATCTTGCTGGAAAAAGCATTTGACTGATTCCCAAGGAAGCGTAAAGAGTAGCGCCTAACCCCTGCAACTAGTCATGTGATAGAGAAGAGCCATTGTGAAAGCAGAGCAAAGACTGCAAATAAGCTCTGGAGCTGTGAGTGAAAAACCTTCCTTTTGCATATTGAAGCCCTCTCTCTCTCTCTACTTCCCTCATGCACTGTGATTTTTAAAAAGTAAAAATTACACATCCTTTCTCTCAGCAGCAGAGGCTTTGTTGCTTTTGTCTCCTTCAGCAGGATTTTGAAGGGCATGAGCTACTTGCTCACCAAGACTTGAGTACAATTAAATTCCTTGGGATGTATGAGGAAGGCTTAATTTTCCTTTCTTGATGAGAAGGTCCTTATACAAGAACACAACGTATTCTAGCAGCTATGCAGCAGAAAAGGAGGAATAACAGCTGGAAGACATGGTGAGGTGGGTAGGGAAGCAGAACTTGTTACTGGCTTAACATCCAAAACTATTTGCAGCATCTTAAAATTTCTTAAATCATGGTATGAAACAGATGGCTGGCAGATGAGGGAGGAAGGGTTCTCTTCATTTCTCAGTCCTCATCTCTATTAAACCCCTTTGATTTGCATGCAGGTAAGCTGAGAGACTGGCTTTAAACAGATAAGAAAGTTCTTCACAGATTTGGGAGGGAACCTGTGGGACTTACTGACACTTCTAGGTTAGACATTAAGAATAATTTCTACATGGAAAGAGTAGTCAAGCATTGAAACAGGCTGCCTAGGGAAGTGGTGGACTCATCTCTGGCAGTGTTCAAGAAATGTGTAGATGAGGCACTTAGGGACATGGTTTAGCAGGTATGGTGTTGAAGGGCTTACAGTTGGACTCAACGATTTTGAAGGTCTTTTCCAACCATAACGATTCTATGATTCTATAGCAGAAGTGAGGAAGATTTGTTATCACAAGATAATTTGTTACATAAGTGAATATGTGAAATAATCAAGTAGGGTAAAAGCTTTAATCTTCTTAAATAAACCCTAGTATTTAGATCCACTATGGTTTGTCATTTACATCTTGCACATGACAGAAAGTATCAGAAGTGGGACATTTGACTGTGTTTGTTTGTTTGTTGTTTTTGAACATTAAAATCACAGCCTGAGAGGAAGTTGCATTATAATACTGATAACCATTACACTTCAGGGTAGGAGGTGCACAATCTACCAGCTAGTTGGGGGTCTCCCTTGCAAGCAGGGGCACCTCACTGGAGGTCTAGCAAACCTTTAACCCTTGCCCCTTGAGGCAGCAAGCACACAGATCTACCAACTTGTCAGGGTCTGCCATGCTGGCAGGGCTTCACTGGTAAAAGCTATGCTTCTGAAGTGGCAGGTGCTGTATGGTTTGGAGTCTTTTTTGCTGGCAGAGCCCCCACCAGAGACTTAGCATGCGTGTAAACATAACCATTACATTAAATCCTCACACCATGAACAAGATTTGATCCTTGACCAACTTGAAAAACTGCCTTGAACCTAACTAAAGCATTTAAATAAAAAGACAGCAGTGGGCTGCGAGGGGAGGGGGGATTCCTCTGGGTCCTCAAGTCCTCCCTGCTCAGGTGCTCTGTAACAGCTTAGCTGAGAGAATTCTCATGACCCCAGGAACAGCCTCTTTGTGAGGGGATGGGCGATTCATCCTTTGGCCAATGTTAAGGTGCACATTCAGGAATGCCTCAGTTGTTGAGCCAGCAAACTGTATTGGTCATACAGCAGGCAAAGGCTTGAGAAAAATAGGTTAGGGCCAAACCCTCTATACACTCTGCTCCCTGGAAGTTGAAAAAAACAATTACATAAGACAATTGCAAAAGGATTTCCTCACTTTAAAATTGCCTTATATAGGGCAAGACATCAAAACTCCCAGTTGTGTTGAAAACCATGCCCTTGGGAGGAAAAAGATACAAATCCTAACACTATTATCCTGTGATAAAAAACAACACCGGTTGCTCATGGGATGAATGCAGAAAGAAAATGAAGTGATAAACATTTGCTTACAGGAATGGTGAAGAGACAAAACAATTAAATGCTGGAGGAGTGGAAGTCAAATCTCCTGTCTCAAGATGTAGTAAAAATCTCTGATCATTAAAAAAAAAATGTAACAACACATTTCAAGCTTCAGTAATACATGGATGTAACTGTAACTTCTGAAAATATTTCTCTTAAGATTAAAGAAAAACTATAACAACTTAGCAGCCCTAATAGATATTTTTGTTTTATAATGAAATTCCCTGAAGAGCAAAATTTTGGAAAAAAAAAATGACACTTTATCACTCTATTTTTTTTTCTTCTCTTATTGTGTAGCTAAGAGAATGAATCCAGAAACCAGAAGAGACATGAAAGGAATATAGCATAGATAAGTACTAGAGCATTTTCATACCTGTCTGATAACCAAGTTTAACAGCTATATTCTAGTACTTCTAAAACTTAACCCTTTGTAATACACATACTGACTGATCTTAAGTAAGTAAGGTGCTAATACCTTCCTATAAAAGGAAAGGGAGAGAAAAAGACAGTAAAGTCTATACATAAATATAACAACTTCTTGTCAGGGAGCATCAAGAGCCAGCTGCTCGCTAGTGGCCAGGGAGCCATAAGCCAATTAGGATAATACAGCCATCACAGCATGC
This sequence comes from Tinamus guttatus, assembly GCF_059628265.1. Taxonomy (NCBI): domain Eukaryota; kingdom Metazoa; phylum Chordata; class Aves; order Tinamiformes; family Tinamidae; genus Tinamus; species Tinamus guttatus. Next base: position 367,243 of record NW_028288856.1, read on the forward strand.
ACCTTCACTAGCCAGGGCCTCATCATGCAGTACTGGAGCAAGGCAAGCAAAGAATGGTAGCGAGGTTTAATCAAGCCTCCAGATTATCAGGCAAGTTTGTGATGATGTGACAGGTCCAAGATCAAGCTAGGAAGTCAATCCACAGATCAGGATCATGTGTCACACAGTATACATACCTGTATACTGAGTCTTGGATGGCAGTGGTATAACCTGGGCCATTTCCTCTATAATGCTACCTCAATGGCCAGTCTTATGGCTTGGACTTGTGCAAACTAATGTGGTTGTCTTTCACTTTCATCTGTTTTTATCACCTGTTGAACAGGATTCCAAACGGCAGCTTTCTATCTTCTCCGATTGCCAGTAATTTGACAAGACAGGCTAGACCTGTCAGAACAGTAGATGTAGAAAAGGTTTCTGTCGTGATAGGCCTAAGGATAAAGAAACACATATAGCGCAAGCCTTTACCTCATAATGGTCTTAACAGGTAGCTGTAAGTTCTGCCGCAGCCATGGGCAAAGCCTTCACCACCCACCCTCTCTTTGTGACACCTTGAAATATAGCTTCCTATCACAGGCCCATTGGCTGGTTCTTCTGAATCACTTGCTTTTTTGGAGGGGAATCCCTTTTGGACTTTTCCTTGGTCGTACATGTTCTTCTGAAGCTGGTGTTTTGTTCTGGTTTTCCAGTTTTGCGGACAGTGCTGCCTGTGTCTTGCAGCATTGTACAAAGCCCAAAGTCTGCCCTAGTAATACTGCATGGTCATCCTGGCAGTTTGGGGCCAGATGTGACTGTCAGTAGGCATGGCTTCTGCCAGAAGTTGGGGGTGTGTGGCACATGCTACTTCTTGTCTTGGTAAATGTTCTTATAGTACTACTCTGGATTTACACCATTGCTGTTGAGCACAGGATTGGGCCCTGAACAGTTTCACCAACCAACCTTTGAATGAACAGGCAAACACACATTTTGCAGGGGATGTTTTTGTCTGCCAGGTCGAGTGCTGATGCTAGTTATCTGTTAGGGCCCTGGGGCTGCTCATGAATGGTACAGCATGGAGCAGAGACAGAGCTTCAGAATAGATTTCTTGTACCCTCTGCTCAATTGCCTGGAACATTCCCCAGCCCACAGGCTTTTCTGTGACCGCTGACAAATGGAGAGCTTTGGAAGGTGCTGTCATGAAGCAGCAAGAGTTGCTGCCCGACAAGGGCAGGCAAGCCAGGAGGGGAGGGTGATAGCAAGGCAGGCAGGGGCAGCAGCCTCACCAACAAGGGATGTAGTCCCACAGGACCCAAACGAGCAGAGCAGAGTAGGTCTGGTGACAGTGACCAAGGTCAGCCACAGTGGCCAGGCAAGGACATAGTGAGGAGGCACATCTGAGATCAAGCCAGGAAGTCAAGTCAGTGTAAAAAGTTTAAACATAGTTGGAAAGACAAACCCTACCCTGACTCTTAGGGATCTCCCTTTTACCAGAACCATTCACCTTCAAATACACCTTTCCAATGCACTTCTAATAGGGATATATTTTTTCTGTTAAGACCATCAATGCTTTATCTGTGTGTATAAATGAAAGGAACTAACAGGATTGAATTGCAGAAAGGAAGAGCCAAACTCAACTGCCCATCTAGGAGGTGGGAGGACTTTAAGAATAGGTTATTTACCAAATGTCTCTTCCAGCCTTAGATGGTTGATGCTTTCCTGTTCTGCTGTTTGATAACACCCCTTGTAAGAGATACAGTTGGTTCAGGAACTTGCTTGCTCATCCCAGGAGATGAAGCAGGGGGGATACCATAAAAGGCTAGTGAACATAAGAAATGGAGTCAAGTAACCCCATGTCCCCTATAGTGATTCTGCGGCACATTGGGAGTGCCACCTATGTCATGATGAGCACCATGTCAGTGCTGTCAACTAACAATCTGCTGTCGAGTCTGAAAAAAGGAATGTGTATCAAATGAGCTCCAGCTGTGAAGCAAAGCCTGGAGCATGGATGCCTCCACAAGATTGCAGCCTAAAACATGACATTCTCCTCAAGCCTAGAGAAGCTTCACAGATCAGCCCTAAAGAAACTGCACATGCCTCTTTCCCTTTTCAGCTAGCACATATTAAGCATGCCCGGAGTAACAAAAGGATTCTACAGTTATTAAAGAGAAGCAGTAGATCTACTGTATTCATTTCATTCAAAAAATTGAAGGTCTTAGATGTCCTGTGGAGTGTGCTGCAGTTGTGTGAATGGGGGTAGTGGCACTCACAGGTTCTGTCAGTCCTGTGGTTGTGTCACAACAATAGTTGCAATCAGATGCACACTACATACAACCACACAAAGTTAGATGATATTGAAAACAATTAGTATTAAAACATTACATTTGAATGTGTTTCCACGTTTAGCAGCTGTGCAACCATAAGGGCAATATTCTAAAGAATATATATTTTTATATGTATGATAGGCATACAATGGTATTCAACTGTTCATAACCTTGGTGATTGATAACCCTCCTATGATTGTTTACCTATTTACTCATCTATTGACTTTTTTATCAATCCCTTGCTAGCCTTTCTTAACTAGCTGACTGGCAGAGCTCAGAGAGTAGTTATCATCAGAGGCACAAAGACGAGTTGGAAGCCTGTAGCTAGCGGTGTTCCCAGTCACAGGTCCAGCCATATGACTATGGGACTGTAGGTCAACATGCTCTGTTGGTGCTCTTTTTCCCACGGAATGGTCAGGCTAGCCTCCATCACCTATCTCCTCAACATTCTTCCACACTTTCCCATGCATATACATATTACTGTAATACTACACAGCAAAGTAAATCTTCATTATCAAAAATTATTTGGAAAGAAGTAAAAGTTCAGTGTCTATTCCACATGGTCATTTTATATCAGTTCTGAACACAACAAACTAGTCTGCTGATTTATCTCTCACCTTCTCTTCCCTTTTTTCCTTCCCCTCCTCTATTTTTATAGATACTCCTCTCTCCTGTCACACAGAGCTCACAACTTGCGCCCAGACAATCCACTCACATCCATGCTGACTGAAGCATAGGGTCAGAGCTGAAGCTGCAAGGGTTAAACAGTAAGGTTTGCTCAGCCATGCCTAAGTGTGAGTAGGGAAGGAAGTGTTGGCAATAAAGAAGAGTAAATGGGCTTGATCCAGTGGTCAATCTCAAATGCTTCTGTGAATCAATTAGATGCTGTCACATGCCAGCTCAGGGATCACAAAACTTATATTCTTCGTGGGATAGGAATGTGTGATAGTGATTCTCCTTCTAGGCATGATAGTACAGTCTCCTTCTGTGGACAACTCCCAGTACCTAGAAAGAGTTTCTGTTAGCTCTTGATGATCCTGCTATGGGTAAGGGCTTTCTGCAAACTCCCTTTTGTTCCCATCTATCAGTCCCCTGACTCAGCCCAGGAGTAACAGCAATGTTTTATTCTCTGCTGGTACTGCCAAACAGAGCTTTTTAACTAAAAGAGCCCCTTTTTGTTAACACGTGTTCCCCCTTGCAAAGAAACGGACTCAGTCTGGGATGCAGTGAGACATCTTTATTCTCAAATCAACTTCTTTTATACTCTCTTAGCACAAGTGTTGCAAAGCTTACAACCAATCAGCATCTTGCCAGCTGTGCGGTTGTAGTTATCTTCTTTTTCTTGCTTTGTTCCTAATCTGCTGACAAGACATTCTGCACTGCCGTCCTTGAGGTCAGTTATCTACTACCAAGGCATTCAGTACTATTGTCCTTGAAGCTGGCCTCCACATCTCCCCCTTCTTTATTTAACTGTTGTATTGTCATAGCTGGTTTTAGTTGAGCAGCCATAACTTGGTAAATGATCAATCAATCGTTAAACACATAATAAGAAACAAAGCAGACACATTAACAATAAACAAAATACAGTTAGTACAATAATTAGAAACTTTACAACTTGCATTGACATGGCTAAGCAAAAGACTGTCCGGTTTGTCGCGTTTACTCCCATGGTTTCTCAGTTATCAGGCCTTGCTCGCTGGACCAGGGCCTACGCAGGGTAAGGGTTAATAGATTGGCTGCTTCAGCATCTTCTCCCATATCTCCCCCTTTTTTGTTTTCCATTTGTACTGGCAATACTTGCTTCAGAGTGCGTTTAACAATGGATTGCATTAACTTTAACAAGCATGGAACACAAAGCATAATCCCAAAAAAGAACAGCATTGCGGCAACAACCAACAGTCTTTTTAGCCAAGGGCCCAGATCAGGGAAGAGTCCTTCAAAGGGATTCCACCCATCCATTATTTGGAGCCTTTTTGTTAGTTGTTACAGCTCTTGGATGCTTTTGTGGGTCGACTTTGAGTGATTATGCAGCACAGGCTGTCAAAATCCTCACATCCATGTCCTTGAGCTAAAAGCAGAAAGTCAATAGCCACCCTGTTTTGACAAGTGGCATGTTGGACTGAGTCCACGTCCATTAATAGGCGAGAGAGAGCAAGCGATGCTGTGTTATTTTGATTAGAAAGCCAGCATCCAAGCTTAGTGAGGTGATTATGAGCGGCCGCAACAGCAAACCCTGGTGCGAAAATAGATGCAGCTATTATTTCACCAGGGTTCCAGAACGTTACTTCATCACTATGCTGGTCATTAAATGCATGTGCGATCTTTTTGCCCTGTGGTAGTGATGCATCCTTGTATGATTTAATATCATGGATATGTTTAGCATCAGATGTGTCAAGTGCTTCAGACTACAAGGCCCTCTACGCAAGTGGGAGTGGATAGCACCCCATGCTCTACTGCTGCAGATAAGAAAGGCAGTAAGGCTATCGGGGCAATGCATTTTTTTTTTACTGCCAGGCAGTAAGGCTATCGGGGAGATGCATTTTTACTTGTATGATTACACTAGATAGTGTTGTTTTGATAGGCAGGCAGTGACGAATTAACGTTCTGGACTTGGGACTGTTTTTTACCAGAATAGTTGAAATATACACAGTAATTCATTCGCAAGGACCCCAGCAGACTAATCTCCTGAGGTTCCAGAGGACTTGGGGTAAGGTGCACCCTACCGTGCAGGGTGGCATAAGCAGTCAGGCAGGCCTACGTGCGAGTTAGTATAAGCAATTTACAGGCGAGTTCTGTGTATTTCTACAAAGGCAGAGCCATATTCAGCTGTAAGTCAACTCTTACCTGGGCCTGGGGTTCAGGCCCTAGCACTGCAATCAGTCCTTTGACTTACAGGTGAATCATGGCTGTTCCACAATGTGGCATATATTGTTGGTTGATCCATTTCTTCAGACACGACTGCCACCTGCATTCCCTGTATTGCGCTCTTAATTAATTGTCCACCACAAGGAACTAAACAAGGAATAACAATCATAAGGAGGATAATTGGGAGTCCAACAGTCTAAACCCAAAGATAAAGTCCATTCACAAAAATTGTTTTTTCAGACCAGGTGTCGTGGATAATATTGTTTTCTGAAGGAGCCGTGGAAGCAAATAGGTAGATTGAGCCGTGCAGGTTCTGCAAGACAAAATCCTATATCATGACTAAGCATTCAACAATGCACTTTGTATGATTTTTTTTTTACCATCTAGTTATTCTCGCAAATAACATTTCATTGCGGGGACATGTTCCCATTTTCTTGTCCAAGTTTCATGAGCAAGATGGTGTTAAAATCCTTTTCTATTTCCTTCTAAAGACACAGTCCTTGGCTTTCTTTAGGCCTTTTCTGCTCTGCTTAAGGAGTCTTAAATCACACGAGAGCAGCATCTTATTATGATGATTTGGGGATGAGATGTTCAATTACCAGTTACTTATGCTAACTGTCACTCATGTCAACAGCAGGCCGCTTGGCCTATACTCACCTCCTAGATGGCCCTCAGAGAGAGAGGCGGCCATCACTCACATCAAGGTCTGGCATGGCATGTGTCCCCACCGCTCAACGCCTAATGGGTTGCAGCCAATAGCGGAGCTCAAGGTTCTTCTTGGTGGCAAACGCAGAGGCCAACTCAGTCTTGCCCTTGAATATGGTAGGAGGCGCTTAGCCAGACCCAGGCTTTTCAGTTGGTCATCAAGGTAGTATCTCCCCTGCCTCATCCAGTAGCAAGTTGCTATCATGATGCACAGTTATTAGGATCTTTTTAGCCTCTGCCTTAGCATTTTCTAACAGCTGTTGTAAATTTGGACACTCTAACATCTCTTTTACAAGCAACAAATCCATACTGATTGAGGTGGGGTTTTTGCCATGATATAGGGTATAGTTTCTAATTAACAATTGACTAGTAAACACAGGTGGCTTATACACAAAATCTCAGCCTCTAATAATAACTACATTGCAAGCACATGTGTTAGAGTCATTAAACACAGCCTGGTTATAAATTTCATTAATTAACACGTATTTACACATTGTTCTAAAACACACACATCCTTTCCCTACATAAACTAATGCGGTTTTATTATTACTCTGCGGATTGATCTCAAAATGGAACACACCCTCTTTGGTATCAAGGCAAACATCACTTGCCTTAAGGGCATCATCTTTGCATATGAACCCCAGCCCCCGTTCTAAAATACAGGCTTCTAGATCTACCAATTGCCATTTTTTATCAGACACTCTTGCCCACATTCGGTGGGGAGAGGGTAGAGCACAGATTAGTTGATGTTACTTCCCAGGGCTACAATGGGGTAAACCTTCTCCATGGTGGCATCCACCACGGTCACTACATAGGCGATGACTGCACTGAGGACGTGGTCACGGGTGAAGTTCACAGGTCTCCACCATGCTTGAAGCTGTCGCTCTTTCTCCGTGGCCGTGTCCACGATCTTTCTTATCTTGGTGGGGAGGACTCCATTGTCTCCATCTCTCAATATACCTGCAACGACACTCTGCACCCACGTCTGGGCCTGGATGCAACTAAGAGTGAGGGACACATTATTTTGTTCCACTGTTCAATGACAGATAGTTGGATTGTGCAACCGTCCCTGGGGCAACCTGGTGAACGCATATTGTCGCCCCTGCCAAGTAAAGGCAAACTGATCCCAATGCTCCTCAGCAGTGGGTATGGTAAAGAAAGATTTAGCCAAATTAGTTACTGCATACCAAGTTCCAGAATGCTTCTGTTTTTTTCTATCAAGGTGACAATATCTGGTACAGCTGTTGTAAGAGGTGGGGTGTGTTAATTCAATTCTCTGAAATCCACAGTCATTCTCCATGACTCGTCACTCTTTTTGACGAGCCAAACAGGGTTATTTCAAGCTGTGGTAGTGGGTTTTTAAAACTCCTGCATCTACTAGGTCTTTAATTGTCTGTGAAATGTCTTCATGCTCCCCAGAATCTTGTACCGTTTCATGGCCGTCAATTTAGTTGCAGCAGGAATCTGCACAGGGGGCATTTTTCCTTTTCTGACTAAGATTGTCTGGGCACTAATATAGTTCTTTGTTCCCAATTGGTACAAACCATCAGAAAGATTCAAAGTCAGTCCCTTTAAAATATCAATCCCAATTATATATGCCAAGCATATGTAGCGAAGCATATATGCCAAGGATATGATTCTTCGTTCTAGTAGAAAACCTGTATTACCAGCTGTCGCAGATGAGCAAGGAGTGATGCACTTCACTTGTAAGAGAGTACCAGCAATATGTTTTATTAAGGTCAGATAGTGACTCAACAAAGTTCAATGGTAAATAAACAATGATTTAAGGAGGTTCGATGGCAAGCTTCACCCAGTTATTTATTGCATAGAGGACAGGCTCACCTGAAAGTGTCAGGGACACCCTCCCATTGAGTCATGAGGTTCACAATGGACCCCCCCTTGCTTTCCGAACTTCTCAGAGGAGTCTGAGTTTGGCTGGTCCAGATCTAGTCACAGATTTGGTTAACTGTCAAGAAGATGAAGATGCAGAAGAAAAGAAGAAGAAAAGACGAAGAATAGAAGTTATCTATCTCCAGAAGAAGAAATTTAAGTTGTTCAATCCACAGTACAATTGGTATGATGTAGTAGTCATTTACAGAAATAAGACATCTATAAAATGCATTTTCAAAAGATGCATATAGTATCTACAATTAACTGTGTGAAAAGGTTAGAACAAGAGACAAGAAGTACAGTTATATATTTAAAAGAAATAAATGTAATACTTCCATACACTTAAAAGCAGAGAAAAAATATTTATTTAGACAGTGGAGTGGACAAAAACCACCAGTTAATGTAGAACAGTGAATATATATAAGAACATCTAGTTCTGATATAACTCTCAAACTATAAACCTTTCTTCTATATTAATTTTCAATATAGTCTTTCTTAATCCCCAAAGACGATCTATGTACAAATGCACAAATTTATGACAGCAACAAATGTTCCTCTAAAGTAATATTGCACATTAAGTGAAATTATTTCCTGAAAAGATATTATAGGTATCTGCGGGAGGCCAGACATGACTCCTGAAGGCTTCAATATGAGTCTAACAGAAATCGCTTTATTCGCGTTACAGCACTCTATTTATCTACTACATTTCTGTTAAGTCATCTAGCCACGCATACGCTTACATTGTAATTGGTTGCATACTACTGGCCGTACTACTGTACGGTTTATCAGGGTCCCAGTGACTGGCATATGCCAGTCCCGCCCCCTGAAGGAGTTGTATGAGGGGTTCTATATCCACGTTGGAAATACCGCAGACCGAGCGTACCCAATTAATATCGCCCAGGAGCTTCTGCACATCGTTTAGGGTAGTGACTTCTGCTCGTAGAAAGAGCTTTTGTGGCCTAACAACTGTTCTTGTAATCTCCCAGCCCAGGTACCACCAAGCTGGCTGTCGTTGTACTTTATCTGACGCTATCTGTAGACCTCCCTCTTCTAGGATCTTTTCCATCTCTGTCAGCAGACTTTCTGCCTCCAGATGCTTTCCGACTACTAAGATATCATCCATATAATGGTAGATCAGTAGTTCAGGGTGTATCTGACGGATGGAAGATAATGGCCACGAGACATAGAGCTGGCACAGGGTGGGCGAATTTTTCATACACTGGGGAAGCACTATCCAATGGTATCACTGCATATGGACTTGTTTGTTAACGGAGGGTACAGAGAACACAAATTTTTCATGATCCTCAGGATGCAATGGTATGGTAAAGAAACAATCTTTTAAATCGATTATTAAGACGTCCCAGTCTTTTTGGCAGGTTCTCTATTTCCATTTCTATTTATGTTTGCACAGCTTCAATTTGGTTTCCTCCCCAGAAATTGCTTGGGATTTCCATATATTAAGGAGGCCTCCGCTCCAGTAACAATTGAGGCTTTTACAATTTGTAAAGACCGTTGCCGGTCCTTCCGTGCCAGTCGCACTGGAGCTTGGCCATCGCTTCATTCTTGTTTCCCATGTTGAAGTATTTTCCTAGTCTCTTTCCAAGGATACAAGTCAGAGTACGGCTCCCAGTCCTCCACTGGTGGGGGAGGGGAGGGCGGGGCGACGCAGTCTGAGTTATTCCTGGCTTTCCCACTTTCAAATTCTGCACTTTCTTGTTGTGCTTATTCAGCCCTCTCTGCTGATATATATTACACAATAAAGATCTACAGACCACACACACAAACAGCACAAACACAGTTTCTATCCAGTGGCATGACCTCACATAGCTGTTCACTCCACTAGTGAGTTCTACTGTCTCAATTGCCGAATCCCATCCTTGTCGTCAATTAGGTTGCGAATGGGCTTGGGATTCGGCAATAATCACACAAAACAAGGTAGCTACAGCGAGCCTCTATTCAGGTGAAAGCACATTAAAGAAGCAAAGTATGCCTAATTACTCTTGAGGTAATATTTGTCGGCAGGATACTGAGACTGAACATTCTCTCGAGTTGGCAGATTAGAGGTTTGCTGACAGGCTCCTAACTCGGCGGGCGTCCCCACGGAGACAATGTAGGCCTCGCTGTTAGGAGCCTCGCCCCCTCCTCTCTCCTCTTTTTATGCCCGGTGTGTCCTGCCACGTAGGGCCAGTACGTTCCAGCAGGCAGACCAAGGGGGTGGACAAACTCCACCTTCAGTCACATAACCTTCCCTCCTGGATGCACAGGTGCGCATACCAGTAAATGGTCCCAGCCGTCAGTCTGAGGGTCCTGCCTTTCTCATCTTCCTCCCTCTCGGGTGCTTTACCTTCAAACTAGTTTAGAGGATGTTTGCAGTTAAGTTGGCTACAAGCCCACTCGAGCGGCCACCTTCAACTGCCTTTGGAGGAGGTCGACTGTGAACCTGGCTGAGCAGCCGCCTCCGTGCTCCTTATCGCTCAGGCAAGGCAGGCAAACATCTTCTTTCTCAAAATCTGGATTCTATTTCGCACAATAGTTTTATGACTCTACAGATCATAGAAATTTCCACCTCCTATACATGCCACCCTGTGATCTGTAGAGGTCAATCTATTGTAGCGAAGGACCCGAACAGATAACGTTTTCATAGCAGTTTCAACCATACTTCATGTCAGCATCATTATACAAAGGATACAACACATAATACAGACGAACATAGCAAATAGAAATAATAGCCCTAATAACGGTTTCTGTCCTCACTTAAAGCATTACAATTCTCCAACGCCCACTTTAAAGGATGGATCAAATCTCTTTCTCAGTATCGGATTCACAAACAGCCTGTGGACCGTGTAAGCCGTACTGCTGTACTGATTTACGTGCCTCTTTCACTAAATCAAACGGCCAAGGTGTCCACTGATTTGGCTGTCCCGGGGGGCCCGCTATCACAGGCAATGCTGACAACGCTCCTTGCTCCGCTAGTGATAGTCGTATCTCCCTCCAGTGGCTTTGGAGATCGTAAACTGCTTTTCCCTGCGCCTCCGTCTCCTTGGTCTCATTCGCCTTTCCTTCCCCGGCCCCCTTCTCTAATTTTTCAAGGCGATCCAACAAGTCCTGGACCCAGCCAGGCCGTGCCTCAGGCTCGCCAGGGGGGTCCGGAAGCGGGGGCACAGACAGCGTAGACGCTGGCACAGGCAGGGACGCGGGCAGGGATGCGGGCGGGGACAGGTGCGGGGGTTGGCAATGGATTTACAAACACCAGAGGTTTTCAGTGACGTGGTGGTCCCGTTCCTGAAGTGCTCGCAAAGGCTGCCATGACTCCGGCAGCCACTTTCTTTTCTGCTTTCATATCAGATAAGGTAGATAGGACCAGCTGCCATGTAGTAGCAAGGTCCCTGGCCTGCTTATCCCCATCAGCGATATGATCCCAGAGCTGCTGCCCTACATCCTGCCACGTCTCCACATCGAATGCTAGGTGGGGCTCAGCTTTGAACCCATTCTCTCTGCACCAGATCAAAAGCTTGCAGAGGGTGTGTTCATCATACTTAATTCCTCTCTTAGAGATAATATGCAGGAGGAGCTTAACAATTGCACTTTCTTCCTTAGTTACCGACTGCCTCATCTCCTGCCCCAGCTGCTCACCTCCACCAGGTGTCCGTTGCAACAAATCTTCAAATCTTCACGGATTGCCACCCAATCCGTCACGGACCTCGGTCCCGCCGAGCCGTTCCCCAGCCAGGTGCTCCCGTCGGGGTGTCCCTCTTCAAATGCACTGAAATCGCATCACATCAGGGTCACCATCTGCGGGAGGCCAGACACGACTCCTGAAGGCTTCAATATGAGTCTAACAGAAATCGCTTTATTTGCGTTACAGCACTCTATTTATCTACTACATTTCTGCTAAGTCATCTAGCCACGCATACGCTTACATTGTAATTGGTTGCATACTACTGTCCACGCGTCTTCTACCGTACTAGGTTGGCTGTAGATATCGGGGCACGTGTTTACATGATTGGCCCGCACACAGTCCTCTATTCTGCACTGATAAGCTTGTGTACAGGTTCTTCCTCTCCTACTTCTGTGTTCTTCCAGCTGGTGACTTTCCCACGATCTTTTCGCCTTGGTCTTAGTCCGGCTCATCGTATCCGTCTTCTATCAGGAAGCCTCCATTACTTAGATATCCTCCCACAGGTATCTATATTTTATTTGCCATCTTAACCACATCTGGGGCTTTATGAACTTATTTTTAAAATTCATTTCCCTTTTCTATTTTCTTGTGCAAATAAACTGCATAAATAAGCAATGCACTAAAAGGCTTCAGACTAGCTGATAAACCATTTCATTTTCCATGCCAGCTTCTATCGTAATTCAAATCTGGCTGAAAACTGTCAGCCATAAAAACTGAAACAAGCACTGCCACAAATACCCTGTAATGCTATATCAACCTTGTCACATATACTTCTATCATAGTAGAACTATATACATGTTATTCTGTAAATACCCCCAAGGATTTTTACATGCTGATTATTTGTATGATAAAATGCAAGTTTTAAATGATACCAAGGCATACAATTTACTACTGAGCAGATATGTGACAAGCAAAATAGCCTTCATAAGTATGATTATATATGTATAATTACAGTTCATGGATACTTATGTTCTGTCAGTAGTTCTGTTTTTGGTTGTTTCTTTGTTTTTGCTTTTAACTTCTGTTTTATTTTTACAAGATATTAAAGCATTTATCCACTTCACAATATCAAAATCCACCAAAGCATATTTTAAAGTATATGAAAGTGCAATTTTTATATTTAAAAATACCAGATAGTTTCAGGATTGCTATATGAAAGAACAAAAATGATCTGTGGTCTATTTCTCAAGTTTTAATCAAATTTAATCAAGTAGTTCTGAACTACCACCTTTTATTTCAAGATTAACTCTAGGGCAATACTTTTCAGGAATGCACACATCCTAAATCAAATATTTATACAGAAAATTCAGTGCAGAAAAAAATACAGAAATACTGCTTCCCCACCACCACTAAAGCCTGTTTTCTAAATATATCATACCATAAAATTGATTTTTATCTTAAATTTTTTTATTTCCTTATTTAATTGGTTAATATTTGACAAAACAGAAAATGAGCTATGCAATCATTTAAAACCACTTTTTCAATTTAAATAAAAGGAAAGAGGAGTGAAAGATCAAAGTTGTAAGCATTAAACAAAAGTTCACGGTAATCCTTTTGATTAAAGTGAGGCGTAACTATGTATGAGGGGAAGACATTTCAACAATGGATTTATCATGATTGTTATGTTTTCTGTTTAACTGTCCAACACTTTCAGTACACTAGAAAAATAATATAATGGCAAAAAGAATGAATGTAAAGAGTGGTTTGTATGTTGAGAATACAGCAATTCCTGTCACAGTTTTAAACAAGTTCCTAATCATGGGACCATTTTGCCACCAAAATCACTGTCACAATATTGAAAAAAGTTGTATGCCCTCAAAACATTTTCCAAACAGTAAGGTGTCACTGTTTACTACAGATTTAAATACCTCACAATAAAATAAATTATTTTAACTTGTATCCTTCTCTTTTCTTTTACCCTTTCCAACTTAAAGGCAGGCCCCAAAGCTTTTATTTTGCAGAAATACCTAATTCATTAAATACCAGTAACTTAAGTTAGAGAGTCTCTGAAGAATGTTGCTTAAAGTAGAAGAGTTCAAAGGGACTATAGTAGATACACTCCAAATATATATATATATGCTGAATATATACATTCCAAAATTAGAGAAATGGAAAGGACCTTTTTCAATCACACATTATATCTATTGTCCCCACCCACCAAATCTGTTTCAAACACCAAAAAATCAGAATGCAATTTCTAGGATAAAATATTAGAAGTAACTACAGTGCTTAAATGATTAAGGCAAGTGAAAGTTACTGGAAGATTATATAGTCCAGCCTAACTACCTGTGCAGGCCTACGTAGAATTCTTAAGAGCCATGTTAACTTTGCAGTTCAATATAGCAAAGGGCCAGATGCTTAACTGGGGTAGATATCACAATTCTGTGATATAATCATGTATATTAACTAAGCATCTGTCCTTAAGAACAGGAAGGTACCAAAAAAGTAACTCTTTCCCAAGAAGATATGTGCAAATTCAACAATATGGGGACAATTTGTAGAAATGGAAAGTTCAAATTGCATCTCAACTATTTCAACCAACAAATAACCTCCCCCCCCACCTTATTCTGTGGATAGGTATATTTAAAAAACAGTGTTTTTCTGAGAAGAGAAATATAAAATGATTAAAGGAATTCGATTTTCCTGTAAATTTAAATACAATTTTGAATTGTACTGTCTGGGAAAACTGCAGAGTGTGGCTCCACCAGTCTATCTCTTTCTCACACTCTCTGATGATCCTTAGCCTTTCCACCTCCTCCTTCAACTCCACCACCAGGGTAAGCAGGCCACCCATCTGCTCACACCTAACACAGATGTTATTTTTGTTACTCCCCAGTAACATGGAGAGGCTCAGACACTCCCCGCAGCCAGAGACCTGGACTGCCGCAAGTTTCTGTGGTGGTTCAATCTGCATCCCCACAGTCTTTCTGGAGGAGGCTCTCTGCCGAGTAGACACCATGGCTTCTCCTGAATTCCCACTGACAGAAAAGACCATGGAAAGAGCTCTCTTCCTGAACCAGGAGGAGACTAACACTGCCCTAACTGCCCTAACTGCACTGCACTGCACTGCACTGCACTGCACTGCACTGCACTGCACTGCCCTGCCCTGCCCTGCCCTGCCCTGCCGCGCCGCGCCACACTCTGATCACTCGTGCCCCCTGAGGGCGGCTTTTGAGTTGCCGCCGTCCCTGCTGGCTCCGCCCCCGCTGAATAAGAACCGCCTCTGGACAGGACCTCGACGCTGCCTGCACGAGGGTCGCCGCTGGGGTTACCTCTCGCTCCCTGCGCTTTCTTACTCGGCGGCTTTTGCCGCGATTCTGTTCCTCTAGGCAAGGTGCTCCGACGCGAGTGTCCGCTCCGGAGCCCTTCCCTTCGAGATCAAACATGGTCTACTATATGCAATGTTGACAGCCTTGTACAGTTCCAAGCTATGCATAATCACATAATGGAAAAATAAAGTCAGGATAAGGTGGCTCAAATTCACTGCAGATACAGCAATTATTCCCCTTTAAGAGAGCTCTCTACTGAAAACAAGAAAGCCAGCACCTATCTTCGCATAGCAAATAAATCTTGACAATCAGCCAGATTTCCTGAAAAAGCAACATAAATATGAGAAAAGTTGCACTTCTATAAGTGTGGGGTGTGAAATGTTGCAGTTTGAAAGCCGTAGTGGTAGTGGTGGGGGGGAGGGAAGGAGATATCAAATCAGTATTGGATTCACAAACAGTCTGTGGACCGTAGGTCCGATCACCTTCCTAGGAGCGAATCGAGTTCCCAAATAGTGTGATCAGCTACAAGCTCGACTCTGGCAGTATCGGATTCACGAAGAGTCCGTCAACTGTAGGTCCGATCGCCTCCCCCCAAACAAGTAGTCGAGTTCACAAACAGTATGATTTATTCAAATGCAACATTTAGAAAGCAGGTTTCGGATGTCAGTACAGGAAATTCTCTACTAGAGCATGGGGTTTTAGCTAGCTCTGATGTACAAATGTGCAATCATCACTCACCCCAGAAGATGGGAGAGGGCTCTCACTCTCGAGTCTCCTCAGGCGGCATCCCAACCCGAGGGGAGGAAAGGGGGGATCAGCGCATCAACTGATCCAGAATTTGCAATGGAATCTTCCCTCTCACTTCTTAGTCTCCTCAGGCGGCGTTCCAGTCCAAGGGGAGGAAAGTGGAATCAGCCCGTCGACTGACCCAGGAGTTACGATGGATTCTTCCCTCCTCCTTTTCATCCTTAGTTCACCTTTTATCATAGAATCATAGAATCATAGAATGCTTAAGGTTGGAAGGGACCTCTAGAGGTCATCTAGGCCAACCCCCCTGCACACGCAGGGTCATCTAGAGCACGTGGCACAGGACTGCATCCAAGAGTGATGTGCAATTGAACAGTGGCTCTTTTAGAATCTCCGTAGATCCTTGTAAGAGAAGGAATTTCCTTAAAGCTGAATTCTAAGGAACCTGTTTTCTGTTATTACCTAGTTGCCCCAATACTAGTCGGACATTGGCCTGTGCCACAACAAGAATTTGACCCTTGCTAAGGAATACATGCATTGCTACATTGTATTTGAAGGATTGCTCCAATCCTATTTCCTCTATGAATCTACATATGAAATTTCCACTGTAAAGCTGCTATTTCACTATACCAGAGTTATCCCCAGAGCAAGCTGGAACCTCAAAGAATGTCTTGGTGAGTAAAAGGCTGAACACAGATGCAGCACAACTGGGCTTCCTTGACTTCTATATTACAAATGCAATAAAGAACAAAGAAGAAAGAGCACAAGGGAATAAAAACTGGGAAAAATAATCACCCATTACTTCAGAAGAAATAAGACATTTGGTGGATTAGATTTTCAACTACTGGAGGATTATATGTCTGGTAATGAGCACCAAAAAAAAAAAAAAAAAAAGTTAGATGAGACCTAGTGACAAAGGAAATGGAAAAGGCAGAGATAATCAGTGCCTTAATTGCCACAATCTTTACTGGTAAGACTGGTATGAATCCCAGGCCCCTGAGACGGGTGGGAAAGTCTAGAGCAAGGAATATGTACTCTCAGTGGAGGAACAGATTAGGGAACGCTTAAAAAGCCTAGGATGTATCCAAGTCCATGGGACCTGATAGGATGTACCCACAGGTGCTGAAGGAACTGGCCAAAGTCATTGTGAGGCCACTCTCAATCATCTTTGAAAAGTCATGGTGAGAAGGGGAGGTTCCCAAGGATCAGAAGAAAGTAAATGTCACTCCTATCTTCAAAAAGGGCAAGAAGGAGGATCCAGGGAACTGTAGACTGGTCAACCTCGCCTCACTCCCTGGGACGGAGATGGAACAAATAAACCTAGAAACCATTTCCAAAGTTATGAAGGACAAAGAAGGTGATTGTGATTAGCCAGCATGTATTTGCAAAGGAAAAATTGTGCTTGACCATGCTAAGCTGACTGAATCATAGAATTGTTGAGGTTGGAAGGGACCTCTAGAGATCATCTAGTCCAACCCCCCTGCTCCAGCAGGGACACCCAGAGCACATGGCACAGGGTTGCATCTAGGCGGATTTTGAAGATCTCCAAAGAAGGAGACTCCACAACCTCCCTGGGCAGCCTGTTCCAGGGCTCTGTCACCCTCACAGTCAAGAAGTTCTTCCTCACATGGAGATGGAACTTCCTGTGTAATATCAGATTTCATTTTTGAAGGCTGTTCATCTTTCTCTTATCAATTTAAATGAAAATCACAGAGAGTAGTTTTGAATTGTTTGAGACACTGTTATAGTTCTGCAGTTTATATAATTTCCACACCTTGTTTTGTGAATATAAGAGCATATACTGCTTTTGAACTGAAGGAGGGTACACTAATATGACTTCTAGGTATTATCCTTACATAGTAAAATATGCCCCTTCAAGTCATATATTGTCAATTACCTCTCTCTTCCCTTAGCACCGCTGGGCCCAATCTGATGAGCACTGTTATTTCACCGCGAATCATCTCAGAAACGAAATAAGCACCACGATGCCATAGAAAAACATCCTATAGCATTTAGTAGGGGTGAAAATAATTGAGAACTATAGCCATCAAATAAGTTTTAGATATTTTTCTGCAATCCCAAAGGTTTTAATGTCTAAACATGTTTTGTCTGCTAAAAGCAGAAGAGAGCCCACCTCAAGTCCGAGGTTAAAGTTAGATTCAGTTTTTTAAAATTGCTACATAATGTTCTATGTGCAATGTTATGGATAAAATACTTATTGAAAACAGATCCTGGCACAACTGCATACCCTGTGTATAGCAGATGCTTTATGTAACATATTCATTTTTTCATTAGAAAATAATTTTTACTTTCTTCGGTATGAATGACTCTTTTGTTCACATAACATTGTAAAAAGGAATGATTAAATACAATTAATACAACAGGTGAAGTCCCCACATAAACCTCAAAGGAAAACCTCAAAAGGGAGGAGGAGAGGAGAGGAGAGGAGAGGAATTGAATTACCATAAAGTACTGAAAAGGTCTTTTGTGCTAAACTGGTATCAGGCATAAAAATAAAATAATGTCCATAAGAGAACGATCCTTAATCTGAAGGGACTAATTAAGATTTCAGTGTGGTTTCATTCATTGGAAAATATTACAAGCCCTATGTTTCAACACATTTTGCTTAACAAATAAAAATTTGTGGAGGTTATTTCATTTGCATAGACTTCCAGGACTAGACTTTAATCAGAATTCCTCATTTTTTGTTAGATCACACTGTCTCATTGTCTGTGGGATTATTTCTAAATATAGAGGATGATTTGAACTTCTGCAAATCCCATGAACAAGAAGTCAGCAAGTTTTTTTTGCTTATTAACAAACTTTCAACAGCCTGTTATAGTCCCTAATGGCTTGTGATCAATGACAGATGCTTTCTGTGATCAGAAAGAGGGTTTGGGATACAAATTTAACAGGCCAAAATATAATTGGGTACCTAACTGAGGGAGTACAAATTGGTTTTAATGATTTGAGTGTTTTTTCGTTTGTTTGTTTGTTTGATTGTTTGGGTTTTTTTTTGTAGCCAGTGGAGAAAAATAGGTAGGGCTTAAAATGTCAGGGATTGTGATAGAGATTAGCAAAATTAGTATTTTCTATTAATGTTCCTAATGCACACAGAAACTGAGATTTTTTATTATTATTATTATTTAAAAAAGCTATTTCTTGTTATTTAGAGAGTTTGCGGAGGAATAAAAGTAATAGGGAAGAACTCTGGCTGAGGGATTCAATGTCACACCAATGTGATCATTATGAATTTATTTCATAGCAATGTTGATGCTATAAATGCCCCCATTTATTACTGAGATGATAGGCAATCTTTATTTTATTTATTTTTATGGTATGTATTTCAAACAGGATAAGAAGAAATATGTTCTGACCTTCCCAGTGGTCAGAAGGTTTATTAGTATTGTCAAACAGACTGAGGTTCAAGAAACTGTACCCATCACAGAACGGTTAAGGTTGGAAGGGACCTCTAGAGATCATCTAGTCCAACCCCCCTGCTCCAGCAGGGACACATAGAGCACGTTGCACAGAGTCACATTCAGGCAGGTTTTGAATTACCTCCAGAGAAGGAGACTCCACAACCTCTCTGGGCAGCCTGTTCCAGTGCTCTGCCACCCTCACAATAAAAACATTCTTCCTCATGTGCATATGGAACTTCCTGTGTTCTAATTTATACCCATTACCCCTTGTCCTGTCACTGGCTACCACCAAGAAGAGCTTGGCCCCATCCTCCCTACATTCTCCCCTCAGGTATTTATACAAACTGGTAAGGTCCCCTCTCAGCCTTCTCTTCTCCAGGCTAAACAGGCCCAGCTCACCTAGTCTTCCTGATAAGATAGATGCTCCAGTCCCTTAATCATCTTTGTCGCTCTACGCTGGACCCTCTCTAGAAGTTCCACGTCCCTCTTGTACTGGGGAGCCCAGGACTGCACACAGTATTCCAGGTGCGGCCTCATCAGAGCTGAGTAGAGGGGGAGGATCACCTCCCTCGACCTGCTTGCAACACTCCTCCTGATGTAGGCCAGGATCCCATTGGCCTTCTTGGCCACAAGGGCACATTGCTGACTCATGGTTAACTTGTTCTCAACCAGGACTCCCAAATCCCTCTCCACAGAGCTGCTTTCCAGCAGGTCAACCCCTAATCTGTACTAGTGTCAGGGGTTATTCCTCCCCAGGTGCAGGACCCTGCACTTGCCTTTGTTGAACCTCATGAGGTTCCTCTCTGCCCAACTCTCCATCCTGTCTAGGGCTCTCTGAATGGCAGCACAGCCCTGGGGAGTGTCGGCCACTCCATTCAGTTTGGTATCCTCTGCAAACTTGCTGAGGGTGCCCTCGTCCAAGTCATTGATGAACAAGTTGAAGAGCACTGGTCCCAATACTGACCCCTGGGGGACACCACTGGCCACAGGCCTCCAACTAGACTCAGCCCCATTTATCATGACCCTCTGAGCTCTGCCATCCAGCCAGTCCTCAATCCACCTCACTGATCACTCCTCTAACCCACACTTCCTGAGCTTCCCCATGAAGAGGTTATGGGAGATGGTGTTGAAAGCCTTGCTGAAGTCAAGGTAGACAACATCCACGGCTCTCCCCTCCTCCATCCAGTAAGTCATCCCATCCTAGAAGGCTATTAGGTTTATCAGACACGACTTCCCCTTGGTGAATCCATGCTGACTACTCCTGAGCACCTTCTTTTCCTTGACATGCCTAGAGATGGTCTCTAGGATGAGCTGCTCCATAACCTTTCCAGGGATGGAGGTGAGGCTGACTGGCCTGTAGTTTCCCAGGTTCCAGTTTCCTTCCTCTTGCCCTTTTTGAAGACTGGAGTGACACTGGCTTTCTTCCAGTCCTCTTGCACCTCCCCTGCTCTCCATGACCTCTCAAAGATGATGGAGAGCGGCTGAGCGATAACGCCTGCCAGTTCCCTCAGCACCTGTGGGTGCATCCCATCAGGGCCCATAGATTTATGGGTGTCTAGTTTGCCTAAATAATCTCTAACCCAATCCTCTTCAACCTGGGGAAAGTCTTCCTCTCTCCAGATTTTCTCTTTTGTGTCCAGGCTCTGTAGTTCATGGGGACTAGCCTTAGCAGTAAAGACTGAAGCAAAGGCAGCATTTAGTAACTCTGCCTTCTCTGCATCCTCCGTTACCAAGGCACCTGCCCCATTCAGCAGCAGACTAACATTTTCCCTAGTCTTCCTCTTGCTGCTGATATATTTGTAGAAGCTCTTCCTGTTGTCCCTGACATCTCTTTCTAAGATGTAGTTCAAATCATCATTCTTTTTCAAAAACTGTTGCATATCCACCATCTGCCTGCTATTGAGCATCCACCTCGGCCGCAATCACCTTGTTTTGTTTAAGGTGCTTTCTTCTACCTTGTGTATGTTCTATGTGCCCTGGTTTGCAAGACAGGTTTGCACTTGGCTTCTGTTCAAATCAACAATTTGTCTTTTAGCAACTTTAAAAGGGGGAATTTATATCTCCCAGATCTTCCCATCACCCCAGGAGCATAGTAAATGTCTTTTAACAGAAGCAGTGGTGTATACATATCTATGACCACAAGTAGGAAATGAAACACTGGATAATCAATTTAACTCATGGATGGAGAAACTATTAACAGTGTATGTGAGGCTTCTCCAGCCTTTTCCTTTTTCCCCCCCTCACACACTGCTGTCCCTTCTCTGCCTGTTCTTTGTTTGTCTGCTGCAGGCCCATGTAGGAACAAAAAGAGTTCATGGGACACGTCTTCTCCCTCTTTAGTCTGTCAGCTGTCCCTTTTTGAAACATTCTATAGGGTTCATCCACCCAAGAATAACAAACACATATAGCACCAGCCTGTACCCCATACTAGGCTTACAGGTAGCTGTAAGATCCTTCACAACTGTGGTCAAAGGGAGTGCTCCCTGTCATCCACACTCTGTGTAACACCTCAAAATATAGTTTGCGATTCACAGACCCATTGGTCATTTTTTTCTGGTTCACATGGTCCTCTTGGGGAATCCCCTAGGGAGTTTCCTTTATTGTCCCCATGCACATGTTCTTCTGAAGTTGGTATTTTGTTCTGGCTTTCCATTTTTGTGTACGGTGTTGCCTGTGTCTTGCTGTCTGTGTCGGTGCAAAGCTGAAAGACTGCTCCAGGAATACATGCATAGTCATCCTGTTGGGCAGGAGCCTCTCATTCCAGATCATAGGATCAGTCTCTTCCTTGCGCGTGACAGTTTTTGCAAGGGAGCCCTTGGTGGGCCTCTTAGGAGAGGTCCCTAACCCTAAGGCATGCTCTAACTTGTTCATGTGTGCACCACCATCCTTTTGGCACCCCACGCCCCTACCCCCAGACATGTTAGGCCCATTCAGAAGCCTTGTAAAGTGGGGGGTGCCAAATCTGCCTTTTACTTTGGTTTAATTACTTTTTATTCACATTTAAATTTCATTTGCTCATTTTATTAGCTCTTATTAAATAATGCTTTACCCATTTTATGCCTATGCTTTTATAGGTTTCTATATATTTAGTGTATATATACACACGTATGAAAATATATGAAAGTGTATCTACATTGTGACCACAAGGTGGGAAAGGGAGGGTTGGATGCCAGTGTAGAGAGATACTTAAGGTTCCTGAGGGTTTAAACAGGAAAAATTTAATAAAGGATTGATTGACTTACTTACACTCCAAACTATGTGTGCAGAGGGTTCGCTGATGGGAGGCTGATGGATGTATGGGTCACCTCATATCCCAAGGGCCCCCTTTTATCTACTAGAACTATTTCCTTATCTCCACCGTGAGTGTCCTTATCAGGAGGAGACTAAATAATGTTAGATAGACCTAGAGGAATCTATGTAACAAAAGGGAGAGGAGTAAAAGGGAAAGAAGAATCTGAAAAAGGGAAAAAAAAAAAAAAAAAAAAAAAAAAGGATAGGGAGGCATGGGATGTCCTCCACTACCTTCCCCCACATTATCATCAAAACCCATCAAGTGATCCAGAGGAGGAAGAAGACCCAGCAGGAGCCACTGCTCCAGCTGCTGCTCCTGCCCCCTCTACACCTCCTACTTCTAGGGATAATGAAAAAGAGGAGGGACGCAACATTTTGTCCCCTTCAAAAACAAGAAAAGGAACCCAATAGGAGGCGCCAAAAGCCCCCAAAGCTCAGACAAAAAAAAAAAAACAGCAAATGCCTCTATGACAGGTTCCATCGTGAGGGTCAGGACAAGGGAGTTGGATTTATGATTGTGCCCCTGACCACCCAAGATATAAGGGAATTAAAAAAAAAAAAAGTCTCCTTATTTAGATGATCCTATAGGACTGGGGGAAAAAGGTAGATGAGTATCTGGGAAAAGCAGATTGCACTTGTGTGAAATGTTGCAGTTTGAAAGCCAGAGTGGTAGTGGTGGGGGCGAGGGGGAAGGAGATATCAAATCAAAATCGGATTCACAAAACAGTCTATGGACCGTAGGTCCGATCACCTTCCTAGGAGCGAATCAAGTTCCCAAAGAGTGTGATTTATTCAAATGCAACATTTACAAAGCAAGTTTCGAATGTCAGTACAGGAAATTCTCTACTACAGCGTGGGGTTTTTCGCTAGCTCTGATGTACAAATGTGCAATCATCGCTCACCCCAGAAGATGGGAGAGGGCTCTCAGTCTCGAGTCTCCTCAGGTGACGTTCCAGTCCGAGGGGAGGAAAGGGGGTTCAGCCCGTCGACTGACACAAGAGTTACGATGGATTCTTCCCTCCTCCTTTTCATTCTGAGTTCACCTTTTATACTTTTCTTTACATTCAGGTGGAGATTGAGTGACTAGAGTCATACTTAATATGGTTATTGATTGGCGAAAAAGTTTCTCGCTAGGTACAGTCAATCGAAAATCTAGAGCGCATGCTCAGTGAGGGGTGGTCGTACCTCGGAGGCGGGTAACTTTGGGGATGGAGGTGTGGTTTTGACATTATAATGAGCAAAGTTCAAGCAAAGTTCATCTGAAAGGAGTGATTTGCCACCTTTGCTAGCTTAGTACCGGACATGTTATCGTATATCTCCCATTAGACAGCTACTGTGTGGCTTATCAGCGGCCCAGCACAGGGAATGCAACAGAGTTTGGCTGCGGTGTCTTCACTCCATCCTCCATTACTCCTCTTTGCAGCTGCGAGGAGGGCAGATTGTGCTGCCTAGGGAACTGTGGAGGAGCAGAGTCCGTGAATACCAGCCATCCTGGAAGTGGCAACTGTGTTATCACCCCAAGCAAGCTTCTGTAATGCCTAACTTCTGTTAGGCCCTAGTTTTCCTCTCGGTTCCTGCTTTCAAACAATTCTTCCACAACTTGGAAATATTGGGATTTTCTTTTAGGAATTCTGTTTGGACCCTAGGAAAAGGGGATGATCTTGCAAAAAGCTCGTCAATTATGGGAGGACAAGCACCTGCAGGTGGGCCAAAATGCAATAGACACACCCACTGTGGAAGAGAGGAGCTAGTGCATCTTATCCAGCCGCTATTAGTAGATGTGAGGGATAAATTTGAGATGCATGAATTTCCTTTTGTCCCAAATTGTGTGCAATCTGATGGCAAGGGATTTGATGGCTAAATGGGGAATGCAAATCAATATTGTAAGGAATGATAAAGAAGCTAACCCACTTATAACTTTGTGGAAAATGTCTGATAAAACTTATGCTGAAGCGAACTCAGAGGTATGGGCGATTCCAGGAAAATATGGAAAACTGGACATGGAGTCTCTCCAAATTACTTTAAAGCAACCAGGCCAGGTAGACTTTAAAATAAAAAACAGTATTCTATTTCATGAGAGGGAAGGAAAGGGTTACAACCTATTATCAAGTCCCTGTGTTGCCGTTCGCTGTCTCCGGCCGCACAGTCTCCGATCTCAGCTCTCGGCAACGTAACGTGTTCACCCGGAGGTCGGGCTCTCCGGGGCCATCCTACCCCACTAGGGGACAAACCACGTAACACCAATATGGTTGAAGTGGAGTGCTGTTTATTGCTTGCTGCTCACTACAGTTATACTCCTTTCGAATGCGGAAGCTTGCTCTGCCACCAATTAGCAACAATGTTACCTTATATGGCTATGTACTGATTCTTCAGAGTAAGACAGCTGACTCACCTTAATTTCTGCTGACCCTTTGCTTTCCATAACATTGCGAGATCTTCCGAGCGCCAGGCCCTAAGCCTAAGTTTGGCCAAGTCAGCTTATGTCAAGCACGAAGCCATATTGCTATATCTATATATCCATCCACATCCCTGCTGGGAGCAAGCCTTTGAATGGGAACAAGAGGAGGGAGAAAAAAATAAATAAATAAAAGACAAAACGATTGTCATGAAGGGTTCTCCCACAATGATACACCGAGGCTCCGCACTGAGGCATCGCACTGGTTCTATTTGGACCAGCCTTGCAGAAGATATTGAAGGAATTTACCTCATCCCCAGTAGTCAGATTACCAGAGTACGTGAATGACTTGTTCCTAACAGGAGCAGGAGGAACAGGAGAGGGGGGTGGAGGAAGCCACCGTGAAGTGTCTCAATTAAAAAAAAAAAAAAATCGGGGGGGGTGCTCAAAAAGGGCTTGGAGTGTCTGAAAAGAAAGCATAAATGGTGGAAAAAAGGGTCAAATATTTGGGGCACATCTTGACTGGAGGTTTACGATGTATTGACCCAGAAGGAATTTAGGGTATTTTAGAAGTACTGTCACTCAGGACTAAGAAAAAGCTATGACAATTCCTAGGGCAGTAGGCAATATGTGGCCAGAATACTTTGTCTTGTAAAATCTCTCTGACAGGAAGCCCAGCTGGCACAAACCTCGCCGTTGGCTTTCACAGTCCATAATATCCAACCAGGAGATTGGGTCTTGGTGAAAGAGTGGAAAGAAGTACTGCTGGTGGCAGGGTGGTGTGGACCATATCAGGTATTGCAAACCACAGAAACATCGGTTGAAACAGCTGAGCACAGATGGACTCATCATACTCGAGTTAAGATTTCCAAGGTGCCAGAAATTTGGACTTCTCCATTGCAGGAAAAGGAAGGAAAGCCCCGGCTAACTCTCCATAGAAACATAGCTGCATGTGATCAAAAGAACTGAGAATGACACCTCTGGCGGTGATTTACATGCTTCTGTACTGCTGGTCGGGAACAGGGCAGGAGATAGAGAACCAATTCTTGACCCTAGGGGAAGAAGTGGTCTTTAATCTCACTAATTAAGTGTTGGGTCTGTGGGAGTCCAGGAGGGTCTGAAGACTGGCCATGGGCAGCCAGCCTTATCGAACCCAGGTGGTTGGTTAGTAACCTGAGTGAAGTCCATAACGGTACAGAATTTTGGACCAAAGAGGGAACTCCATGGTGAATTTGATATCTGCAAAAAGGGATTTATTGCCTAAACCAAACAAGGGAAAGGGGTGTATATATGGGGAAGAGCACCTGTGAATGGACACTGTCTCCCAGATATGATTGTCTCTACCCAGGTTATAAACCAATCAACTGTGCCAAGTATCAAGGGAATTGGAACTAAACCCATGTAAAACTCCCTGATGGCTCCTGGGTAAGGTGTTCGTATTTTAATTTCCGGAGAGCTGGCTGCATCAGGGTGTTTGCAGATCGGCGGTTCGAACTCAAGACCTTTGACTGCCAAGCAGGCAACAGCATCAATAAGAGATACATAGCGTGGAGATTTCGGTGGGCCTGGCAACACCGAAAGGGGACTAGGACTTGCTTCCAAAGTTTCTGGTCCAGTACCAACCAGTCAGAGTACAATTGTACCTGGCAGGTAGATGCAGGGGCATGGAGGTGCAAATACGGAAGAGGTACAGGATATATCGTGGTAGGGAGTCCTTTGAGGAGAGAAAATACTTTATATTATGATGCCCCAAAAGCTGGAGGTACCTGGAAGGGTCCCTTCCCAAATGGAACTTGGGCCCTGAAGGGTCCTTATTGGGTTTGTGGACAGTATGCGTACAGAAGATTACCTGCAAATTGGACAGGTGTAGAGAAATACTGTGCTGGGAATCTGCACTGTGCTGAGAATCTGCACTGTGCTGAGAATCTGCACCACCTGCGCCTTGCTGATAATGTACTGGGGAGTGTTAGTGAGTTGTCCTTGGCCGGCTGGGAATGGGGAGCTATGTGGGAAAGAGTAGATAGCCGACGCTGGTAAACAACTTTGCAGAGCTGGGAAAGAGCCTATGCGGCCGGGACATAGCAACCCCCCTTAGCAACCAATCGTAGCTAACCTGGATATCCCTCAGATGCTTGTAGGTATAAATATATGTGCACTTCCGCTAATAAACGGAGCAAGATCTAAACTCATATTGGGATCGTGTCTTGTAATCCGGCTCGGCTCCCGTAAAGGCCTGTGCAGTTGTCCTGCGCCTGGTTCCAACATCTGGCGCCCGAACAGGGACCCAACGGCAGGGTCGTCGGGACCTGGCGGCAGGAAGGTGCTGTGGCAGGTCGGAGATCCTGGATAGCCACGGCTGACGGGGGAAGATCCGCGGGCGGAAGATCCGGGGTCAGCGCGGCTTGACGGAGGATCGCGGAAAATCCAGGGTCACCACAGCGTGACGGAGGATTGAGGAGCTGGGAAGCGGCGTCCGGTGTGAGGTACCCACACCGCCGGGACAGTGCTGGGCACAGGGTCTAGGGGCGGGGGCGGTTGAGCCGTCGGGGCCCCTCCGCGAAGACCGCCTTAACCATGGACTGGGGGGCGGCAACACAGCTGCTATTGTATATTCTCGCCAAGCGAGAGGCGGCTGTGAGTACAAAGAAACTCTATGAGTTGTTACGATGGGCACAAGAGATGGGACATCTGCAAACTCTGGAACTTATGTATAGTGCCACTGAGTGGCAGGAGATAGGGGACTCTCTCTGCGATGCCACCATTGGGGGTAGTAAAACGGCTAAGGACTTGGGTTGTACGTGGCAAGAAGTAATGATAGCGAAGGTCCTCCTCACTCCCACGCAATATCTGTTATGGGAACGGGAGTGGGAGAAACAAATCCAACAGGTGGTGAACGCACGTAACATCTCGGGAGATCCGTTGTGTGGTGTGACTGGGCAGATGCTTATGGGACGGGATCTCTATGGTGACCCCGCGACTCAGCTAACCTACTCGATGCCCATGTATAATGCTTCACGGAAGCAGGCGCTGTTTTTAGTGCCGTCAGAACGAAAGGCCCCATCATTTACGATAGTGAAGCAGGGATTGCAGAAGTCCTACGGAAATTTGGTGAATAGGCTCGTGCAATCCCTGGAGCAAGCTACTGAAGAACAGACCCTCTGCAAGCTTTTGATCTGGTGCAGAGAGAATGGGTTCAAAGCCGAGGCCCACCTAGTATTCAAATCCGATGTGAAAGCCAAAAGCAAAGTGGCCGCCGGAGTCATGTCCGCCTTTGTGAGCACTTCAGGACCGGGACCGCCACGCCACCGACAACGGCCGGTGTTTGGAGATCCATCGCCAAACCCCCGCCCGTGCCTGCCCCGGTGCCTGCACCTGCGGTGCCTACACCGTCTGTGCCCCCGCTCCCGGACCCCCCCCCCATCGTGCCTGAAGAACGGCCTGGCTGGGTCCAGGACTTGTTAGATAACCTCAAAAAAAAAAAAAAGAAGAAGGGGCGAATAAAGTGCGAATGAGATCAAGGAGACTTATGTTGCTGAAGGCTTGATGAAAGCCAGGAGGGAGGTGCAGAGGAATTTGATTCATCTTTTAAAAGTGGGGGTTGTAGAACTGTAATGCTTTAAGTGAGGACGGAAACCGTTATTAGGGCTATTGTTTCTATTTATTTGCTATGTTCATCTCTATTATGTGTTGTGTCCTTTGTATATTGATGCTGACACGAGGTATGGTTGAAAGCTGGAAATTTGTATGATCCGTAGAGTCATAAAACTGTTGTGCGAAATAGAATCCAAGATCTTAAGAAAGAAGATGCTTGCCTGCCCAGGCTGAGAGATAAGGAGCGCGGAGGCGGCTGCTTAGCCAGGCTCACAGCCGACCTCCTCAGAAAAGCAGTTGAAGGTGGCTGCTCGACCGGGCTTGTAGCCAACTTAACTGCAAACATCCTCTAAATTAATTTGAAGGTCAAACACCCGAGAGGGAGGGAGATGAGAAAGGCAGGACCCTCAGACTGACAGCTGGGACCACTTACTGGCATGCGCACTTGCGCACCCAGGAGGGAAGGTTATGTGACTGAAGGCGGAGTTTGTCCGCTCCCCGGTCTGCCTGCTGGCACGTACTGGCCCTACGTGGCAGGATGCACCGGGCATAAACAGACAGTGCAGAGAGAGGGGGGGTGAGACTCCTAACAAAGAGACCCACGTTGTCTCTGCGGGGACGCCCGCCGAGTTAGGAGCCTGTCAGCAACCCTCCAATCTGCCAAATCGAGAGAATGTTCAGTCTCAGTGTCCTGCCGATAACCAGTGGAACTCACTAGTGGAGTGCACAGCTATGTGAGGTCGTGCCACTGGACAGAAATTGTGTTTGTGCTGTTTGTGTCTGTGGTCTTTAGATCTTTATTGTGTAATATATATCAGCAGAGAGGGCTAAATAAGCACAACAAGAAAGTCCAGAATTTGAAAACGGGAAAGCCAGGAATAACTCAGACTACGGCGTTCCCCCCCCACCTCCCCCGCCCACCCCCCCCACCGATGGAGGACTGGGAGCCGTACTCTGACTTGTATCCTTGGACAGAGCTTAGGGGAATACTTACTAATTGATTTAAAAGATTGTTTTTTCACCATACCATTGCATCCTGAGGACCATGACATAGTGGAACATATGAACCAAACGCTGAAATGCCAGCTACGAAAAACGAAAAATTGGCAAGAGCAGTATACGTTTTAAATTTTTGAGGTTGCACCAGGGTAGCCTGGTCCCTCGGATGGTCAAGCATAGGGCTGGGCTAAAGGGGGCCCTGACAGAAGTAAAAACGGGTCCCTGTAAGGTGATGCTGAGAGCCTGGAACACGAGAAAATGGACGGGAGCCTTGGACTTGATAACCTGGGGGAAAGGGTATGCTTGTGTCATTACGGATACTGGAACCTATGGGTGCGCTACAGCCAGGGATTCCATCCCCTGCCATGTTACCTCAGGGGTGGGATCTATTGATTGTGGATTTAAAAGACTGTTTCTATACCATTCCCTTACATCCGGAGGATTCCTCGAGGCTCACCTTCACGCTACCTTCGGTGAACCATGCAGAACTGGCACAGCGTTTCCAGTGGGTCGTCCTGCCTCAAGGTATGCGAAACATGTGTCAGATGTTTGTCGCTGCTACCTTACAGCCTCTCCGACAACGATGGCCTGATACCATCATCTACCACTATATGGACGACATCCTGTTTGCCCGAAAGACTCGATTCACGACAGAGGATGAGGAAGCAATTGCCAACACACTCAGCAGCTCCGGTCTGGTCATCGCTCCGGAAAAGGTACAGCATACCAGCCCATGGAAATACCTTGGCTGGGTTATTACAGAATCCACAGTCGCTCCTCAAAAGGTTACCTTACATGTGAATTTACGTACATTAACTGATGTGCAGACCCTAATGGGAGATCTACAATGGGTGCGTTCATTGCTGGGTATTTCTAATGAGGACCTTGAGCCACTACGTCCTTTGCTCAAAGGTACAGACGCTGGGAAGCCGATTTCGCTCACGCCAGCGCAGCAAGCCTGTGTCGAACGATTAGGGGAGTTAGTAGCTACGCGCTTATGCCCGCGGTATCTTCCAGAATTACCTTTGCGCCTTCTCATTCTTTCACGGGAGAATTCCCTTACGGCGGTAGTCATGCAGTGGCAAAAGAAAAAAGGGGGAGAAGACTACCTTGCAGTTTTAGAATGGATTTTCTCCTCAGTTCAACCGTGCAAGAGTGTGACCCCTCGGTTGGAAGCGGTGGTTCACATGATCCGCCGTGGGAGAATTCGGGTGCTGGCAATCTCGGGGGGGTGAGCCGGCGGCGATCCACCTTCCCCTGCAGGCGGCAGATTTGGAGTGGGCCCTGTGGCACTCCACTGCGCTGCAGCTAGCGCTCCTGGAGTTCCCTGGGGAGGTGACTTCGGAAAGGCCTGCAGGAAACTTGGCCACTTCCTTACCAGCTATTCGTGGGTAGAAAGACCAAAGTGTGTAGAAAGACCTCTGCGTGATGGCCTCACGGTATTCACGGATGCAGGGAAATCTTCCAGAAGGGCGGCCATCACCTGGAAGGAGAAAGACCTATGGAAAGCCCACACCCTACAAGCGGTAGAAGGTGACTCGTTGCAGACTTTAGAATTGGCAGCTGTCGCATGGGCGCTGATGCACTGGAAGGACACCCCGTTGAATATTGTATCGGACTCCCTGTACGTCCTCGGAGTAGTACAGCGAATTGAGGATGCTCTTTTGAAAGAAACTTCTAACCAGCGATTGTTCCAGCTGTTTCTACAAATCAAAAGAGCGGTGAGGTGGCGTTCGACAGCATTCTGTATCATCCACGTCCGGAGTCATCAATGGACACTAGGTTTGGGGGAGGGTAACGATCGGGCTGACCGGTTAGTGAGCTTGGTGCGTGAGCATGGGCCACTGAGTTGTTTTGAAATCGCCCGTATTGCTCATGAACAGTTCCACACTAATGCCAAAGGCCTGATCCGGATGTATGGTATAACTATGTCCGATGCCCGCGGAATTGTGCAGGCCTGTCCCCAGAGTAGTCATCATGGGCCAGGTCTGGGCATTGGTGTGAATCCCAGGGGCCTGAAGGCATTAGAGATATGGCAGATGGATGTCACACATGTTCCGGAGTTTGCTCGACTTAAGTATGTGCATGTGTCTATTGATACTTACTCGCATGTAATATGGGCAACCGCTCAGCCTGGGGAAAGAGCCCTTCATGTGAAAAAACATCTAACCGCTTGCTTTGCAGTATTAGGAGTCCCAGAAGTGATTAAGACAGACAATGGTCCGGCATATGCCAGTGACAGTGTTCGTCAGTTCTGTGAGAAATGGGGTATTAAGCATGTCAAGGGAATTCCAAACTCACCCACTGGCCAAGCCATGGTAGAACGGGCTAATCGCACCTTAAAAGATTACCTGATGAAATTTAAGGAAATGACAGACCCAAAAGAACGGTTGTCCTATACACTGTTTGTATTAAACCATCTTTGTGTGTTTGGAGATGACACGGAACTCCCCATGTGGGTGCACGCGCAGCGGGTCCGTAGTCAAAAGATACAAGAATCATCTATGAGCGTGCACTACCGGCACCCTCGGACCGGGTTATGGGAGGGTCCAGCAGAAGTTGTATTCAATGGTCGAGGGCATATGTGTGTTTCTACACCCACAGGTCCACTATGGGTTCCCAGCAGATGGACTCGCCCTGCGAAAGGACCCACAGATACGAGGGAGCGTCCTGTCGAAAGGGACATGCAGGACAGTGGTGGGCAGCAGCGTTGCTGATGTTCTGGGTACTGGGCTCTGGGACGGAAGGGGCTCCAGGGTACCATCCACGGTTGTTTGATCCTCGACAAAACATCTGGGTGACCTTAGCTCGAGAGCTAAATACCACGCGCTTCTGCGCTAGTCTGGCCACCCCTAGTACCCCCTTTGTAACATGTCTAGTTGGGGTACCTGTAAACGAGACCACGTGGAAGTATTTCTGGAATGCAGTAAAGGCAATGCCGTCGTTGGGGAATCCTCAAACTTTGAAAAGATTGACAGTACTCGAGAACTTGGCAACGGGAATCAACCGTTTCGATCTTTGGAGCCACAACCTGCCTGCAGGGCCTGAACCACAGGAGATAGAGTTAATAGATTCTCTTAATGCTTCTGTTTGCCTTTATATTAATGCATCGCATAAGGGTTGCGCTTCGGGTTATAGTAATAATTGTCGCAGTAGCTCTCAGGCGCCCACCTGGTTGTACCCAATCGGCAACGGGAGTCGTTGGAATAAATGGTGTGGTAAGATGTCCCACAATTCCTCACATCCGGGATCCAGCCCTGTAACCCCTCGAACGTTGCCTGCAGGATATTTTCTCATATGCGGCAACCGGGCTTGGTCCGGAATTCCATCAAAGCCCATAGGGGGTCCATGTACAGTAGGCCAAGTAAGTATGGCTTTGCCCTGGGTCCATCCTAACAGCACCAGGGTCAAAAGAAGAACTCGACGAATGGCACGTAGCATAACCCAGACGGAGGACTGTAACGACAACGTCCGACTCTGGTCCAAGTGGGAAGTAATTTTGACATCCTTCTTTGTACCGGGGGCAGCAGCGGCGCGAGCTCACAAAGTCTTAGACACCCTATCTTGCTGGGTGGTTAAACAAGCAAATGTCACCAGTCATGTCCTCTCTAATCTTGCGCTAGATTTATCACAGATGCAACACGCGGTGCTACAAAACAGAGCGGCCATCGACTTCCTGCTGCTAGCCCATGGGCACGGATGTGAAGACTTTGAAGGAATGTGCTGTATGGATCTGCAAGACCACTCTAAGGCAATCCACCAGCAAATCCAACAGCTGATGGAACACGCCCAGAAGATACAAAAAGATGTGGGCTTCTTTGGACTGGATGGGTTAACTAACTTATTGGGTATTGGTGGGTGGCTGAAATCCTTGCTTAAAACAAGTTTGATGCTTTTGATTATTATGCTTTTAATCCTAGGTTTAGTCAGCTGTGCCTTTGCATGCTTAAGGCGAATGCTATCCTCCCTTACTCATAACGCCTGGTTAATGCAAAAGAAAAAAGGAGGACTTATAGAGGAATGGCTTGGAGATCGAGGACACCTTACGGCTCCAGGCGGTTGGTAAAACCTCGGCGATGAAATGATCGAGAGTCCTTGAACTGCCCATCAGCAGATCAATAGACAACAGACGCTGCTCAGCAGGACGTCGGACTCTTTGACTGGGAAGACCTTGCAGACCAACACAGACTTGGGGATGGGTGCATGTATTAGTAAATCGCGGCTAATGTTACTAGTTGTTCTATTGCTTATGCCTTGTAGTTTTTGGCTGTGTTTTTGCATGTTTTAGACATAAGGTATTGTGTTTTTGCATGTTTTAGACATAAGGTATTCTGTTTTTGCATGTTTTAGACATAAGGTATTCTGTTTTTGCATGTTTTAGACATAAGGTATTCTCACTTACCAGCAAGGCTTGATTAGTGCAAAAGAAAAAAGGGGGAATTGTAGAGAAATACTGTGCTGGGAATCTGCACTGTGCTGAGAATCTGCACTGTGCTGAGAATCTGCACCACCTGCGCCTTGCTGATAATGTACTGGGGAGTGTTAGTGAGTTGTCCTTGGCCGGCTGGGAATGGGGAGCTATGTGGGAAAGAGTAGATAGCCGACGCTGGTAAACAACTTTGCAGAGCTGGGAAAGAGCCTATGCGGCCGGGACATAGCAACCCCCCTTAGCAACCAATCGTAGCTAACCTGGATATCCCTCAGATGCTTGTAGGTATAAATATATGTGCACTTCCGCTAATAAACGGAGCAAGATCTAAACTCATATTGGGATCGTGTCTTGTAATCCGGCTCGGCTCCCGTAAAGGCCTGTGCAGTTGTCCTGCGCCTGGTTCCAACAGACAGGAATATGTTATGTAGGACACATTAGACCCTTGTTCGTTTTTTTTGCCCCATGTTCAGGGAAACACTTTAGGGATTAAAATATACGATGATCTAATAAGGGAAAAGTGATCAATTGATACTAGCCTAACTGGAGGAAGTGGCCAAAAAAGGGGTAGGGATGAGTGGCCACCAGAGAGAATTATACAGTACTATGGACCGGCAACTTGGAATCCTCATGAAGCATTTTATGGAGCAAGAGAACCAATTTACAATTTAAACAGAATAATTAGATTACAGGCTGTTCTAGAAATTATAACCAGTCAAACAGCCCAGGCTCTTGATCTTTTAGCGGATCAAGCTACACAGATGAGAAATGCGATTTTCCAGCACCGAATGGTCTTAGACTATTTGTTAGCAGAGGAAGGCGGAGTTTGTGGGAAGCTGAATGAGTCCAATTGTTGCTTGCAAATAGATGACAACAGGAAAGTGGTAAAGCAAATAACAAAAGAAACAAGAAAACTGGCCCATGCACCAGTTCAAATGTGGAAAGGATGGGAGTGGGACATGTTTTCCTGGCTACCAGGAGGACCTTGGATTAAGAGAATGTCGTTTTTCTTTCTCTGCACATTGGCTGTGTTATTCTTTTTGCCATGCATGATACCTTGCTTTATGCAGCTCATTCAGCATGTGATCAAGGGAATGCTAGTGGTAGCCATACCCAATGATGTGGAAATGGCTATGAAGGGACAGAGGATGATGCCTCTACAAATAGTTCGAAGACCAAAGATGAGGCAAGAAGAAAGGACCAAGTTGATGGTGACAGAGGCTTGTAAAGACAAATATTAAAGAAAAAAAAAAGGAGGGTGGGACTGAGGGGAACAAAGGACCCTGTGTCGTTACTAATGTGTGAGTTCCTCCACATTCTTTGGCGAACAGGACTAGGGAGTACAGGCAGGGAGGTCGTGCTATACATATGCGATTGGATGAAGTTGACCTCGGGGGAAAACAAGAGTGGGGCAGAGAGATCCTTATCAACAAATGACAGCAGAATGAACCTTAGTAGAGTAGGCACAAGCATAATGAACTAATGCATATTAACTTCCACACCCAAGGGAGGCGTAAAGGTCACTTTAATTAGACATGCGATGCATGACCAGGGAGGGAGAACATATCAAGGAGCAACATATGTTATGCGGGCTGGGAAGTCTGTAACTTCTGAGTATCTTAGCCAATGGGGAAAAGGAGAGGGCATACCTCAGTCGGGAATTTAGGATAAAAGGAGGCTGTGCCCTCCTGTAATTTGAGAGATCCCACAGGGGTATGCCCCAGTGGGCTCTCCCTTTATTTGAATAAAGTTTTAGGACTCCTCTGTCTCCTTTTTGGACATTCAGTTCTTGACAGTGAGATTTTCTGCACATCCCCTTTCTCTTCCACTGTCTCACTCCTCTCTCCCTCTTTCCCCTTCTTCCTCCCTCTAGTTCTCCCTCCCTCTTTCCCCCTCTCCCCCATCTCCTGCTCTCACCCTTCCATTCTCCCCCTTCTCTCCTTCCTCCTCTCTTCCTGTCTCTCTCCCTCCCCCCTCCTCCCTCTCTCCCATCCTCTCTCCCCCCTTTCTCTTCCCACTCTCTTCCCCTCTTCCTCTTCCTCCCCCTTCTATCTCCCCCCTCCTTCCCCCCTCCCTCCCTCTCTTCCTCCTCACTCCCTCTCTTGCTCTCTCTCCCTCCCCTCTCCTGCTCTTTCCCTCTGCCTCTCCCCCATCCCTCCCTCCTACTTCCTTCTCTCCCTCCCCCCTCCCCTTCCCCTATCTCCCCCTCTCTCCCCACTCTCTTCCCTTCTCCTTCTCTCCCACCTCCCTCTCCTTCCCTCGTACTCCTCCCCGCCCTACTGTTTCCCACTCCTCTCTCCTTTCTCTCTGCCTCCCTCCCTCCTCCCCCTCTCCCTCTCTACCACCTCCCCTCTCTCCCCAACACAGAATCACAGAATAGTTGGGGTTGTAAGGAACCTCTGGAGAACATCTACCCCCGCTCCAGCTCAATCAGGGTCACATAGAGCATGTTGCCCAGGACCCTGTCCAGATGGCTTTTGAACATCTCTTTTGAACTACTATATATATGGTATACTACCTCTTCTATTGTGTGCTTCCTGTTTCAGCATGCTGTAATGCAAGGCTTTTTCCTAGCAAGAGAACCATCTGCGCTTAACACAAGGAGGGGAAATAAGCCATAAAAAAGAGTCAGAGGATTCTGAGTTCTGGTGGGGATGGACCCCGTTGCCTCCAATTTAAGAACCCTCCTGATCAAAATGAAATGTCAAATTTGAGGGCTTAATATAGTTGCCTAACCACTGTCAGATACTAGCATGAAGAATCAGCATTCTAAGAGAGCAGAAAGAATCTTTTATTTCTTAGATTCTTAGCTAATATGTCTTTGATCACATCCATACTTCCATAGTGACTGCCAGATCTGAAGCATGGAGGGAATTTCTTATCATATTAGGTCCACAGAGGGACTAAGAGGTTGGTTTGTTTGGAGCTTTTTGTTAACCTACCTCTGCCTGGGATCATCTGGACATGTCTTACCTAATCAATTTCCTGCAATGGTTGGAGCTTCAGGTATTGATAGGATTATTTAGGATTATTCCTGTTCCTTGTGTGTAGCACCTTTGTTGCTCTCCTAGAATAGAAATGCTTAATTCAACATTTTTACGGCTGATCATAGGGATATTACAGTGAAACTCTAAAGGCATAGAAAGGTACAGAAGGTGAACTGGATGATCTAATGGTCTTCTCTGGGCTATTAAACAAATTTCAAGAAAACACATTTCATGAGCTCACCTTCACTGATATTTTTTCCTCCCTTTTACTTGGCAGTCCTGCTATATGTCAATCAACTATATCAGATTGATGAAAGACTGCAGAATCTCTATCCCTGGCTCACCTTTAAATGGGATGATGCAGTTCTGATGCAGTTCACGACCCTCGGGCGCCATGGCGGGGCGGCGGCGGCACGGCCCGGTGCCGGCGCCGGCCGCGCTGCTCGGCGGGTTCCTGGTGTGGGCGGCAGGCGGGCCGTGCTGCGGCTCCCCCTTCAGGGTGAGCTGGCCCGGCATCGAGCTCAGCCTGCCCACAAGTGGTGTTCTGTATAACTACATCATCATGACCACTGTGGATATACTCCTGCTCATATCCAGTGGCAAAGAGGAAGAAGAGAAGGACTACAACGATCCTACTCGAGGAGAATTGTTGGAACCCCTTTTTAAGAAGAGAAAGAAACTAGTCAGAAAATAAACATTCAAGAATGCTGTCTTGAGAACATGATAAAGAATCCACTGTCAGAACCAGATCAAGAAACATAGAATCATAGAATCATAGAATGCTTAAGGTTGGAAGGGACCTCTAGAGGTCATCTAGTCCAACCCCCCTGCACATGCAGGGTCACCTAGAGCACGTGGCACAGAACTGCATCCAAGCAGGTTTTGAAGATCTCCAGAGAAGGAGACTCCACAACCTCTCTGGGCAGCCTGTTCCAGTGCTCTGTCACCCTCACTGTCAAGAAATTCTTCCTTAAGTTCGGAACTTTTGGTGCTTCAGTTTGTGGCCATTACCTCTAGTTCTGTCGGTGGCCACCAGTGAAAAGAGGCCAGCACCATCATCCTCACTCCCTCCCTTGAGGTACTTATAAACAACCCACTGTCAGAACCAGATCAAGAAGAAAAGGAAAATCCGAAAGAAGGTGCAAAAGAGATCTCTACAAAAAATATAGAAGGGCAGATGACCCTGTACTATCCTGTAGAAATGGGAAATGGCACACCTTGTAGCTTCAGACAAAACTCACCCAGATCAAGCACAGTGATGTGCATCTGCCATCCAGAAGCTAAGCACGAGATCCTCTCCGTAGCCAAAATCACAACTTGTAAATATGAAGTGGTTATACTGACACCTCTTTTATGTAGCCATCCTAAATATAGGTTCAGGGCTTCCCCTGTGAATGACATATTTTGCCAGCCACTACCAGGATCACCACTTAAACCCCATAACCTGGAACAGCTGGAGAAACAGCAAGAATTGATGAAGATGCCTTTTAGAAGAATTAAGGAGGAAGAAATGCATTCAACAAAATAAAATAAATTTTCTTCCATCCATAAACCAGTTGCTGTTGGAAACCACCAACTATTGACTGTGGGAACAACCCATATCTCCAAACTGACTGATGACCAACTAATAAAGGAGTTTCTTAGTGGTTCCTACTGCTTCCATGGGGGGGTTGGTTGGTGGAAGCACGAATTCTACTATCGCAAATATGTTACCACGAGGATAAGGAAAGTGGACGAGGCCCCACCAATGCTGCAGCATTTTGATGGAAAAGAACCATCCCAACCTAGTAAAGCCATGGTAGAGGTGCGGGACTCAGGGACGGGCTGGTGGGGAAAAGCAGTACCACTGATAACATGGGGACGAGGGCATGCTTATGTCTCCACAGATCAAGACTCGCAGTGGATTCCTGAGCGATGGGTCTGACCGGCACTAGCGGCGACCTCCTCCTCCCTTTCTTCATTATCCTCACTGAAACCATAATGGCAGTGCCCAAAAAACAAAAAAGGGGGAGATGTTGCCGTCAGCCTGGGACTGGTGACAGGCAGTGTCTCCTCGGCAGATGAGGGGGCTGAGCAGGAGAGGCAGGAGGTGCAGCCACATGGCCAGTTCATGACCTGGAAGCTCATTGGACGGCCTTGCGAGTGGTCAGTGCGTGATCATCTGGCTGATTGGCTGGTTGGACTACTGGGCTCTGCGTGCTGCCCGGGCAGGGCAGGGGCTGCTCCAGGCTTGGAAGCTATATAAGTTGTGTTTAACCCTAAATAAAGGTCTTTGGCTCACCATCACAAAGACCCTGCTCCTCAGTATGCCCACACCCATCAGTAATCTTCATCCAATGTCATCAATTTGACTGTCTTCAGAGCAGGGTTCAACTTTCCTGCTTGTGGACATTCATTTTTCCAGTGTCCCTTTTTCTTGCAGATTGCACACTGATCCGCTGCGAGGTGGGTCCCTTTAAAAGGATGTGCTTTTCCCTGTCCTCTGCCTCTTCCCATTCCTGGATTGCTTACATTAATCACCCCCGCCTCTTCCCCTGGTCCTGCTGAAAATCTTGTCAAGGCTGCAATTAGTCTCCCCTCCTGCCTAGTTTGCCGCATTTCCTTCTCCTGCTCCCAATTATTATATACCTTCCAGGCAACTTCTAGCAGTTTTCCCCAATCTCGTGATTCTGCCACTTCCAATTTCTGAAGTTTTTTCCTTATATCAGGGACCGATTGCCCTATAAAAATAGAAGCCAGCTGAACAGCCTCCTCTGGTTTCTCAGGATCCAAATTAGTATATTTTCGAGCATTTCATTTCAATCGTTCCATAAAGGCAGTTGAGGACTCGTTCAGCTCCTGCTTTACCTCATATAATTTTGACCAATTTATTGCTTTCAGCATAGCATGTCTAATCCCGAATAATATCCATCTCTGATACCCGGTCAGGAGCTCTCGTGGTCCTGACTGATTAGGATCCCACCCGGGATCCACAGTAGGAAAATTCTGGTCTACTGTCCCTTGCAAATCCTCATTTGCATGTGCCCCTTCTACCTGCTTTCAAGCAGTATTTAAGACCATTCTCTTTTCAGTACTGTCTAATAATGTGTCTAACATTACTTGTAGATCATTCCAATCAGGATCTTGAGTCCTGATTATAGTTTCAAACACCTTAGCCAGCCTCTCTGGATCCTCCCTGTAAATACCCACAGTT
This sequence comes from Tinamus guttatus, assembly GCF_059628265.1. Lineage (NCBI taxonomy): Eukaryota > Metazoa > Chordata > Aves > Tinamiformes > Tinamidae > Tinamus > Tinamus guttatus. Next base: position 407,002 of record NW_028288856.1, read on the forward strand.
TCCTTCCAAGACATTAAAACTGTTATTAAAAGGGCACTTTTACAGAAACTGGTCCATTACTCCCCACCGCTTGTCGGAGAGGGGCTTGAACAGCTTCTTTCAATTCCTCCTGCTGACCCCTAGTTCGTCCTGTGATTGGAGTAAAATCCTCCACCCCTTTGGAGTGGCTACCTTCCCTCTGTTTCACATCCTTTCCATGCGCTCCTTCTATGTCCCGAGCTTCAGCATCTAGACTCCTGTAATTTCCCCCTCCTTTACCTTCCCAGGGGTCTTGCTCAGAGCTCTTCCGTCCAGGGATTGGAGGTTCTCCCCAAGAATCCCTTGGTGCCGGCTGGAGGTCCAGCAATCCCGCGGATCTGTCGAGGTTCAGAAGCAGTGTCCCATCTGGGTCGTCAGAAACTGGCACTGAAAACCAGGAGAAAAAAAAACATCTTAACACCAATGTAGTATTAAGAAGCAGGCATTCACTTTATTGCAGAGCTGGATGCACGAGAGAGAGCTCCACCTATCATGCACACCCTAAGGTGTACTTGCTAAAACATTTATTTCTAAATTATCTACATATGCATTAAACTCTAGGCCTGATCATACATATTCATTCTATTTCCCAGAACTAATTATAATATACCCCACCTTCACCCGCGTGTGCCCTCTGTCCTTTTGGTGGTCTCTGGTGGTGTTTTGAGACCCCCTGGTGGTTGTCTCGCTGTGTTCACTCGATGATGACCCGGAACTCACTTCCATATATGGCCCCATTCTGGCTCAGAGGCCCTGTTTTGGTCCCACTGCCCAGTTCCAGACAGTTCTTTGAAGATACGGTGGTCCTTATCTTCATCTTCAACCGGTCTTTGCTGTTTTTGTCCATATTTTCTCATGATGTTCCAGGAAAATCTACTGATTTGTCTGTATTTTACAGCGACAACAGCGAAAATATGTCCTTGGATGCATTCTCTTCTGGGGTTTTTCATAACAAGATCAGATCAGATTCAAATAAAAAAGTCTAACCAATCAATACTGATAATGAAACATGTTTAAATGTACATATACCCTCCCCCCAAAACAGTTTTTTAGTCAAGCCTGGCTCTCCATTTATACTTCAAGGAAAACTTGAACAGTGAACAGTCCAAGTGTTATAAGAGGCCTCAGACAAGAATACATCCAAGGATATAATTTTTGCAGCTGCTACTGGTACATCACGAAGGAGTAAAGACTGTGCAGAAAATCTCACTGTCAAGAACCAAATGTCCAAAAAGGAGACCGAGGAGTCCTAAAACTTTATTCAAATAAATGGGGAGTCCACCAGGGCATATCCCTGTGGGGGTCTCTCAAATTACAGGAGGGCGCAGCCTCCATTTATCCTGATTTCCCAACCGAGGTATGCCCTCTCCTTTTCCCTATTGGCCAAGGTACTCAGAAGTTACAGACTTCCTGGAACTCCCTGCCTCCCTCCTGTTCTCACCTGAGGTCAGCTGGCTCCTTTGTGCCCCTTGCCAAAGAATGGGGAGCAATTCCCTCATTTGTAAAGGCACCAACTTTTTGGCATATGCTCCTTTGTCCCACTCACTCTTGACTCCACTCAGTCTTACCCCCTGCATCTGCTCCTTTGTCCCGCTCTTCAGCCAAAGAATGTGGGGTAACTCCCATATTTGTAAAGACACAAACTTGTTTGTTCTGCTCAAGATAAAACAGCAAACACCAGTTGAAGACAAAGATAAGGACCACCACATCTTTAAGGGACCAGTTGAAACTGGCCAATGGGTCCGAATAGAGCTCCCTGAGCCAGAACGAGACCGTATATGGAAGTAAGCGGCAAGAGTTCATAGAAAGGACCTGGAAAGATGACCACCAGGGGTCTCGAAACACCACCAGGGACCACCGAAGGCACAGAGGGTGCACGCACGTGTGGGTGGGGCATATTGTAATTAGTTCCAGGAAATAGAATGTATGACCATTTTGGGAAATTTAAGGTATATGTAACAGGGTGATATAAGCTTTGAGTAACACAACATACGGTATGCACGATTGGTGGAGCTATCCCCCATACATCTGGCACCGTAATAAAGAGAATGGCTGCTTCCTAATGCTACATTGGTGTTAAAGAGGTTTATTCCCGATTTTGGTGACAATTTCTGGCGACCCAGATGGGACTCTGCTTTTGAATCTCAACAGATCCGTGGGGTTGCAGGACCTCCAGATGGCACCAAGATATTCTTGGGAAGAACCTCCAATCCCCAGACCAAAGAGCTCTGAGCAAGATCCCTGGGAAGGTAAAGGCATTCTTTTCTAAAAAAAAAAAAAAAAAAAAAAAAAAAAAAAAAGAGATCCTTAAAAGGATTGTCTGCCCATCAGATGAGGCGAAAGCTTCGCAGGGTTGGGCTATAAAGTTACCTACCTAAGGGAAGGGACAGATTTGTTTGACGGGTAGGTTAGATCCCCTCCCCAAGCAAAGCAAAAGCTCAAAAGCTCTGCAGGGTAGGGCTTAGGTTTGGCTTAAGAGTAGGTTAGAGCCCCACCCCAGGGCACTCGCCCATGAGACAAAGCGAAAACTTCGAAAACTTTGCAGGGAAGGGCTTCAGGGTAGCTACAGCAAAAGGATTAAGGTTAAGATCAGGATCCTGTGGGTTAGAGTTCCACCAAAGAGTTAAGGTTAAGGTCAGACCAATACTTTTGGATAATTGTGGTGTTGAAACTCAGAAAAATATCAGATATTTGCGTCTGGATTTTGTAATTGCATTCTGTAATTGTTCCATAATTCTGTAATTGTTATAAGATATTGTGTGTGGGGGGGGCGGGTAGACTCATAACGCATTAACACAATGGGTAATGCTCCTTCCTCGGTAGGAGGGATGTTGAAGAAATCTCCTCTGGGATGCATTCTAAAACATTGTGGAAAGGTACGGGGAGATCCCCTTACTCGGAAACAACTTGTGGAGTATTATAATCATTAGTGGCCACAGTACACTCTGGAAGATCACAAAAAGAGGCCAAAGAATGGAACTTTAAGATATAACACAATTTTGTTACATGTTGTTTATCAGGATAAGTGGATAAGTGAGATGAAATCCCACTTTTTTTTTTTCTCTAAAAAATGATCATGAAACAAGAAAGAAATGTAAATTGTTGGTATCTGATTCGAAGATGTTAGAAGGAAATGTGATTTTTGGTTTCTGATTTGAATGTGTTAATGATGATGGAGGACAAAAAGAAGGTGTCTTGGTGTTGTTTGGCTTGCAGTACTGAGAAGAAAGTTTGAAAGGGGGTTGATGATAAAGGAAGTGAGGCATTGAGTCCAATTGCAGGCAGGACTTGAGTGCAGCAGAACGCTGTGATTCGGTTCCCCTACTTCAGGCAGTGGGAGTAGAGGGAATACCTGTATATGTAAAGGTTCCTTTTTCAACTGCAGATTTAATGAACTGGAAGGAGTCAGATATTTATAAGTGCTTCTGAATACTTTACTTGCTGTCCTGTTAGCTCATTAAAGGAGACAGTTAAATAAACCAGAGCAGCAACACTGTGTTTTAGTTAGTTGCTTTTATTCACCAGTGCAAGATCTTTGTCATAACAACATCCACCATTAACTGGTGTGATTGTTATAGGGATGGGCTTACCAATTAGCAATTAGTAACTGTCAATTAGTGCAACTAAATGGAATACACTGCTTGTCCAGGGGAAAAAATAAATGAATAAAATAAAATAAAATAAAATAAAATAAAATAAAATAAAATAAAAAGCTATAGCGTTGCTTCACCCTGTGTGTACAGGGACCTCTCAACCTTGCAAGGAGGTGAAAATGCTAGCATTTTCACACCCTGAATGTACAGGGGACTCAACCTTATAAGGAGGTGCCTTAGCCCAGTGTCCCAGGTTAAGGGGAGGTGATGTGATGCAATGCTCATGGCACTGTCTAGCCGCAGGAGGTAGTCAGTTGTCATTCTCAATCCCTGCTCAACTCATCAGTGCTAGACTCTGTCCTTTATACCCTTAGGAAAGGAGTACATGACTGTGCTATGGTCATTCTCATAAGGTGATCCTTCCAGCATCTTCAGGCGAGTTTTCATTTCAGCCCATTATCAAATGTTTAAATGCAAGTTTATCAGTTCTTTAGTGAGTTGGGTCTTTGAAAATTTTAGCAAAATCCTTCACAGGACTTCCCACTTTCCTTCATTGTTGGGGAGAGCACCCAAAGTCTCACCATGGCTTTTCTGCCATCTGTCATGTTGGCAGAGCTCTGGTAGAGCTCCTGCACTTCACCAGTTTTGTTTGTTAACACTTTACTCACCCATCACTTGCGCCCAAGGAAAACCGAATGGTATTGGATAAAACTCGAGAGGAAAATGAGAGATAAAATACTAGGGATGGACCGGATCATTTTATGCTGGCCCAAGAACTAGATTGAGATTAAAATACGGGGGTGTGTAGGTTAATGATTAAGCAGTATCAGCAGTTAATATTATGCCTAGACATGGAGTGCCTAGACCTAAAAACATTGAAAAACTATATCAAGTTGTACAGGGTAAGGCTGAGGATCCCTCAGAGAATTAGGAACCTCCATCTGCATCTGTACTGGAGGCAGATTTGCTTATGATTGGTGCAGAGGATTCAGATGGATGGGGACCGGGGGCTGAGAAATTGGATACCCCAAATGATCTCCTGCTTTCAGTCAAGCTGGGTAATGAAGTAATTAAATTTTTAGTAGATACTGGAGCAACATATTTGGTATTAAATAGTTGTAAAGGACCAGTGAGAAATAGTTGTAAAGGACCAGTGAGTAAATTCTCTATGTCAGTAATTGGTGCCACGGAAAGGCGAGAGGTCAAGTCCTTTTTTTTTTTTTTCAACCAATAAAATGCAAAATTGGGAATAAAATATTTACATGTGAATATATGCCAGAGTGCCCCCTACTGCTGATGGGACTTGATGGATAAATTTGGAGCACAAAAAACTTTTGATCAAAACAAGGTTCAAGTACATATACTGCTAAATAATGCTTGGGAAGGAGAGATATATACGTTGCAGGAATTATCAGAGACAGAAGACACTGAGGATAAGGAAAAGCAAGTTGAAGTCTCCTCCTTGGACATCATGAGTGCAGTGAACCCTTTAGTCTGGACAACTGAAAAATGTGGAAAAGCAAAATCAGCAGAATCAGCAGAACCAGTAAGAGTGGAATTAAAGCCGGGGCAAAGTCGATAAGACAAAGACAATATTCTATAGTCAGAAGCAAAGTTGGGAGCCTGCATCAGACCAGAACCTGTAATTAATGAATTTTAGAGCATGGACTATTGCGAGAATGTCAGTCACAGGAATATCACTTAGTATGAATCTAAGGGCTATCAGTGAAATAGTGGTTGATGTATATCCAGTGGTATCTAACTCTTACACTCTGTTAACAACAATAATTGAGCAAAACATCTCTTTTACAGTACTGGATTTAAAAGACGCTTTCTTTTCTATCCTGTGGGAAGAACAAAGTCAGATGCTGTTTGCTTTTGAATGGGAAAGCCTCACAACAGGACACAAAACAAAGCTGTGCTGGACTGTGCTCCCTCAAGGGTTTAAGAATAGCCCTACTCTTGGGTAATGTATTGGTAAAGGAACTGGAGCAGTGGCAAGGTAAGAAGCCTAATACTATCTTGTTACAGTGTACATGACAAACTACTGAACAGGTGTACTCCAGTCGTTCAGACCTGAGAGATACTCCCTTACAAAATCCAGACTGAGAGTTATTTACTGATGGCAGCAGTTTTGTGGACAAAGGAGAACAGAAGGCTGGTTACATGGTTGTCACCCTAGAAGAAGAAATAGAGGCAAAACCATTTCTAGTAAAGACATCAGTTCACAAAGCTGAATTGATTGCTTTAACACGGACTCTGGAGTTATCAGAAGTGGACCAGTACCTATACTGACTTGAAATATGCCTTTGGGGTAATACATGCATATGGGGGAATTTGGAAGGAAAGGGAATTGTTATATTCACAAGGGAACCCCATAAAATACTGTAGAAAGATTATGCTGCTGCTTGAGGCCATCAACAAACCCAAAGAGATAGCAGTGATGCACTGCAAGGCACACCAATCTGGACAAACCGATGCAATCGGAGGAAAGAGGAGAGCGGATGAAGCTGCAAAAAGAGTCGCATTGTCAACAACCATAGCCACCCTGGTTCCGGAATGAACCTTAAAAATGGAAGCCCCAAGTATACAGAAAAAGAGAAGAGGTTGGCTGAAATATTGAAATGCAAATAGACTGCTGATGGATGGTGGGGAACCCCAGTCAGGCAGAGTGTCATGACTCCACTGATAATGAGGGAGTTGATGGAACGTACCCATAAAAGCACACATGTGGGAATTGAGGCTCTAACTGAAACAGTGGAGAGTTACACAATGTTGTGAGATCTGCACCAAGAATAATCCTAAAATTCAAAGGAAATCTCCTCCTGGGGAGGTGAAGAGAGGTTCTACACCTGAGGATTATCGGCAGGTTGATTTTTCTGAATTACCTAATTGTTGTGGATATAAGCATTTATGGGTAATGGTTGACACATTTTCAGGGTGACCTGAGACCTTCCCATGTCATACCAACAAGGCAAGGGAGGTGGTAAAAGTGTTGTTAAAAGGAATTATAAGAAGGACCTCATTTTATTACACGAATCTTACAAATTAAATGGAAGATTAGTCCCTATGAATTACTGTACGGGAAACCCTACCACGTACTCCCAGGAAAAATGCATGTAAAAGGTATTGCAGACTTGCAGTTGTACTTCATTTCTTTAGGAAAGACTTTGGCGAATCTTTGTCGGCACACTGTCTTGACAGGACCCCTCACTCTCAATACTCGGGTACATGTTTATCAACTAGGAGATCTTGCCTATGTAAAAGCTTGAAATTCAGAACCACTGAAGGAGAAGTGGAAAGGACCTTTTCAAGTACTCTTGACAGCTCACACTGCAGTAAAGATAGAGGATATTGAAATACAAGAGGATATTGAACTGTGAGTTCATTACACAAGGGGGCACTCTGTCCTTTCATCCAGGTCATTGATGAATAAATTGAACAGGACTGGGCCCAGTACTGATCCCTGGGGGACACTGCTAACTACAGGCCTCCAACTAGACTCTGCAGCACTGATCACAACCCTCTGGGCTCTGTCATCCAGCCAGTTCTCTATCCAACCCACTGTCCACTCATGCAACCCACACCTCCGCAGCTTGTCCAGGAAGATGCCACGAGGGACTATTGCTATTTTCTAGACACTTAATTTTTTTGCACCAGATCCTGAGATAAAAAGAATAGATGTTGCTGCATGTCCTTAATGAAGTATCTTTTTCCCCCTTTGATTTGATTTCCTGCTCCAGGACAAAGCCACCATGTTTGTTTCTCGCAGACTTGGAAGCAAGACATTAGCAAACTTTGCTCTGACTTATCTTGCCTGGTTGCTCCATTAGACTTTCTTTCAAGGACTTTCTTCTAAATGTTTGAGATGAAACATTCTGATAGACTTCAAAGCTCCCATCTACAGAGGCATATAGGATATTCTCAGGTAACATACAGTAACACTCATACCACTTCCTTGTTTAGAATGTGGGATAAACACCTGGTATTCATTAATATCCCAGATCTAGTTAATTTGTTATTAGGTGTGAAAGTGTGGACTGAAATTTGACAAAACACCTATCTTTTGTGGCACCATTAGATCTATCTGGTGTGGGACATGAACTCCTCAGATGTGTTTTATTCTGCCTTAAAGCCATTGCCCTGTAATTACAAATTTAGTCATCATTACGAATAAAAACAAAACAACATATATAATTAGTGTGAAACTACCTTTAATTCTTGTTGAAGCCATAGGTTTAACTGTTCTATAATACATTCCTTTTTATCTTTTATTCAAATATGACAATATACTATCTAACAGGCACAACCAACAGATGTAGCTAGTTCTCTTTCTAAATGGGAACTGGGCATGCACCATTAATTATGTTTTCTGGAAAGCTGCATTGAAAATATCCAGCTCATTCTCTGATAATGCTGATGTTTTCCCTCTCACTCAAACTGTGGTGTGGATTTAAGGTATCAACTTAGTCCATTTTGCAGACTAAACGCATCAGGGATGTTTGGATCTAGTTCTAAATTTATTCTAATGCGGAGAGTGTTTAAAACAAGAGGTTGGATTCAGCTTGTATCTCAATTTATTATCTCAGAAATTCAATAAACAGCTGAATGATCTTGTTTAATGAATTTAATGCTGATATGCAGATTGTAAACATATACAATTTTCCTATTCTTTCATCATTAATGTAACCAACTTCAGACAAGGTATTCATGTATATACCTTAGGAAGATTATGTATTCCAAAGATGTCATGTAGAAAGGTAAAATGTCTAATAATTCACTTTCTTTTGCTTATTTATGTGAGAAACCTTTCCTTGAGCATACGTAAATCATTTCCATGTCATGGATTGTCTTTAGACTGCAATAATTTTCTTTTGGAAATAAGGACATGATAAATAGCTTTCCCATTCTTTTTTTTTTCCCCTAACCACAGTGCCATTTAGAAGTTGGTTTTCAATATATTTTCTTTTATGAAGACTGATGAATATAAATTCACATCCTTGGTAGTATCTACCCAAGGCAATGCTGAAGTTGATTTTTAAGTAATCTATACACAATAGTAGTTTTTCACCCCAGGGAGACATATTGTGCAATAGTGAAGGGGAGGAAAAAGTCAGTGTACCATGTAGGATCTCTATTTCCTTTTTAAAGTAGGTTGGGAGAATTGTACATTGTTTTTATATAGTCCCCAGTTAAATAAAGCCTCAATTGTAAGTAGGCATTTCTGAGGTAATCCTAATGCTGCTAGGTAGGTATTTACATGTTATTCTATATATTATCATAGTAGTCCCAGCATTCTCTACAGATCCACTATACCAATGAAAAGGCATAGTGCAGTAATAGCATTTATTTATGAACAGAAAACTGTAAAAGTTTTAGAGGCAGCCACTGGTTTCTGCATCTTATATCAGATTTCTATTTTTAAGCTGTTACCTAGAAATTCAAGTGAAAATACTACTACTATGACTAATGATAATGATAATAATGATTATGATTATAAAGTAGTAGTCTTCAAATGACAATATTTTATGACTAGATACCTTTTTTTCCTATCATGTTATTGACTATCAAATCTCTTTCAGTTCTTTCTGGGCTACATAACTTAGCCCAGAATATTGATCAGTCACCCAAAAAAAAAAGATAAATCATTTGAATCCACTCATGTGAATATTTAGTCCCAGATACAAAACATTTGGTTATAAAATTAGCCAACTGACATGCTTAGATAGTTAGCTCTTAGCAATATTTTTGTAAGCAGAAGCAATGCTTCCCCTTCATTGTATTGCATCAACTGCACTGCCACCATGCCTTTAAAAAGACAACTGTGTGCTCCATAGATTTCTTTATATTTTTTGCATTTATCTACATTTGCCATCCATTCTATGATCATTCATATGTTTTTCTAATCCTTGTCTCAGGTTATCCCTTCAGCATCTATTCACAAGCCTCTGCTTGTTTCTCTGCTTTCTGATTCCAAAGCCAAATATAAAAATTCTACTATCTTTGCTTGTTTAGTTATATATATGACCTGTAATATAGTAATAACAGGGCTCCTCTCCCATGTTCTGAATTCAGGTCATTCAGTGAAAACAGACTTGTTTTACTACTACAGGATAGGGAGGAATGAATGGCCTAAAATGCTTTTTGGAGGTTGAATTATGTTGATGTATGCACTGAAAGAAACTTTGTAGCTCCCCATTGTGGCTGAGGAAGGATGAGTGAGACCTGGCCAAATAAATAACAGGGTGGAGGCAGTGAAGAGCAGGAGAAGAGGGGTTTGATCAGTCCGATCGGGAAACTCAGTCTCCTGAGAGAGATGAGCTGGGCCAAGCTGTACAAGTGTGGCTGCCTCCAAGGAGGCTTGGCCTAGTGACTCAGAAGCTTTCAGCAGGGACTTGGCCTGGTGGCTCATAAGCTATAAAAGAGCAAAGGCCAGAAGCAGTTGTTGCACATGCTGAGTTGAAGCTTTCTCAATGAATTGAAATACTTTGAAATATTACCCACATCTTCAAACTACAAGGTCTTCCTTAATGCCTTTTAAAATTATATTTTAGAAGATATATCAAAACAACATTGTAAATACCAGTCCAGGAATTCAGGGAGCTGGGCCTACAGTGTCTGCATGTGCTTAACATTGTGCCTTTGTTTTATTCCTGCTGGTATGAATAGTGGTATTACCTTTTAGGTGCTCCAGCTCTTGTCACTTTAGGCTGTAGCCCCTGCTATTGTCACTATAAGTTTGTCAGATAATTATCAAGACTTTATGCAATGGGCAGGAATATTTGTCGTGGCAGTGTATTCTCCCATATCATCCTACCATCTAAAATGCAAGGCTCCAAGACAGGTAGTGGTGGAAATGTATTTTGCAAAGAATTATTAGGAGATGAAGAGGCCTTAATGAGTAATTTAGAAATTGTGGCACCAATCCTATTTACAGCAGTGGTACCTTCAGGAACTTTTTTTTTTTCTCTCTCTCTCTCTCTCTCTCCCCCCACTCTTTTTTTTTTTTTTTGTATGCTTAAAGGGTTAACATTAAATAAAACTAAAATGGCATGTTTTACCATATCTTCTGCATGACTGATACTGCAGTCAATCTGCAGTGGTTCATTTTCTCTCTGGAATCTCTGCCTATTGAGAACAAATGCAAACACATGTGGAACCAATAGGGAACAGGCCAAGAGGTTGACACAGTGCTCTTAAACCCTTTCCAGAAAGTTGTCACTTAATAGATGGAGCAATTAATAAAACAGTCAAATGCTATGACTGTTTCAAGGAGTCTTTAAGTGCTAACAATACACTTTTGTCTTATTACTGTAGTATACAGATGGATTCCAATTCAGAATAGGCACTGCATTGGGCTCATGTTTGCCATCATACTGTGTCACAGTATTTATAGGGTGACAGGTGTCCAATGCATTTTATTTTGAAGACATATAGGATAATGATTGTCCTCAATCAACTCCTTCCTCTAGCATTTTAAGTGATGAAGTGCCCACTAATTTGGGTAGAATTAAATTATACAAGCCCTTCTATCAATCTAATTTTTGTTTCCCATCCAATATTTATAAGCATTGATAAGACTCCCTGAGCCTTCTCTTATCCAGACTAAACAGTCCTGACTCTCACAGCCTTCATAGAATCATAGAATCATAGAATGCTTAAGGTTGGAAGGGACCTCTAGAGGTCACCCCTGCACACATAGGGTCACCTAGAGCATGTGGCACAGGACTGCATCCAAGCGGGTTTTGAAGATCTCCAGAGAAGGAGACTCCACAACCTCTCTGGGCAGCCTGTTCCAGTGCTCTGTCACCCTCACTGTTAAGAAATTCTTCCTTAAGTTCCTGTGGAACTTTTGGTGCTTCAGTTTGTGGCCATTACCTCTAGTTCTGTCAGTGGCCACCAGTGAAAAGAGGCCAGCACCATCCTCCTCACTGCCTCCCTTGAGGTACTTGTAGACACTGATTAGATCCCCTCTCAGCCTTCTCTTCTCCAGGCTGAACAGGCCCAGCTCCCTCAGCCTCTCCTCATGCAGCAGATGTTCCAGGCCCCTGATCATCCTTGTGGCCCTGCGCTGGACTCTCTCCAGCAGCTCCACATCGCTCTTGTACTGTGGGGCCCAGAAGTGGACACAATACTCCAGATGTGGCCTCACCAGGGCTGAGTAGAGGGGCAGGATCACCTCCCTCGACCTGCTGGAGACACTCTTCTTAATGCACCCCGTTAATGAGCCGTTCCATCACTTTTCCGGGGACGGAGGTGAGGCTGACTGGCCTGTAATTGCCTGGGTCCTCCTCCTTGCCTTTTTTGAAGACTGGCGTGACATTGGCTTTCTTATTGGCTTTCCCTCATATGGGAGATGCTCCAGTCCCTTAATCATCTTTGTGGCCCTTTGCTGCACTCACTCCATGAGGTCCATGTCCCTCTTGTACTAGGGAGCCCAGAACTGGATACAGGACTCCAGGTGTAGCCTCATCAGTGCTGAGTCGAGGAGAAGAATCACCTCCCTCAACCTGCTGGCTATGCTCTTCCTAATGCACCCCAGGATGCCATTGGGATTTTCTGCAAGGGCACATTGCTGACTCACAGTCAACTTGTTCTCTAACAGGACCCCCAGGTCCTTCTCTGCAAAGCTGTTCTCCAGCTAGTCAGTATATGGCATTATCCTTCCAGAGGTGCTGTACTTGGTATTTCCCTTTGTTGAATTTCATGAGGTTCAACATGGCAACACAACCATGTGGTGCATCAACCACTCCTCCCAGTTTTGTGTTGTCCTTGTGTTATCAAACTTGATGAGGGTGCTCTCTGTCTCATCATCCAGGTCATTAACGAAGAAGTTAAACAGTATTGGACCCAGTATCAACCTCTGGGGAACACTAATGACTGGTGATTTACTACTAGTGACTTCTCCCTTCATCTTCCTTTTTTTTCTGAACATTGTGTAACATTGCCAATACAGGGTAGCTCCCATATGCTTCCTCAGTTGTCTGTTTTTCAGTTAAGTGCAAACTACTTTTTGATATGCTTTTAGATGAAAGTGCTAAAAATGTTATTAGCCCATAAAAGAAAAAGAGTTGTCAATTACATTTTTGCTTATGCCAGTGAAACTGGCACAAACATAAGATTCAGAGAAGGTTCTTACATCAAAAGAAACTTATATGGTAAAAGGTCATCCAGTAATTGAATAGAAATTAATAACTGCATATAATGATGTATTTTCCTTTTTTCTTATCAGCAACACATATTTTCTCCAGCAGGTTGGAGAAATGGGCTGACAGGAACCTCATCATGTTTTTTTTGGGGTTTTTTTTGTTTTTGTTTTTTTTTAAGGCAAATGCAAGGTCCTGTCTCTGGGATGGAATAACTTCATGCAACAGTACAGGCTAGGACCAACTGGCAAAAAAGTAGCTCTGCTGAAAGGATCCTGCGGGTCCTGGTGGATAAGTTGAAAATGAGTCAGGACTGCATCCTGAGCTGTATTAGTAAGAGTGCTGCCAGCAGACCCAGGGAAGTGTTTCTTCCCTTCTTTTTGTCACTTGTGAGACTGCATCTGGGATACTATGTCCAGTTTTGGTCTCTCCATTAAAAGAGAGTCAGTGATATACTGGGACAAATCAGAGGGCATCAAGATGCCTGGAGCTGGAGCACATGACATATGATGAGAGGCTGAGAGGACTGGGTTTGTTCAGCCTTAAGAAGAGAAGGCTATAGATAGCTTATTGCTATCTATAACTACCTGATCAGAGGACACAGAGAAGATGGAACCAGTCTCTTCTTAGAGGTACAGAGTGATAAGATAAGAGGCAATGGGCACAAGTTTCATCATGGGAAATTCCAATTGAATATTAGAGGGGAAAAAAGAAATACTGTGAGATTGGTCAAACACTAGAACAGGGGCCCCAAGCAGTTTTGGAATCTCTGTCCTTGGAGTTTTTCAAGACTAGACTGACAGGACCCTGAGCAACCATCTCTAAGTTGATCCTTCTTAGAGCAGGAGATTGAATTAGATGACCTCCAGAGGTCTTTTCCAACCTAAATTGTTCTATGATTCTCTAATTATAAACCAATAGTGCTATACACATCCACACCAGCAGAGGTTCTGCTCTGAACCGCACCTTATCATCTTAATGCAACGTAAATGCTTTTATTTTTAGCCAATGAAGAGAGGTTCCATTTTCTCATCATTTATAATCACTGAAAAAAAAAAAAGTATTTTTCTTCCTGGGAATGCCTTTGATATTAAACAATTTCTTCTGCAAATGTGCCTCCTGGTATCGCACACCATTATATAAGACTGTCTCACCTCCATTAATAACATTTCTTTTCATTCAGGAGTCTTTCATATCATCAGGAAGCTCCTTCATTACTGAGCAATAAACAGCAAATTCATTGGTATCTTATTTCTCATGCTGCTGTTGCAAATTTCTTTGTTTCTCAATCTATGCTTATTGCAACAAGATCTAGAATTCATAATCTACTATTGCTTTTTTTTTCCTCCACTTGAGGAAAAAAAATAAGTTTTCCTCCGCTAGAGTCCATGACTTCAGTTTCTAAGCAGAAGAAAATGGTTTGAACAATTATTTTAGTATTAATGGGGCTATTGATACATGTTGATACATGTGTTGCAACACATGGGGAAAAGCTGCTGGTGAACCCAATCTTTTGCTTTCAACAGTTTTCAGATTTCAGACATTTTGCAGAGCAGACATGAGACAGCCTACAGTGTTCCTTTAAGCAGGACTAGTTCTTTCCAGCATTGCCAATAATGTAACAGATTCTATCACTATTCCTCAGGCTGTAAGGACGGAAGAACTATTTTGCGATCTTACGGAGCTGCAAAAAGTCATTTAAAAGTATAGTCGCTGGTTAACAATTCCATAGTTACACTTGTATTGAAATCACAAAGCATTACGCCAGAACATCAAATATTGATGCATCACCACAGAGCACAGTGGAAAGACAATCAGGATGGTCTGCCACGAATCTCAGTGGCTCATTATGCATTTAATATGCTGCCATTCCACACTCTACTCTTAACCAGCTTTCTTAATTCCTAATAAGCAGCAGCATACAATTGCTGAATCCCTAGCAGAAGTGGCTCATACACTTTAACCATAACTATAGTAGGTATGCCTGTTTGCATACAATAAAGTAAGGAACTCAAAACAGAGGAGAACCTAGCAACAGCCTAAACAGTGGTTTATGTAATATTATTACTTCAAAATTAGCAATAAAGTCATCCAGGAAGGAAAATTAATTCAAGCATTAGCTAAATGCCCATACTGGTTATGGGATAGAGAATTAGCCCATTCACAGGCTCATTTCTCTTTCTCACAGTTAATTCTTAAATGCTGGAAATATGCTTATTTTCCTAGCACTCTTCTATGCCTCCTTACATCTCACAGGCTGTGCAAGGATTGTTCTCACGGTCAGAATGTTCAGTGTTATCTCGTAATGAATGAAAATGCATGAGGATTTGCAGTTCCTCCAAATAACTGTGCTAATCATGTGTGTGGAAATTATCCATGCCCTCAGTTAATCTTATAGAAATGAGGTCTTGAGGTTAAGGAACTTAACGGAGACTGCCAAAAGTTTCCCGTTTGACTTTGGATATATCACTTATTCATCCTGGATATATCTTGACTGAGTGGAAGATGGGTGCCAAGGTACACCCCATGATCCTGACTACCTAGACTAGGAACTTGCTCAGAGTACTCCATGGGTCTCTTGGGCCCATGCCTCCAGCTTTCCTTCTGGCAAAAACGAAGGCACAAAATAGTGCCCATGTGGTTTTCGGTTTCAATTTGATATAGGGTTGGGACATGGTCAGAGTATGTAGAATTATGGTAAAAGTATTTCTCTCTCTCTGCACTCTGACTATTTTTATTGCAAGATGTTGTCAGATAGTTGCTGCTGAAAAAAACTTGCAACCCCTTACTATGTGTTTGCATAATGTGTAGTTCACTCTAGCATCTATCTCAGTTTGAGCTTTTAATATACTGCAAAAGACCTCACTTAAGAGCAGAACATGTTCTAGACCAATCATTTTCATTGTCCTATATAAAGCCAACCTTTCCCCCACAACAAAAGCTGGATAAGAACAAAAGAGGAGATGAAAAGAGAACATAAAAAAAAGAAAAAAAAAATGCAATCAGAGTTTAAATGAATTTTGTTTTGATCTTTACATAAGTTTTGTTGTAAAATGTGGCATGCTTTGTACAGTATGTTCTCTTAGAAAGCCAGACAAAATTGTCATGGTGGTTTTGAGAGCATAAGGCCTGTTCTTTCTCATGTTTCTCATGTTTCTCATGTTCAGTCTCCACTTGGGTTGAGGAACATATCATATCTCATAAATCACTCTCTGATAGATATTTGGCAGCTAGTCAACACCCCAGGCTATGCAATGTACTGCATGGAACATTTTAAGGTGGAATATAGATTTTGTAACTTACTTAAAGACTTAGCATCTCAAAATATTTTTCTACTTCCCAGAACAAAAAACAAAACAAAACAAAACGAAGCAAAAGCCAAGAAAGCAGAATTCTCCACAAAGCAATCCAATGGCAAAGAATTTATTTTTCACCTGTTAAAGATCTTCACTATTTCCATTACCTTTGAAGACAAATGTTTCTATGGATTCAAAAACATATAGGACAGATTTTTGGTGTTTTTTTTTTTTTAAAAAGAAGATTTTTTATCTGACATTTCCTAGCTTGCAGATTATTTATGAAAGGCAATGTATGAGAGAGAAAGAGAGTTAATGAGAGAAAGAGCATTAAAATAGAGTATAAATGATAGGAATTAGCCCCTTCATCACAATGTCTCCTTGACCCACTCAAAGAAGTGTCCTTTACCTATTCATTTCAAGGTAATGGCAGCTACTAGGAAGCATATACTGAATATGAAGGTTATATACTGAAGGTTATGCAAGAATTATTTCCCTTATTTTATATAATGTGTCATGGGGCACTTATGGGTTAATGTCATCTTTTTTTGGATGAGTCATAGCATTCTCCGTG
Source organism: Tinamus guttatus (assembly GCF_059628265.1). Lineage (NCBI taxonomy): Eukaryota > Metazoa > Chordata > Aves > Tinamiformes > Tinamidae > Tinamus > Tinamus guttatus. The sequence continues at coordinate 423,629 of NW_028288856.1, forward strand.
TACTTAGGCTGGGCAAAGATGCCTGAAGAACAATAAAAGCTACTGCTCAGAGTAGCTTAAACTGAAAATAGGCATTCATTGATGCTTTGAAGAACTAAAATTTGAAGTGCTAAATATTTATTTTTTCATTTAAGCTCTAATCTCATTAACCTTTGAGTTTGAAAACAAAATTACACTAAAACACAATATGTTTATTTTTTTTAACTATGCTATTCTTGTTTTATTTATGCAATGTTTGTATAATGGTTTATAATGGATTAGTTTTTATTAATTAAAAAAAAAAAAGTTAATTCAACCACCACTTTGCCCAGGTCAGCCAGAACAATTCTCTCCAACAACTACTTGATCATCACATTTACAAGCAAGGAGAGCCTTCAGAGCCTCCTGAAATTGAAATGCTGAAAATTCAAGCAAACATTTTGAATATGGGTCCCTCTCACTTGAGTTTTCTGAAGCTAAATAAAGCAAAAATGTCGGGAAATACTGCATAGCACATTTCCAAACTGCCCAAAAACGTGAAGCAGAGGTGTTCCTCCTTGATGTTAATATTATTAATTATGTTAATATTATGTGAATATATTTTAATGAAATATTCATGCATATATTTGTAAGAGACTGTTATGGGTTGTGTTTGTCTCGACATCGTTGACGCACCATTTACCTGGACAATGCCCTGGCATCTTATCTCTGGGAAGGTCTCTTACCATTTGCGCCTCGTAACCCTGGCACCTTATCTCTGGGAAGACTGTAATAGCAGCTATCTGCTTGGCGTTGGAAGACCTGAACAATGACAACAATAACAGTGCCCACCAGAGCAGTTTGCGTAGGAATCAGGGGTGAAGAGGAAAACAAAAAGCACACAGCACGTACAGCGCGGAACATCACCTGCACCAGCGTGCACGGCCTTCTGGCAGCGCGGAACCTCACCTGCACCGGGACCTGCACCGAAGCGGAGCCAGCGACACTTGGACAGACTGGTGGTGGCGGTAACTATAATCTTGTTGCATCTCTCCCGCTTGCCTGCTTATCTTTCTTTCCCTTTTCTCTTCTTGCGACACTTGGACAGACTGGTGGTGGCGGTAACTATAATCTTGTTGCATCTCTCCCGCTTGCCTGCTTATCTTTCTTTCCCTTTTCTCTTCTTCTTCTCTCTGTCCTATTTGCGCTTATGAGAATAAAGCCAACAAGGTTGTATGGCATTTGACCCCGTTTGTGTCTTAATCTCGCTCTTGGGATCGTATTGAAACCTCCCCCGACACCGGATCGGGACAATATTATAGATGCAGCACCACAGAGAGGTATAGCTGGTTAGGCAGAGGTATTGCGCACGGTATTCAGTATCTAGTAGCCTGGTGTAAAACACAATGAAAGTCACTGAAATTATTTCTATTGTTTTCAGTGAGATTTGGATCAGGTATACTGGAAGGCTACCCCTCCCCCTGCCTTTTCACTTATAAAGGATGCAGAATATCTTCTTCCTAATGTTTTAGCCATGCTATTCCCTTTTTTTTCAGGTATTAACGAACATTACACAAACACTTTTTAAAATGAACTTGCACTCCATCATTCATGTATACAAACTCTATGTACCAAATTCTACCAAAACGAGTTGGAGCTGTTATGGTACTCATCAGTATTGAAAAAATGGCAGTATCCTGAACAGTAGACATCACAGAATCACAGAATGGTTGAGGTTGGGAGGGACCTCTACAGATCACCTTGTCCAATCCCCCTGCCGAAGCAGGGACACCTAGAGCATGTTGCACAGGGTCGCATCTAGGTGGGTTTTGTAGATCTCCAGAGAAGGAGACTCCACAAACATGCTACTCTATGTAGCATGCTCCACAAACATGCTACTCTGACGACCCCTTATTTCTGTTAGTGTTCCATCAAGGCGCTATTAAGTAAGAGGACCAAATGCAGAAGTCAACTGTCTTTTGACAGACATCCGCAGATCAAAAAAATGGGCACAAAATAGTTTGAGAGAAGAGGCAGAGCACTATTAGAGACTTTGGGCCAAGAAGATGACGGACAAGGCAATGGACAATTTGACTTTGAAAAGCTGATGGCCTGGAAACTCATTCAGACATTGCTGTGTCCTAGTTAAGTACTCTTTCTTACATTTACTATATATAAAAATGCATGAATTTATTTATTTTTATCTAAGAATATAGCACTTTCTAGTACCTAAGTTTATAATAAGTAAGTCAAGACCGTTACCTCTGTGATAGACTACGTATCAAGTGAAGGCTCAGCTTCACAATTGCCTTTAAGTTTTTTTTTTTTTAACCAAACCATTGGTAAATTGTGTAGTATGCACATATCGTTCCTTCATCAATACAAACTCAAGGATGAAAAATGCTACAGCAGATAGATGATGACTTGTATAGCCCCGAGGCTTTTTATATTTGTTTCTAAGACTGTTTACCAGATTTAAAGGGAAAAAAATAAAAGGAGCATGTAAAGCAAATGTTTCAAAATGTCTTTTTAAAGGAAACATAAATGAAGCACTGTTTAAATTCCTATGAACACATGCATTGTTATGGCCACTATAAAATGCAAAGAAAGCACAGGAAGTCAAACTCCAACTTACACTTACTGAAGCTAGCAGAGCTTTCCCCAGGTATGAATTTAGCCGCTAAATTAGATACTCTCAAAGTCTCTGAATAGCTCATTGGCACAAAGGCGTTTAAATGAGCCAAACAAGATTCTGACTATAAACTACACAATTGGGTTTTTACAGGAAGGAAATGAACTTAATTCTCTAATGTCTTGGGTGAATGTTCTATCCACTAAGCTATAGGACAAAATAGGGTGTTGCTAGTTCTGCTTTTGTTGGAATTAAGATGTGTCTTCTGAGAGGCCTTTTCTGAGTTGGGTCTTTCAGAAAGAATTATCGCCTAGTCTGTGGATCCTGACAAGACTTTGGCAAATAGACACGTTCCATGACTGGAACGTGGACATGGGTGGCTTTGTGCTTTTTAGGAAGGACAGGCCAGGAAGACGAGGTGGTGGAGTTGCCCTTTAGGTGAGAGAGTGACTGGAATGTATGGAGCTCTGCCTAGGAGAGGACGAAGTGTGAGTCGAGAGCCTGTGGGTGAGGATTAAAGGGCAGGACAACAGGGGCGACACTGTCGTGGGAGTTTACTACAGGCCTCCTGACCAGGAAGAGGAAGTGGATAAGGCCTTCTACAGGCAGCTGCAAGAAGCCTCACAATCACAGGCCCTGGTCCTTATGGGGGACTTCAACCACCCTGATGTCTGCTGGGATGACCACGCAGCTAGGAGCAGACAGTCCAGGAGGTTCCTGCAAAACATTGCAGATGATAACTTCTTGATGCAGATGGTAGGTGAGCCAACAAGGAGAGGGGCGCTGCTAGACCTGATACTAACAAACAGAGATGATCTAGTGGGAAATGTGAAGGTTCGGGACAGTCTTGGCTGCAGTGACCACGAGACGATGGAGTTCACGATCCTGTGAGGAGGAAGCTGGGCAAGAAGTCGAAATGCAACCCTGAGCTAACTCAGCTAGCTGAGAGCTAACTTTGACCTCTTCAGGGAGCTCCTTGGAGGAATCCCCTGGGCCAGGGTCCTAGAAGGAAAGGGGGTCCAGGAGAGCTGGCTCATATTCAAGCAGCACTTTCTCCAAGCTCAGGATTGATGCATTCCTGCAAGAAAGAAGTCGAGCAAGGCAGGCAGGAGACCTGCGTGGGTGGGCAAGGAGGTGTTAGTAAAACTTACACAGAAAAAGAGAGCATGCATGATGTGGAAGAAGGGTCAGACGACATGGGAACAATATAGGAACATTGCCAAGGAATGAAGGTATTCAACAAGGAAGGCCAAGGCCTATTTGGAATAAGAGAAAGAGATGTCAGGGACAACAGGAAGGGCTTCCACAAATACATCAGCAGCAAGAGGAAGACTAGGGAAAATGTTGGTCTGCTGCTGAATGGGATAGATACCTTGGTGACGGAGGATGCAGAGAAGGCAGAGTTACTAAATGCTGCCTTTACTTCAGTCTTTACTGCTAAGGCTAGTCCCCATGAACTACAGAGCCCGGAGACAAGGGAGAAGATCTGGAGAGAGGAAGACTTTCCCCGGGTTGAAGAGGATTGAGTTAGAGATTATTTAGGCAAACTGTAAACTCATAAATCTATGGGCCCTGATGGGATGCACCCACAGGTGCTGAGGGAACTGGTGGGCATTATTGTTCAGCCACCCTCTATCATCTTTGAGGGATAATGGAGAACAGGGGAGGTGCCGGAGGACTAGAAGAAAGCCAGTGTCACTCCAGTCTTCCAAAAGGGCAAGAGGGAGGACCTGGAAAACTACAGGATGCTCAGCCTCACCTCCATCCTTGGAAAGGTGATGGAGTACCTCATCCTAGAGACCATCTCTAGGCATGTCAAGGAAAAGAAGATGACCAGGAGTAGTCAGCATGGATTCACCAAGGGGAAGTCGTGCATATGAGCCGAATTCTTGCTGGCACCAGCTTAGTTAGTCCTCAGCTCCTGTGCTGTTGTTTTCTCTCTCCTCAAGGTCTATCGGAGCATCTTCCAGCAGGAGGCAGCCATATGGTTACTGTTCAGTGGATAGAGGAGGGAGACATTTAGGGAGGCAGACACCACAACCAGATAATATTACTGGTAATCAGCACCTGAACAGGGCTCTGTGTAGAAAGTCAAGTCACTCAGGCTGGGGAAGGAGCACACCTGCCAAATATGTCCAATATTCACAGAAGAAAAGTAGGAAAGCTTTACTGGTACAAATCTAGGCATCTCCAGAGTTAGGCAGCTGTAAATGGGGATATTAAAGATCGCATTCTGACCTATGATCTACAAAAGGACTTAGGTGTCAATTACCTTGGTGCACATTGGAAAATTATCCATGAGGGAGGTCCATGTTTATTTTTAAGCCTTTGAAAGACTTTTTCAAACCTATGTATAAAGCTAGGATCAGATGTCCAATGCCACTGTAATGCAAAAAGTTGGACACCTAAGTCTCTTAGGTTCCTTTGAAAGTTCTAGCCTTATTCTACTAAATAAATTAGTAACTGTATTTTTTTTTTCAGCTCAAGCAAACTTTTGGGGACTGCTGCTATTACTAATGAAATAAAATAATAATCGGCATGCTTACTACAAGTGAAAGCATTGCATGAGGTTTAACACATTCTGATAGTAAGGTTTCAGCAAGTTAACTAGTCCCTTGGGAAGAAAGGAATGTGCAACTCAGGAAGGAAGGCAGCCCAGCTGCAGATGGTGCTTCAGGTGCCAACATTTCCGGTAAGGGGTTCTGTAGATGTATCAAACTACAGTATGTAGTGCTTCGGGGAATGGTAATGACTTTTGAATAGGATGTAGAGAATCTGGGTGCTTTCCATATTAGAAAGCATTCTAATCAGCCTGGAATATCTGTAACATCACTAACAGCAGCTAGCAATGACTCTTTATTTTTGTCTAAAAGGTGCTTTATTAAATTGACGTGACTCCCCATAATTCAGAATTTCAATTTTTTAAAATCCGGGTGTAGAATGACCTTGTCTAAATTGTGATTTAAGGAAACAAAAACCTCTTTTTGAAACTTGCTATGACATAAGCAAAGTCTCAAGCATTAAAGCACCACTAAAAATTTGGGCTGTTGGACACTCTAGCCCCACACTGCATATGCAAATTAGTTTTACCTACTTGTCCTACCTGCTATTTTAGAGAGTTGATTTCTCCTTGTCATCCTCTGTATACCTTCAGTAACAATAAGGGTACCATAAAAAAAAAAAATCCTTACCAAATGCCAAGCAAACCACAGCACACCTTTAGTTTAATTCATAGAAACATAGAATCATGTAAGGGCACCTCCAGAAGCCATCTAGCACAATAGCCTGCTTGAAGCATGACTAGTTAGAGCAGGTTGCTCAGGGCTGTGTACAGTTAAGTTTTGAATATCTCTAAGGATTGAGATTTCACATCTTTGGGCAACCCGTTCCAGTATTTAAACACCCACATGGGGATTTTTTTCCTCATATCTAATTGGAATTTCCTGTGTTCAGACTTGTGTCTGTTGCCTTGAGTCCTTTCACTGTGCACTTACTAGAAAAGTCTGGCTCCATCTTCTCTATCAATCACCTCCTCCCATTAGATAGTTGCAGATAGCAATAAGGTCTCCCCTGAGCCTTCTCTTCTGAAGGCTGAACCGATACAGTTCTCTCAGCCTCTCCTTGTATGTCATGCGCTCCAGCCCCCTGACCAGCTTGGTGGCCCTTTGCTGGACTCGCTCCAATTTGTCCATGTCTTTCTTGTACCGAGGAGCCCAAAACTGGACACAAAAATCCAGATGCAGTCTCAAAAGTGTCAAATGGAGGGGAAGGCTCACTTTCCTGGACCTGATGGATGCATTCTTACTAATACAGCCCAGGATGTGATTGCCCTTCTTTGATGCCGGGACATACTGCTTGCTCATGTTCAACTTCTTGTCCACCAGAACCCCCAGAGCCTTTTCTGCAAGGTGGCTTTCTCACCAACTGGCCCCAGCCTGTATTGCTGCAAGAGATTATTCCATCCCAGATGCAAGACTTGCCATTTGCCTTTGTTGATCTCCATGATGTTCCTATCAACCCATCTCTCAAGCCTGTTCAGGTCCCTCTGAATAGCAGCTGCCTTGCCCTCCAGCATATTGATGTCCTCCCCAATTTGTTGCCATCCACAAACTTACTGAGTGTGCACAATGTTCAGTCATCCAGGTCATTAATGAAGACATTAAACAGTATTGGCTCCAGTATTGATCCCTGAGGGATGCCACAAGTAAACTGCCACGATCTGGACTCTGTATTGCTAATCACAACCCTTTGAGCCTAGTGGTCCAGCCAACTTTTCACCCACTTTATTATCTACTTTACCAGTCCACATCTCACCAATTTGACTTTATGGCTACTATGGGAGACTGTATCAAAGGCCTCGTGAAATTCAAGGTATACAACATCCACTGCTCTCCCCTTGTCCACAGTTTAGTCATCTCATCATAGAAGGCAATCAAGTTGGTCAGGAATCATTTATCCTTTAACCCATGCTGGTTGCTCCCAATCACCTTCTCTTCTTTTGTGTGATGACATGAATTCCAGGAGGATTTTCTCCATCACCTTCCCAAGGTCTGAAGTTAGTCTGACTGGACTGTAGGTTCCCATCTTCCCTCCTTGAAGATAGTGGTGATGATTGCATTTTTCCAGTCATCAGGAACCTCCCCCAATCATTATGACCTTTCAAAGATGATAGAGAGCAGCCTCACAATGACATCGGCCAGTTCCCTCAGCAGCCTCAGATGCATCCCATCTGGTCCCATGAACCTGCATATATATATATCTTGCGGGTTAAGTGATCACTAACTCTTTCTTCCTCTACCGTGGGTACTGTGTAACTCCCACAGATTCTGCTAGTAAGCTCAAAGACCTGGGATGCCAGAGGGCAAACCTTACCAATAAAAAACAAGGGAAAGAAGACACGGAGTACCTTAGCCTTTTTCATGGCCCTTGTCACTAGGTACCCCATTGAGCAGTGGTCCCACACTCTCCTTAGTCTTCCTTTTACTGCCAAAATACTTATAGAAGCCTTTCTTAGAATGATAGAATTATTATGGTCGGAAAAGTCCTACAAGATAATTGAGTCCAACCGTAAGCCCTTCAATATGGTCTTCAAAAATGGCAAGAAGGAGGACCCAGGCAACTACAGGCCAGTCAGCCTCACCTCCGTCCCCAGAAAAGTGATGGAACGGCTCATCCTGGCTGTTGTCTCCAGGCACATGGAGGACAAGAAGGTGCTCAAGAGTAGTCAGCATGGATTCACCAAGGGGAAATCATGCTTGACTAACCTGATAGCCTTCTATGACGGAATGATTGGCAGGATAGATGAGGGTAGAGCTGTGGATGTCATCTATCTCGACTTCAGCAAGGATTTTGACACAGTCCCTCACAGCATCCTCCTGGGCAAGCTCCAGAAGTGTGGGATAGATGAGTGCACAGTGAGGTGGACTGAGAACTGGCTGGATGGCAGAGCTCAGAGGGTGGTGATCAGCGGTGCAGAGTCTAGTTGGAGGCCTGTAGCTAGTGGTGCCCCCCAGGGGTCAGTCCTCGGTCCAGTCCTGTTCAATTTATTCATCAATGACCTGGATGAAGGCACAGAGTGCTCCCTCAGCAAGTTTGCTGATGATACGAAACTGGGAGGAGTAGCTGATACCCCAGAGGGCTGGGCTGCCATCCAGAGGGACCTGGACAGACTGGACAACTGGGCGGTGAGAAGCCTTATGGAATTCAACAAGGCCAAGTGCAAGGTCCTGCACCTGGGGAGGAATAACCCCAGACACCAGTACAGGCTGGGGACTGACCTTCTGGAGAGCAGCTCTGCAAAGAAAGACCTGCGTGTCATGGTGGACGACAAGTTGACCATGAGGCAGCAGTGTGCCCTCGTGGCCAAGAAGGCCAATGGGATCCTGGGGTGCATTAAGAAGAGCATCTCCAGCAGGTCGAGGGAGGTGATCCTGCCCCTCTACTCAGCCCTGGTGAGGCTGCATCTGGAGTACTGTGTCCAGTTCTGGACTCCCCCAGTACAAGAGGGATGTGGAGCTGCTGGAGAGAGTCCAGCGCAGGGCTATGAGGATGATCAGGGGCCTGGAACATCTGCCCTATGAGGAGAGGCTGAGGGAGCTGAGCCTGTTCAGCGTGGAGAAGAGAAGGCTGAGAGGACATCTAATCAGTATATATAAGTACCTCAAGGGAGGCAGTGAAGAAGATGGGGCCAGCCTCTTTTCACTGGTGGCCACCGACAGAACTAGAGGTAATGGCCACAAACTGAAGCACCAAAAGTTCCACAGGAACTTAAGGAAAAAGGAAAAAAAAAAAATCAAACTCATATGAATGTCTCCCTGAGATTAGCCAGACCAGCATGAGGGATGTGTATACATGGCTCAGCCCGACACAGAGTATAAAACCTGAACAACAACCAAAGGAATTTTGAAGAGAACAAGGGACTTGAGCTGGCTTCAACTCATGTATTCCTTCCCGGTGATTGGGGATGCCCAGTGTCGTGGCAGTGAGCATATTAGAGAGACAGTAATGGCAATCACATTGGTATCGTGATTGAACTGTATAAGGGCACATTTGTGATTTCAGTACATGGCTGTATCACTCTGCTAAATCAAAAATCCTGTGTAACATCGAATATCCTCAAAGTAAACTTGTATATTAAACATTGCACTCTCCATGTGTGGAATATCTAAAAGACCCTGGTCGGAGAGTAGTGGCCTCTGACAATGTGATGCTAGCATAACATTTCCAGTGCCCAGAAGGCACTAAGCAAAGTTTAACAACTACAGCCATATGTACATGACCAACTTAACTCATTCTTAAATTAACCAAAGTTATTTAACACATCTTGGCTCCACATATAATTTTTTCTAGGTTATATAAATTTCAAATTGTTGAGCAGTGTCCTGGCTCACCACAGCATGCTATGTGGGCCTAAGGAACAGCCAAGCCTCAAATCCTGAGCCAAAACTGAAAATTAGTGTAACAAACCTCAGTGCAAGAACTCGCAAAAGGGAAGGTGATATTTATTTATAAAGTCTCTAAGTAAATTGCTTTTACCCACTCACACTGTCACAGATGCCATTAACTCACACTCTTACAACTGTATATTAACATGCACTGAGATGCATATTCCCAAGCAGTCTGGCCAAGATCGCTTATGTGTAACTGAAAAGACAAGGGAGGTCAGCTATTGAGTTTTCATTATGCTTCTGGAGTTCTTGATTGGCAGTGATAAACTAGCTTTTTGAAACATCTCGTACTCTATGAGAGTCAGCAGTTGTTATGGGATAGTCCTTTGCCTCAGAATCTTGCTTGCTTTGGTCTCCATAAATCTTAGGTCAGGTTGCTGCTCATTGTCTGTTTTTCTTTGTTTGAAACATATGTTTGGATTATGTCTGCTTTCCTTGTTTGGCGAACAGAAAAAGGGCTAGTATATGTAATGTGCTGCAACCTCGTTGCAATCCTCTTGGTGTTACATGATCTTGGTGCAGCCTTTTGGTCTTGAGAAGCAGCACATTCCTCAATTTTACTGCTGCGAACAACATTCTGGAAACAGCGCCTTTCACTATCAGCACAGGCCATTCTTTTAGCCCTTGTGCTGCTGTTTCTTCTGGTGCTTTCACACACACATTTCCATATATATGCCACAATCATACCAAGCACGGAGGGGTCTGGCCTGAAGGCTGCACTAGGACCTGCCAATATGGTTTCCCCCACAGCCTCCATTTGACCTCCAAACCCAGCAAGGAAGCTGTGGTCAGCATGCGGAGTCAGATCACAGCTCAGCAGACTGGTTTAGCAACTCCAGCTCCCTGTACACTTCAACGGGGATTAGGCGAGGGAACAGAGATTTATTAGATGCAGCTAATATTCACTGCTTATGCAAGGGCCTACCCAGCAAATATTAAACACTCAGCAGTAATTAACTCCTGACTCTCATAACTGGCTCTAGATTGGATCACCCCCTGTATGGACTCTATGCTCCAGATGCCGGATGATTTATTCACAGTTTTTTTTGGAGACCGCAATTGTGCAACTGAGGCTGCCTTGCTGAAGCTCTGTCAGGAGAGTCAGCCAGCTGCTAACTACAAAATTCAGTTGATGAATTAGGCTGTAGAAACTCCCAAATCCCTCTCCACACAGCTGCTTTCCAGAAGGTCACCCCTTGATCTGTACTGGTGCCAGTTCTCAATCCACTCCACTGTCCACTCAGCTAACCCACACTTCCTGAGCTTCTCTATGAGGATGTTATGGGAAACGGTGCCGAAAGCCTTGCTGAAATCAAGGTACACAACATCCACGGTTCTCTCCACATTATCCATCCAGGCAGTCATCCCATCGTAGAAGGCTATCAGATTGGTTAAACACGACTTCCCCTTGGTGAATCCGTGCTGACTGCTCCTGATCGCCTTCTTTTCCTTGACATGCCTAGAGCATGTCAAGAGCCTACACCAGCAACAGATGGGCAAATTTCACATAGGCGCAATGATATAGACAAATATTTGTAATATTACCTTTCTATATGCTGCCACTGTTATCTTGTATTAGAATGAGATCCTAAGGGCTTCGGTATTTGTCATCTGAAGACTAGATTTTCTAAAAGCAAAACCAAACCCTTTAAGAAACACCAACATGATAAAAAAAGTATCCAGAAGTTCAATTATAAATTAAATTCTCAGTGCAACATATCATCATTCCTAGTTCTAGTTTCTTATATCATTTATGTTTCAAGTAGCATTTTAAAATTTACATCTCATTAATGCTGTAAATTTAACAGAATGAAGTGTTTATCCAAACTGAAAATATACAGGTGAGATTAATCATGGCTTATTAACAAATTAGATGCAGTCAACAGCAAAGTCATGCAAATACAGAAATCTTATGTAATTAATGGCAGTGTAATAGAAATAAATTCTAGCCTTTCAAAACTTGAACATATTCTATGGTGTGTGTGTATGTTGATCCTAGATCTTAACAGCAGATGAGTTTGAAATCAGCACCATGCAAAATGTTACAAGGAAAAAATGAACATGGAAGGAAGAAAAAGGGCTATTAAATAGTTCTCATTATTTATTGTCCTGTATTTTTCCTTTGGACTGGGGTTCCTGTCAATAGTTGATACACATGCCTGTTTTATTTTCGGTAAAACCTACCTGTTCTGTTTGTTGTGTTATAGCTAAACTATGCTACATCTGCAACTCCCTATCCCTATCCACTCCAAAGGCAAGGTGGCAGTATGTCTGTTTTAAAGGTCACCACATGCAAAGTTCAGAGAAAGTCATAAAGATGATTGATAGTTTATCAAGAAAGCTGTTATTTTGACATTTTTTTAAACTAGTGAGACCTAACTGGAAACATCTGCTGGTTATGAAAATACCAAATGACAGTTAGAGGGTTTTGCCAACCATTGTTTTTTTTCAGTAAATTTTTTAGTAATATTGCTTTTCACCTTAGTTTGTTATGATATGAAATCTGTTATAATTAATAATGGTTATTTTTGTTATTTATTATTTATTATAATTAATAATATGGCTCTTTTTGACAAATGTACTGTATGAGTTCATTAAATTTTAAAATGTACAACAGTTTATCAGTTTATAAGCTTAAAACTATGAAACTATTAAACTGTTAAAAACTATTGCAAATATTTTCTGGAAGTTTTTCATGTTATACCATGACAAGTTTCTGACATCCAATTATTTTGCGGATTCACAGAAAATATATATATAAAATATAAAATTTTGTTTTATCACTACATGCAAATAAACTTTTTTTTTATGCAAATTTGCTATAGCTTAACTTCCTTCTTCTTCCCAGTTCTTTCAGAGAGTCAGATAGATACCATCTTACATTCCTAGATGGTACTGGTAGCCCACTTTATTTTCCTCTTTGCTGAGTTTAGCACATAAAATTCATAAAAACCACATGCCATCACAAAAGTAATGCTTATTTAATGCAACTTCTACATATTTTTGTTTTCAGACAGTCTGAAATAAATTTGGAGAATTTCAGCAATGTCATAAGAACACGAATGGGAGGGTTCTCAAAGGTCATCCAGTCCCTTGGTGTTCCAAGCACCATGTCATGTATTCCCATGATAAAACATGTGACCAGATAGTTCAGGGGAAAACAAAATAGATCTTACATAGACTTCACAAATGGAGTATGCCTTCCTATTCCATGCCACTATGTGAATAAGATATTCTGCCTTTTAATTTAAACTGTTCCATAGTATTATTATATTAGTTAAATACATCAATTGATGTTAGGAGCCATATAGTAAAAAAGAAAAAAAATGTTCTATCACCACCTTTGCTGTGAATCCTGTATTCTGTTCTAAATTATGTAAGGGGTATGTTTGTATGCTTGCATAAGTGTGTTTGGTGTGTGTATGTGAATGCACACATATGTATAATTAGGGAATAGGTTATTCTGTTGAAGACACTGAAGGAACAGAGTACTTGAACAGCAAAGCTTTATCAGAATGGATAGATATGAATATATGTGCAGTGTAAATAAAATAAGTTGCTAATGAATTCATTTTTACCTTCATCCTCTTAAATCCTAAAAGGATCTGAGATTACAGTGTGTAGATAGCATTGTTCAAACCTGGTTAATGGAAAAAGGACATAGCCAGACAGAGCTGATACGGAGGGCCTAAGTAAGACAAAGGACAGAGTGTCCTTGAGATAAAGAAGTTGATGCAGCTGCACAAAACAAAGGCAAGCAGGAACCGGTTTGATACCGGAAGAATGAAGAAGCTGCTTGCTTATCGATCGTAATCTGGGCTGGCCAGACTGAAGTTATCTTTCTAATAAACAATCAAATACCGTTAGCAACCAATCATGAGCTCAAGCTTTGTAATATGCATGAGGTTAATTAAGGAGTGTATAAGAAGCAGTCTAAAATGATTAATAAACGAGTCTTGTTGATGACCAACTGGTGTCAGCAGTCTCCCTTTCTCCTACAACAGTGCCTTAGGTGCTTATTATCCAGAAAGGGGGAGAAAAACAGAAACTGTCTAAATGACTTCAGTAGGGTAGAAGGTTATCCTTTGGTAAGACAGAAATTATATTGATTTATCATGTCCTTTCATTATGTCACAATAATTTAAGAGACCACGTTTATTTGGCACATTCTAAATGCATTTAGTTTAAAGCAGCCCACGATGAATCTAAAGGAAAATCAAGGGTTACATGAAATAAGGGCAATCAATCATGTTATATTAGGTGAGAGAAATTCTAAAATAGAATGCCAATGGCTTTTGTTCCAGAGAGGTCTTTTAAATGTTTTGGGTGGACAGTGCTTTTACTTTCAGCAAAAGACTGAAAGAACACAAGTGGACTCTTTAAAATAACTTCTCAGTAAAGCCAGGAAACAGGTTATCAACATGCAGACTGTTCTTATTGTGTCTCTTATCATAATAAACATTTTGACGTAAAACTTGGTCACAGGAATACCAAGGAGGTATGTAAATTGATAAGAGGTCACCTTTCACAGATGCTTGCTGGAAAGGAAACACATTTAAAGGAAATTTCAGTCAAAAGAATTACAGTATGCAAATGTTGAGCTTTATGGGCTTTTCTCAAGTTTCCTATTACTCACATACATCAGTGTAGTCACTTTTTAAATAGTTTGTATATGTATGTGAGCAGGACTGCATATATATAAAATCTTGCCATGCAGAAAACCATATGTTATTTTATGCTGAATGATGGTTCAGTATCAACTTGGAATGGTAATTATGAAATTTGAAAATGAGCACTGTCTACAAATCCAAAGTTTAAATAGCATAAATATTATTGTTTTACTAAGCTATTGGCAGTGAATTCTCTGTTCAATTGCATATATTTTCTTTTTCTCCAATAATATTGGAAATTTGAAAGAATCCTGAAATTCTGGTGGAAGTTCAAGTATAGTTGTTTCCTCTATCGTAGATAAATTGGTCCAATGGAAAACTAGCTAATGGATTCACCTCAGCTTCTCAAGGACTGTGATTCACATTATAAATCCTCATTATGCAGTAATTCGTACAGAGTTCAATTATTACTTGTGTACTAGCAAGAGTGAATCTGAACTGAGATAACATAACACGGAGGGGGTAATTTATTCACACCCTACAAGAGGGTATTCATTTCTCAGTACCTTGATAGGAGTTAGCAAATTCTCTCACAGCTACCTATCTAGAAAAGTCCTTGGATGGTGTCTTACCACTCTTGATCTCTTTAAGCAATGCCAGTTTACACCAGTTGAAAAATTGGCACTGTGATTTCTGTTTTTCAGTACATATCTTATATGATTTTGGGGTGTAAATTACAAAAAGGAAGGAAGGTAAAAATACTTCCAGATTATGATCAAGGAACCTTTCATGGCAGATACAAGCATGTTCCATGATCCTCTCACCTTTTGTGTGGAAAACTGCCTTGCAGGTAACCCCCAGAGTGCTGGCCAGGTGTGCCAGCTGGTAGACTGCGTCACCTCTCAGCAAACTAAGTTGCTGCTGGATATGTTTGGGCACATGTGCTCCCATGGGCATTCTTTGACCATGCCTTGGCCATGCTTGCATATATATGGTCTGTACGGAGAGATTTGAGCACATCTTGAAGGAGAAAGGAGAAACATAACTGTAGTTCTCCTTAAGTAGAAGTTTGGGGGATTTTTTTGTTTGTTTGTTTTGTTATGTTTTAATATAGGCTTTGAAATATATCATTCTTCAAACATCTGGGAAGGTGAGGAAAATTTATTCAAACTGATGGGCTATGAGTCTTTATAACACTGAAAAGAAGAATGGATTTCAAAAAGGAATTTTTGGTAAAGTAATATACCCTAGTTTTGGGGGGAAAAAATGTTTTTTTTTTTTTTTTTTTTTCCAGAATGTTCCCTCAAATCTGGAGTACTCATTTGACAGTAATCAGACTGACTTTTTACAGTAGGGTTTTGTGATTATTTTAGGTGGTGCATCGATTTTTTATTATTATTATTATTTTCTTTTTTTGACCTCAGGAAGGTCAAAGAATTGGCAATGCCTGAATATGAGCTGTCCTGTTTATACAGAGATCAGGCAATTGAACAGATCAAATTGAAAGCTTCCTCATGGTACATTGTCAGTGACCTACACCTTGAGGATTTGGTGAGGATGAGAGATGATAAAATCCCTGTACTTGTTATTTTTGTGTCCTTTGTCTTAGTAGCTGCCTGTCATGACTGATGGGAAATGATTTTAAGATACATCTGTTGTTTGTTTGTTTGTTTTTCCTCCAAGTAAAAATATTTGCCTGTTGCCATTTATGACTGCAGATACAAGAGAACACTGATACATATGAAAAAGAATTGGCATTTGCAGAGAGAGAGAATATGAATAATGCAAAATACAGAACTTAAATCATTGATACACCTTTATTTTCAATAATAGAATAGTTGTAATGGATAATTGATATAAATTTAGATGACTATTTTTGTGGTCGTAGTAAGCAGACTGAAGTCTTTAAAGGAGTTATTAATGTAAAACATCCTCTGAGCATCCTGAAGAATGAGAAAAAACAGGCTTTTGTAAGATATTTGGAATTAATATTATTTTCTCTTTGTACCATGGCAGTTTGGAACTAAATTGTTTTAGCTGCCTATTTACCATGTTTACTTTTTTTTTCTTAATTTCTGTTCTGGTTGTCAAGTAGAAACAGCTCAAGTCTTCTCTAAAATATAAATGAATAAGAGCACATCTTGCAAATACTTACTAGTAGATACAGTACTTATTACTAGTTAGTAGTTGGTAATTACATGAAGGTCAAGGGGACTCCTTAGTTACATAGGTGCTTCTGAAATGGTGATTTAAGTTTCAAAGTCACTGACTTGTCTTTGAAAATATTTTTCTGCTCTGACTTTTGTTAAACAATGTCATGATACTCATTGCTACAGTAAATGTAGAAACAAATGAAAGTTTTTAAATCATGTCTGTGGTTCCATATGGTGTCATACACATAGTTTAGTTTTATCTGCTCCGTATACTTGCCTCTGGAATTTCCGAGGACTTTCATAAATAAGCAGGCTATTTGTTGTAATATAACAATAGTACTGTTTTAGTTCATATCTACAAATTTACTTTTGTCTTTTAAATGAGTTATGCTATTGCACAGAAAACTATAGTACAAATTCAAGTGATTTTCACAAATTTGATATCTTTATCTTAAATAGTGCTATTTATTATGAATATTAATTCTAAGTAAAACTCAGTGTTGTTATTTTTGCAACATGCTTAGTTTGGTTTTCATTTTCTCTCTGTTTTCCTTTCTCTCATTACCTCCCCTCATCCCCAACAGTCCTGGTTCCTGGGCTAGCTTGCTTCCTTTTCAGGTGTCACATAGGACGCCGATCCTGCCAACAAATATCCAAAATTATGGTTTGAACATAATCAGAGAACCCTTCCTTCAAGCAGAAACAAGCAACTGAGGGAAAAATGAAATAAAAGAAAAAAAGAAAAAAGAAAAAGGAAGGAAGACAGGATGAAAAATAAATCTGAAGAAAGAAGAAAAATAGACTATCAACTACAGCACTTACTTACAATCAATAATTCCCCTATGCTTGAAACTGTAATGACATACAGAGGGTTGATGATATTTTACTGATGGGTAGAATGCAACCCCTGCTAAATAGCCTTTGTTATATGAAGTCTGCTGGGAAATAGATGTTCTGTCTCTGACAATATATTTTAACTGACTTTCTTGATGCCTTAATATTGGCATGATATATAGTTTTATTGATTTAGTATTCTTGTTGTTTACACATGGAACCATTTTTCCTGGTTATCTCACAAAACAAAGGCTAGGCAGCAGCAATAGAGCTGCAGGAAAACAAGTTTAAAAAATACAATCAGTAGTCTTTAGTTTAAGTATGGATTTATTGGTCCTTTGGTCCAAGGACCTTATTTGGTCCTTAACTCAGCCTTTTCTAGTGTTACTGATTTTGAAATTTTCAAAGTCAGTGCAAACATACAGAGTCTGTGGATGAATGGCTCTATTTAGGTTAAAGTGTTTTCTTGCCAACAGTAAAAATAAAAAAAATAAAAAGGGAGCCTTTTCCCCACTAAAGAAACACATAAGAGGCAAGGGCAATTTAAAAATCATATCTACAGGGAGGTCATCATTACAAGTCCTTCAGCCCTTGTACTCTAAATTGAGGAGATGATTAAAAAAATAGTAAGAATTACTTTGAACAAATTATTTTCCTCTCTCAGTTTTTGAGGGCATTAGTAGGCAAATCATGCCCTTGAGAAGAAAGTAATGAAATCAGCACTTACATTGATTTAGTTGCTGCCTCAACATAAGGGTAGGATTTATTTATTTCAAGTTATTGGTTGCATCAAGAACCTATAGGATATTCATACAGTTCTGTAAAATCTGCATCATAGAGACAGAGAGATAGGCAAATACATGTAAAAAGGTAAAGCTTATAGTTTACAAACTGGGAATACCAGGGTGAGGGATAAGATACATTTAAAACAATGCACTTACTTGCAAAGTAAGTCTAATCACGGGGTGCTCAAAACTCTCATAGTGCTTTCAGAAATTAGCCTTTTTCAACAAATTCCTCTCACTGACAAAACTGCAAAGTTCACAGTCAGACAAATTTTACCTCTGTCACTTTAAAAAAATAATTAGAATATTAGAATATTACTCTGTGGATTGATCCCATAATGGCATCCGCCCTCTTCGGTATCAAAAGGAAACATTGCTCACTTTAAGGGCATCATCTTTGGGAGTGTGGGGGTGGGGGTGTGTAGAGCACAGATAGACCTTCTCAACGGTGACATCTGCCAGGGTCAGCACGTAGGTGATGACTGCGCGGAGATCCTGGTCATGGGTGAAGTTCACAGGTCTCCATCACGCTTGAGGCTGTCGCTCTTTCTCTGTGGTCGTGTCCCACATGATTTTTTCAGGTCTCGGTGGGGAGGACTCCGTTGTCTCCGTCTCTCAATATACCTGCAACGACACTCTGCATCCACGTCTGGGCCTGGGTGCAACTAAGAACAAGGGACACATTATTTTGTTCAATTCCCAGTGCTTGCAGCACACCTAATGATCTCTGCATGGGGTTGCTGGCCCCTCCATGCCCCTCATACTGGAGCTTGGCTGTCGCTTCATTCTTGTATTCTACACTGAAGTTATGCCCCTAGTCTCTCTGCAAGGATACAAGTCGGAGTACAGCTCTCAATCCTCCTCCTCCCCCAGAACATCTGGTCCACTCGCAGGGGAAGGCAGGAGGGGGAAAGAGCGGGGCGGGCGGGGGGGCAGGTTTTGCCTTAATTTTCAAGAAATCCTCCCCCGGGATCCCATTCAAGTATTCCTCTATGGTTTAATACCAACCTTTCCCTAGCAGGGAAGAGACTAGAGTTCACTCCAGATTCATATGCTACAGTCGAGGTGGCTACTGCACGATTCACACGGGGGATCCCTCTCATCAGGGCAAGGGGCGTCCACTCTTTGGTCAACCCTCTATTGTTGAGCACCCTGATTGATTGGATCACCTGGACCTTCTCTGGTCGCAGCACCCCAGCAGCTTCAAGAGTCTGGTGTATGGCTTGATGGCAGTCAGTCACAAGTTTTCCCTTGACAGGCTGGTCACTCAAACCCCAAACAGGGATTACTTCCCCCTTGCACTTTTCTGGGTTCCCGTGCACTACTGCGACCTCCGCTCCCGTGTCCACCAAGGCACGAACCGTTTGTCTATTTTGTTCCGAACAATAAATGGCACGTGTAACGAACGAACGATCGTCTTGGCAAGCGATGTTACATTGGAACCCTTCGGACACTGGAGCTTGGCCACGTCCCTATTCTTGTTTCAGGCGTCCAAGCCCCTCCTGAGGGGGAGAAACTGTCTCCAGCCTAGGCAGGCAAACATCTTCTTTCCCAAGGTCTGGCCTCTTCTTCTCACAGGAGATTTTTATGATTCTACAGATCACAGAAATTTCCATCTCCAATACAGCACCCCACTGTTGAATCCTTGTATGAGTTTGGACAAACAACTACTCTCCTTTTTAACACCTCAGTGTCTGTGTGTATAAAATATGTTTGATAATAGGAATGGTGGTGAGGAACTTCATTAAAGCTCCAGTGCTTTGGAGAGACCTATTTTGCAGGCAGAAGTGGTGGTGCCTTGTCTAATGATGGTTATCCAAAAAAATCCCATTACAAGATGCTCTTTTAGGTGCTGACAAATTTTGGTCAATGCTCAGGCTATAATTGTCAATGTCAGGTGGTTTGCCTTAGTCTTAGTCTTTTTTTTTTTTCCTTTGTTGTTGTTTTTAAGTCTCAGCAAACATGTTTCTGCTATTCTTAAGTGTCTTAAACACCTTATATATATATATATATATATATATATATAATAAAACTCTAATTATCTTACCAAGAAAACTTACTGTTTCTATTCTTTGAAGTGGAGATATGAGAACTATCTAAATAGCAGAGATGGACCTTTTGCTGTTGTAGTGAAATGCAGATGACATGTGATTAAGTCATAAACTTTCAATAAGTTCCTATTTGTATACACTCATTGTACGGCTTTTTGGACTCTTGGTAGCTAAATGCTTCAAAAAGTCTCCTAGCATTGATTATGTTTCATCCCTGAGATAAAAGGACTGTCACTGGTGCCAGCAGCCTCAGACTGAAAAACTGGAAGCAGGGGATACTGTTTCTCTGTATTTTAAATCTTGTCCCTTCAGCTACTGATAGGTGAGTAAAGAGTTAATGATGAAACTACTGAATTGTATGAACTCTGATGATGTGGCAGAGACACGACAGGGAAATGATGGGTACTGTCCTCAGCAGCAAGATAGGGAAGTGGGAAATCCTGTGGAGGCAGGGTGGTCTCACTTCGCTAAAGACTGCAACAATACCAAACTGGACATGCTTGCAAATACTGATAAGGGACCAAAACCCATCTTGCTGACAGTGCAAAGTGTAGATACTCTTATGGATCTCACCTAAAGATTCTGGAAGAAGCACCTGGTAAGAATGATCATAGCACAGTCACGTACTCCTTCCCTAAGGGCATAAAAGACAGAGTCTAGCATTGATGACTTGAGCAGGAATCAAGAACGACAACTGACCAACTCCTCCAGCTGGACTGTGAATATACCTCCCCTCCCCTTAACCTGGGATGCTGGTCTAAGGTAACTCCTTGCAAGGTTGAGAGGCCCCTGTACACTCAGAGTGAAGTAACACTACAGCATTTTATTTTGTTTCATTTTATCATTTTTATTTTTCCTGGGACAAGCAGTGTACTCCATTTAGTTGCACTAATTGTTAACTGCTATTTACTAACTGATAAGCCTATCCCTTATAACAACCATGCCAGTTAATGGTAAATGTTGTTAACCGCGCCTTAGCTTTCCTTGTCGCATCTCTGCATTCCCTGACTATGTTCCTGTATTTCTCCCAGAGGGCTTGTCCTTTTTTCTATATACCGCTACCTTCTATATATATATATATTCTATATACCGCTGCCTTCTGCTTGAGCATTGCCACAAGCTCCCTGATCATCCACGCAGGTCTCCTGCCCCCTCTGCCTGACTTCTTACACACAGGGATGCACTGTTGCTGGGCGTGGAGGAAGTGCTGCTTGAAAACTAACCAGCTCTCTTGGGCCCCCCTTCCTTCTAGGGCTCTAGCCCATGGGATTCTTCCGAGGAGGTCCCTGAAGAGGCTAAAGTTGGCCCTCCTGAAGTCCATCGTCGCAAGGCTACTTACAGCCCTGCCTCCTCCTCGTTGGATCCTGAACTCCACCAACTCATGGTCAATGCAGCCGAGGCTACCCCCCACCTTCACATCTCCTACAAGTCCCTCCGTATTTGATAGCACGAGGTCCAGTAGCCCACCTCTCCTCGTCGGCTCCTCCACAACCTGCGTCAAAAATTTATCGTCGATGCTCTGCAGGAACCTCCAGGCCTGCTTGTGCCTGGCTGTTGTTGTCCTTCCAGTTGATGTCGGGGTAGTTGAAGTCCCCCATGAGAACCAGGGCCTGTGACTGTGAGGCAATATCCAGCTGCCTATAGAAGGCCTCATCAACCTCCTCGTCTTGGTCAGGTGTCCTGTAGCAGACACCCACCACAGTGTCTCCCGCATTAGCCTGCCCTCTAATCCTTACCCACAAGCTCTCAACTCGCTCATCCTCCACTCCCAGGTTGAGCTCCATGCATTCCAGTTGCTCTCTCACATGAAGAGCAACTCCACCACCTCGCCTTCCCAGGATGGGGGAGTAGTGAAAGAGACTGTACATAAAGACATGACAAAAATATTAATTATAGCAATATAGATGTTGGGTGGTGTTCAGGTAGGCAGCTCCATTGAAAATATGTGAATGAATTTGTCAAACTGCAAGTAGCAAGAATGGAGGATCTTCTGAATGAACCGGCTACCTTGTAGACAGTATGTACACTGTATAGTTTTGTTAAGATTTTTTTTAAAGTACCCTCGTTTATAAAGCTAACTAATTAAAAATTATAATGGAAATGTATCATTTCCATTTTTAAATTAAACAAGAATAATCCTTGTTTGAAAACTGAACTTGGGTTAAAACTTTCCAGTTTCTTAATTTATAAAAAGATATGTAAAAAAACCCAACCAACCAGTCAAACAAACAAACAAAAAAAAAACTGTCCATGTCAGCAGTTATTTCAGATTCCTGTGCTTGAAAAGCATAGGTTCCTAATCCTTTGAAACATGTAAATGGAGAAAAGTTATATTTTATGAAGGTTATTTCATTGTATTTAGTATTGGAAAATATGGTTTTCAGAACATTTCAAAATGTTGAAAGTATCACTGTCTTTTTATTAGTATATAAGGCCTTTAGCAAAACTTTTCGATTGTTATATTATGGTATTTAAGATAGGTTCACAGAGTAATTCAGAATAGGCAGAGAGCTAAAATAGTAATTATAGGTGTGTCCTCAGGGAACAGAATCTTGGATTTGCAACTTGTAGCTTCATAAGGATTTAACAAAAGAGATTGCATAGGGACATACTCAGCTGTGACACCCAAGTACGTTCCATACCTAAACTCTAAGTTATATTTACTGTGTGATATTATGAAAGCTGCAGAAAATTATTCCATATTCAATGTACAATATTCACTTTTGATGAAACATCTCTATAATGTTGCTGGCAGTAAGACCCCAAATTTGACATCCAATATAGTTTACATGACCCTGTCAGGGTCTTTTGCTAACATTAACTAGATGCATGCTGGATTTTTTGTTTATTGGGTTTCTATAGAAAGCTTTAGAAATAAAGTAATATGCAGGCTAACAAGATAAACAGAATATACTCAAAATCGAATGTTCTACTCCATACTGAAGAAGCTGAAAACTGTCACCTTATTTGCACTTGCTGTTAGCTCCCCAGTTTTTCTAACATCTCAAAATTATTCAAGTGTGGTAGAGCACAGCAGTTGGAAAATAACAGACCAATGATTTTTGCCCTTTAACCCTGCACAATGAGCTTTGAATCAGCCAATTTATTGCCATGACATCTCTTTGTACTATTTCCATGCTACAGCTGTTGGTCACATTGTTAGTAGTTGAGGGGACAAGTTGGAGAAGGTCTTTTTTTTTGCATTTTGCAATTTTTTCTTCACTGGTTGTGTTTTTTTTAATTATTATTAATAGTAAAATTTGGCTCAAGCAGTTAGCAAATGAGAAAGCAAGGAGGCCAGATCCTAGTACTTTCCCTCTGTGTACCCTGTGTATCAAGTTATAGTCATGCTCTTCCTTGCATGCTCTCCTGCCACCTCCTTGTACTCCTTGTATCTTGCATGTTTTCCTGTGCAATGACCCAACTTCAGAAGGGAGTAAAAAGTATTCCTAATTGGCAATTCTTCTGAGGCAGAGTTTCAGGCTGAGGAGGGCACTGAAGTCATTTTTTTTCCATTCTTGAGGAAGAGAACTTCTTGGTTCTCTTGAACTTGGAACTGCTGCAAACATTAAAGTGTTCTATAAAAATCTGGCATTGCAGAACTGGTTCCACCTCCATCAGTGTTACCAAATGGAGGCAACTGCCATGCTTTGTCATGATTATTGCTGTCTGTGTAGCTAGCATGCTTGGAGTGTCACATCAGAATTGCATAGGAAACTTGTTTCCAGATTTGTTTTTGGATTATAGGCAGAAGCAAGTTGTCTTGCTGCTGGGATCAGTGATTAGACACATGGGGAAATTTTTGATCAAAAAGGGGAGGCATAATTGAATGTAAGCATCTCTGGGGGTTATGCAGCACTAAAATAGGCCTTTGATACTTTCATTGCATGATAGAGTACCAGTAAAACAAAAGCCAGTCTAAATAAATGTAGCGACACTAATGCCAGTCTTCGTATTACTTTATTTTTGACAGAATAGTTTTATGAACTGTTCTACAGGGACTGATATGGCAAATGTATCTCTGTGCAGAAGTTTTTTTTTTTTTTTTTTTTTTTTAGGGAAATACAGCTTATTATGCATTCTTCATTGGGGGCATTGAAGTCGTATGGACTGATAAAAGTTGATGCAAAATGAAAAAGAAACATAAATCAGCAAAATGTTTACCAAAAACTCTCAAGTGAGCAGTGCCTGTTCAATTTCACAGTCTCTTTTGAGTTTAATTGTAAATGTTTTAGATAAGTTTCTTCAAAAAAAAAAAACAAAACAAAACAAAAAAAACAAAAATGAAAAGCAGCACAATATTGTAGAATGTGAGGGATACCTCAGTCCCAGACATAGGCTTCTCAAGAGCTGCATTAGGTTATGTCTTCATCAAGCTGTTAATTTGTGCTTATATAATGTAGAACTTTTAGTAAGCTGGGAAGAGGTGCCCTATCTAAATGCTATTTCTCCAAGAATAACTTTTGTAGGGCTATGGCTTTCTTTTGATACATTTAGTACAACTGTAGGTGACAAGTAGTCAGTTATTGCTTGCTAGCTACATACCAGGGTTGATCCATTTTAAATCTTCTGGCATTCCTAGATATCAAAGGACCTAAAAGAAAGGCTTCTGAAGTCAGTATGATTCCGATGCTTCTGCACAGAGATACATTTGCCATATCAGTAATACGTCTTAGTTGCACCCAGGCCCAGACGTGGATGCAGAGTGTCATTGCAGGTATATTGAGAGACGGAGACAACGGAGTCCTCCCCACCGAGACCTGAAAAAATCATGTGGGACGCGACCACAGAGAAAGAGCGACAGCCTCAAGCGTGATGGAGACCTGTGAACTTCACCCATGACCAGGATCTCCGCGCAGTCATCACCTACGTGCTGACCCTGGCAGATGTCACCGTTGAGAAGGTCTATCTGTGCTCTACACACCCCCACCCCCACACTCCCAAAGATGATGCCCTTAAAGTGAGCAATGTTTCCTTTAGATACCGAAGAGGGCGGATGCCATTATGGGATCAATCCACAGAGTAATAGTAAAAGCGTATTAGCTTACGTAGGGAAAGGATGTGTGTGTTCTAGAACAACATGTAAATACGTGCTAAGTAATGAAAGCTATAACCAGACTGTATTTAATGACTCTAATAAGTGTGCTCACAATATAGTTATTATTAGAGGCTATGATTTTGTGTATGTTACCCATGTTTAATGACAATCTGTGTGTGTGCTGCCATAATAGTGCCTTGCTACTGCATGAGGCAGGTGAGACTACCTTGATGACCAGATGAAGTCTAAGCACCTCCTACCGTAGTCAAGGGCAAGACTGGGTTGGCCTCTGTGTTTGCCATCAAGAAGAACCTTGAGCTCCGCTGTTGGCTGCAACCCATTAGGCGTTGAGCGGTGGGGACACATGCCATGCCAGACCTTGATGTGAGTGATGGCCACCTCTGTCTCTGAGGACCATCTAGGAGGTGAATGTAGGCCAAGTGGCCTGCTGCTGGCATGAGTGATAGCGTAATTAACTTGTGCACAAAACCACAGAACTTGCCTGAAAAATTACTTATGCTAACTCTGCTGCACGTAGGCCCATTGGACTGCTTATGCCACCCTGCACAGTAGGGCGGCTTACTAATTTAGGGACCAGGTTTAAAAAAAAAAAAAAAACAGAGAGAGAGAGAGAGAGAGAGAGAGAGAGAGAGAGAGAGATGTAAGAACGTCATTACGTCATTGCTCCAGGGATCACTGCCGCGCAAGCACTGACCACGCTACGCAGAAAAGGATGCTGGCTAGCAAAATCCTGCAGTGCTACAACGACATCTTTGCCATCATTGTTAGTAGATGAAGACTCGGCTCGGCACACAACCTTGCTGCAGTGGCTATGCTTCTGCTTATGCATGACCGCAGATGTGAGAAGGCAGGGGCATGTGCTGCATGACTCTAAGCGATCATACCACATCTATGCATGCCCAGGTCCGGACGTTACAGGACCTGACTCATCAATTGAGAATGGATGGTGATTGGACTCCATTTGGACGATGGACACGGGGTTGGCCATGACTATAGAAACTGTTATTCGAGCTGTTATTTCTATTTCCAGTATTATCATATGCTGTCTCCCTTGCATAGTGATGCTGACACGAGGCATGGTTGAACTGCTATGAAAACATTATCTGTTCGGGTGCTTGGCTACGATAGATTGACCTCTACAGATCGCGGGGTGGTATGTATAGGAGGTGGGAATCCTTATGATTGTTTATGATCTCTACAGATCACGGGGTGGCATGTATTGGAGATGGAAATTTCTGTGACCTGTAGAGTCATAAAAATCTCTTGTGAGAAGAAGAGGCCAGACCTTGGGAAAGAAGATGTTTGCCTGCCTAGGTTGAGCGATAAGGAGCAGGGATGCAGCTGCTCAGCCCGGTTCACAGGCAGCCCCCCGCGGAAACCTGTTGAAGCCGGCCGCTCGGCTGGGCTTGTAGCCAACTTAACCACAGACATCCTCCAAACTAGCTTTGGAGGTCACACACCCGGAAATGAGGAAGAAGAGGAGGAAGGCAGGACCCTCGAATTGAGGGCTGGGACCCCCGACTGGGATGCGCGCCTGCGCACCCAGTGGGGGGAGAGTTGCGCAACTAGAGGCGGAGTGTGTCCGCCCCCCGGCCTGCCTCCTGGGTCGTGCTGACCCTACGTGCCAGAATGCACCGGGCATAAGAGAGGACAGTGCGGAGAGAGCGGGGAGGAGGGGAAAGAAACTCCTGACTCTGAGGCCTGGGCTGTCTCCGTGGGAGCCGGTCAGCAACTCTCTCTCTCTGATCTGCCAGCTCGAGAGGACGTTCGGGTCCAGATCGGCAGGTATCACCTCGTGAGTAGTTATCCATACTTTGCTTCTTCTATGTGCTTTCACCTGAATAAATGCTTGATGTAGTCACCTCGTTCTGGCTGATTATTGCCGAATCCCGAGCCCATCCTGAACAGGTGCAGAAAAGAATTTATCCTCTATGACATTCACCATAAAGTGTCAGTTACTCAGCACTGGATTTTTTTCCACACTGCAGAAAACTTGGGCCTTATGAAACTCTCAGATGCTGAGTACATTTTCCCATTACATACACCCCCCTTTTAAGCAGTGCTATTTTAGAGCTTGCTTTATGTGTAATACCTCAGGTGCCTTATATATGCTTATATATGGGGGGGGGGGGGTTGCCTTTGTGAGGAGAGGATCAGCCCTACAGTAACCAGAAAATTTGCTAATAACAGGAAAACAGACTAAGAAATGAGGCTACCTGAAGTCATTAACTATACTCTCATGTTTTTTTTTTTTTGGTTGGTTGTTTTTTGGGTTTTTTTGTTGTTGTTTTTTGAGGATAAGAAGCTAACATGACAGCAACTGTCTTATCAGCATAGCAAGGGACATGCATTCTTATAAGCTATTCAGAACATGCCAAATGAATTCAGAATGTCCAAATGAAAGTGGTCTCTTAAATTATTGATTTCAAGGCAAGGCATGTAATATGACATTATATTTTCATGCAAAGTAACATTACTGGAAAAAGTATTCTAATTATTTTTTTAAAGTGACAGAGGTAAAATTTGTCTGACTGTGAACTTTGCAGTTTTGTCAGTGAGAGGAATTTGTTGAAAAAGGCTAATTTCTGAAAGCACTATGAGAGTTTTGAGCACCCCGTGATTAGACTTACTTTGCAAGTAAGTGCATTGTTTTAAATGTATCTTATCCCTCACCCTGGTATTCCCAGTTTGTAAACTATAAGCTTTACCTTTTTACATGTATTTGCCTATCTCTCTGTCTCTATGATGCAGATTTTACAGAACTGTATGAATATCCTATAGGTTCTTGATGCAACCAATAACTTGAAATAAATAAATCCTACCCTTATGTTGAGGCAGCAACTAAATCAATGTAAGTGCTGATTTCATTACTTTCTTCTCAAGGGCATGATTTGCCTACTAATGCCCTCAAAAACTGAGAGAGGAAAATAATTTGTTCAAAGTAATTCTTACTATTTTTTTAATCATCTCCTCAATTTAGAGTACAAGGGCTGAAGGACTTGTAATGATGACCTCCCTGTAGATATGATTTTTAAATTGCCCTTGCCTCTTATGTGTTTCTTTAGTGGGGAAAAGGCTCCCTTTTTATTTTTTTTATTTTTACTGTTGGCAAGAAAACACTTTAACCTAAATAGAGCCATTCATCCACAGACTCTGTATGTTTGCACTGACTTTGAAAATTTCAAAATCAGTAACACTAGAAAAGGCTGAGTTAAGGACCAAATAAGGTCCTTGGACCAAAGGACCAATAAATCCATACTTAAACTAAAGACTACTGATTGTATTTTTTAAACTTGTTTTCCTGCAGCTCTATTGCTGCTGCCTAGCCTTTGTTTTGTGAGATAACCAGGAAAAATGGTTCCATGTGTAAACAACAAGAATACTAAATCAATAAAACTATATATCATGCCAATATTAAGGCATCAAGAAAGTCAGTTAAAATATATTGTCAGAGACAGAACATCTATTTCCCAGCAGACTTCATATAACAAAGGCTATTTAGCAGGGGTTGCATTCTACCCATCAGTAAAATATCATCAACCCTCTGTATGTCATTACAGTTTCAAGCATAGGGGAATTATTGATTGTAAGTAAGTGCTGTAGTTGATAGTCTATTTTTCTTCTTTCTTCAGATTTATTTTTCATCCTGTCTTCCTTCCTTTTTCTTTTTTCTTTTTTTCTTTTATTTCATTTTTCCCTCAGTTGCTTGTTTCTGCTTGAAGGAAGGGTTCTCTGATTATGTTCAAACCATAATTTTGGATATTTGTTGGCAGGATCGGCGTC
The DNA here is from genome assembly GCF_059628265.1 of Tinamus guttatus. NCBI lineage: Eukaryota > Metazoa > Chordata > Aves > Tinamiformes > Tinamidae > Tinamus > Tinamus guttatus. Next base: position 452,441 of record NW_028288856.1, read on the forward strand.
CTATGTGACACCTGAAAAGGAAGCAAGCTAGCCCAGGAACCAGGACTGTTGGGGATGAGGGGAGGTAATGAGAGAAAGGAAAACAGAGAGAAAATGAAAACCAAACTAAGCATGTTGCAAAAATAACAACACTGAGTTTTACTTAGAATTAATATTCATAATAAATAGCACTATTTAAGATAAAGATATCAAATTTGTGAAAATCACTTGAATTTGTACTATAGTTTTCTGTGCAATAGCATAACTCATTTAAAAGACAAAAGTAAATTTGTAGATATGAACTAAAACAGTACTATTGTTATATTACAACAAATAGCCTGCTTATTTATGAAAGTCCTCGGAAATTCCAGAGGCAAGTATACGGAGCAGATAAAACTAAACTATGTGTATGACACCATATGGAACCACAGACATGATTTAAAAACTTTCATTTGTTTCTACATTTACTGTAGCAATGAGTATCATGACATTGTTTAACAAAAGTCAGAGCAGAAAAATATTTTCAAAGACAAGTCAGTGACTTTGAAACTTAAATCACCATTTCAGAAGCACCTATGTAACTAAGGAGTCCCCTTGACCTTCATGTAATTACCAACTACTAACTAGTAATAAGTACTGTATCTACTAGTAAGTATTTGCAAGATGTGCTCTTATTCATTTATATTTTAGAGAAGACTTGAGCTGTTTCTACTTGACAACCAGAACAGAAATTAAGAAAAAAAAAGTAAACATGGTAAATAGGCAGCTAAAACAATTTAGTTCCAAACTGCCATGGTACAAAGAGAAAATAATATTAATTCCAAATATCTTACAAAAGCCTGTTTTTTCTCATTCTTCAGGATGCTCAGAGGATGTTTTACATTAATAACTCCTTTAAAGACTTCAGTCTGCTTACTACGACCACAAAAATAGTCATCTAAATTTATATCAATTATCCATTACAACTATTCTATTATTGAAAATAAAGGTGTATCAATGATTTAAGTTCTGTATTTTGCATTATTCATATTCTCTCTCTCTGCAAATGCCAATTCTTTTTCATATGTATCAGTGTTCTCTTGTATCTGCAGTCATAAATGGCAACAGGCAAATATTTTTACTTGGAGGAAAAACAAACAAACAAACAACAGATGTATCTTAAAATCATTTCCCATCAGTCATGACAGGCAGCTACTAAGACAAAGGACACAAAAATAACAAGTACAGGGATTTTATCATCTCTCATCCTCACCAAATCCTCAAGGTGTAGGTCACTGACAATGTACCATGAGGAAGCTTTCAATTTGATCTGTTCAATTGCCTGATCTCTGTATAAACAGGACAGCTCATATTCAGGCATTGCCAATTCTTTGACCTTCCTGAGGTCAAAAAAAGAAAATAATAATAATAATAAAAAATCGATGCACCACCTAAAATAATCACAAAACCCTACTGTAAAAAGTCAGTCTGATTACTGTCAAATGAGTACTCCAGATTTGAGGGAACATTCTGGAAAAAAAAAAAAAAAAAAAAACATTTTTTCCCCCCAAAACTAGGGTATATTACTTTACCAAAAATTCCTTTTTGAAATCCATTCTTCTTTTCAGTGTTATAAAGACTCATAGCCCATCAGTTTGAATAAATTTTCCTCACCTTCCCAGATGTTTGAAGAATGATATATTTCAAAGCCTATATTAAAACATAACAAAACAAACAAACAAAAAAATCCCCCAAACTTCTACTTAAGGAGAACTACAGTTATGTTTCTCCTTTCTCCTTCAAGATGTGCTCAAATCTCTCCGTACAGACCATATATATGCAAGCATGGCCAAGGCATGGTCAAAGAATGCCCATGGGAGCACATGTGCCCAAACATATCCAGCAGCAACTTAGTTTGCTGAGAGGTGACGCAGTCTACCAGCTGGCACACCTGGCCAGCACTCTGGGGGTTACCTGCAAGGCAGTTTTCCACACAAAAGGTGAGAGGATCATGGAACATGCTTGTATCTGCCATGAAAGGTTCCTTGATCATAATCTGGAAGTATTTTTACCTTCCTTCCTTTTTGTAATTTACACCCCAAAATCATATAAGATATGTACTGAAAAACAGAAATCACAGTGCCAATTTTTCAACTGGTGTAAACTGGCATTGCTTAAAGAGATCAAGAGTGGTAAGACACCATCCAAGGACTTTTCTAGATAGGTAGCTGTGAGAGAATTTGCTAACTCCTATCAAGGTACTGAGAAATGAATACCCTCTTGTAGGGTGTGAATAAATTACCCCCTCCGTGTTATGTTATCTCAGTTCAGATTCACTCTTGCTAGTACACAAGTAATAATTGAACTCTGTACGAATTACTGCATAATGAGGATTTATAATGTGAATCACAGTCCTTGAGAAGCTGAGGTGAATCCATTAGCTAGTTTTCCATTGGACCAATTTATCTACGATAGAGGAAACAACTATACTTGAACTTCCACCAGAATTTCAGGATTCTTTCAAATTTCCAATATTATTGGAGAAAAAGAAAATATATGCAATTGAACAGAGAATTCACTGCCAATAGCTTAGTAAAACAATAATATTTATGCTATTTAAACTTTGGATTTGTAGACAGTGCTCATTTTCAAATTTCATAATTACCATTCCAAGTTGATACTGAACCATCATTCAGCATAAAATAACATATGGTTTTCTGCATGGCAAGATTTTATATATATGCAGTCCTGCTCACATACATATACAAACTATTTAAAAAGTGACTACACTGATGTATGTGAGTAATAGGAAACTTGAGAAAAGCCCATAAAGCTCAACATTTGCATACTGTAATTCTTTTGACTGAAATTTCCTTTAAATGTGTTTCCTTTCCAGCAAGCATCTGTGAAAGGTGACCTCTTATCAATTTACATACCTCCTTGGTATTCCTGTGACCAAGTTTTACGTCAAAATGTTTATTATGATAAGAGACACAATAAGAACAGTCTGCATGTTGATAACCTGTTTCCTGGCTTTACTGAGAAGTTATTTTAAAGAGTCCACTTGTGTTCTTTCAGTCTTTTGCTGAAAGTAAAAGCACTGTCCACCCAAAACATTTAAAAGACCTCTCTGGAACAAAAGCCATTGGCATTCTATTTTAGAATTTCTCTCACCTAATATAACATGATTGATTGCCCTTATTTCATGTAACCCTTGATTTTCCTTTAGATTCATCGTGGGCTGCTTTAAACTAAATGCATTTAGAATGTGCCAAATAAACGTGGTCTCTTAAATTATTGTGACATAATGAAAGGACATGATAAATCAATATAATTTCTGTCTTACCAAAGGATAACCTTCTACCCTACTGAAGTCATTTAGACAGTTTCTGTTTTTCTCCCCCTTTCTGGATAATAAGCACCTAAGGCACTGTTGTAGGAGAAAGGGAGACTGCTGACACCAGTTGGTCATCAACAAGACTCGTTTATTAATCATTTTAGACTGCTTCTTATACACTCCTTAATTAACCTCATGCATATTACAAAGCTTGAGCTCATGATTGGTTGCTAACGGTATTTGATTGTTTATTAGAAAGATAACTTCAGTCTGGCCAGCCCAGATTACGATCGATAAGCAAGCAGCTTCTTCATTCTTCCGGTATCAAACCGGTTCCTGCTTGCCTTTGTTTTGTGCAGCTGCATCAACTTCTTTATCTCAAGGACACTCTGTCCTTTGTCTTACTTAGGCCCTCCGTATCAGCTCTGTCTGGCTATGTCCTTTTTCCATTAACCAGGTTTGAACAATGCTATCTACACACTGTAATCTCAGATCCTTTTAGGATTTAAGAGGATGAAGGTAAAAATGAATTCATTAGCAACTTATTTTATTTACACTGCACATATATTCATATCTATCCATTCTGATAAAGCTTTGCTGTTCAAGTACTCTGTTCCTTCAGTGTCTTCAACAGAATAACCTATTCCCTAATTATACATATGTGTGCATTCACATACACACACCAAACACACTTATGCAAGCATACAAACATACCCCTTACATAATTTAGAACAGAATACAGGATTCACAGCAAAGGTGGTGATAGAACATTTTTTTTCTTTTTTACTATATGGCTCCTAACATCAATTGATGTATTTAACTAATATAATAATACTATGGAACAGTTTAAATTAAAAGGCAGAATATCTTATTCACATAGTGGCATGGAATAGGAAGGCATACTCCATTTGTGAAGTCTATGTAAGATCTATTTTGTTTTCCCCTGAACTATCTGGTCACATGTTTTATCATGGGAATACATGACATGGTGCTTGGAACACCAAGGGACTGGATGACCTTTGAGAACCCTCCCATTCGTGTTCTTATGACATTGCTGAAATTCTCCAAATTTATTTCAGACTGTCTGAAAACAAAAATATGTAGAAGTTGCATTAAATAAGCATTACTTTTGTGATGGCATGTGGTTTTTATGAATTTTATGTGCTAAACTCAGCAAAGAGGAAAATAAAGTGGGCTACCAGTACCATCTAGGAATGTAAGATGGTATCTATCTGACTCTCTGAAAGAACTGGGAAGAAGAAGGAAGTTAAGCTATAGCAAATTTGCATAAAAAAAAAGTTTATTTGCATGTAGTGATAAAACAAAATTTTATATTTTATATATATATTTTCTGTGAATCCGCAAAATAATTGGATGTCAGAAACTTGTCATGGTATAACATGAAAAACTTCCAGAAAATATTTGCAATAGTTTTTAACAGTTTAATAGTTTCATAGTTTTAAGCTTATAAACTGATAAACTGTTGTACATTTTAAAATTTAATGAACTCATACAGTACATTTGTCAAAAAGAGCCATATTATTAATTATAATAAATAATAAATAACAAAAATAACCATTATTAATTATAACAGATTTCATATCATAACAAACTAAGGTGAAAAGCAATATTACTAAAAAATTTACTGAAAAAAAACAATGGTTGGCAAAACCCTCTAACTGTCATTTGGTATTTTCATAACCAGCAGATGTTTCCAGTTAGGTCTCACTAGTTTAAAAAAATGTCAAAATAACAGCTTTCTTGATAAACTATCAATCATCTTTATGACTTTCTCTGAACTTTGCATGTGGTGACCTTTAAAACAGACATACTGCCACCTTGCCTTTGGAGTGGATAGGGATAGGGAGTTGCAGATGTAGCATAGTTTAGCTATAACACAACAAACAGAACAGGTAGGTTTTACCGAAAATAAAACAGGCATGTGTATCAACTATTGACAGGAACCCCAGTCCAAAGGAAAAATACAGGACAATAAATAATGAGAACTATTTAATAGCCCTTTTTCTTCCTTCCATGTTCATTTTTTCCTTGTAACATTTTGCATGGTGCTGATTTCAAACTCATCTGCTGTTAAGATCTAGGATCAACATACACACACACCATAGAATATGTTCAAGTTTTGAAAGGCTAGAATTTATTTCTATTACACTGCCATTAATTACATAAGATTTCTGTATTTGCATGACTTTGCTGTTGACTGCATCTAATTTGTTAATAAGCCATGATTAATCTCACCTGTATATTTTCAGTTTGGATAAACACTTCATTCTGTTAAATTTACAGCATTAATGAGATGTAAATTTTAAAATGCTACTTGAAACATAAATGATATAAGAAACTAGAACTAGGAATGATGATATGTTGCACTGAGAATTTAATTTATAATTGAACTTCTGGATACTTTTTTTATCATGTTGGTGTTTCTTAAAGGGTTTGGTTTTGCTTTTAGAAAATCTAGTCTTCAGATGACAAATACCGAAGCCCTTAGGATCTCATTCTAATACAAGATAACAGTGGCAGCATATAGAAAGGTAATATTACAAATATTTGTCTATATCATTGCGCCTATGTGAAATTTGCCCATCTGTTGCTGGTGTAGGCTCTTGACATGCTCTAGGCATGTCAAGGAAAAGAAGGCGATCAGGAGCAGTCAGCACGGATTCACCAAGGGGAAGTCGTGTTTAACCAATCTGATAGCCTTCTACGATGGGATGACTGCCTGGATGGATAATGTGGAGAGAACCGTGGATGTTGTGTACCTTGATTTCAGCAAGGCTTTCGGCACCGTTTCCCATAACATCCTCATAGAGAAGCTCAGGAAGTGTGGGTTAGCTGAGTGGACAGTGGAGTGGATTGAGAACTGGCACCAGTACAGATCAAGGGGTGACCTTCTGGAAAGCAGCTGTGTGGAGAGGGATTTGGGAGTTTCTACAGCCTAATTCATCAACTGAATTTTGTAGTTAGCAGCTGGCTGACTCTCCTGACAGAGCTTCAGCAAGGCAGCCTCAGTTGCACAATTGCGGTCTCCAAAAAAAACTGTGAATAAATCATCCGGCATCTGGAGCATAGAGTCCATACAGGGGGTGATCCAATCTAGAGCCAGTTATGAGAGTCAGGAGTTAATTACTGCTGAGTGTTTAATATTTGCTGGGTAGGCCCTTGCATAAGCAGTGAATATTAGCTGCATCTAATAAATCTCTGTTCCCTCGCCTAATCCCCGTTGAAGTGTACAGGGAGCTGGAGTTGCTAAACCAGTCTGCTGAGCTGTGATCTGACTCCGCATGCTGACCACAGCTTCCTTGCTGGGTTTGGAGGTCAAATGGAGGCTGTGGGGGAAACCATATTGGCAGGTCCTAGTGCAGCCTTCAGGCCAGACCCCTCCGTGCTTGGTATGATTGTGGCATATATATGGAAATGTGTGTGTGAAAGCACCAGAAGAAACAGCAGCACAAGGGCTAAAAGAATGGCCTGTGCTGATAGTGAAAGGCGCTGTTTCCAGAATGTTGTTCGCAGCAGTAAAATTGAGGAATGTGCTGCTTCTCAAGACCAAAAGGCTGCACCAAGATCATGTAACACCAAGAGGATTGCAACGAGGTTGCAGCACATTACATATACTAGCCCTTTTTCTGTTCGCCAAACAAGGAAAGCAGACATAATCCAAACATATGTTTCAAACAAAGAAAAACAGACAATGAGCAGCAACCTGACCTAAGATTTATGGAGACCAAAGCAAGCAAGATTCTGAGGCAAAGGACTATCCCATAACAACTGCTGACTCTCATAGAGTACGAGATGTTTCAAAAAGCTAGTTTATCACTGCCAATCAAGAACTCCAGAAGCATAATGAAAACTCAATAGCTGACCTCCCTTGTCTTTTCAGTTACACATAAGCGATCTTGGCCAGACTGCTTGGGAATATGCATCTCAGTGCATGTTAATATACAGTTGTAAGAGTGTGAGTTAATGGCATCTGTGACAGTGTGAGTGGGTAAAAGCAATTTACTTAGAGACTTTATAAATAAATATCACCTTCCCTTTTGCGAGTTCTTGCACTGAGGTTTGTTACACTAATTTTCAGTTTTGGCTCAGGATTTGAGGCTTGGCTGTTCCTTAGGCCCACATAGCATGCTGTGGTGAGCCAGGACACTGCTCAACAATTTGAAATTTATATAACCTAGAAAAAATTATATGTGGAGCCAAGATGTGTTAAATAACTTTGGTTAATTTAAGAATGAGTTAAGTTGGTCATGTACATATGGCTGTAGTTGTTAAACTTTGCTTAGTGCCTTCTGGGCACTGGAAATGTTATGCTAGCATCACATTGTCAGAGGCCACTACTCTCCGACCAGGGTCTTTTAGATATTCCACACATGGAGAGTGCAATGTTTAATATACAAGTTTACTTTGAGGATATTCGATGTTACACAGGATTTTTGATTTAGCAGAGTGATACAGCCATGTACTGAAATCACAAATGTGCCCTTATACAGTTCAATCACGATACCAATGTGATTGCCATTACTGTCTCTCTAATATGCTCACTGCCACGACACTGGGCATCCCCAATCACCGGGAAGGAATACATGAGTTGAAGCCAGCTCAAGTCCCTTGTTCTCTTCAAAATTCCTTTGGTTGTTGTTCAGGTTTTATACTCTGTGTCGGGCTGAGCCATGTATACACATCCCTCATGCTGGTCTGGCTAATCTCAGGGAGACATTCATATGAGTTTGATTTTTTTTTTTTCCTTTTTCCTTAAGTTCCTGTGGAACTTTTGGTGCTTCAGTTTGTGGCCATTACCTCTAGTTCTGTCGGTGGCCACCAGTGAAAAGAGGCTGGCCCCATCTTCTTCACTGCCTCCCTTGAGGTACTTATATATACTGATTAGATGTCCTCTCAGCCTTCTCTTCTCCACGCTGAACAGGCTCAGCTCCCTCAGCCTCTCCTCATAGGGCAGATGTTCCAGGCCCCTGATCATCCTCATAGCCCTGCGCTGGACTCTCTCCAGCAGCTCCACATCCCTCTTGTACTGGGGGAGTCCAGAACTGGACACAGTACTCCAGATGCAGCCTCACCAGGGCTGAGTAGAGGGGCAGGATCACCTCCCTCGACCTGCTGGAGATGCTCTTCTTAATGCACCCCAGGATCCCATTGGCCTTCTTGGCCACGAGGGCACACTGCTGCCTCATGGTCAACTTGTCGTCCACCATGACACGCAGGTCTTTCTTTGCAGAGCTGCTCTCCAGAAGGTCAGTCCCCAGCCTGTACTGGTGTCTGGGGTTATTCCTCCCCAGGTGCAGGACCTTGCACTTGGCCTTGTTGAATTCCATAAGGCTTCTCACCGCCCAGTTGTCCAGTCTGTCCAGGTCCCTCTGGATGGCAGCCCAGCCCTCTGGGGTATCAGCTACTCCTCCCAGTTTCGTATCATCAGCAAACTTGCTGAGGGAGCACTCTGTGCCTTCATCCAGGTCATTGATGAATAAATTGAACAGGACTGGACCGAGGACTGACCCCTGGGGGGCACCACTAGCTACAGGCCTCCAACTAGACTCTGCACCGCTGATCACCACCCTCTGAGCTCTGCCATCCAGCCAGTTCTCAGTCCACCTCACTGTGCACTCATCTATCCCACACTTCTGGAGCTTGCCCAGGAGGATGCTGTGAGGGACTGTGTCAAAATCCTTGCTGAAGTCGAGATAGATGACATCCACAGCTCTACCCTCATCTATCCTGCCAATCATTCCGTCATAGAAGGCTATCAGGTTAGTCAAGCATGATTTCCCCTTGGTGAATCCATGCTGACTACTCTTGAGCACCTTCTTGTCCTCCATGTGCCTGGAGACAACAGCCAGGATGAGCCGTTCCATCACTTTTCTGGGGACGGAGGTGAGGCTGACTGGCCTGTAGTTGCCTGGGTCCTCCTTCTTGCCATTTTTGAAGACCATATTGAAGGGCTTACGGTTGGACTCAATTATCTTGTAGGACTTTTCCGACCATAATAATTCTATCATTCTAAGAAAGGCTTCTATAAGTATTTTGGCAGTAAAAGGAAGACTAAGGAGAGTGTGGGACCACTGCTCAATGGGGTACCTAGTGACAAGGGCCATGAAAAAGGCTAAGGTACTCCGTGTCTTCTTTCCCTTGTTTTTTATTGGTAAGGTTTGCCCTCTGGCATCCCAGGTCTTTGAGCTTACTAGCAGAATCTGTGGGAGTTACACAGTACCCACGGTAGAGGAAGAAAGAGTTAGTGATCACTTAACCCGCAAGATATATATATATGCAGGTTCATGGGACCAGATGGGATGCATCTGAGGCTGCTGAGGGAACTGGCCGATGTCATTGTGAGGCTGCTCTCTATCATCTTTGAAAGGTCATAATGATTGGGGGAGGTTCCTGATGACTGGAAAAATGCAATCATCACCACTATCTTCAAGGAGGGAAGATGGGAACCTACAGTCCAGTCAGACTAACTTCAGACCTTGGGAAGGTGATGGAGAAAATCCTCCTGGAATTCATGTCATCACACAAAAGAAGAGAAGGTGATTGGGAGCAACCAGCATGGGTTAAAGGATAAATGATTCCTGACCAACTTGATTGCCTTCTATGATGAGATGACTAAACTGTGGACAAGGGGAGAGCAGTGGATGTTGTATACCTTGAATTTCACGAGGCCTTTGATACAGTCTCCCATAGTAGCCATAAAGTCAAATTGGTGAGATGTGGACTGGTAAAGTAGATAATAAAGTGGGTGAAAAGTTGGCTGGACCACTAGGCTCAAAGGGTTGTGATTAGCAATACAGAGTCCAGATCGTGGCAGTTTACTTGTGGCATCCCTCAGGGATCAATACTGGAGCCAATACTGTTTAATGTCTTCATTAATGACCTGGATGACTGAACATTGTGCACACTCAGTAAGTTTGTGGATGGCAACAAATTGGGGAGGACATCAATATGCTGGAGGGCAAGGCAGCTGCTATTCAGAGGGACCTGAACAGGCTTGAGAGATGGGTTGATAGGAACATCATGGAGATCAACAAAGGCAAATGGCAAGTCTTGCATCTGGGATGGAATAATCTCTTGCAGCAATACAGGCTGGGGCCAGTTGGTGAGAAAGCCACCTTGCAGAAAAGGCTCTGGGGGTTCTGGTGGACAAGAAGTTGAACATGAGCAAGCAGTATGTCCCGGCATCAAAGAAGGGCAATCACATCCTGGGCTGTATTAGTAAGAATGCATCCATCAGGTCCAGGAAAGTGAGCCTTCCCCTCCATTTGACACTTTTGAGACTGCATCTGGATTTTTGTGTCCAGTTTTGGGCTCCTCGGTACAAGAAAGACATGGACAAATTGGAGCGAGTCCAGCAAAGGGCCACCAAGCTGGTCAGGGGGCTGGAGCGCATGACATACAAGGAGAGGCTGAGAGAACTGTATCGGTTCAGCCTTCAGAAGAGAAGGCTCAGGGGAGACCTTATTGCTATCTGCAACTATCTAATGGGAGGAGGTGATTGATAGAGAAGATGGAGCCAGACTTTTCTAGTAAGTGCACAGTGAAAGGACTCAAGGCAACAGACACAAGTCTGAACACAGGAAATTCCAATTAGATATGAGGAAAAAAATCCCCATGTGGGTGTTTAAATACTGGAACGGGTTGCCCAAAGATGTGAAATCTCAATCCTTAGAGATATTCAAAACTTAACTGTACACAGCCCTGAGCAACCTGCTCTAACTAGTCATGCTTCAAGCAGGCTATTGTGCTAGATGGCTTCTGGAGGTGCCCTTACATGATTCTATGTTTCTATGAATTAAACTAAAGGTGTGCTGTGGTTTGCTTGGCATTTGGTAAGGATTTTTTTTTTTTATGGTACCCTTATTGTTACTGAAGGTATACAGAGGATGACAAGGAGAAATCAACTCTCTAAAATAGCAGGTAGGACAAGTAGGTAAAACTAATTTGCATATGCAGTGTGGGGCTAGAGTGTCCAACAGCCCAAATTTTTAGTGGTGCTTTAATGCTTGAGACTTTGCTTATGTCATAGCAAGTTTCAAAAAGAGGTTTTTGTTTCCTTAAATCACAATTTAGACAAGGTCATTCTACACCCGGATTTTAAAAAATTGAAATTCTGAATTATGGGGAGTCACGTCAATTTAATAAAGCACCTTTTAGACAAAAATAAAGAGTCATTGCTAGCTGCTGTTAGTGATGTTACAGATATTCCAGGCTGATTAGAATGCTTTCTAATATGGAAAGCACCCAGATTCTCTACATCCTATTCAAAAGTCATTACCATTCCCCGAAGCACTACATACTGTAGTTTGATACATCTACAGAACCCCTTACCGGAAATGTTGGCACCTGAAGCACCATCTGCAGCTGGGCTGCCTTCCTTCCTGAGTTGCACATTCCTTTCTTCCCAAGGGACTAGTTAACTTGCTGAAACCTTACTATCAGAATGTGTTAAACCTCATGCAATGCTTTCACTTGTAGTAAGCATGCCGATTATTATTTTATTTCATTAGTAATAGCAGCAGTCCCCAAAAGTTTGCTTGAGCTGAAAAAAAAAATACAGTTACTAATTTATTTAGTAGAATAAGGCTAGAACTTTCAAAGGAACCTAAGAGACTTAGGTGTCCAACTTTTTGCATTACAGTGGCATTGGACATCTGATCCTAGCTTTATACATAGGTTTGAAAAAGTCTTTCAAAGGCTTAAAAATAAACATGGACCTCCCTCATGGATAATTTTCCAATGTGCACCAAGGTAATTGACACCTAAGTCCTTTTGTAGATCATAGGTCAGAATGCGATCTTTAATATCCCCATTTACAGCTGCCTAACTCTGGAGATGCCTAGATTTGTACCAGTAAAGCTTTCCTACTTTTCTTCTGTGAATATTGGACATATTTGGCAGGTGTGCTCCTTCCCCAGCCTGAGTGACTTGACTTTCTACACAGAGCCCTGTTCAGGTGCTGATTACCAGTAATATTATCTGGTTGTGGTGTCTGCCTCCCTAAATGTCTCCCTCCTCTATCCACTGAACAGTAACCATATGGCTGCCTCCTGCTGGAAGATGCTCCGATAGACCTTGAGGAGAGAGAAAACAACAGCACAGGAGCTGAGGACTAACTAAGCTGGTGCCAGCAAGAATTCGGCTCATATGCACGACTTCCCCTTGGTGAATCCATGCTGACTACTCCTGGTCATCTTCTTTTCCTTGACATGCCTAGAGATGGTCTCTAGGATGAGGTACTCCATCACCTTTCCAAGGATGGAGGTGAGGCTGAGCATCCTGTAGTTTTCCAGGTCCTCCCTCTTGCCCTTTTGGAAGACTGGAGTGACACTGGCTTTCTTCTAGTCCTCCGGCACCTCCCCTGTTCTCCATTATCCCTCAAAGATGATAGAGGGTGGCTGAACAATAATGCCCACCAGTTCCCTCAGCACCTGTGGGTGCATCCCATCAGGGCCCATAGATTTATGAGTTTACAGTTTGCCTAAATAATCTCTAACTCAATCCTCTTCAACCCGGGGAAAGTCTTCCTCTCTCCAGATCTTCTCCCTTGTCTCCGGGCTCTGTAGTTCATGGGGACTAGCCTTAGCAGTAAAGACTGAAGTAAAGGCAGCATTTAGTAACTCTGCCTTCTCTGCATCCTCCGTCACCAAGGTATCTATCCCATTCAGCAGCAGACCAACATTTTCCCTAGTCTTCCTCTTGCTGCTGATGTATTTGTGGAAGCCCTTCCTGTTGTCCCTGACATCTCTTTCTCTTATTCCAAATAGGCCTTGGCCTTCCTTGTTGAATACCTTCATTCCTTGGCAATGTTCCTATATTGTTCCCATGTCGTCTGACCCTTCTTCCACATCATGCATGCTCTCTTTTTCTGTGTAAGTTTTACTAACACCTCCTTGCCCACCCACGCAGGTCTCCTGCCTGCCTTGCTCGACTTCTTTCTTGCAGGAATGCATCAATCCTGAGCTTGGAGAAAGTGCTGCTTGAATATGAGCCAGCTCTCCTGGACCCCCTTTCCTTCTAGGACCCTGGCCCAGGGGATTCCTCCAAGGAGCTCCCTGAAGAGGTCAAAGTTAGCTCTCAGCTAGCTGAGTTAGCTCAGGGTTGCATTTCGACTTCTTGCCCAGCTTCCTCCTCACAGGATCGTGAACTCCATCGTCTCGTGGTCACTGCAGCCAAGACTGTCCCGAACCTTCACATTTCCCACTAGATCATCTCTGTTTGTTAGTATCAGGTCTAGCAGCGCCCCTCTCCTTGTTGGCTCACCTACCATCTGCATCAAGAAGTTATCATCTGCAATGTTTTGCAGGAACCTCCTGGACTGTCTGCTCCTAGCTGCGTGGTCATCCCAGCAGACATCAGGGTGGTTGAAGTCCCCCATAAGGACCAGGGCCTGTGATTGTGAGGCTTCTTGCAGCTGCCTGTAGAAGGCCTTATCCACTTCCTCTTCCTGGTCAGGAGGCCTGTAGTAAACTCCCACGACAGTGTCGCCCCTGTTGTCCTGCCCTTTAATCCTCACCCACAGGCTCTCGACTCACACTTCGTCCTCTCCTAGGCAGAGCTCCATACATTCCAGTCACTCTCTCACCTAAAGGGCAACTCCACCACCTCGTCTTCCTGGCCTGTCCTTCCTAAAAAGCACAAAGCCACCCATGTCCACGTTCCAGTCATGGAACGTGTCTATTTGCCAAAGTCTTGTCAGGATCCACAGACTAGGCGATAATTCTTTCTGAAAGACCCAACTCAGAAAAGGCCTCTCAGAAGACACATCTTAATTCCAACAAAAGCAGAACTAGCAACACCCTATTTTGTCCTATAGCTTAGTGGATAGAACATTCACCCAAGACATTAGAGAATTAAGTTCATTTCCTTCCTGTAAAAACCCAATTGTGTAGTTTATAGTCAGAATCTTGTTTGGCTCATTTAAACGCCTTTGTGCCAATGAGCTATTCAGAGACTTTGAGAGTATCTAATTTAGCGGCTAAATTCATACCTGGGGAAAGCTCTGCTAGCTTCAGTAAGTGTAAGTTGGAGTTTGACTTCCTGTGCTTTCTTTGCATTTTATAGTGGCCATAACAATGCATGTGTTCATAGGAATTTAAACAGTGCTTCATTTATGTTTCCTTTAAAAAGACATTTTGAAACATTTGCTTTACATGCTCCTTTTATTTTTTTCCCTTTAAATCTGGTAAACAGTCTTAGAAACAAATATAAAAAGCCTCGGGGCTATACAAGTCATCATCTATCTGCTGTAGCATTTTTCATCCTTGAGTTTGTATTGATGAAGGAACGATATGTGCATACTACACAATTTACCAATGGTTTGGTTAAAAAAAAAAAAACTTAAAGGCAATTGTGAAGCTGAGCCTTCACTTGATACGTAGTCTATCACAGAGGTAACGGTCTTGACTTACTTATTATAAACTTAGGTACTAGAAAGTGCTATATTCTTAGATAAAAATAAATAAATTCATGCATTTTTATATATAGTAAATGTAAGAAAGAGTACTTAACTAGGACACAGCAATGTCTGAATGAGTTTCCAGGCCATCAGCTTTTCAAAGTCAAATTGTCCATTGCCTTGTCCGTCATCTTCTTGGCCCAAAGTCTCTAATAGTGCTCTGCCTCTTCTCTCAAACTATTTTGTGCCCATTTTTTTGATCTGCGGATGTCTGTCAAAAGACAGTTGACTTCTGCATTTGGTCCTCTTACTTAATAGCGCCTTGATGGAACACTAACAGAAATAAGGGGTCGTCAGAGTAGCATGTTTGTGGAGCATGCTACATAGAGTAGCATGTTTGTGGAGTCTCCTTCTCTGGAGATCTACAAAACCCACCTAGATGCGACCCTGTGCAACATGCTCTAGGTGTCCCTGCTTCGGCAGGGGGATTGGACAAGGTGATCTGTAGAGGTCCCTCCCAACCTCAACCATTCTGTGATTCTGTGATGTCTACTGTTCAGGATACTGCCATTTTTTCAATACTGATGAGTACCATAACAGCTCCAACTCGTTTTGGTAGAATTTGGTACATAGAGTTTGTATACATGAATGATGGAGTGCAAGTTCATTTTAAAAAGTGTTTGTGTAATGTTCGTTAATACCTGAAAAAAAAGGGAATAGCATGGCTAAAACATTAGGAAGAAGATATTCTGCATCCTTTATAAGTGAAAAGGCAGGGGGAGGGGTAGCCTTCCAGTATACCTGATCCAAATCTCACTGAAAACAATAGAAATAATTTCAGTGACTTTCATTGTGTTTTACACCAGGCTACTAGATACTGAATACCGTGCGCAATACCTCTGCCTAACCAGCTATACCTCTCTGTGGTGCTGCATCTATAATATTGTCCCGATCCGGTGTCGGGGGAGGTTTCAATACGATCCCAAGAGCGAGATTAAGACACAAACGGGGTCAAATGCCATACAACCTTGTTGGCTTTATTCTCATAAGCGCAAATAGGACAGAGAGAAGAAGAAGAGAAAAGGGAAAGAAAGATAAGCAGGCAAGCGGGAGAGATGCAACAAGATTATAGTTACCGCCACCACCAGTCTGTCCAAGTGTCGCAAGAAGAGAAAAGGGAAAGAAAGATAAGCAGGCAAGCGGGAGAGATGCAACAAGATTATAGTTACCGCCACCACCAGTCTGTCCAAGTGTCGCTGGCTCCGCTTCGGTGCAGGTCCCGGTGCAGGTGAGGTTCCGCGCTGCCAGAAGGCCGTGCACGCTGGTGCAGGTGATGTTCCGCGCTGTACGTGCTGTGTGCTTTTTGTTTTCCTCTTCACCCCTGATTCCTACGCAAACTGCTCTGGTGGGCACTGTTATTGTTGTCATTGTTCAGGTCTTCCAACGCCAAGCAGATAGCTGCTATTACAGTCTTCCCAGAGATAAGGTGCCAGGGTTACGAGGCGCAAATGGTAAGAGACCTTCCCAGAGATAAGATGCCAGGGCATTGTCCAGGTAAATGGTGCGTCAACGATGTCGAGACAAACACAACCCATAACAGTCTCTTACAAATATATGCATGAATATTTCATTAAAATATATTCACATAATATTAACATAATTAATAATATTAACATCAAGGAGGAACACCTCTGCTTCACGTTTTTGGGCAGTTTGGAAATGTGCTATGCAGTATTTCCCGACATTTTTGCTTTATTTAGCTTCAGAAAACTCAAGTGAGAGGGACCCATATTCAAAATGTTTGCTTGAATTTTCAGCATTTCAATTTCAGGAGGCTCTGAAGGCTCTCCTTGCTTGTAAATGTGATGATCAAGTAGTTGTTGGAGAGAATTGTTCTGGCTGACCTGGGCAAAGTGGTGGTTGAATTAACTTTTTTTTTTTTAATTAATAAAAACTAATCCATTATAAACCATTATACAAACATTGCATAAATAAAACAAGAATAGCATAGTTAAAAAAAATAAACATATTGTGTTTTAGTGTAATTTTGTTTTCAAACTCAAAGGTTAATGAGATTAGAGCTTAAATGAAAAAATAAATATTTAGCACTTCAAATTTTAGTTCTTCAAAGCATCAATGAATGCCTATTTTCAGTTTAAGCTACTCTGAGCAGTAGCTTTTATTGTTCTTCAGGCATCTTTGCCCAGCCTAAGTACACGGAGAATGCTATGACTCATCCAAAAAAAGATGACATTAACCCATAAGTGCCCCATGACACATTATATAAAATAAGGGAAATAATTCTTGCATAACCTTCAGTATATAACCTTCATATTCAGTATATGCTTCCTAGTAGCTGCCATTACCTTGAAATGAATAGGTAAAGGACACTTCTTTGAGTGGGTCAAGGAGACATTGTGATGAAGGGGCTAATTCCTATCATTTATACTCTATTTTAATGCTCTTTCTCTCATTAACTCTCTTTCTCTCTCATACATTGCCTTTCATAAATAATCTGCAAGCTAGGAAATGTCAGATAAAAAATCTTCTTTTTAAAAAAAAAAAAACACCAAAAATCTGTCCTATATGTTTTTGAATCCATAGAAACATTTGTCTTCAAAGGTAATGGAAATAGTGAAGATCTTTAACAGGTGAAAAATAAATTCTTTGCCATTGGATTGCTTTGTGGAGAATTCTGCTTTCTTGGCTTTTGCTTCGTTTTGTTTTGTTTTGTTTTTTGTTCTGGGAAGTAGAAAAATATTTTGAGATGCTAAGTCTTTAAGTAAGTTACAAAATCTATATTCCACCTTAAAATGTTCCATGCAGTACATTGCATAGCCTGGGGTGTTGACTAGCTGCCAAATATCTATCAGAGAGTGATTTATGAGATATGATATGTTCCTCAACCCAAGTGGAGACTGAACATGAGAAACATGAGAAACATGAGAAAGAACAGGCCTTATGCTCTCAAAACCACCATGACAATTTTGTCTGGCTTTCTAAGAGAACATACTGTACAAAGCATGCCACATTTTACAACAAAACTTATGTAAAGATCAAAACAAAATTCATTTAAACTCTGATTGCATTTTTTTTTTCTTTTTTTTATGTTCTCTTTTCATCTCCTCTTTTGTTCTTATCCAGCTTTTGTTGTGGGGGAAAGGTTGGCTTTATATAGGACAATGAAAATGATTGGTCTAGAACATGTTCTGCTCTTAAGTGAGGTCTTTTGCAGTATATTAAAAGCTCAAACTGAGATAGATGCTAGAGTGAACTACACATTATGCAAACACATAGTAAGGGGTTGCAAGTTTTTTTCAGCAGCAACTATCTGACAACATCTTGCAATAAAAATAGTCAGAGTGCAGAGAGAGAGAAATACTTTTACCATAATTCTACATACTCTGACCATGTCCCAACCCTATATCAAATTGAAACCGAAAACCACATGGGCACTATTTTGTGCCTTCGTTTTTGCCAGAAGGAAAGCTGGAGGCATGGGCCCAAGAGACCCATGGAGTACTCTGAGCAAGTTCCTAGTCTAGGTAGTCAGGATCATGGGGTGTACCTTGGCACCCATCTTCCACTCAGTCAAGATATATCCAGGATGAATAAGTGATATATCCAAAGTCAAACGGGAAACTTTTGGCAGTCTCCGTTAAGTTCCTTAACCTCAAGACCTCATTTCTATAAGATTAACTGAGGGCATGGATAATTTCCACACACATGATTAGCACAGTTATTTGGAGGAACTGCAAATCCTCATGCATTTTCATTCATTACGAGATAACACTGAACATTCTGACCGTGAGAACAATCCTTGCACAGCCTGTGAGATGTAAGGAGGCATAGAAGAGTGCTAGGAAAATAAGCATATTTCCAGCATTTAAGAATTAACCGTGAGAAAGAGAAATGAGCCTGTGAATGGGCTAATTCTCTATCCCATAACCAGTATGGGCATTTAGCTAATGCTTGAATTAATTTTCCTTCCTGGATGACTTTATTGCTAATTTTGAAGTAATAATATTACATAAACCACTGTTTAGGCTGTTGCTAGGTTCTCCTCTGTTTTGAGTTCCTTACTTTATTGTATGCAAACAGGCATACCTACTATAGTTATGGTTAAAGTGTATGAGCCACTTCTGCTAGGGATTCAGCAATTGTATGCTGCTGCTTATTAGGAATTAAGAAAGCTGGTTAAGAGTAGAGTGTGGAATGGCAGCATATTAAATGCATAATGAGCCACTGAGATTCGTGGCAGACCATCCTGATTGTCTTTCCACTGTGCTCTGTGGTGATGCATCAATATTTGATGTTCTGGCGTAATGCTTTGTGATTTCAATATAAGTGTAACTATGGAATTGTTAACCAGCGACTATACTTTTAAATGACTTTTTGCAGCTCCATATAAACATATTGTGTTTTAGTGTAATTTTGTTTTCAAACTCAAAGGTTAATGAGATTAGAGCTTAAATGAAAAAATAAATATTTAGCACTTCAAATTTTAGTTCTTCAAAGCATCAATGAATGCCTATTTTCAGTTTAAGCTACTCTGAGCAGTAGCTTTTATTGTTCTTCAGACTAATATCTAATATCTTAGGCTAATACTAATATCTACAGATGAAACATGAAAACCTAACAGAACTTTAATATGAAATGGACATGCTATAATAATTCACATATGCTAATAATTGCTGAATTGATATAAGAGATTTTTTCAGTTAAAATTCATGCAACATCCTAAAAAAATGTACCTTTGGAATTTTAAATGAAAAGAATCTTAGAAGAAAGTTTGAAAAAAAAATCAACCAATGGCAGAAATTACCATAATTCTGTACACTTCCTAGGTATAGCTACTTAGGACACTGCATCAGGTATTTGTGAAAGAAGTTTTTGGACTTTCATATAAATCACGCAATGGCAGTTAGTTAGTTAACCTGAAGACCAATATATCTGCATCCTAAGAAAACATTTCACTAGAAACTATGCTTGCAAGAATGGTGCCCTACTACAACCATGTAATCTTATCACACTGAATTCACTGCATTTGGAAAAAACTTTGGAGCATGAGCAATTCCTTTTCTAAAGCTATAGTCCCTTGTAATGGTCAAGTTCAGATACTATGCTGATGGGCACTATTGCAAAATTTAGTAAGAGCAGTTTTCAAGACCACTGCTTGAATTCCATTTATGGATAAAATTGTAGAAAATCCAGTTTTGTACATTTTTCCTCCCTTGTTCAGTGTACAAAAAAAATCTTTTTTAAAAACTTGTGTAGTTGCCAAATCTATTCCAGAATTCATAATTCATAAATTTTGTCACTGAATCCATGTCATTCTGCTTTGTAATAGGCAAATTAGAGTAGGTGATGATTGGTCCAGAAAATATACAGGTAGAAGAAACAGGTGGAAGAAGCATCACCATATTTTTTTATCTATCTCCCCTTTTTTGTAATATGATATAACCCCAGCCTTGTGCAACACTGGGGTTTTTCATGTACGACACCCTAATGTTATGCCACGTGTTCCCATCCAATGGTCATGTGAGCCCCCCAAGAGACAGTGAAGTTATACAGGTTGCAGTGCCATCAAATGCTTGGAAGACATATCCTAAAGTTTTGATTTAATCAGATAAATACAATGCAGTGTCTTTGATATTCTGCTCAGTGTAAGGAAAGGGTGTTGTGAGAGGAATACTGGGAGGATCTTAGAAGATGTCATATGACAATTTCTACTCACAGAACATAGGTTGAATAAGTCGAGCAAGAAGGCCAGCATGGATGGACACGGATCTCCTGACTGAACTCAGACACAAAAAGGAAGCACGCAGAAGGTGGGAGCAGGAACAGGTTAACAGGGAAGAAGACAAACATCTTGCCTGCACATGTAGAAATGGAGGCAGGAAAAGCAAAGGTCAGCTGGAGTTGAAATAATGAAGGGAATTGCAGGGCAATAAGAAAGGTTTCTCTAAAGGTACATTGGCAGCAAAAAGAAAGGCTAAGGAAATCATGGAATCATGAGCAAGGGACCTAGTGACAAGGGGCATGGAAAAGGTTCAGGTACCCAATCCCTTTTGTTTTCCTCAGTGTTCACTGGTAAGGCTTGTTTGTAAGCCTTCCAGATCTCTGAGCCTCCTATCAGAGTATCTCCTATGGGATTGAAGCAGTAGCCGTAGTAGAGGAAGAAAGAGTTAGGGAGTTCATAACTCACTTGAATATACACAAGTCCAGATGGGATGCATCTGAGAGTGCTGGCTGATGTAATTGCAAGGCCATAGCAATCAGGAGAGGTTCCTGAGTACTGGAGAAAGGCAGATGTCACATCCATCTTCAAGAAGGGCAAGTAGGACAATCCAGGGAAATACAGGCTGGTCAGCCTCACCTCAGTTCCATGTGGTGACACCAATTTGGTGGGGAGTAGGCAATACACTGGAGGGTAAGGCTGCTATTCAGAGGGACCTGAACAGGCTTGAGAAATGGGTTGATAGGAACATCATGGAGATCAACAAAGGCAAATGGCAAGTCTTGCATCTGGGATGGAATAATCTCTTGCAGCAATACAGGCTGGGGCCAGTTGGTGAGAAAGCCACCTTGCAGAAAAGGCTCTGGGGGTTCTGGTGGACAAGAAGTTGAACATGAGCAAGCAGTATGTCCCGGCATCAAAGAAGGGCAATCACATCCTGGGCTGTATTAGTAAGAATGCATCCATCAGGTCCAGGGAAGTGAGCCTTCCTCTCCATTTGACACTTTTGAGACTGCATGTGGCATGCTGCAGTCAGCTTTGCATCCCCCTAGATACAGAAAAAAAAAAAACAAAACAAACAAACAAAAAAAAAAAAAACAAAAAAACCCATTGACATACTGGAGCAAGTCCAGCAGAGGGCCACCAAGCTGGTCAGGAGACTGGAGAACATGACATACAAAGAGACGCTGAGAGAATTGGGCCTATTCAACCTTGGAGGAGACAAGGTTCAGGGGAGAACTTCCTGCTGTCTACAGCTACCTGATTGGAACATACAGAGAAGATGGAGCTAGACTCTTGTGGGAGGAGCATGGTGATAAGTTGGGAGGCAATGGACCCAAGTTGGAACATGGGAATTTCCAACTATATATTACAAAATTTTGTTTACCATGAGGGTGGTTAAATACTGAAACAGGCTGCCCAGAGAGGTTGCAGAACCTCTGTCCTTGGAGGCGTTCAAGGCTTGACTGGACATGGCCCTGAGTAACCTGATTTGAGCAGGGGATTGGACTAGATGATCTCTGGAGATCCCTTCCAACCTAAATTATGATTCTATGATAAGATATAAACTGATTGGTTAGTTTTTGATGGAACTTCTGTGATTCTGTAACTTATTATGAGTATCCAGTATCAATTTAACTATGGAGGGACTAGCACACCATCATAATATACACACATATACACACACAATCTTATCAAGTATCTTGTGTCCCAAGTATAAGATGAAAAAAATTAAAATGAAAAAGGCTCAGCAGAATCATAGAATCATAGAATCATAGAATGCTTAGGGTTGGAAGGGACCTCTAGAGATCATCTAGTCCAACCCCCCTGCATACGCAGGGACACCTAGAGCATGTGGCACAGGACTGCATCCAAGCGGGTTTTGAAGATCTCCAGAGAAGGAGACTCTACAACCTCTCTGGGCAGCCTGTTCCAGTGCTCTGTCACCCTCACTGTTAAGAAATTTTTCCTTAAGTTCCTATGGAATTTTTGATGTTTCAGTTTCCGGCCATTTCCTCTAGTCCTATCAGTGGCCACCACTGAAAAGAGACCATGACCGTCCTCTGCACTCCCTCCCTTGAGGTATTTATATACACTGATTAGATCCCCTCTCAGCCTTCTCTTCTCCAGGCTGAACAGGCCCAGCTCCCTCAGCCTCTCCTCATAGGGCAGATGTTCCAGGCCCCTGATCATCCTTGTAGCCCTGCGCTGGACTCTCTCCAGCAGCTCCACATCCCTCTTGTACTGGGGGAGTCCAGAAGTGGACACAGTACTCCAGATGCGGCCTCACCAGGGCTGAGTAGAGGGGCAGGATCACCTCCCTCGACCTGCTAGAGATGCTCTTCTTAATGCACCCCAGGATTCCATTGGCCTTCTTGGCCACGAGGGCACACTGCTGCCTCATGGTCAACTTGTCGTCCACCATGACACCCAGGTCTTTCTCCGCAGAGCTGCTCTCCACAAGGTCGGTCCCCAGCCTGTACTGGTGTCTGGGGTTATTCCTCCCCAGGTGCAGGACCTTGCACTTGGCCTTGTTGAATTGCATGAGGTTTTTCACCGCCCAGTTGTCCAGTCTGTCCAGGTCCCTCTGGATGGCAGCACAGCCCTCTGGGGTATCGGCTACTCCTCCCAGTTTCGTGTCAGAAATATGTATTTAATTAAAAGTCAAGCAATTTTGGAAAACTTGGGGAACCTTTCAAACCACTAATTTGAGATAAATCCAGTTCTATATATAATAGGATTCATTCTCTGTTCAATGTATTTATTTACTCTCCAGAGTGAAGAGAGAGTTAAAAAAAGATATGCCTGAAATGGAAAGCCATAGCTCTCTGTCTTGTTTAGGATCATCTGTTGTTGCATTATTTTTCATTGTAGCCAAAGGGCCTGTTTCATCTTCCTGACTGTTCATCACACAGAATTTGGAATTTTTAACCTTATGTCAAGAAAATTGCCCACTGTTTCCCAATAGGTAGAAACCTATGGAAGCCCTGTGTCTTTAAACAAATTGTAGTCTAACTATTCATTCAATAGCATGACTGTCTCAGTATAATTAGTGCAGCAATAATGTAATTAATCTCAAAATTGCTGTGAGGAGTACAAGGCATCTCAGTTGCTTGTTGTAACAATCTAAATTAGTATATTACTGAAAGATGTTGAGGAGGAACAGTTCATTTTAGGTAAAAGTTGTCAGAGTACCCATTCTTTGTCTTTCTAAAGCTGAAATTAAAACTATTATCATAGTTGCCCTTTTGAAATCCATGAATATGTTTTGAGGTGGGAAATTATAATTAAATTGGATGTGGTATTCCTACAGATGCATTTTAGAATAATTTTGTTTGAATAAAAGTTCATGTTTTATTTAGAAAAGAAAAATTGTTTTGGCTCAAAGCATGCCACTGTATCAGAACAGTTTCCTCCTGTCACTGAAACTTCAAAGAAAAAAGTATTCTTGTTATTTTACAATTCTGTACAGAGAAGTATTTTAAAAAATTAAATTTAAAAGTGATACCATTAATAACAGTGATTAATGATAATAAATTGCAAAGAATTGCTGGAGCAGAAGCCTGAAATCCCACACTTGGTGTTGTATAACCCCATCCCTTTTTCTCAGAAATTAAATCAAGCATCAAATGAAATGAAAAACATTATGTTATGAAAGATTATAAAAGGTGACAAAAGCAGTAAATCAAAGGCAATTTGACCTATTATTCTCTAGGGTGCCCCAACACAAGAAAAGGAAATGCTTATAGTATGCTGCTGCTCTGAAAGCATTAGCTGAGTAAAACTTATTTTTAAGTTTAACAGATAATATCTGCAGATAATAGAGTTGGTTCTTTTTAGGAAAGAGTTGAAATAGCTTTTCTTGCTCAATAAATGGACTTCAGAATATTAAAATGACAACGGCATATTTGTTAGATACTTCATTTAGACGCTGTGTTTTTACATTGATGATCCAAAGCAAAATACTGAACAATCTAGAGAGATTATCATCTAAATCTGCCTTTTTAACATATATAAGAAATCAAAAGGTAAGAAATAAGCACTGAATAATTAAAGAATTGTATAATACTAAGGGCCTGATTTAATTTGCATCAGTTTAAAATAAAGTTCCAGAAGAACTCTAAGATGTTCCACACTGGATTAACATTAAAGATTTTTACTGCATAGCTTAATTTGACTTTGCTATTCATGAAAATTTTCCCCTCACAGAATCTCAGGGAAGGGAAATGGCTATTATTCCAAATTCATAAATATCATTTTATTCATAAATATTATTTATAAAGTGCATTTCATTTTATGGATTATGTTGTTGTTTGATTTAATTTTTATTTAAATGTTATAATGATATTTGAGCAGAAAGCATATTCCAATTATAAATTTTTCCTCTCTTAAGCCCAATTTAATAAAATAAATACATTGCTAAATAAAGTAAAACCAACATTTTTGGTCACAAAAATCCAACAAAGTCACTGAAACCTAGGAAACAATGATTCTTCACAGTATTGTACTCCACCTGCTTCATGCAGCCTCAGGGCAATAAGTATTAAATGATAATGCCATGAATGAGATGAACATTATGAAAACTGTCAGGGCCCTGTGAATGCTAATAGGCCTTAACTGCTCTGACCAGCCTTACCTGGGGCCTCTACCCACACCCTCTGTTCATGGTCTCAGGAATCCCATTTAAACTCGGGCCTAGTCCTTCATTTAGTGCTTCAGCTATATCGTAGATCTCTAGCTTAGCTATAGGTGAGTATATCTGTAGTTCTGAACCTTGTTGATCTAGGCTCTGACCTGCATGCTGACTTCTTAGCTTGATTTTGGACTTGTCTCATCACCACAAGCTTATGTGATTTGGATTCTCAGTTGCCTCTGGCTATCATCTGTGGGCCTGCCCTGCTCACCTTGCTTGGGTACTGTGTGACTGGGCCTTGAGTGAGGGGCCCTGCCCTGCTGGCTGTGTTATCATGCTTAGCTCCCTGTCCTTAGGGAGCAGCCAGCCCTTGCTGCTCCCTGACAAAAGTGCTAATGGATGCTCTACTTCAGAGCCTGGAAAACCATTCCACCAAATGAAAACAGTTCTGGCAAACGAAAAGGGATATATCCTATGCACCTTTTCTTCTGCATTTTCTTTCTTCGTGCTTCCCACAAAACAGAGACTTTTCTATTCTCTATCTATAGATTATATGTCAAAACAACCAACGATATTTTCATGGGAAAGGAATGTATAGAATGTCCTGATACTGATGAATTATCAAGTTAGAATAGGACAGTGTTACTCTGTTGCACTATGTAGTAATCTACATGTTGCCCTTATTACACATCTGGAGAGCACTTATTCATTGGATGTAGCCTTATTAAAAGGGAGAGACAGTACAATGAGTACAATGGAAGTGAGGAAAAAAATGTGACTGATCCATTAGTGGGAGAGTATAATATGAGATCTGTAAAAAAAAAAAAAAAAAAAAAAAAAAAAAACCAGCTCACCTCTCCTATCTTCCGCTTTTTTTTTTTTTTTCAATTTTTAAACTATTCATTTGCAGTGGCAAAAGAAAAAAGGGGGAGAAGACTACCTTGCAGTTTTAGAATGGATTTTCTCCTCAGTTCAACTGCGCAAGAGCGTGACCCCTCGGTTGGAAGCGGTGGCTCACATGGTCTGCCGTGGGAGAACTCGGGTGCTGGCAGTCTCGGGGGGTGAGCCAGCGGCGATCCACCTTCCCCTGCAGGCGGCAGATCTGGAATGGGCCCTGTGGCACTCCACTGCGCTGCAGTTAGCGCTCTTGGAGTTCCCTGGGGAGGTGACTTCGGAAAGGCCTGCAGGAAAGCTTGGCCACTTCCTCACCAGCTATTCGTGGGTAGGAAGACCAAAGTGTGTAGAAAGACCTCCGTGCGATGGCCTCATGGTATTCATGGATACAGAGAAAACCTCCAGAAGGGCGGCCATCACCTGGAAGGAGAAGGACCTATGGAAAGCCCACACCCTGCAAGCGGTGGAAGGTGACTCGTTGCAGACTTTAGAATTGGCGGCTGTCGCATGGGCACTGATGCACTGGAAGGACACCCCATTGAATATTGTATCATCGGACTCCCTGTACGTCGTCGGAGTAGTACAGCGAATTGAGGATGCTCTTTTGAAAGAAACTCGTAACCAGTGATTGTTCCAGCTGTTTCTACAAATCAAAAGAGCTGTGAGGTGGCGTTTGACGGCATTCTGTATCATCCACGTCCGGAGTCATCAATGGACACTAGGTTTGGGAGAGGGTAACAATCGGGCTGACCAGTTAGTGAGCTTGGTGCGTGAACATGGGCCACTGAATCGTTTTGAAATCGCCCGAATTACTCATGAACAGTTCCACGCTAATGCCAAAGGCCTGACCTGGATGTATGATATAACTATATCCGATGCCTGTGGAATTGTGCAGGCCTGTCCCCAGTGTAGTCATCATGGGCCAGGTCTGGGCATTGGTGTGAACCCCAGGGGGCCTGAAGGCATTAGAGATGTGGCAAATGGACATCATGCATGTACCTGAATTTGGACGCCTCAAGTATGTCCACGTGTCCATAGACACCTACTCTAAGTTTGTGTGGGCCACAGCGCAGACCGGTGAAAGGGCCCTACATGTCTGCAGGCATCTAACCACATCTTTTGCAGTCATAGGCTCGCCCGAGCACATCAAGACGGATAACGGTCCGGCCTATGTCAGTGAGTCTGTCCGATGCTTTCTGATGCTTAACCTGATAGCCTTCTATGATGAAATGACTGGTCGGGTGGGGGGGGACCGAGTGGGGGGCCGGGAGCCGGTCGGGGCGACCGTTTGAGAGGGTGCGCCTCCGTGAGTGGGAGGCGGGGCAGGCCAAGGAGGGGGGAAAGTAGGCGGGGCTGGAGCCCAACGAAAAAGTACCGGAGCCCGGAAGTGACCAGTCAGTCGAGTTCCAGCTCCAGCTCCAGCTCGGACACTGGTGAGGATGGGTGGCCCACAACTGATTCGAATTTGGGGAGGGAGAAAAAGAAGGTAAACAGAACTAAGAGCCAAAGAACTAAGAGCCAAAATATTCCCATTCGAATTAAAGAAAAACCGCGAAAGGAAGAAACCCCTCTCATGGACTGGAAGGAAATAAAGATCGTGTGTGCCGAGTGGGCCCCATCGACCGCGCTAGCATTCCCAGTCCGGGTGACGGAGGCGGGACAGAGGGTCTACTCGCCGATAAACCCTAAGGATGTGCAAAAGATTGTTAAGGCAATTGCGGATAAAGGGATTAATTCTGCCATGGTCTCAACCCTCATAGATGGTATCTTCGGGGGGGCGATATGCTCCCGTTTGATATAAAGCAAACTTGTAGGCTAATCTTTGATGGAGCAGGGATGATCGTTTTCAGACAAGAATGGGAAGACAACTGTACGAGATATTTAGCCCAAGTAACTGGGGCAGATCACCCATTACACGGCTCCAGCCTGCAGCGGTTAATGGGTACAGATCCAACAATGATCACCTCCCAGGCGCAGGCCCATGGCCTGCAGGCCCATGAAGTTATGGCAACTACTCATGCGGCCAGAGAAGCTATTCGCACAGCCTGTAGAGTCGTTGCCAGACCATCACCATGGTCCTCAATAAAGCAAAGTGAAAGTGAGAACTTTACACAATTTGTAGATCGTCTCCAAGCAGCGGTCGGCTCTTCGGCCCTGCCTGCAGAGGCAAAAGGCCCAGTCGTAGCGGAATGTTTACGCCAACAATGCAATTCCGCAACCAAAGAAATCCTGCGATCATTGCCGGTAGGGGCAAGTATCGCAGACATGGTTGGGTGTGTTGCAAAGGAAGAGCATCTGACCCCAATTCAGGCGGCTGTTCATGCCGCAATAGCCAACGTAATGACATGTTCTAAATGTGGCCAGGCAGGCCATGTTGCAGCAAACTGCCCTTGGCTGGGGAACTCGCTGGCGGCACTCCCCCCATGCCAAGATCGACCCAAAGGTCACTGTCAGGAAAGATGGCAGAGTCAAGTGGTGCCCGCTTAAGTCTATTAAACCAGACCTTCAAGATAAAACTAATGAAAATTGTGAGTTTCTGTTCACAGGACCGGATCATCGGACGCCCCAGTGATAGGCGTCCCGCCCGAGCCTGTGAGTTCCACACCGACCAAATCCAGAAAACAACAAAACAGCCTTCACAAGAGGGGGCCGCGATGCCTTTGCGTGATCTTAATTTTGCAGCTTGTCACTATAGGACAGGTAGAATCACATCAGCCCTTTTAATGGGTACTTGAACAGATGGAACAATCTCGAGCAATTAGTACAAAAGTAACTACAGGGTCACCAATCTTCGATGCCATGCCTTGCCGGCCAGCGCCCGTTGAACCCTGTTCCAAAACGCAGCTGGTACGAGGGTTGGTTCGCCGGTTCGCTGTGGTTAACCACCCTGATATCCACCTTGATAGGGCCGATAGCAATGATCATGATGACACTGATCTTTGGACCCTGTATATTGAATAAGCTCATGCTGTTTGTCAAGAGTCGGCTAGAGAAGGTTAACATCATGTTAGTGGAACGCCGACAACGGCTTTAAGAATATATCCACTCAGTATTACCCTCAAGTTATCCCAAGGTACACCCTATTCCTACACCCCCGGTATTACCTGTCATCCCCTACCTTCTACACTTTGTGCCTTGTGTTTTTATGTCAAGTTTATGATACATAATTTTAAGAGTGTTATAAACTATAAGCATAGAATAATATAATACTAAGAATAAGTAAGAGTAATATAATAATAAGAGTAAGTAATAAGAATAAGATAATAATGAGAATAAGTAATTAGAATAAGATAAGAATAAGTAAGAATAAGATAGTTATATTTTAGCTAGTTTTGTTATGCATAGGGAGGGGGGAGATGTTGCAGATAGTTAGGGTCCGGCGGCCGGAAGATATCGTGCTGTACGGAAAGATAGGGCCCCTAATAGCCAATAGTGTTTAGTCTATGATGTAAGCAGGCGGATGTGACGTTGTAAACCTTAGCTATATAACACCTTGTTATCCATCAATAAACGCCATTTGCAGCATCCTCATATTGGTGTCTGTGCTCTTTGGCCCAGGCACAGTTCGGGTGTGCCTGGCCGCCTCAGCGGACGGAGTCGATTGCCAATGTCAGGCAACAGGGGGGGGAGGCTCAAATCTGCTTTCCTCCTTACATTCTCCAACTGTGCTCAAGAAATGTGAGCCACTGAGGGGAGAAATCTGAGTACCAAATACTAATCTAGGGAATTAAGAGGTTATGTTTTATAAAATAAACAAAATGTACTGGAAATTCCCTATTATTCTTTAACTTGACAAATCATCACAATTCAAGTACTTTCTTCACCCTTTAATCTCTGAATGCAAATACCACATAATTCAAAGAAACTTTGAGTATAGATTTTAGGAAGTAGTTGGTGAGACATATCGGAACTTTGTCTCTCTAGAGAGATTGTCCAAAAGAAACTTTGGTATCTATTTCATTGTTTCACATATTCAATATGATTATGATTTCTATTGGGTATGAAACTGAGTGAAATCTTACATATTAAGGTATATAATATAATACACTCAGTAACAACAATAAAAAAAAGATACAAATGGAGGGAGGAAAGATTAGGAGGAGTTCTCCTCTGTCAATTTCTTCATGCAGTTGGCTTATTTTATTCACTGGCTTATCTTAGTCCTTTCCAGTGACTTGAAACAGTCAAGTTATATCTAATGAAGAGTCTTGCAAGGAAACCACACAATCTACAACACATTTATTTAATTCCCTTTCCACGCTCATCAGTTATATAGTAATATGAGATTGAGTCTCTAAGAAAAGCTGCAAAAACTTCATCAAAGAGACCAAATAAATAGGAAGGTATTTCATCCTTCTCCATAGCCCTCACCACTGTGTGCAACTCCTGGGACTCCTGGATGGTGGTGCTGGGGAAAAGTGTTCAGTCTTGGTGAAGAATCCTGGGGAGATGTAGGACTAACAAAGGCTTTTCAGGTTTCTTCATTGTAAGAGAAGGCATATCTGAAATGGAAGGACAGTGTAACATTTAAATTACCCTAGAAGCCTGGTGTTACACTTCAGGACAAATAATTTTGTAAACTGAAAATATTTATGTTTACAGGTCTTTTTATAAAATCTTGTTTAGCCAGCCAACTATTTCTTTCCAACACATGAATGAATATTATTCCTCTGCTCTGTCAAAAAGAAAACACAAACCTACATCCTTTTCATACCAGCGTAGCCAAACAGTAAGCCTTACAGAACATCACAACATTATCTGCTCCTTAAACAGCAACATATTCTTTATTGCACTTTTTAATGGAACATCTACAGTCAAGTATGTAGGATAATTGTCATACACATTCCATTTTATGGTATTTATATTTTCCAATGTATGTAGCATAAAAACCTTATTATTGGGCAAAATGAATATTTTGGGAATTAATATCCTGAAAGGAGAGTCTTGGATAAAGAACTAAGGCTAATGGGAAATTGGCACTCCTTCAGTTACAGGAAAAACTAATCTCCGCATGATTAAGCCTATTAATCTCCTACAAATAGCCCCACTCCTGCCTAACAGCAAACCAGTTAACATTCCTCAGTTTAAGCTACCTGCTCCTGCCATAAAACCTGTGACAGAATTAGTCAAATAATTAGAGCAACAAGGTATTATTGAAAAAAAATATTCACCATATAACAGCCCAATACAGCCTGTTAAAAAAACAGATGGGACATGGCACCTGACTATTGACTATAGGGATTTAAATAGAGCAACTGGCTCTTTAACAGGTGCTGTTCCTAGCATAATAGATATAGTTAATACAATACATGAACGTGCCTTTCCTTGGATGGGGGTGTTAGATATAAAAGATATGTTCTTTATGAACCCGAAACAAAAGCAAAATAAACCAAAGTTTGCTTTTACTTGGAGTGGAATACAATACACCTTTAATCATCTACCCCAAATTATTAAACATGATATTATAGCTAAGGAATTAGAATCAATCATCCTCCCACCTGAAGCAATTATTTTACAGTATATAGATTATATTCTAATCAGAGGACCAGATGAGAAAATGGACGCTATTGTCCAGCACTTACAAGAATTAAATACTAGCATTCCTGACTCAAAACAGCAAGGACAAAATCAAGAGGTTATATTTTTAGGTACTCGATGGATAGGAGGACAGGAAACTGCCAGAACCTGTATTAACAAAGACACAAAATATCCCAGCACCTTTTGATGAAATATATATATATATGCTTTATTATGAACTTTCAGGTTTTGGAGGTCACACACACCTGGATTCAGTATTCTGTTAAGAAAGAGGTTTGTGGCTATTATAACCCTAGCATTTTGCTGTCTCATGGTCAACTTCTTGTCCACCAGGACTCCCGGGTCCTTCACTGGAGAGCTGCTCTACAGTAGGTCAATGACCAGCTTGTCCTGGAGGGTAATTCCTCCCTAGGTGCAGGACCCTGCACTTGCCTTTTTGTTGAACTTCATGAGGTTCCTCTCTGTCCATCTCTCCAGCTTGTCCAGGTCCATCTCAATGGCAGCAGAGCCATCAGGTGTATCAGCCACTCCTCCTATCTTTGTATTGTCTACAGACTTGCTGAGTGTACACTCTGCCATATCATTCAGGTTTTTAATGAAGATGTTAAATGGTATTGGCCCAAGTATCGACCAGTGGGGGACATCACTAGTGACTGGACTCCAGCTGGAAGATGCACCTCATTGTATCCTAAGGGCCCCTTAAATCTGCTAGAGTTATGTCCTTATCTCAGCTGTGCTAACCTTGTATAGCTACTGTCCAGGAAGCAGTTACGAAATGGAATAGGCCTGCCTGGCCCTGATGGGAATTTGGTCAGTGTGTAGAGGGCACATGTTGGGGCTGCTACCATGTATTCTGCCAGTCACTGACTCCTCAACAGGTCTTCTACAGGTGTCCTCACTACAGGCCCTCATACAAAATAATACTTATCTTACATTTTATGATATACTAAGGACCTGATCAGTAACAAGTACACTAATAAAACATCTGTTCAATAACATTTGAATAGACCAATTACATATAGTGAATACCAAGTGAAATATTGCTTCAAATTTCCAGTACAGGACATTAAAATTTTACCATTGACTTCAGTCAAAGGTTGTTCAGGGCCACTGCCAAGTTAAAGGATTATAACATATTATACGGTTCTTCAAAGAAAATAGGTAAGGAGTATCCAGCACATGGGGAGAAAGAAAAGGGGGGCAAGTTTTCAGCAAAGGGGGCCTTGGATCTGAGAGCGGACAGTCCAGCAGCACCTGAGCAATGAACAGGTGGAGGGGGTCCAGTTGTTTAGGTTTAATGGTATGTTGGCATCTTGACTCTTGACTGTTGGCAGATGTGGGTGAGGTATAGGAGACTGAACATGAAGAAACTGTAAAAATAAAATTCACTTCATTGTATATCAACATTCAATATTGTTAAACACTACAGAATTCCGCATAAGTCCCTTTGCTTTTACCATGAAAATATGGATTCCTGATAATGCCTGCTTTTTTGTTTACAGCATACACAATGTTGTAATACTACAACAGTAAATTAGTTCTCAAGAATGACTACTGAATTTGCCTGTTACTATGTTAATGTATTTTTCTAAACTAGCTTTTAGAAGGGAAGGCATATGTATATATTGCACTCAACTCTTAAGATATTCCTGTTTGGTTTCAGTTAAGACAGAAGTCTCACTTACCAGATAATAAATCAAAATGTTCATCAACAGTTTGTTACCTATCAATCAGCTACAAAAGATAACACTTCTCCATGGTACTAATAGCTTGTTTGTAACATTTTTAATGCAACTCTCTTTTCCGATTATGAGAGGCTTTTTATCACATTAAATTGTATTCTGCTCAGAATTTCAAAAATAATCTGCAAGTTTAATTGTGCATCAATTTCAATCTGTTTCAAAATATTATTATTGACTGCAGGAAATCAATTTTGTTTGACATGGAAACACATTCAGAATTCTTCAACGGCAGTCTGGGAAAACTAAGTTTTACAGCACACAACTTTTTTAGATCTGGATATATTTTCAATTGGCAAATATGTACCTAATACATGATCCAGGCACTACAGAAATCAATCAGACATTCAAACAGAAAAACTAAGGTAAAGGAGAAAACAAATAGCTTGTACAAGGCCTGACAGCAGGAACAGAACCTTCACTCCTAAATGTCAATTTAGGGCTAAGTTATAACTAAGTTATAAACCTTGCTATTACATAGCTTCTGTTTTGATTAGGCTTGGAGATTTTTTGGAGTGTTAGCTATTTGGAAGGTTTATAATAGTATCTTAGGATCAATATTTGCAATTATAATTACATGCCTTTTTATTTTTTGAAATATATGGTAACTGTAGGAAGGAGAGTTCATATTTGTTTCTTAAAAATCGTGTGAATAGTATATATTTTTAAATATTTTTAATGTAGCAGCAAGAATAGCACCACAATCTCCCTACAATGATTAACTGTATATATTCTCAAGAAGAAAAGACTGTAAGACAATGAGAACAATAAAAATCTCTGGTTTAGAAACTGCTACCCAACTTCCAGTAATTATACATATATCTTTATAGTATTCCCAAACATTCCCAAGCCAATAAAGTAAAACACCAAGGCAGTACAGTGTCTTCATAAGCTTTTTCTTTCTTCCATAAATATTTATTTGCCTTTATTGAAGCCAGATTATAGAAATTACTTTTGAATGCTATATTGATTTTTAAAAATAGACACATTTTTATCTCACAAATGTACAGTCTCTCGTTCTAATTCGAAGCAGCTGACTGATAGAAATAATAGACTATGTTTAGGACAGCGTTTATAACAGTGTTAGAGCATAGGAAAATAAAACTAGTGGTCATTATCAATCATATGTGTTTTGGATTTGGCTAACCTAATGCCATTTAGATTTTCCATTTTTCCAGGTACGCTTACTTATTTTTACTCTGAATTATATCTGCATACACCCAACTTTCCCAAAATAATCTATAAAATGAAAACATCTTGGAAGCATTATCAAAACCTATTCAGAAGTAGTACTGTTGCAGGATTAGGATGGGAGGAAGCTTATCAGTAGAGCAGACAGAGCAGGCGGTTAGCATTCTTTAACCAAGGACAACCTGGAGCTGCTTATTAAAATGAGAATGTTTTTTAACACTTTGCAAACTTGGCAAGAAAACCCAAGGTCCATGTCTCCTTAAGTGAACTGCCTTCATTATAATGCTAAAAATCACGCCCATCAGTCAAAAAGACCCTTGCCCTGGTGAAGACACTTCCCCTGAGCATGTGCAATAGCAGGCACAATGAGTAAGCAAAATTATAATTGTATGAAAATTAATAACCAATCAGTGTAAGAGGGATGTACTTGGGATAATTACTGAGTATGTAAATATAGTTTGGAAAGTTGGGAGTGTGCTCAATTTGTGAGAAATCACAGAGAACCCAGCCTTGTGAAACTCCAAAATAAACAAGCAAATCTCTCTCCTGAGTGTGTGATTATTGACTCATTGAACACTGGGCAGCAAATTTGCTTTTTGGACAACAGCATGACAGAAAGAGGTCTGTTAAATGTAAAAGGTCAAAGGTCAAAGCCTGGATTTTTATAGCTAATAAGTAGAGTGTGATACGAGGAAAATTTTACTGAACCCAAAGAGAGACAAAGACTGTAGTTACAGTCCAAAATTCTAACTACCCAATGGCAAAGGGTTCTCTGTAAAATTACTTAAGTAATCCACACAATAAAATTGTTTGTTACTATTAAAATGAAGAAGGCTGGTAAAAAGCAAACAAGCTAAGAGTCTATTCACAAAGTATAGTTTTTAGCAGCAAAAAAATGACCAGTGAATAATAAGGAATTTAGATAGTTGGAGACTGCAGAGATCAACTGTAAAAATCTGGCTCAGCAGAACTGGGACTCAGGCAGCCCAAGAGGCATTGCATTCTGAGAATCCCTTACAGCTCACTCAGCAGCACAACAGGACTACATTCCACAAGTGGGGATATGCAGAGACCACTTCTGAGAAGAGCACTGGGACTATTTTTCCCCCACAAACAATAACAAAAAAGTATTTAAAAAACAAAAAAAGAGCTGAGGTACAATATTGTTTCACATGAAAAATGGCAATAGACATATCATGGCAAAACAGACCACATTCATAAAGGAGAATGTTCGTACTAAGGATACCTTCTGGGGGCTGAAAAGCAATTCTATTGCCTTGCTGTTCTTATGTCACAGGCTAGATTTTTTTAAGATCAGCAGATAATGCTGGAAACAGATTAAAAAAAAAAGAAAAAAGAAAATACAATAGACCCATGAGAAGGAATGTATAGAAAAATGAAGGAAACAAACAAACAAATCCAGTCTCTTGAAACAACTTTATGAGAGAGGAAGTTAACAAAAAGACAGACTAATGATGAGAATATAAAAGAATTCCTTCCATATTCAACTCATGAAACACAGAGTTAGAATATAAAGGCAAGGAGAAACAGATTAAAAAGAGACTAAGTATCACTAAAATAAATGAAAATAAAATACAGTTAAATTAAATTTCTGAGCACATGTTACCATGCACACAAAGATAAAAGAGAACATCTAAAGGCAGAAAAGTACAAGTAAAAAAACCCTAAGGCAACATAAACAGCAAGAGCACCCCAAAGAGTCAGTCAAAACCAAAGAGGTGAGAGGAGTGCATACAGAGGAAGGCGAACATCATGAAGAGCAGCAAAGAAAGGAACTACATGTCTTTTGCTCTGTTTCCCTTTTACATGCCAAACTGCATATTTTATAGATTTTACAAAAAAAAAACCTACAGAGCCTCAAACAGAAGACCCACTAAACAACACAGTGTACAAATGCCTATATGTTGGAATATTCTTTCACATCACAAAGAGAAGGGAAAAGTCTACACTGACATTAAGGTTCATGAAACATCAATGTAATATCAGAGAAAGTTATGAAAATTAAATTTACTTTTGGCAATCATAATTTTCTTCTCCAAACAAACTTGCTTCTGATTACCCAAAATGGAAATATATATTAACACACCTTAGCATTCAAATGTAGTCTCTCAGAGCTACATGAAGGCTCTTTAGAGAAAGTTAGAGAAAGCTCAAAATATTTTACTCACAATCCCACTGCAACATTCTTTTATAAAGTATAGGCAATATAGATTATTTCATTTGCAATAAATATTTTGATAACAATATCGCAGTCAACCAGGTGGAAAAAGCTATGTGTCTGTTCATGCTATGCACCTTTGATTGTTGTTTTTTTAATTATATTTTTTAAAAATCAACAAATATATACTACATAGAAAATACATGATTCCTTTAAAAAAGCATTATTTAAAAGCAACATTTATTGCAACGACTGAAAAGGTAGATGTGGAGAATTATTATATGTTTCAAAACTTTGGGATTAATTTGCCCCATATTACTCACCTTGATCTCTTTCATGCCATGTCCGATTCCCAGGAGCTGGTGAATTTGGTGAAGGATAAAAGTCTCCTGTTGGGCTTGGTTCCATATTCTCATCTATAGAAATACTTCTGAAACGTTTGCTGTTGAAATAATGAAAGATTTGGTAGTAAATATGATATGCAGCTAGTAGTGGTACATTTGAATTTCAACAAGTATTTCAACAGAAAGTACTTCAGGCATAAAAAGCAAAAGTTGCAAATTTCAAATCTGATGTATTAAAATATTGCATATGCTATATAATAATGTCTAATGTAGGTGTGTGCTTACATTTTTCATATGTCCTTACAGTTTGGATATGGCATGAATGGATGGTATGCAAAATCCCTATTAGGTTCTAAATCTACCAGCATTCAGTTGCACAACCAAGGATCCAATTCCTGTTACCTGCTATAAAAATGTTGTATCATGAAAATGTTAAACACTGCAGAAAATCAATGAAAACAAAATAAAGCATTGAAGGGATCTTAATAATAAAGTCAGCCAGGTATGACTGGAACTTTTCCAAATGTGTCAATAAGGGAAAAAACAGTATATACTGAAGATGCTAAGCAGACTGCTAAAAGGATGAAGGATTCAGTGTATTTTTTGTAATCAAACAATGCTGTGAGCATGAATCTGTCCTTCTTTAAGCACACTAGGTAAACTGTAAAGCTGAAAATAGTGGAGTTAAATCCAGAGATGTGGGCTTAATAAACACTAAATGCTGGTGGAAGAATACTCTAGCCCTGTTAAAAATATATTAAAAAAAAAAAAAAACTGTTTCACTACTTAAATACTTCCTGGTTCATTGAAGGTGCAGAATCCTGCAGTATGAGAGATTCCATAGTATTTGTAATATTATGGTATTATAGGATAGCTTTAGAAAACAAAGGGATTTCAAGGAGTAACAACACATCATGCTAGATTTGGAATGAGAGCAGATAGCAGATTCTTCAGCTCTATCGTATTGCTTGCCTCTCTTGAGAGTATGAAAGGAATGTTTCTCAGAATCTGGAAGAAGGTGGGGGAAAGAGAGAGCAGAGCATGCTGAAGCAGGGAAGTGGCCTCTTGAGGCCAAATCTTGCTCTATCAGGCACGCAGAGAACCTCAAAAATGGTAATAAGAGTTTGAAGAGTTTACCTATCTTACATGTTTCTCCTGTTCTCCACTCTGTTGGGTGTACTTGCCCTTAAAGGGGAAGCAGTGGTGGTGCTATGAATATAGACCCCTTGCGGTTCGACCTGTTTGCTTAATGTGCCCTAAAACCTATTCCACAGGAAAGAATATCAGTTCTAACATAACAGTCAAGAAGGAAATCCAAGAAGGAGCTCTCAAAGACAACTTTTGTGCATAAAATTAGCTAGTAGCATTAAACACTTCTAGTATTCTCCAAGCCATAAGATCTCTTTGTTACTGAGTAGCAGTTTAAGGGCATGTAATACTCTTTTTTTTTACTCTTTTTTAATAGATCATTAGTAACCTTTTCAAAACCTGACAGAAGGGTTATCTGTGATATCAATGTTAATAACACACAGTTATGTCACCATTTCAAATTATAGGAAGATGTGGGTTTTTCCCTTAAGTTACTTATCTATATATGATAGACTATATAAATATTCTACTTGACAAAATCCATGAAAAATCAGAAAACATTATGCTGTTGATAGCATTTGTGGATTGCTTTTCTCATACCATTAATGTCAGCTTTGTATCAGTATTTATTTCATGTTTTTACCTGCTTGGTGGAGAGGATAGTGACCTATGTAGGTTTACACCTGAGTTCATGTCATGGTAATATGGCTGGTTCAGAAGTTCTCCAATTGGGAAGTTCATACCAGTTCCCTGGGTTATAGTTGCTGAAAAACACATCACTAAGAGTCAAAGATAATCTCTAATCTTTTTACCATTTTAACTTTAAGCACTGGAAAACAACATGATGTTACTGTATATATCTATTTTTCTGCCTCCTGCAGAAATCAAGTTCTATCAATGTTTAAATATCTTAAAAATGAATTTGCTCCTCACCATCCCTAGAAATCCCTTAATAATTATGCAGACTTAACATACATATCTATTGTCTCAATAATTGTCTCACTGTGAAGAAGTGACAAAAAATGATACAAAGATAAGCCTTCTGTAAAAGGACAGTTACAAAATGAGGCAAGGTTTATAGGGAGAGCTAATGTCCTTTATTAGAGCAAATAATATAACTGGAGGCAACATTTTTGGAGACACAGAAACTCATTCACGTATGCATTAGTGTTTTCTTATTTGTATTAAAAGTGGATTTCTGCACTGAGACCATATTGTAGTGCTTCCTTTCTCTTTCACCCAATGACAGAGATGCTCTTTGTTTATGTACACCTACACACAAACACACATATTCCATTGTGGCCTGAGGTTAAAAAAATGCATGGATAAAAAGTATGTTACTCTACAATACTGATTCTTTTTTAAATGACCAAATACTTTAAAATGTATTTAAACATCTGTCAACTACAAGTAAACCTGAATTTCACATATGCAAATCCTCAACTTCTTCAAAATGGCAAAACTACACCTTGAGCAAACACACACACACACACACACACAAAACATCATGTTTTAATACTGCAGGACCATGATGTTCAATATTTTGTTGCATCAAAAAAAGAAAAAATAATAATTGTTAAATGTTAAATGTTAAATGTTAAATGAGATTTACACCTTAAGCCTTGCTAAATTAACTACATTTCTTAAGCATCCTGTCCTAGTATAAATTAGCTCCCATGTAAGATGTAGGACAGATATATTTGGAGAGTTCTGTCTCATTTTTGTTCTTGCCCTCATCCAATCATGAAAGAGGTTTTCCTGGACCATTCCACTGTCATCATCTTGGCAATATATTATGTCATCACTAAAATATGCATTATTTTATGTCATAGCATCACTTTAAATTCTTAGATGTCAACAAAACAGATCTTCCATTTATATTCATTAAACATACAACATTGAACTTTTTATCTACAACAAAAACTTTACCTGAACTTTGATATTTATAACTAATGATGTCTTTTGTGTTTTTGCGTGTGCTGGCGTTAATATTCTTTCCAATCCCCAAACAAATTACTGCAATTAAAACCTCAATTATTACAGCAAGTGCTCTAAATAGAATAGACTAGCTTATAATACATTAGTCATCTTCCCTATCCTTGCTATGATGTAATTTTTCTTTTAGAGCTATGAATTAGAAAGAAAACTAAGATAAAAGAATAATCAGATGGCTTGCAGAATTCAAGGATGTGCAGAATAACCAGAAAAAGTTGAAATCCCCAAAAATAAATTTACTGGAGGTAATGAAACCTATTATTGTCATATCAGTCCATGCAATCATGCATGAGAATATGATTTTCTCTTTAGATAAGAGACTCCATTCCATATTTGAAGAGACCAAGAAAGCCTTCTGTTATAAATGCATGTAAGATAAATTGTAATATTGTACTCAAAGTTATCAGAATTCTGCATAACATTATGCATTTTCTACCCATCTTTGGGCCCAAGGCAAACTCCATTCATGTTAATAGAAAACCCTCACTCTGTTTTAGCAGTCTTTGGATAAAGCTCTTAGCATGTGGTAAATAATTAAATATAATTGGTAACTTACTTCTGGATGCCCTCACAAGTTGCAACACATTGAACACTCCAGATTTTAAAAAACTATCTTCAAGGTACACTGAAAAAAGATCACAACAGCATAATTGGTATAATTAGAAAACAAATAAATAAATATACAAAAATACATGGAGCATCTAACAATATAAACATAGAAAGTTCAAAAAATAGATCAAAATATACCTAAAGCAGATCACAGGATGAAACAAGAACGAAAATTCAGACAGAGGTTTAAAAGAATTTGAGAGTCTGTAGGAAAAAAAAAAGATTCCTTAATATGTCCATGAAAATTAGCAAGCAGTATAATGAGTTTCTAGTTAGCCATATAAAAACAATATAAAAGTCAGTTCCTTTATTTTCCTTTTCAATTTTTATGTCAGTATTAAGCTAAGAGCACTATCAACTGGAGAAAGCAATTTCATTATAGGATGGTCAGTAATCGATTTCTGCTGAACAGCTTTTTGGCTTAACTTTTGCCCTGTTGGTAGTGACTTCACATTATCTCCTGTTTTTTATTTTGTTTACTTACATGCTGAAATATATATATT
Organism: Tinamus guttatus; assembly: GCF_059628265.1. Classification (NCBI taxonomy): domain Eukaryota; kingdom Metazoa; phylum Chordata; class Aves; order Tinamiformes; family Tinamidae; genus Tinamus; species Tinamus guttatus. The sequence continues at coordinate 493,609 of NW_028288856.1, forward strand.
TAGCAATTTACAGTTAGGCAATCAGGTTTTAGTAGTTAACAATTTACTATTCTGATATCTCCTTATGTATTCTGAGACAAGCAGATGTGATTTACTTTCCCTGCCACAGAAATTCAGACACACTTTGGAGCAGTGCAGTGAAGATAATTTCATTATCAGCTATCCTAGTAATGTAGCTACATACCATTTATATAGACAATTGAGAAACCAAGGCTTCCATGGAAGTCTCCTATCTGTAATTATTATATAAACTCATTTGGCTAAATTGGAGATTACATGACATAAATATGAACGCAATATATTTATCTTTAGAATTATTGGGATCTATATGTTGTATACATCACTGCTCCACTGCTCTTTGCTTTTACAAAGAGGATACTCACATATGGTATGCATGTGTGATGCGCACTGAGCATTGCTTACTGTGGTTTGTATAAAGTAAAATATAATCTCTTTTCTCATTTAACAGTTAATTTTTGTTTTGGAAATTATCAAAATTTATATTCCAAATGTTTGAATCAGTAGTACTAGCATCATAAATAAGCAAATAAAAATGTAAATGCACCTACTAGAATATTTATGAATATGGAAAAGATGATGTCCTGATACTTTTTTCTTAAAGTATATTTTAGCAACTAGTATTTTATCTTCAAATAATTTAGCAGAATAGTGTCACTAAAATCAGATAAGTGACTGTAAGAAAGTACGTTTCACTTATGAGATATGTCCTCAGGTATATTAACAAGCGTTAATGAAACTACAATTCATTGCCAATCCAAAAGAGCTAATAAAATCACTGTTTACCCAGATTTCACTTACTAGTGCAAAATACATTGCTGACTAATTATGTTCTCTTTAATTATTAACAGTAGTAACTTTGTTTGGAAAGCAGGTTAGACTGCATATATCGTGGAACTCATATTTACCTGGTGGATTCTTGGCAGGATCATTGTGTCTCGGACTTCCCGATCGTCCAGATTCTATAAAGAAATCAAAGAAGAACAAACAGTAAAATAACTATAATAAAATTAAAAAGTAAAAAAATAAAAATAGCATTAAAAGTAATATAATAATAATCTAACAACTAATTCTGTTACATCGACTTCATTCAACAGTGAACCCCCCTGGACTTCAATTTCTCTTCTTGATTCATCAGGCACGTGTAATATAAGAATTTTATACTCTACAGTTGTGAAAAACTATTCACAAAATAAGATGTGATAGCAAGTCTTATATACAAAGAAAATAGGAAATTGGAAGAACTATGACCATTTTTTTTTATATTGCAAGCTAAAAATCCATCAATTTCATAACCCAAATAAAAAAAATGCTTGCCATCATACAAATACACTCTTATTCTTTGCTAGACTTGCAATTTGGATATAGGGGATATAGGGGAGGATGAAGGAAGACTTGACACTATACAAGTATCACTTTGATGCTGTTCAAGTCTCCGTATACCTGTCAGGGGATTTACTCCCTCCCAAACTGTCATCTTTCAGTGTTACATCATAGCAAATTTGAGTCTAGTTGTTGTACCAGTGTAAAGACCACTCCAAATGCAACTGTTCACCTTTCAAAGCCTGACAGCTCAGAACATTATTGCTATAGTTTTACTACCATGACAAAGAAGCAAAACACTTTCTCCCCTCCAAAAAATATGATCTGCAAAAATAGAAAGAACTAAAAAAAATACACTCTTCCATCTGTGTATTTGTAAAGATTGCTGTTAATTATTATTTTCCTAATTTTACTATTCACTTGCCTTCTAGTACCTATGGTATTTTATTCTGAAAAAAAAAAAAAAAACAGATTGGATTGATAGCTTTTCCAGTGACTTTTACTAAATTAATTTTGCAAAAACAACTTTAGTCTTTAAGTTACCAGGTCTAGATCTGATAACCTTAAATTATCACACAATTTTCATTCTATGTGCATTATCCTCACCAACACTAGTGATATTGGAATTTTGTTGTCAAGATGCAGCAAGGGGCTGCTACTCCTTAAGGGGTGGGGAGCCAGAGGTCGAGTGTGATAATGTGGCCAGCAGGGCAGGGGCCTCTCCAGCCAGGGCCCAATCCCACAGTACCCGAGCAAGGTGAGCAGAGCAGACCCAGAGACAGTAGCCAAGTTCGACCAAGATTCCAGATCATCAGGCAAGCTAGTGGTGATGAGGCAGGTCTGAGGTCAAGCTGGGAAGTCAGTCTGCAAGTCAGGGTCAGGATGGTCATGATGTGGCCTTATGGAAAAGCAAAGGAATTTTGCCACTGACTCCTACACAGCCAGCATTTCATTTCTGTTAGCATTTTGGGTCAGTCAATCAATAATGATATGCCCATGAAAAATCACTGTTGTTCACTATGGGTCTGACCCAAGTGAAGGTTGTTGAAATCAGTGCCCAGACTCTTAGTTGCTTCAGTGGGCTTTGGATAAGGAGCTTTATGGGAAATTACTGATAGCTGAGAAGCACAAAAGAAAGCACTGTTTAACAGAAACTGTCAGGTAAACTGCATTTTTTTGACTGAAATAACTACATTGTATCTTCCATTAAAACATAGTATTAAAAGCTAGGTTTCTCAACCTTTCAGAATCCAATCATAACACTTTGCAAGTCTATAACATCATCTAACCAAGGACCACATAGTAGTTTACAAATACTAATTAACAGAGGCTTGCAAGAGCTCTATGAGATAATATTCTATAGAAATCAATCTCCTAAAACAGTAAGTATGCCATGGCACAATAAGCTAATTAGAAGAAATAAACAGCAATTAAATTACAATGCTGTTTTTTATGCACCATAAGAAATCCAAGATTAGACTGGAACATACTTTTCTTGAACATTTCAGTGTTGAGTGTTTCTTCAAGCCAGCATCAGACAATACTGACTTTGCCCCTAAGAATAAGTATGTTTAGGAGCTCAAAACAAAATAAAGGTTTTCTTTAAAAAATTAAGATTGGACAAACACAGTCTTTTTCATGGCTATATTTTTTTCTGACTTTTATATTTGAAAGAATAAATTTTCCATATTTCCTTCCAGTCAAGATTTGTTGTTTTGCTAAAATATTGATTCAGTCATTTTCAAGAAAAAACACACATTTCCCATTATTTAAAAATTTACAAAAAAAAGAAAAGATTATACATTACTTTGCCTGTCTATATCCCCATATGGGGGGAGAGGGGGATTGCATAGCTGCTAAACATGGAAACACATTCAAATGTAATGTTTTTATACTAATTATTTTCATATAACTTTGTGTGGTTGCATGTAGTGTGCCTCTTGATGATTCCAACACCCTATTGGGGGACTGATCCACCTGCTCCAGAACACCTGTGAGACAAGAGCAGATGTTGCCACAACATGGGCTCATCAGATTGGAGTCAGTCACTGCAATTAAGCTGGGAGATGGGCAAACTGCTGCACTCACAGGAAGTTTGAGATATTGCTGTATACTCATCATATTAACCACATAACCATATTATAGTGTCAACACAATCCAAGGGGTGGAATATCATAGACTAAAGCCTACCCGAAAGCACCATCCAGATGAAAAGGCCTCACAAAAAAAAGTTAAAATTAAGAAGTGAAACCTTTAACTCTATAGACCTGAAGTATTGTGCAATAGAATACAGCAAGTAAATGAATTAATCAGACTATATGTTCCATATGCAAAGTATTACCCCATAAAATAAATGTATCTCTACCTTTTTGCATCTGGAAATAAATTACCAATCCTAACTTAATGTAGTATGTCCAAGCCTGAGTGATACCCATAGTCTGTTAACCAAATGACTGCATCATTACAATATCTAAATAGTCTAGATGCAGATGCAAGGGGTGGATTATGTTGTAGGTGAAAAGATATCTTGAATTGTGAATGTTAATAGGTGGCAAATAACTGGGTTTATGTGTGTGGGTGAATGTCCGAAACTGAACTTCTGAACTCTCAAGCAAAAGCCCACTACTTTCTAGCAGGATATAAATTTTGATAACACCTAGACTAAACAAAAGCGTCATGTCCTGAATCCTCCAGTTAGTAAAGAGAAATGAAACAGAACCACCAATTAGGAGGCTGCTAACACGTACACGAGCCTGTTAAAGATTCAGCTTGACATCTTTTTAGGTGTGTTTGAGCACTTGTAATTCCATATATGCACAGTAAATACCCAGGAAAAGCTGACCACTACTTTTCATTTTTCCTGGATAACTAACTGGTTTAAACTCAATTGACCTGAAGGAGTTAGAACAGACATAGCTCCTTGCACAAGAACTAGGGTGTATGTTCTGTAATTATGCCAAATTCTCTTATGAAAGATTTCTAGCAGATGATATTGCTTCAGCTATAAACTGCAGACTTCTCAGATTTTGCCTTATCTCTCTCCCTTCTGGTACTCTGTCCCCTGCACTCTATGTGTACACACAAAACTCGCATTTGTTAAAAAAAAAATCATTTTTACAGTGCCCTTTCAAACTCGGCCTCCTTTCATATTGGTTGCTGCTGAACATTTGAGTCATATAAAATCAATCTATCTATCTGTACTGTTTGAGCAACCCAGTGTCAATCCAGAAAAGTGTGCAGTCTCAAGGCTCAGTCTCTAAGTGGTTCAGATTTCCATGCATTTGCTATCATTAACAGCTGAAATGCAAATGAAACCCACTGGCTAGTTATACAATAATCTTTAGATTTATAAACAGTTAAAGATATATTCTCTCTTAGAGTTATAGGAAACAAATCTGCAAAGACACCAAATCCTTTTATGTTTTCAAATAGATCTATAGAAGATGTATATCTGAATAACGAACAATATCCCTTTAATGTCTACTTATAACTGAAATGAGAATGATAATAGAGTATTTTCAGGACAGCAGTAAGCTATTGGTAGCAGCAAGAACACAAGAAAATCCAATTCTCTCATGAAATTCATCTTGGCCTAAAGCTGTATTTCTCCACCCGGAGGTTGTGACAGGCAAGTTTTCCAGAATGACCACTATTCACACCTCACAATTAGGGTGGATATAGATTAAGAGAACACGGATTACTCACTGTTATACCTTATGAATAATAAAAATGCTCCCTTTGGGTTGTGATCAACATTCTCATGGACTTATGCAGCCTGATAAGGGAATCAATAAGAATTTCTCTGATGGGACTCGTTTAAAAGTACCAGGCATGACCAAACTGAATTCTTATGGCTCATGAAATTGATAAAGTCTGTTAAAAAGTTTCTAGCATTTTATTCCTAAAGGTATTTCTACTCCTAGTGCTATACTTATATTCACAATAATTAAACACAATAACAATTCTGAATAATTATGCTCCTTATATAAACAGCTATATAGTCTTAATTTACATGGATTGTTTGGGAAAAAGAGAAAACACACCAAATCAACTAAAAGCAATTTTTACTTCCCAAACTCAGAGCCTAAGTATCTCTCTTGTGACCAGGAGAGACAAAAGTTATTTTGAATTCCTCCAATAACTTAGTATGTGGGATTCTATCCATAACTATAATCCAATTGACGAATTACTTAACAAAATTAGTCCTCTGTTGTTGTTCTTTGGTATTTACTGACCTAATTGCATTTATTTGATGTTATCTATAAAAAAGAAAAAAAAAAAGAGAATACACTTTTACAATAGCATTTAAAATGCATTCAGTCCAATGAAAATTAGGTACGGGCAAATCTATTCAGTCTCTATCATGTTTTTCATCAACTCTCACACACATTTAGAATCGAAATGTTTAGGACTTTCTAAGAGGCTCAAGTAGTTTCTTTCACTTGCCTGCTTTTTGGTCACAGCACATCCATTTAAAACCCTCCTGACAATTTATGCATTCAATGATACTCACAAAAATTGTCACTGCTACCTATTTCCACATCTTTCTTTTCTTCATTTAAAGTTTAAAGTAAAAATCTCCACTCAATCTCCAAGGCATTTCTGTAACAAGCCTGTGATAGCATTTCAGTACCCTGCCAAGTGTCAGGATGCGTTTCCCCATCACTTATCAGCCCTACTAAAAATAAAGCTGGATGATCTGCAGGACATAGACCATGTCATTCCGGATTGTTGTGGAACAACCAGCCTTTTTTTTTTTTTTCTGCTTTTTTTTCTGATCCAACGAGGAGAAGGCAGGGCTGTAAGTAGCCTTGCAACAAGGGACTTCAGGAGGGACAACTTTAGCCTCTTCAGAGACCTCCTCGGAAGAATCCCATGGGCTAGAGCTCTAGAAGGAAAGGGGGGCCCAAGAGAGCTAGTTAGTTTTCAAGCGGCACTTCCTCCACGCCCAGCAACAGTGCATCCCTGTGTGTAGGAAGGGAGGCAGAGGGGGCAGGAGACCTGCGTGGATGAGCCGGGAGCTTGTGGCAAAGCTCAAGCAGAAGGCAGCGGTATACAGAATGTGGAAAAAAGGACAGGCCCCCTGGGAGAAATACAGGAATGTAGTCAGGGAATGCAGAGATGCGACAAGGAAAGCTAAGGCGTGTTTGGAACGCACTCTGGCAAGGGATGTTAAAAATAACAAGAAAAAATTTCTTCAAATATATAAACAACAAAAGGAACATCAGGGAAAACACAGGTCTGCTGGTGAACAGGATGGGCACCCTGATTACAAATAACACAGAAAAAGCAGAGATGCTGAATGCCGCCTTTGCTTCGGTGTTTACCAAGGGCAGCCCTTTAGAGTCCCAGGCCCTAGGGACAACAGAAGAAGCCTGGAGAGAGGAAGACTCACCCTGGGTAGAGGAAGATTGGGTCAGAGAGCACCTAAGGAACCTCGATACCCACAAATCCATGGGCCCTGATGGGATGCACCCCAGAGTGCTGCGGGAGCTGGCAGAGGTCATACCTGAGCCGCTCTCCATCATCTTTGAAAGATCCTGGAGAACGGGGGAGGTGCCGGAAGACTGGAAGAAAGCCAATGTCACGCCAGTCTTCAAAAAAGGCAAGAAGGAGGACCCAGGCAACTACAGGCCAGTCAGCCTCACCTCCGTCCCCGGAAAAGTGATGGAACAGCTCATCCTGGCTGTTGTCTCCAGGCACATGGAGGACAAGAAGGTGCTCAAGAGTAGTCAGCATGGATTCACCAAGGGGAAATCATGCTTGACTAACCTGATAGCCTTCTATGATGGAATGACCAGCTGGATAGATGAGGGGAGAGTGGTGGATGTCGTCTATCTCGACTTCACCAAGGCTTTTGACACCGTCCCTCACAACATCCTCCTGGGCAAGCTCCAGAAGTATGGGATAGATGAGTGCACAGTGAGGTGGATTAGGAACTGGCTGGATGGCAGAGCTCAGAGGGTGGTGATCAGCAGTGCAGAGTCTAGTTGGAGGCCTGTAGCTAGCGGTGCCCCCCAGGGGTCAGTCCTTGGTCCAGTCCTGTTCAATTTATTCATCAATGACCTGGATGAAGGCACAGAGTGCTCCCTCAGCAAGTTTGCTGATGACACGAAACTGGGAGGAGTAGCTGATACCCCAGAGGGCTGCGCTGCCATCCAGAGGGACCTGGACAGACTGGACAACTGGGCGGTGAGAAGCCTTATGAAATTCAACAAGGCCAAGTGCAAGGTCCTGCATCTGGGAGGAATAACTGCAGACACCAGGACAGGCTAGGGGCTGACCTTCTGGAGAGCAGCTCTGCAGAGAAGGACCTGGGTGTCATGGTGGACGACAAGTCCAGTGCTAAGACAGCAAAGGTGGCAAATCACTCCTTTCGGATGATCTTTGCTTGAACTTTACTCCTTATAAGCTCATTATAATGTCAAAACACACCTTCATCCCAAAAGTTACCTGCCTCCGAGGTACAACCACTCCTCACTGAGCATGCGCTCTAGATTTTCGATTGACTGTACCTTTAAATGAATGCGAGAAACTTTTTCACCAATCAATAACAATATTAAGTATAGCCACTCAAGCTCCACCTGAATGTAAAGAAAAGTATAAAAGGTGAATTCAGGAGGAAAAGGAGGGGGGAAGAATCTATCCTAACTCCGGGGTCAGTTGACGGGCTGATCCCCCTTTCCTCCCCTTGCGTCAGGATGCCGCCTGAGGAGACTCGAGACCGAGAGCCCTCTCCCATCTTCTGGGGTAAGTGATGATTGCATATTTGTACATCAGAGTTAGTGAAAAACCCCACACTGTAGTAGAGAATTTCCTGTACTGTCATCCGAAACCTGCTTTGTAAATGTTGCATTTGAATAAATCATACTGTTTGTGAACTCGACTACTTGTTTGGGGAGGGAGATCAGACCTACAGTTGACAGACTGTTCATGAATCCGATACTGCCAGAGTCGGGCGTATAGCTGACACAGTATTTGATATCTCCTTCCCCCACCAGCACTACGGCTTTCAAACTGCAACATTTTACATTCTATTGCTGTGCTTTGTAATTATATGCATAAGATATAATGTAAGACATTATGTAATAGAACATTTAAGTTTTCTTATAATCACCATCACAAATGTCTTTTGGTAGCTCTGGAAGTGATTTCACCTCTTTCTATTAAGATCCTGTTACTTGCTTTGGGAGAAACCAAAAGCCCCAATTAATATAAATATTTTTAATATGAAGGCTTTTAATGAAGCCAGAATTATGGCATTTTAGAGATGGAATTGATACTTTTATGACAGCCTAACATTTTAAATGTGTTATTGATAGAAAGCCCCCTAAATTCTTCAAATCTGTCTATCAAAAACTGCATTCTAAAAGAAGCAGCAATAAATTTTATTGCAGACCTGAAGTATCTGCGTAATGCGGTTAATTGAAAAGTGGGTGAAGATTGCCAAATTAAATGTTTACATTATGACTGCTATATTGTAAAACATTCTGCCCCCCGTGCTTTGAAATTATAAGATATTTCTGGGCTGTTTATCTCTACAAACTTTACTGCCAAGTGTTTTGTCACAGAGCATCTGCAGTTTTTGGCAGTCAGCGAGCTCTCAGTGCAGGCAGTACCTGAGATGGCTGCCAAACAGCTATCCTGAAATGTCATTGAACTGTGTGAAGGGTAAAAGTTAAAGATGGTTTTAAAACAGTCCAATTGTTTGAAATGAGGCAAAGGCCTTGGTTCCTACACAAAAGCAGAACCTGGCACCACATATTTTTAGTATAATGTTCAGTAAACTGCTGTAAAATTACACTGTATGGGAAGGAAAACTGACTGCTAGGGACATCCAGTGAATGAAAAAAGAGGAGGAGGGGTTTCCTTAACGGAAGCTTAATTTCATTCTTTTACATTATGAATAAGTCTTAATATTTTCCTCTGTGCTGAGAATACACACTTTTGCCAAGCATAACTATTCTATGTACTGTAACAAGACATCAAACCATCTAATGCATAGCTGTCTCAGACAGTTCTTGACACTTAACACATCCATTTTTGAAGGAAATCTCTCTACCAAACAGCCATGGAAAATGGAAAAGATTCCAAATAATGACGATGTGGTTATTTTGCTAATAGACTGTCAGACTGCATCTAGGTAAATTTGCCCACTGTGAAACCAAAAATTATTTAAACTATTTTGTAAGATTACAGATTACCAGATTCAATATACATGAGAAAATTAAGACCAGTTTGCTTTCCTTTTTTTTTTCTAAAACATATGAAACATTCTCCAATTTTTGTTTTATTCTCTTATGTAAATAACAATAAATAATTGGTAACTAAGTCGCCGTCTTTAACTTTGAGTTAAAGCACTATCCCCTTAAGTTCCCCTTAAGCTTTGTAATATCGTTTGTTCTCCCTTTTCATGGCATTACAAACATTTCCATGTGAAGGGAATTAGTACTTTGCATCGTTTTTAGAGGAAAAGGCAGATTTGAATGGTGTCAAATATTCTGAGAGGCATCCAAAATTATCCAAGTGAGTTAGTGAATGGAGTATAAGATTAGAAAACTTTACTTAAGGTGTGTACAGCCTTTCTTCTTGTCATGTCATTAAGCATCAACACGTACTTGAAGATTAAAATTCTAAAACAATTGCATTTTAAAGTTTGTTTTTGAAAAAAGTAAAGGGAAAACAGCTTGTGGAACAAAATTCTCTGCACTCCTTAGCAAAATAATTAAAATGGAACAATCTGGTCACTGATGGTGCAATTATAGTTTTGTGTATTTTGAAAACAATTTCAACTTCAAAACTGAAAGTTATGTAAAATTCCCAGAATGCAAACATCCCCGAAGGGTTTGGGAGGGGCAACAAACTAATTAGCTTGAACGATGTATTAATCTTTCACCTCTGACAGCTCAAGCTCAAGTGTGACTTAAATCACAAATGCAAGTTATTTGTCTAGCACATAGTGGGAATTTACCACATTACAAAACCACAGAATGTGTTAAAATTAGTAGTCTCTTTAGAGGAGGCCAAGTAGTGAAATAGAAGAGATGCTGAGGCCAAGGGAGAAGTACAACAGCACTGGCTACACAAGACAGCTTATAAAATATATGACAGAACTCTGTCAAATTCTTACTGATCTGGTTTCCAGTGCATACTAAGGTTTTTATCCGTAAACAATGACATCTTTTCACAGCAAAGACTGCCTAACACTTTCAGTATTGCCAATACATAGGAGATTTTTCAAAAACTCAATTATGCACAAGGAAATGCACACAATTAATTTATATTATATGAAACATACACATGATCACACCTTCTATCTGAACCAAAATAGAGCAAGCAACCTGGATACCTAAAGGTTTTCTATTTAGCTGAAGACAACAAATAAGAGAAGAAATAGTGATGACAAAGCAACTAATATATTGCACGCCCCTCAAATGTTTATATTCATAAATGTGTACTTAAATCTATACAATGAATGGTGTTCTATTCTCAAAGGCTCCAAGGTAAATTGAAAATAAGTCTACTGACTTCATTAGAAGTGAATGCTTCATTAATGAATGCTTCATTAGTGAAGCATTTCAAAATATCAGGCTCTTTGGAAAAGTGCCTTTAGTAAACACAATCAAATTTCTTTTGACTGTCATCTAAAACAACAGTTCCTGACAGCATTTTCTTTAAATTGAAGTTGAGGAGGGCCTATGGAAGATGCTTTTTTACAACACCTCCCCCCTCCCCCCGGCCAATTGTTTGAAAATTAAGTTTTAATGACATAGGTGCTATATTTCATTTTCATCTTCCCAAAATACCTTATTGCCAGCCCCCATAATTCATAGACACAGAAAGGTCTAAGAAAGAGGGTACAGAGTTCTTAAAAAATTACCTTAGGCAGTTTCTATATACTCCAGAGTGGTAATCTTGTTTTCCAAAATTAGACATACAGGTTGTATGTCCTTGGGAGTCTCTCTTTTTTTAGTATCATAATAGACATATGCTAACCTTTATTTGTCCCAGCACAACATGGTTTCAGCTCGTCATTCACACCGAATTCAATATGGGCCTCTTGAACTTTGGATCACTTTATTTTTGTCTCTTTGCTACTTTGTTTTTGGGCTTTGTTTTGCCTGGGTTTCATTTTTGATGTTAGAGAAAAATAGAAATGACTTGATATCTGTAGTGAAAATAAATAGGATACATTTTTCCAAAAGGTTGTTTTTCTTTTTAATGGTTGCTCCAAAATGTTTGGAATTACAGAAGTAGTCTCAGAGAAGAGAGATTACTGGGTCAAGTGCTCTTATCATGGTTAACAATGACCAGCCTAGTTGAAATAACATTAGGAAAATTTTATATTAAATAATATAGAGTTTTTCTTTCACTAACAAAAGAATATTATGTTTCAATGTTCCATCTCTTGTTTTACTGCTTTTGGGATTAGTTTCATGATGAGAAATTCCCAAATAACTTGAGAACACTCTGCACTGGTTCAAAATATGTTTGTTTACCGATGACACTTCATGAAGTGTGGCCTGAGGACAAACTACAACCATGAATAGTTTTTTAATATAAAATCTACTTAGTCACTTTCTGATTTGATAGCTTTTCCTGATATGTATAAGATAACACTGCATGCCCAAGCTCCAACTGATGTCAATCAATGGAGAAACCAGTCTTCCAACTTAGCGCAGAATCTAGAGTATTATCTTTAAATACTAGAGGCCTAACTTACTCTTAAAGCATGATATTCTTATGAATCTCCCCAAAATTGCAGTGTGAAGCAGTGTGGCATGTTGTGGCATGAGTACTATAACTACTACTACTCAGTTTAGAAACAAGAGTATGTGTTGCTTTGTTACTTTTTTATATATATAACATTTTTTTTCCAGCCTGACAGACCTGCAAACTCAACCAGGCCTCTAAGAAAAAAATGTCTTCTTGCATTTCTTGTATACCACCTCCAGTAATAACGGTCCTATAAGCTAAAGTATGAACTTTAATACCTATGCAAACTCACTGTTCTCCAACCAATTAATTAAAGTAATCCTTTCTCCAATTCTCCCACTTCTTCTGTACCTCTCATCAGCTGGAATTGATCATCCTGCAGTTGGAGAAGAAAGAGTAGAACAGAAAGCTGGAAGCTCCCTCCCTTCCACTGTTCTGTCATTTTGAAGGCAATCAGTGTTCTCTCTCTCTCCCAAAAGAGGGGAGAGTGAAAGGTGCAAAAAATGCTTTGATGACTGGCAAGGGAAAACTCCATAACCAGGCCCACCCATTCTTTTGGCCAAGAAAGATGGGATCTCAGCAGGAAAAAAAGACGACCACAAAGATGAGGCTGCTTTCGATGAAAAGCCAGAGGTTAGGCAGGTCTGAAAAGATACAGAGCAGATGGCAGCCAACACAGGAGGGAGTCTGCTCCCTCTATTCACCGAGTGACAAAATCACTGACAAAAATACTGAAAAAAAGAGGTTAAAGGAACTGACTATTTACGTAAATTACATTTCTTCAGTCATAGATATAAGGTGATTCATTTCCCAAGAGAAACGAAAATTCTCCTCTTCACTGAACAAAACTTATTTTTCAGCTTGTATAAATGCAGCTACTGTTCCAAATGGGCTCGGGATTCGGCAATAATCAGCCAGAACGAGGTGACTACATCGAGTATTTATTCAGGTGAAAGTACATAAAAGAAGCAAAGTATGGATAACTACTCACGAGGTGATACCTGCCGATCTGGACCCAAACATCCTCTCGAGCTGGCAGATCAGAGAGAGAGAGTTGCTGACCGGCTCCCACGGAGACAGTGCAGGCCTCAGAGTTAGGAGTTTCTCCTCTCCCCCCGCCCTCTCCACACTGTCCTCTCTATGCCCGGTGCATCCTGGCACGTAGGGTCAGTATGACCCAGGAGGCAGGGGGGTGGACAAACTCCGCCTCTAGTTGCACAACTCTCCCCCACAGGGTGCGCACAGGCACACGCCAGTCAGGGGTCCCAGCCCTCAATTCGAGGGTCCTGCCTTCCTCCACTTCTTCCTCATTTCCGGGTGTGTGACCTCCAAAGCCAGTTTGGAGGATGTCTGCGGTTAAGGTGGCTACAAGCCCAGCTGAGCAGCCGGCTTCAACAGGTTTCCGGGAAGGGCTGCCTGTGAACCTGGCTGAGCAGCTGCATCTGTGCTCCTTATCACTCAGCCTAGGCAGGCAAACATCTTCTTTCTCAAGGTCTGGCCTCTGCTTCCCACAGGAGTTTTTTTATAACTCTACAGATCACAGAAATTTCCATCTCCAATACATGCCACCCCGTGATCTGTAGAGATCATAAACAATCATAAAGATTCCCACCTCCTATATATACCACCCTGCGATCTGTAGAGGTCAATCTATCGTAGTCAAGCACCCGAACAGATAAAGTTATCATAGCAGTTTCAACCATGCTTTGTGTCAGCATGATTATGCAAGGGATACAGCATATGATAATATTGGAAATAGAAATAACAGCTCGAATAACAGTTTCTATAGTCATGGCCAACCCCATGTCCATCGTCCGAATGGAGTCCAATCACAATCCACTCTCAATGGATGAGTCAGGTCCTGTAACGTCCGGACCTGGGCATGCATAGATGTGGTATGATCGCTTAGAGTCCTGCAGCACATGCCCCTGCCTCCTCACATCTGCGGTCATGCATGAGCAGAAGCAAAGCCATTGCAGCAAGGTTGCGTGCCGAGCCGAGTCTTCATCTACTAACAATGATAGCAAAGCTGTCATTGTAGCACTGCAGGATTTTGCTAGCCAGCATCCCGGTCTGCGTAGCGTGGTCAGTGCTTGCGCAGCAGTGATCTCTGGAGCAACAATGTTCTTACATCTCTCTCTTTTTTTTTTTTTTTTTTTTTTTTTTTTTTTTTTTTCGAACCAGGTCTGTAAAATGGTAAGCCACCCTACTGTGCAGGGTGGCGTAAGCAGTCCAGCAGGCCTACATGTGAGTTAGCAGAGTTAGCATAAGCAATTTTCAGGCAAGTTCTGTGTACTTAGTCACAAGTTAATTACGCTAACTGTCACTCATGCCAGCAGCAGGCTGATTGGCCTACACTTGCCTCCTAGATGGCCTTCAGAAAGAGAAACGGCCATCACTCACATCAAGGTCTGGCATGGCATGTGTCCCCACCGCTCAACGCCTAATGGGTTGCAGCCAACAGCGGAGCTCAAGGTTCTTCTTGGTGGCAAACACAGAGGCCAACCCAGTCTTGCCCTTGACTATGGTAGGCGGCACTCAGACTTTTCAGCTGGTCATCAAGGTAGTGCATCACTTGCCTCATGCAGTAGCAAGCCGATATTATGGCAACGCACACACAGATTCTCATTAAACATGGGTAACATACACAAAATCACAGCCTCTAGTAAAAACTACATTGTGAGCATGTGTATTAGACTCATTAAACACAGTCTCGTTATAACTTTCATTACTTAGCACATATTTACAAGTTGTTCTAGAACACATGCATCCTTTCCCTACACAAGCTAATGTGGTTTTACTATTACTCTGTGGATTGATCCCAAAATGGCATGCGCCCTCTTCAGCATCAAAAGGAAACATTGCTCACTTTAAGGGCATCATCTTCAGGGGTGGGTAGAGCACAGATACACCTTCTCAATGGTGACATTCGCCAGGGTCAGTACACGGGTAATGACTGCGCGGAGGCCCTGGCCATGGGTGAAGTTCACAGGTCTCCATCACGCTTGAAGCTGTCGCTCTTTCTCTGTGGTCGCGTCCCACACAATTTTTTCGGATCTCGGTAGGGAGGATTCCATTGTCTCCATCTCTCAATATACCTGCAACGACACTCTGCACCCACATCTGGGCCTGGGTTCAACTAAGAACAAGGGACACATTATTTTGTTCAATTCCCAGTGCTTGCAGCACACCTAATGATCTCTGCATGGGGTCGCTGGCCTTTCCGTGCCCCTCATACTGGACCTTGGCTGTCGCTTCATTCTTGTATTCTACACTGAAGTTATGCCCCTAGTCTCTCTGCAAGGATACAAGTCGGAGTACAGCTCTCAATCCTCCTCCTCCCCCCAGAACATCTGGTCCACTCGCGGGGAAAGGCGGGCGGGGGGGAAAAGCAGGGGCGGGGGGCGGGTTTTGCCTTAATTTTCGAGAAATCCTCCCCCGGAATACCATTCAAGTACTCCTCTAAGGTTTAATACCAACCCTTCCCTAGCAGGGAAGAGACTAGAGTTCGCTCCAGATTCATATGCTACAGTCGAGGTGGCTACCGCACGATTCACACGGGGGATCCCTCTCATCAGGGCAAGGGGCATCCACTCTTTGGTCAACCCTCTATTGTTGAGCACCCTGATTGATTGGATCACCTGGACCTTCCCTGGTCACAGCACCCCAGCAGCTTCAAGAGTCTGGTGTATGGCTTGATGGCAGTCAGTCACAAGTTTTCCCTTGACAGGCTGGTCACTCAAACCCCAAACAGGGATTACTTCCCCCTTGCACTTTTCTGGGTTCCCGTGCACTACTGCGACCTCCGCTCCCGTGTCCACCAAGGCACGAACCGTTTGTCTATTTTGTTCCGAACAATAAATGGCATGTGTAACGAACGAACGATCATCTCGGCGAGCGATGTTACATTGGAACCCTTCAGACACTGAAGCTTGGCCACGCCCCTATTCTTGTTTCGGGCGTCCAAGCCCCTCCTGAGGGGGAGAAACTGTCTCCAGCTTCTCCTTTGGTCTGAATCTTAACACTGTCTGCTCTAAATCCTCCCACAGGTGCAACACCTGTGATCTATCAATCAGCCTTGGACATTATTCCTGAGCGTTGCTTGGCTGCCTGTACCGCACGGACATTATATCGGCGTGCTAGTTGGTGTAATACTTCTGTTCGTTTCCCATCAATGTCCTGTCTATCACAACCCTTCTGCAAAAGCAGACAGAAGACTCGAGCTCACTCCCCAGATTCTGACCCTGCGTTCCCACTCAGACCTCCTTTCTCACTGCCGCCTTTTCCATCCACCTCTAACGCCAATCCTGGAAGGTCCATTATCTGTTGCAACTTTTCAATTACGTTATCAATAGGGTTTCCTTGTTCTGACATCAGAACTGGAATTAGATAGGGGCGCCACGCTCCTGGGCATCCCTCCAACAACTTATTTCGCATCCCGGGTAACAACGGCTGTTGTAGATAAAGGTCCGGACTTCCCAATTCTATAGCAATCTTCATGTCCTCTGCCTTAAGCATCTGGCATTCTTGTCTTAGAGTTACCCAGGAGGAGGTGGATGGGGGCCAATCGCCATCATTAGTGTGGCGGTAAGCGAGACCCTTGGCTACCATAGCAATAAGACTCTTGCCGCTTCCGTCCACTCTTCGCAGGGCGGACTGTACATACATGTCATTAGTTAACCCCAAAAACCTTGGGGTATCGACATTGTCAATTACCACCGAATCGGCCCCTTCTTCCATTAATCTTACCATCCAGAACTGTGGTTTTTCCCCTGGGTTGTTGTTTATATTTTGCTAGCAGATTCTTAATATCTTCCGGGGTAAAATCGGTTAGTTCATCCTGTTGCACCACCTGTCCCTGCCCTGTCAACACAGCTTTCCTTTGTATTAGCGGGGCGGCTCGCCTTTTTGGTTTGTCCTGCGATGGGCCCTTCTCCTCTGGTGTGGGGCTTTCCTTGTCTGATTCCCCAATATCCCCATCCCAAGTT
Source organism: Tinamus guttatus (assembly GCF_059628265.1). Classification (NCBI taxonomy): domain Eukaryota; kingdom Metazoa; phylum Chordata; class Aves; order Tinamiformes; family Tinamidae; genus Tinamus; species Tinamus guttatus. The sequence goes on from NW_028288856.1 coordinate 510,654, forward strand.
TCCGGGTCCCAGTCAGGTTCGGTGGTCATAGTCCGCACCTGGCTCCCCTTCTGCCCTGGTTTTCTCCTTCTCCTGTTCTTTACCACTCGTACCACATACTGTGTCGCCAATTTAGCACATTTCTCCTCCAGGAGCTCCCTCTGATCACTGACCTCCAGCAGAGCCTGCCTCTGCACCACCTGGGTGGCTCGGACTGTCTGTAATTGCTCTTGGAGGAGCTGATTCTTCTCCCATTCCTTTCTTAGCTGCCCCACTAGAATCTTACATGCACACAGCAGAGCACCTCCCATCCGACCAGCATGTTCCAGTCAGACCGAGTTTTTAGTATGGTCAGTCTCCCCAAACCGACCCCAATACTGTAACACCGCCATGGGGTCCTTCTGGGTCCATGGTTCTGGAGATACCTGGGTGCAGGTCTCCCATCGGTCCCATAGAGCATTCCACGGTTCTGGCCCCCATTCAGGGCATTCCCTCGGAGGCGCAGCCTCCCTACAGTCGCCAGTGCTGCCTGCAGCTCTCCCGAAAAAGAACCACTGCATGTCGCACACACAATAAAGACCACAAACACAAATAGCACAAACATGAATTCTATCAAGTGGCACAACCTCACCTAGCTATGCGCCCTACTAGTGAGTTCCACTATTTCAATAGCCAATAAAGATCACAGACACAAACAGCATGAACACAATTTCTATCCACTGGCACGACCTCACCTAGCTATGCACTCCACTAGTGAGTTCCACTGTTTAATTGCCGAATCCCATCATCGTTGCCAATTATGTTCCGGATGGGCTCGGGATTCGGCAATAATCATGCTAGAACGAGGTGACTACATCGAGCATTTATTCAGGTGAAAGTACATAAAAGAAGCAAAGTATGGATAACTACTCACGAGGTGACACCTGCTAATCTGGACCCAAACATCCTCTCGAGCTGGCAGACCAGAGAGAGAGAGTTGCTGACTGGTTCCCGCAGAGACAGCGTAGGCCTCAGAGTCAGGAGTTTCTTCTCCTCCCCCCGCTCTCTCCTCACTGTCCTCTCTATGCCCTGGTGCACCCTGGCACGTAGGGTCAGTATGACCCAGGAGGCAGGCCGGGGGGCAGACAAACTCCGCCTCTAGTTGCGCAACTCTCCCCCACTGGGTGTGCACAGGCACACACCAGTCGGGGGTCCCAGCCCTCCATTCAAGGGTCCTGCCTTCCTCCTCTTCTTCCTCATTTCCAGGTGTGTGACCTCCAAAGCTAGTTTGGTGGACATCTGCGGTTAGGTTGGCTACAAGCCCGGCCGAGCGGTCGGCTTCAACAGGTTTCCGGGGGGGGCTGCCTGTGAACTGGGCTGAGCAGCTGCATCCGTGCTCCTTATCACTCAGCCTAGGCAGGCAAACATCTTCTCAAGGTCTGGCCTCTTCTTCTCACAGGAGATTTTTATGACTCTACAGATCACAGAAATTTCCATCTCCAGTACACCTACTGATTTGGGATTTGTTTCCCTACAGATATTAGGATCCCAAAATAGTGTAACTTATTTAATAAAATGAAATCCCTACCACATAGTGCTCCCTCAACACTATACATTTAACTGTCCTTGCATAGCTTCTACTCAAATATTACAGTACTCCATTGACTTCTCAATTTCACCATGTTTCAAGAATGTCTAATGATTTCCGGTTTGTCTAGATGCCTTCTGAGAGTCACAGCCTTCTCCATATCTCTTACTGTATCCAGATATAGGAACAATTTTGTAAATAAAATCATGCACTAATCTTCATTTCCTGAAATACTTTGGCACAATGGAGCAATAGGTGGAAATTATATCAGACGCTATTTTCAGGTTGACCTCAGTTCTGAGAGTTTGTGCTATCAGTAGAATCACTTTAGCGTTTTTATTTATGCATGACTAACCCAATTTTCTTAAAATAAATGCACTTAGATATGAACAGGATATGATTTACAGAAAAAGAAGAGAAAGGGGTAACTTCTCAGAGGCCAATGATTAGCCAGAATTATAACCAGTAATTAGTGCTTTCACCTAAGTACATTTTTAAAATAAGAATTTAGGATAATTCTGGGGAACTTATGGTTTAATATTTATGGATTTATAAATCTTATTTTTTATTCATATGAAACATTTTTATTTATAAAATTAGGCTAAAAATGATTTTTTTCCAGAAAAAGTGAGTATTCAGAAAAAATCAGTTTACTATTGAGATGAATTATGACCTCTGAAAATCTCACCTGAACCTATTTGTACTTGTTTTTTCTACTAATGACACTGCTGTGACAGCAAACCTATGAGCTGAACTTCCTCCACTTTAAACATAGCCAACATAAAATTTGACTGAATTACAATGGCAAGATAAAATTCTTCCCAGAGAGGTATCTCATGAAATGATCCCCATCGGTGGAATTTGGATGACATAGCTTTTATCAACAATGGTGTATTAGCCAAAAACCTTGCTCAGTCCTCAGCTCTCTCTTTCAGTGTACAGGACTTGAAATCTTCACAGATGCTACACTTTATCTTAGACAAAAGGCCAAGAAGTGAGTATCTTCTTTATTTCTTTTCCTTCCATCTTCACCTTTCCTTCTCCCCTTCTTTTTAAACCTACAAATTCAGCAGTATGATATGGCATCCTCCTAAGTCCCAAACACAAATGGTAATGATACCACACAGTATAACAGCCTTCCATAAGAGAACCTGAATTTAAAATGTAGACATTGCAGAGTGGGGATCTTCTTACACAAAGATATTTTTTTATTCACTGAAACTCGCCCTGGAAGATAGCATAGTAAATAATTTCCAGTTCATTTTTATTAACATTTGCTAACTCAGAGAAGCTTTTAAAAAATGAAAGATTTTACTTTGCTAGATGATCTTTTTGTTTCATGAAGCTGGCTGGGAAGAACATGATTTTTACACAGGAGACAAGATTGCAAGTTGCATCAGATCTCTGCTTGGCATATCTACAATAAGGAGGAAGTTCATACTTCTCTACATGCACCTGGTGCACAGGTCCAGTGCCAGCTGGATATCCCAAGACTATTCTTCAGGGTATAGTTTCTTGGAGAACAGCATTATCCAGCCACATCCCCTTGTCCTTCCCCATAAACTACCCTTTATCCTGGTTGAGGCTATAAGCAGGTTGTACAGAGCTATCTGTAATGGCTCTCCATGCCACAGGGACTCTGCAACACAAGCAGCATCAAAATTTGCCCTACTATGTTACAGCACGACTGCAAGGAGTATGTGTCCCAGCCCTATATGTCTCAAAAACAAAACAAAAAGCTTATTTGAATGCAGCACAGAAGGAAGAACAATCCTACCTGAATAAAACCCTGTATTTATGAAACCCTAGGTACCAGATCTGTTATCACAAATTATTTTGATTACATGTAAAAGAAAAGCCCTGAGTAAAAAATATTTATTCTTCACCTATTATGAGATTAACTCCCTTAACAGTTCTCTTTTTGAAAGTGTACTGTCTACATTCCCTGTCATATATTTAGTATTTAGGGTGTTATAACAGGTTTTAACTTAAGAATGACTGCCAATAGTGAAGTGCAGTAATTATATGCCCTATGACAAGACATGAAGACGCAATCACAAGAATTGCATAAAATGACAACTTAAACTCTCTCATATAAAAAGGAATACTTTACAAGCTGGCAGATCTTCACCTCTTGGCAACAAAGCCCCTTTCTTTTTCTGCACATAACAAAAATGGATTAATAAAAGCAGAAAATAAAATCTATTTTCTCCTCTCTCTTGTTCACAAAACACAGTATTACAGGATTTAAGGAATTTTAAATTCCATGATGTGAAAAGCTGTGTGAAGCAAAAGAAGTGTCCTCTGATACTAAAGCATTTCTTTTTGAAATCAAGTTCATAAGTAGTTCATAACGAAGACCTTTGAGATGCTTCATATTCATTATATTAAATTAATTCAAAAGCAAAAGAGAGAGTCTAGGTAAAGGGAAAAAGGCATTATGGATGTAAAAGTTAAACTAACAATGTATCCAATTAAAAAAAAAAAAAAAAAAAAAAAGAATGAGCAGTAACAAGCAGTGGTAGGCAAGTCAATAGTGTTTGTACTGTTTCTGCATGACTTCATTTTGCCATATAAGCAAGCAAGAGACTGTAGTAAAGCATCTGCTTAGGGAATAGGGAACCTGAAACATCCAGAATGTTCAGTTCTACCAAGCAAGGTCACTTGCTTAACTCTGCACTTGCCATTGTCATCCAACAACACACAAAAGTGCTATTTATTAAATTCCTTGACTGATCAAAGATGTGGTTTTCTGGTTTTGAAAAATGTTTTACAATCAGAACAAAGTAGATATAAATTATAATGTAAAGCCTAAAACTTTCAAATTGTAAAATTTTCAAATTGCAGTATAGCATCACAGCATGATGTAACAAATAGAGATTACAAGATGAAATACAAAAAAGGGGTATTTAATTTTCAGGAAAATCTTTACATCAAAGCATTTAGTGACATGGTATCTTTTCCCAAAAGAAGTGATGTAAACTACCAGACCAGAATACATATGTAGCAGTTTTCTAATGAGAAAGAGGTATTATAAAAAAAAATTAAAGAGTTAATATGAATAAGAATTAGGTATTTATTATTATTATTACAAGGCAAGGGCTTAGAATATGTAATCTATCTTTAAAATCTCTAATATTTATTACATGCAAAGTATAAAACCCTCGAATAAACTACACAACCTGATACTCCAACAGATGCACACATACGATTTGTGACAGGAAGCACAATTTTGCCTTAAGACTAAAAAAGTCTAAAATGATAAGTTATACAGGTTTCTCCTAGTTGTTGTGGTTCACTACAATACATCTTGCATTTCTGCTTTGAGCTTTTTAATTCATTGTTTTTATTTGTTAAAAAATATCTGAGTGGCAGACCCATGGGCAAAATAGAACCCTGAAAGTAGAAGCTTCCTGCAGCCAAGTGAAAACTCTTATTCAGCATACTAAACTGCTTACTAAAGACAAAATATGAAAACTCCTACTAAAAAGCAAAAGAAAACCACTAATTGCTTGAGCTTAGAAAGATACTTCCCTTATGGGCAGGTTATTCTGTAACTGCCAATTAAAGAGTTTCTTGTATGTTCCACCGAATGCTATTAAACACAGGATCCTAGACCAAATTCTAAATATTAGAACCCAGGCTCCCAATCCAGCCTGACATGATAATTCTTATGGTAATAGAAAACCTTTGTCTTACTATTTTGCATACTTTGATGCATAAGCTATAGCCTCTGGTGGAGGAAAGTCCCTGTTCAGAATATTTAAGCAGGTGCTCAATTCACTTTCTATGAACTATAAAAACATATTTAAGGATGCCATGAAGAGAGAATGCTTTCCAGAATTGGGGACTATCTGCTTGTGGTTCACCTTCTGCCTCCTTCATCAGACAAAATGAGCCAAGGAAAAGATGTGCTAGAAAACGCAGTTAAAGAACCAAACAACATCTTGTAGCCTCCTAACTTGTTCATCTGCTGCCAAATACTCAAATTTTACACTCATTTCTTAAACTTTTATGACCCCCTATCAACTGAACTGTTCATATGGGAAAAATATTTCCCAGTTTATCAAAGATGCCCTTTGGAAGGAAAGAGGGAGAAAACCCTGAAAATTTAAACAAAATAATCTTATCATATATATGTATTTGTGCTTCATTTCATTTATCAGCAAAATGGCTATTTCTAAGCATATTTCTATGCTTCAAAGAAGTGTTGGTGACATTTTATTTCTATCTGCAAAACATCCTGAGCTCCTCACAAATATATTATGCAAGTAGGCAGTGCTCTAATCATTCACTACCTACCTCTTCATACTTTTCTAACAACTAGCTTGTAACTACTTTCCTAAAGTGCAATTTAATCACTTGAGGGCCTCAGGTGGCTACATTGTATAGAAACATTCACAAAAGAAATGTATAGGACACTAGCCACATTCAAGGTACAAAGTAATCGCTAAATAGAATTTATTACTCAATAAAGACAAAACAAAATTAAAAAAAAGCATTTCCTTCCATGAATCTCTACAGCTGAGGGCCCAGTCAGTTGATTATTAAACAAAGGTAGGAAATGGCTGTATCCTGGTACTTCATTGTAACCACATGAGTCAGTGCTTTGGAACTCAGTATCTGTTCTTCACTCTCTTACCAGAAAAAAAAAAAAAAAAAAGAAAGACAGATAAATGCTACAGGCTGTTCAGATAAATGCTTTGCTCAATAAAGATCCCTTGATCCTTAATTTCCTCTTCCTAATCTCCAGCTCTATAATAACATTTATTCACTAGCAGGAAATCACTTGTGACCAGCTATTCTACTGCTATGATGGTACACTACAGAACTGCTGTTTCAAAATAATGATTGTTGTGGAGAAAGTGAGAATGTTTGCAGATATACAAGGTGATTCAGTAAACCTCAGTGGAACACCACTCTTGCAAACTCAAACATAGGAAGGTTACACGCAGTAGTAACTAAGGTAGCTGAGCCACAACACTTATTAGTGAGCATGTTTTCTCATGGTCAAGGAGATAATTTGTGCAATAACATAAGCATGAAGAAACAGTGGAAGATTTGCCAAAACTGCATTGCACAGTTTTGACCCTGCTCTTCTGACCAGCCAATAGTACTGTTTATGATATGAATGACCAAATTAAAATTAGAAGAGTTATACTTTAGTATGTTGATAAGACACACTAACTACTGGGTATACATCAAAATGTTTAAAATATGCCTTTAAAAATAAAAAGAAACTATTAAAAACTTTATGGTTTTATATGACTAGAAATCATTTTATCCACCACAGATATGCAGCTTCCTCTAGGATGGAAGAAGTCACAGCTCTTGAATAGAAATATTACACAGAAGTGATGAATACAATATCCAGGTGAAACATTCCAAAAACATAAGGAGGCAGAACCAAACTGTAATCTGACAAAACTCTATGGTTAATTAAATTCCCAGTTAAGATAATTTTACTTTACTTATATCTGTGGTGACTGCAAGTTATCAAAGCTTGACCTAATGAATTCAATATCCTGTACAATTACAATGTGCCACTGTTAGATACAGGGAAAGCTACCTCATCCAAGCAAGGGCAACCTTAGTCCAAATACAGACTCCAGTAATAGGATCTATGAACAAACAACTGCATTAAAATAAAGGATTCACGTTGGGGGGGAGCATCAAATTGAAATGCATTATGCTATCTGTAGTATTATTATAAAGTATTACTTTAGCTTTTTTTTTTTATCTTGATTAGTTATTGCACATTGTCAATGGTGTGGTAATGTTCAGTTTTATAGGACCATTGCCAGTTATAGAAATATTGTTACTGTTCTTTTGGAAGTGTGAAATTTCAGTCTATATACATAAAAATAATTCTTATTTGCTTTCAATTGAATATTTTTTCTGTATTTCAATAGTATTTATGAAATTTTAAAATAACTTCTTAGTTTTTGCATTTTATGAAAAAGAAGTCTTAGTTGCTCTTTATATAGAACAAAGAGATTTCATCCTTTGAAATCCTTACATTTCTTTGAAAAAAAATGATTTAATTTTAACTATGGCACTCCCTTGCATATATTATGAAAAAGTTATGTTTATTATGGATCTCTTGCTCATTTAAAAGATTAATACAATACTCTTTTTCTAACATCTACCAACAAAATGTTAATCGACAAAGGGTTCTTCATAATTTAAGGAGTCAAATAGACTGCATTAATAGAATTCAAAATGGAGTATATAATGAAGAAGAAAATGCATGAAATTACCTCAGTAATCTCAGGAGATCGAATTTTTTTACAGAGGTACAAAAAGCTACACAAAACACAGTTTATAAAATGAAAAAAAATGGCAATGATACACTCTATGCAAAGGAAAAGTTAAAAGCAAAGTACAGTGACAGCACTATCTTGTTACAAACACTTGGCAGTGTGTCTAAAGCACCACGGTCAAAGCAGCATGATATAGTGCATGTCGTGTTCCTGCCAGAAGCACAACCTGGCTCCAATACTCTAGCCATCATCACCACCTCATTTGGCAACAGCTCCAAAGACTCAGTTCATCTATCCTAAACTTACTCCACATGAAGTAGACACAAACTTACTCAGCCCCTACTTTTTCCATGCTGATGCTGCTGTACTGAACACAAAATCAATGATGTGATCAGTACAGATAATTAGCAGCATTTTGAAAGGATAAAGTAGACAAAGGGATACAAAGAAAACTAGATGATGTCTCATTTATTAGGAGTTGATTTATGAAAAGTCTGAATGCTGTATTTTACTTTCTTTAGAGTTATTGCTAAAATTAGATTCTCGACAACAGCCTACCCAAGAAAATTTATGAATTCATGCACACAATTTATTGACTGCCATCTTTCTTAAAAAGATCACATGTAAACTGGAAGGATTTTTTTTCCAAACAACTTTGGGGACTGTGAGATTTGGGTGTTTTGGTTTTTATAAGCAAAACTTAAAGTGTAATTAAAGGTTTAACTATTCAGTAGAGTAGGGATAACAATTAATTTCAAAGTCAGCTTGGTGTGTACCAAGATATAATCCAAAATATCTAAGAATAAATACTGTTATGCTAATAAAAATATTTCTTCTTATATCACTTTTTTTTTGTAAGGTTCCTTGAAGACACCAAAGTGGAAGTTTCCTTTAGTGTCTATCATGATCCCATTGATTATATTAACAATAAAACACTGGTTCATCTTCAGTCTTTCTCCGTGAGTTTGTTAGATAGGACTACCAGAATGGAGGACTGTATCCTGGAAAGCTGTGACTTTGAAAGGTTTTAAGGATCATAGTGGGAAGACAACTCAATACAATCTCCCAGCCATAAACCAGAGTGAGAACACTTTTAGCTCTATGAGAAAGGACAGGGACATCACAAACACAGTTCTATGTTCATATTTTACTGAAGGATACTCAAGAGGGTTGAGAGAAACATGATTCAAAGGTCAGAGAATAATGAGACTTGTTCAAAAAGGAAGAAAAGTGGTTTGATTTGATTAGTCTAAAAGTACTTTGATAGAGAGAAAACATCAGGTCCTAAAGAGTTGTTCAATTTACTGGCGAAAGGCAGAACAAGTGTCAGGGATTGCAGCTGGTCTGTGAAATTCCGGGCTCCCTTAGCAGAGAACGCTAACCTTGAAAAGATTAGAGTGTGTCTATGAGATAGGGAGTTCACATGGAGACAGCAGAAAGTTATTAACAAGTTTAAGGAGGTTTTGGCCACAGAGCAGAAACTGGCCAAGCTAAGAATCATCCAATCATAACTCTGTCACTAGCTACTGTCCTTTGTAGTCCTCACCAATAAGCAGCAGCCACGACGAGGAGAGCTCGGTATAAATAATGTCCCTAGAAAACAATAAAGCGTAGTTTGCGTTGCATCTACCCCAGTTGTTTGTGTTTTTGGCCGCCACGACTGAGAGAAACAAGAACTGTAAGGTGAAGCTAAACAATCTCAGATTAGCAAGACCACGAGTGACAAAGCATTGGAACAAACTATCAAGAGAAGCAATGTATATCCCTCTCCAAATAAGGATGGAGAGCTTTCTGGAAACAGACTTAACCAAGTACAAGTTGCTAGGCTCAAAAGAATTGTTACTAGATTACACAGAAGTCAAACTACAGCATCAAAAATCCCTTCTGTCCTTCAACTCCATGTATTTGTTTTCTTTTTTATAAAATAGTCTAGGAAGTATTAAATATACTTTAGAAGAAACAGATGCACAAATTATTTCAATTTTATTTCTTCTGAGTTGAGCTTGACTCTTAGCATTCTTTTCACAGAATATTTTAAAATGAAATTAGAATGAAGAGTGGCCTGACACAAAGCAAAAAGCTATCTTACATAACCAAAACTGTTTCTTCAGTCCGGTAATTTCATTCTTTCCCAGTAGTAAATTTTAAGATACATTAGTGCTCTTGTAGTTTATTCCAGATTATATCACTTCAAAGAGATGTGACCTTGACTAACTATTCTGTAAAATGGGGATAATGCTACTTATTTACATATCTCAATACATAATGAGTTAAGGAGAGTAAAGTTTGATTAGTTAAAGTGCTTTTACGAGCCATGAAGTTGAAAAGCAATCTGTAAAAGCTTAGTTTGTGTTGCACCTTGTGAAGAAACGGACTCAGTCTGGGGTGCAGAGTGAGACAACTTTATTTCCAAACCAACTTCTTTTTATACTTTCTTAACACAAGTGTTGCAAAGCTCACACCCAATCAGCATCTGGCCACCTGCGGGGTTGTCTGGCTTTGTTTCTTTTCTTCTGACAAGACACGTCTCACACGGGGCAGGGGGAGGTGTTCCTCAGTCCTCCTCTTTCTCGGCTCTGTCCCCCATCTGCTGCAAAGACTGACATCCTTGTGGTTAACTATCTGCTAACAAGGTACTATTGTCTTTGAACAAGCCTCCACAAGTTTGATTAACAGAACTGTGCATTTTAAAACTCTATACAAGTTAAAAAAAATGGTATTCATTTCAATAATCACTAATAATTATATTGAAGAGAAAGTCCAGAATTAAATTTCTTCAAGGCTGTTCTTTTTTAACTGCATTCCTGAGTGTTACAATGTTCAGGACTGAAGTCCTCCCACCTTTGCATTAACACTCAGGCTATTATGAGCCTATTATGACCTATCTGCCAACCTGACCTCTTGTCTAGAGAGGTTTACGCTGACCAGGGGCTCAAATACAAGATGTCATGGAAAGACTTACAAGACTTGTCCATGTGTCTGACTATTACCCTCTGCTGCTCTTTAATGTGGGCATTAATGATACCAAGGTGTGGAAGAATTGTTTGAAAGCGGGAACTGAGAGAAAAACTAGGGCCTAACAGAAGTTTTGGCATTACAAAAGGTTGCTTGGGGTGATACACAGTTGCCACTTCCAGGATGGCTGGTACGTACGGACTCAGTTCCTCCACGGTTCCCTAGGCAACACAATCTGCCCTCCTCGCAGCTGCAAAGGGGAGTAAGGGAGGATGGAGCCGAGTGAAGACACCGCGGCCAAACTCTGTTGCACTTCCTGTGCTGGGCTGCTGATAAGCCGCACAGTAGCTGTCTAATGGGAGATATAAGATAACATGTCCGGTGCTCAGACAGCAAAGGTGGCAAATCACTCCTTTCATATGAACTTTGCTTGAACTTTGCTCATTATAAGCTCATTATAATGTGAAAACCACACCTCCATCCCCAAAGTTACCCACCTCTGAGGTATGACCACTCCTCACTGAGCATGCGCTCTAGATTTTCGATTGACTGTACCTTTAAATGAAAGCGAGAAACTTTTTCACCAATCAATAACAATATTAAGTATGACTCTAGTCACTCAAGCTCCACCTGAATGTGAAGAAAAGTATAAAAGGTGAACTAAGGATGAAAAGGAGGAGGGAAGAATCCATCGTAAATTTTGGATCAGTCGATGCGCTGATCCCCCTTTCCTCCCCTCAGGTTGGGACACTGCCTGAGGAGACTCGAGACTGAGAGCCCTCTCCCATCTTCTGGGGTGAGTGATGATTGCACATTTGTACATCAGAGCTAGCTAAAAACCCCACACTCTAGTAGAGAATTTCCTGTACTGACATCTGAAACCTGCTTTGTAAATGTTGCATTTGAATAAATCATACTGTTTGTGAACTCGACTACTTGTTTTGGGGGAGGTGATCGGACCTACAGTTGACAGACTGTTTGTGAATCCGATACTGCCAGAGTCGAGCTTATAGTTAATCACACTGTTTGGGAACTCGATTCACTCCTAGGAAGGCGATCGGACCTACGGTCCACAGACAGGCTTCTTGAAGATTCTACACAGCCAGCCATAGCAGTCACAAATCATAGTAATGAAGTCACCAACAAGTTTTAATTTTGGTGCAGAAAAACAATCAATTCATGGACACGTCAGTCTCCTAGGAACGATAAAACTGAAAGTCAAAAGGGTCATCTAATCATCTTGGAATAAACAAACAGATAAATGAAAGGACTGAAATCATTCTGTCTACAGAATATCACAGTCTTTAGTGTTTTCGTAAGGTGAGCACAGTAGAGCACAGTAGAGCACAGTAGAGCACAGTAGTGAGCACACTGTTAGAGTAATGCTCACAAGACCCAAACAGGTTCTATGCATTATCATGTATAATGATTTGTGACCACATGTGGAAATTCAATAACAGCCCTTAAGACCCTAGTCTGGGAGACCTTACAGCCATCTGGGAGAACAAGAGCAAATCTTCAGCAGCTACTAAAGAGGAGAGCATGTCGCAGAAAATAAATGCAGTTACTCTTGTCTATGCCTCTATGCCCCCCGCCAACCCACTTAAAAAAAAAATGGCAGGCATTCACAGAACTGTATAACTGCATGACCCAGAGATGGCATGCAGTTGAAGTGCTTGACAGCCCTGGTTTTCTTGATAAGTTTATAGCAAGATGTTTTAAAAACTGATGGAGAACAGAATTTTGGGAAGAAGTGAGGAAAGGGGCAGAACTGAACACTGCAAACTGTAACTTATTAAAGAAGCAAAAACAAAATTAAAAAAGAATCACAGAGATCAGGCTGCTCTTCAAAAGCAACTGGATACCAAGCATAATAAATTACAATCCTTAATGAGACAACATAGAGCCTCTCAAGTTTATCATTTTTCATGTGTCTACACACTTTTGTGGGAGGCGGCATCTGCCTCTACCGGAGCTATGTCTCCTCCCCACCATACACACACACATATCACCACAAAACTTAAGGGATATTTCATTTTGATAAAGGAGATCATTTTGACATACAAATGATGCCCTTGCATATTAAGAATATTAACTTTCTTCCTGATAGATCATTCCCAGAGCTATCAGCACAATCTACACAATTAGTTTTCACAGGTGGCTGTTTTGCCTCCAGTAAAACTGCTTTTCTTTCTCTTCCTGCAAGTCATAACAGAGCAAATATACATAAAAGCATTTCAAAATATGGAATAAATACTTTCATAACAGCAGTTGTGATGCAATGCATCATTTCTGTCTGACGTGAGTTATGGAATTAACTCTTTTTACCAGGATCAAAAATGGTAAGAAGAGGATGGAAGATGGGGAGCAGGATGGGGGCAGATAAGAATTTAGAATAATAGTGTTAAATAATCTCAAAGACACTAGGGGTAAATGCCAGCTGAGTGCAAGCACAACCTCCCTGTATACTCTATCGGGCAATCTATATAACCAGGCTGGTATTACAGCAAAAGACAAGTCTAGATATCTGTCCACAATTTACCCTATAGAACTGTGGCTCATCTAAAAATCCACCATACATCATGTGCCACAGGCAGTAGTGGACTTCCCAAAGGTTTACAAAAAGTACATTTGAAGTTATAAATTTCATCCTCATTTTCTGTTGACCATTGCCTACCAAAGCATACAAGAAAAGTTGTTTCTAAAAATTGCACATCCTACTTTCAAGAACTGCATTTGCAAGATACTACAATGTCAACATAAATCTCAAACATCTATTAAAACTGCTTCTAGGTCAAGGGTGATAAATAATAATGGTTCAGATATGACTTTTTTTCTCAAGGTCTTTCAGGACTGCAATATATATATATATCCTACAATATTGTTTAAACCTCTGGCGTGCTTCTCCAAAAAAGATAATGATTGTTTTTTATCCTATAGTGCAGTATTGTAGACTCCTTATTTTTATTAAATGTTCTTCTTTATATTCTTGACTTTTGAGGTTATTTGAACATTTAGGCTTCACAGCTGAATTAGATCTTCCACTAACTTTGCACATGCACGTCTAGAGATAAGGGATAAGATGTCACTGAGTGGCTATTGGTACCAGCAACCTACTCACAATCTACTGGTGACTTGTAATCTTCCATGAGGTGCCAACTAAGCAAAATAAAAGTCTCCTTGAAACTTAAAATATTTTGTTTTCTCTTTCAAAAAATGTAAAGCATGAAGTAGAGAAACATGATATTCTAAATCCAGAGAAAAGAAAAAGAGGAAAAGCTAAAACAAAATCTTTTGCCAGCTCCTTCAGCTTGTTGGTTTCTGTGAACAATTCCAATTTTCAACTAGGGATCATTTTGTGCATCACTGCAGCAAGTGGTCATTACCAGTAAAAACTTCATTCTCACTGCAGACAGAAAGTTTAGCAACATACTCTGCAGCTCTCCTAACAGCTCTCCTAGCTCTCCTTTGATAGCTGTTAAAAGTAACTATGGCAAATTAATCAACCAATTTGCAGTTCTAACTGCTAACAAATTGCTCAATAATGAAATATGTATCTTCGGGGACAGGAGAAGAATGAACTACTGTGTAAATATCTATCTTACATAATGATTAACTGAGACAAGATTGTCCATTAACTTAAAGCTCCAAATCTGTCACTCTCATTCATGCAAAATGTTCATGAAAACAATCTCTTCTGTAGTTACTATTGAACAGGATGGAAATCCTCTATAATATTTTATTTTCTGCGTAAACCAAATACAAAAGTCTGAGCAGGTACTCAGGACACATGAACAATTGCAATTGTAATTGTATATGTGTGTATATATATTCAGTCATTTGTGTGAACGCATTTTCTCTCTTAGGCTGTAAAGAAAGGCTTCATTAAATAAAAGGAAAGCTGATGAACATTCATGGGAGGACTTCAGATACAGGAAAGAACCAGAGGCTAATTACAGGAACATTTAAAAAGAAAATAAAATTAATCTGTAAAAAATGACAGCTTCACTATTAAAATACAAGAAACATATGGATATCCAAGACCAAACGCACTCATTTTTGGAAACAGAGAGACTTTTACTCAGACTTCCATTGAAGAGCTAACACAGATAAAAGAGCATGAGAAATAAATTCTAGTCCATTACAGCTGTATTTGTTTATTAAAGTTGCACACCTGTGCAAATTGTCTCAAGACAAATACTGAAGGCATATTTTGGCCCTTACTCAACAATAAGAGCTCAGGGTAATTTTTTACCCTAAAGTTGATAGGGTAGAAACCAGACAAGACATATTTTACATTGCCTTACTGAGACACAAGCGGAGAAACTTAATTTCCCAAACTGACTAATTTTCACAGTAACAGCACACCTCAACCACCATCATACCATACTTTCCACACAGATTAAGAGTGCCGTTCACCTCAGGGTTTCTGAAGATAAACCAAGCTTACTCAAATATTATAATGCTATCAAAATTCCCTGAAGAAATTAGGGTTTAATTATGCACAACTAAGGAGTTTATCTTTCTTAATATTTTCATAATAAAATGGCACTTTCCACAAAGACCAGCAACTTTTGAATTATCACCAATGACTATAATATCAATGTCAATTCTACAGAAGCCTTCATAGTTTTGTGGTTTCATTTCAGAAAAAGAAACAGTTAATCCCTAATTAAGGTCTTAACCATCATCAGAGGTGAAATGGAATAGTCACAGTTAAGTCAATAAACCTATGCCAATGAAAACCAGCTGAGGATTTGTTTGTGTTTTCTCTGTTAGCTACTGCCATTTCAATAATCAGTAAGCTACACTTGGGTTCCTGCTCTCTCATTTCAAATGATCCTGAAAAAAAGAGATTCATCTTCTAAGGATATATCATATAAATGAATAAATCCAGTGCTGACATATTATGACCTTTAGCACCATACACAGGGAAATCATACTTCCTGTCTGCTGTCTTCTGCTTCTCCAAAGTAAATCCTTCTCTCCACTGTATTCAAATCTAACAGGCTTTCTCCCCTCTTCCCTAACAAGGAGGCACTGAGACAACAAGAAAGTACCCCTGTTCTTAGTTCCAAAGAAGTCCTAAACAGTCGGTAGCAAAAACTGCAGAGTTCAACTCAGTTCCTGCAAAGCTGGACTGAAACACACTCACAGGAGAATTGAACCTTCAGAGAATTTAGCTGCCAAAGTCTGATGCAATTGTAATACATATGCAAATTGAGCTTTTGCATAGACTTATAAATTGGCAATGTTTAGGCTTTTGTTCATAAGAACAACATAAATCAAAACCAAAATGACCTCTGTGTTAAATTTCAAGTCTTTGCTCCAAAGCATGAAGGTGCTACAGCTTCTCAATATAACATTTATAAACTTAATTAAAAACAATATTTAATTTAAACTCTTTCTTGGAAATGGCTAGCCCATTTTTGCTGAAATTTTAAAACTAAATTCAGCTTGAGCCAATATCCTGTAAGAAAAAAAATAAACTGTACCTTTAATTCAGACATTTTAGAAATTAAGCAATTCTTTATTTGGAACATGAGCTGAAAATATCCCTGACAAACAGATTATAATTACTAGTCAAACTTGATAGCAAATATGGGTCCTCAAAGGGTTCAGTGGCAGTGCTTAGGCTGTTCAGGAATTTGTATTTGAAATTATTCTGGCTTACAAGTCCTAGATCTAAAGGAAGTTGAAACACTCTCTCTTTTTCTATGCCCAGCTGCTTATAGAAAATGCTTCACCCAGCTTTTCTTATCCCTTCACCCTCACAAGATCTTCATATTCCTTTTCTTTTTGGAGTGTATGGGACTGTAAATGGGTCTCATGACTTCCTATTGCAATTTTTGTCTTTCTACTTCTTCTCCAAAATTACAAGGAAAAGAGACAGCCAGATTTTTAAGACTTTCATGACTAACAGACACTTTGCTTCTCACCTGAGGCATACTGCATCTGAGAGGGTCTACCAGAGGAACCCAGGAACACACATATTCTCCTCTCTTCTTGACTCCTTCCAGTACTGTGATTAGGAAAAGGTCTCCTCTCCTAACCACTCTGCACGTTATCACACCAAGCATAAAGGCCATACAGAAGCCTTGTTCTCATACTATCCAGCAAGCTTTCCCAAAGGAACAGCACACTTGACATCATAATTTGACTTACCATTGCAAATGCATTTTTCAGAACTTTGTCAGGAAGTTAACTATACAATGGTAGTATAACATAAAATGTGTAAGATGGAATAAGTCAAAAATAGAACAGCTTCTTTAGCAAAAGCTTAATAATTTATGTAGTGAGGTCATATATTACGAATATGCAGAATCAAATTCAACTATGAAAGCATTGCCTCTAATGGGGGATTTCCATTACTTAGGGAGGTTGCAGGCTGTCTCAGATGACCCCTCGTTTCTGTAAAGATTGAATACAATAGGGAGCCTAGCCCTAGCCAATACTTGTGCATAAAAAAACTGGAAGACTACAGAACTGGTCAACCTTGGCATGGGACACAGTGAGTCTTTGTGCCCTTTCCAACCTAGTGCTTCCAAACCCAGGAGTCTACCTTACTTTTAGCTATGTCGTATGGCAGATCATAGCCTTTATAAAAAACATTATAGGAAGAAACTGAGGCTAGGATTTACCAAAACACTTAGATAGTATTTCATTTTGAAATAGTCTGGTATTTATTTCAGTGAAATGTTGCAGTTTGAAAGCCAGAGTGGTAGTGGTGGTGGGGGCAGAAGGCGATATCAAATCAGCATGGGATTCACGAACAGTCCGTGGACCGTAGGTCCGATTGCCTTCCTAGGAGCGAATCGAGTTCCCAAATAGTGTGATCACCTATAAGCTCAACTCTGGCAGTATCGGATTCACGAACAGTCTGTCAACTGTAGGTCCGATTGCCTCCCCCCAAAAAAGTAGTCGAGTTCACAAACAGTATGATTTATTCAAATGCAACATTTACAAAGCAGGTTTCGGATGTCAGTACAGGAAATTCTCTACTACAGCGTGGGGTTTTAGCTAGCTCTGATGTACAAATGTGCAATCATCACTCACCCCAGAAGATGGGAGAGGGCTCTCAGTCTCAAGTCTCCTCAGGCGGTGCGCCACTCCAAGGGGAGGAAAGGGAGATCAGCCCGTCAACTGACCCAGGAGTTACGATGTTTTCTTCCCCCCGATCTTTTCATCCTTAGTTCACCTTTTGTACTTTTCTTTACATTCAGGTGGAGTTTGAGTGACTAGAGTCATACTTAATATTGTTATTGATTGGTGAAAAAGTTTCTCGCTTTCATTTAAAGGTACAGTCAATCGAAAATCTAGAGCGCATGCTCAGTGAGGAGTGGTCATACCTCGGAGGCGGGTAACTTTGGGGATGGAGGTGTGGTTTTCACATTATAATGAGCAAAGTTCAAGCAAAGTTCATCTGAAAGGAGTGATTTGCCACCTTTGCTGTCTGAGCACCGGACATGTTATCGTATATCTCCCATTAGACAGCCACTGTGCGGCTTATCAGCGGCCCAGCACAGGGAGTGCAACAGAGTTTGGCCGTGGTGTCTTCACTCCGCTCCATCCTCCATTACTCCCCTTTGCAGTTGTGAGGAGGGCAGATTGTGTTGCCTAGGGAACCGTGGAGGAGCAGAGTCCGTGCGTAGGAACCATCCTGGAAGTGGCAACTGTGTATCACCCCAAGCAAGCTTCTGTAATGCCAAAACTTCTGTTAGGCCCTAGTTTTCCTCTCAGTTCCTGCTTTCAAACAATTCTTCCACAAACAATTCTTCCACAATTATTTGCCAACTCATACATTTATTTAGAGCATTAATTCACAATCACAAAATTCTCACAACTAATACATTATTATACAGGTAGTGGAAGTCTAGGTCAAAAGCTTTTTTGTTGCTGTTGTTATGCAGAAACAAGGCAAATTTGATTTTCAAACCATACTAAAAAATAGGATAGTGAAGGACCTTATCTGAAAACCCTGATCTGCACTAGAAGTGTAACTGAAGAACAGCCTACACCATCTCAAACATGTTTCTTTGAGGTTTTACTGCATTAAAGAGTCATGACTTCTACCAACATTACTCTACTGGAAAAAGTTTCTATTGTAGACCTAGCATTTGCCTTGCAAGAAGATATTTCAAGAAGTGATGGACTGAGTTTTATGAGATCAAGTTTTTTTTTTTTTGCTCCAGTTGGAGCAGAAATATTGTAAATATCAAACAATTTGTGGTATTTCAGCAATATGAAACATGAGAATGTCAAAATGAGTTTTTTAAGAGTTCAATTAGCTATTTTACTTCTGTAAAAATACTGCTGAGAAGAGAGTCAATGCTAATCACAAGTATTTAAAAACATTATTTTTGAAGTATAAATATTTGAACTAAGCTTAGGATTCTAGCAATGCTTGCTCTAGGACCAAACATAGGGGTAAAACACTCACCACATTCTTATTCAGGATTTCCTTATTTACATATAAATCCTTAACACTTGATGCTATGTTTATCTTATTATTTTTTGTGAATATCTGTTATTTTTTAGAGTCATTATTTCCCATGCTTGTAAGTATGGTCATTATTCTTTGTTGTTACCTATCTAGCTTTATATTTATACATATTAAAAGACATAAAAAGACAGTATATGAACCAGTCTAGATTGCTGAGTATCAGTGATTTTTTTTTCTGTTATATTCCATAATTTCCATTGTATCAACTAAAACCTTTATCAAGGAAGATGTTACCTCTCATCTGAAAAAGCTGAAAATCTCCTTGTAGATATTGAAAGGCTGCTGTTAGGTCCCCCTAAAGCCTTCTCTTCTCCAAGCTGAACAAGGCCAGTTCCCTCAGCCTCACATGCCCCAGTCCCCTGACCAGCTTGATGGCCCTCTGCTGAACTCGTTCCAGTTTATCAATGTCCTTCTTTAACAGCTTGATGTCTACCAAACCCCTAGGTCCTTCTCAGCAGAGCTGCTTCCCAGCCAGTCAGTCCTCAGCCTGTATTGTTGTAAGGGTAATTCTTTCTAGGCGCAGGACTTGGCATTTGGCCTTGTTGAATTTCACGTTGTTCCTCTGGGCCCGTTCCTTGAGCCTGTCTTAATCCCTCTGAATGTCAGCCCTGCCCTTGATCATATCCTCTGGTCCTCCCCAGTTTGGGGTCATATACAGACTTGACAAGATCACACTCCATCACTTTCTCCAGGTCATAGATGTTAAGCAGGACAGATCCCAGGAGAGACTGTCATGGTATTCTACTTGTTACCAGTCTCCAGGTAGAATATGATCCATCATGCAAACATTTTTACCCATCTGGCTGTCCATCAATCTAGATGGTAAGGTCTCAACTCAGATAGATACAAAAATATTGTGGGAAACAGCATTAAAAGCTTTCCTAAAGTCAGTGACATCCACTTCTCTCCCCTCATTTACAAATCCAGTCATTTCATCACAGAAGGCAATCACGTCTGTCAGGCATGATTCACCCTTGGTAAACCCATGCTGACTGTTCCTAATCACCTTCTCCTCCTTTGTGTGCCTAAGAATGTGTTTTGAGAAGACTCGCTTCATGATTTTCCCAGGGACCTAAGAGAGGCTGACTAGTCCCATTTTCATTGTTCAGCCTTTTACTAAAGTAGCAGTGGAAGCTCTTCTTGTTAAATATAATGCAATACAATATGATGAAAAGGATGCAATTTTTCAAATGAAATAACTTTTTAATTTACATTCAGTTTAATATCTTTTTTTTTTCTTAAAATAGTGTTGAGCCAAACTAGTGCCTAGGGACTGTTAAAGTATATTAATTTTTATCTTTACCTACATTTCCCCCCATAATTTTTACATATTGTATAATTAAAACTGGAGAAAAAAAATCAGAAAAGGAACAGGTGAAAACAATGGAATTAGAACTTCAAGCTAAGAACTGAGATGTTGAAAGGCTGTGATTAAAACCACTGTTCTGGAGCAATGAGAAAGATGACAACATGGATCAGGCTGTTTGCCCCATGGACACATATATACACTATGCTTTTCCATTCTCTCCTAGAAGTACTTCACTAGAGGTTACTGGCAAACACCACTGTTTTCTGTTTTCTATTTTTAATTGTCCTATGTCATTCCAATAGGCATTCATGTTTCCTCAGACTTTTCAGAAGAGCACAATGAAAAACAAGAAAAAAAGCTTCAGATTAGTGCAGCAAGGGGCAGAAATGGGAGCCCCAGACCTGCCACCAACAGAGATACAAGTATCCCCTTGGAAAGCAGTACATTGGTATAACCATATCTGAGGGAATCAACAGATTTGATTGTCAGCTATTCTCCCCCCAAAATAAGTTGATAATGCAAAAAATTATTATGTAGTTAAATAGAGGAAATATAAGTTAAGCAAACCATGTTTTCAGCAGATGTAATGGGTGCATAAAAAATGAGCATCTCTGTTTTTGAAATACATCTGTTATGCCAAGACATATTCCTTCTATATACAAGTATGATGTGAAGAGAATCAACATCAAGTATCTAAATATAACAAATGTAATTCAAACTAAAAAAAACATTAAACTATGAGTGCATAGAAGTATAGACACCTGGGTCTTGTGACATTTTTCTGCTGGATCTAGTTTAAGCAGTTTAATATTTTTGTATCTATTTATTTCAAGTCACTTATGCCATATAAGCCATTATTTCTGCCAACAGAGATTTTCTTTCTCGATAGGCAATCTGTGCACATACAAATTTGAAAGGTAGGATAGAAGCTCCAAATGTTTTAATAGTCTATTATCAAAAATTATCCCCTGACAACAATATATCCCCAGGCCATGTGCTTTAGATCAACCTAAAGAGAAAAAAAAATAAAAAAAGGAATTTTATCTAGAGAGAAATGTGTTCTGAAGAGGGTAGAAGACTCCAGTTTAAGTTTTCAATCCAATCTACTTGTCTCTACATATAAATCTGCTGGATTTTATAAGAGTATTGCAAAAAATAAAAAGTTTATTCTTGATATTCATGCTGTTTTAATAAGAAAGAAAAAAACTCAAAAGAAAAATTAAATTGGGAGGTGACAGGAAACAAACCAGTCTTAGATTCACACACTGATTTACAGTAATAAAGCAGAATCTATGAGTTCTGGTAAATGTGAGTGCAGTCATGTTCATTACATATGTTGATAAGTATGAAGGCAAGTCTCTGTAGGCCCTTCAAATATTGCACACAGCCAATTTAATGCAAAGCAGAAGTCATCAACTGTTGGACGAACATTCGCTTTCATTCCCATATGGATATTAAGACAAAGGGGGAGGGGATGACCTCCTCATTTATTTACAGTTAAAGGGTAGGTCTGTAGGAATGAGCACGAGACCAGCAAACTATGCATTTGGTTTATGGGAAGACACCTCCCACCTTCAGAACATTCTCCTGCCACAGCAGAGAAAGTGCCTTGGTTTTGTGTAACCTCCTCCCCTATCTAGCATCTGCCTTGTCCAATCTCGCTTGGGCCCACTCCAATAACAACATCTGCTTGGCAACTTTTCAAACCCAAGGATAGTTATCTAACTGAGGCTTTTGTGCTACACTGTTATTCAATGTGAAGAAATATCTCCTTAGTTGAAAGAGTACTTTAGAAAAGCTATGCAGCTATTAGCAAGTGAAGCACGAGGCTAATAACCCCCACCTGGTCATCAAATTAATTATGACATCTGAGTCATGATAACTCAGAAAGCACACACAACTGCAGACTTGTCACATGTAGAGATAAACATGTTCTGCATCGGCGGGGGGAGGATGGACAGACAGACTAAAAGGTGCAGAAGAATATCTAAGCCTCAACTGTTCGATTTTTAAAAATGTGCATTACTAACTTTCCAAAGGGAAAAATCTAAAGGAGAGAAGCAGGGAGTGGATGAAGTTTTCTTGCAGAACATATATAGGCTTTATGAAAGAGAGAAGGGACAAAAAAAAACAGGGGATTAACACACTGATCTTTACAGTAAAGCTATAAATCGCCATATTCCTTTGCATGAAATCTTGTTTGGAAAGGCACTCTTTAAAAGCCCGGTGAAAGAGGTATACATATCACCTTCCCTTCCTCAGAATGCAATTACTTCAAACCTTTTGTCAAGATATATAATTCCAGACTGAAGTACACTTGATAAAGTCTAAGGTAGGGAAAATACTGTAGCGACAAATTAAGCTCTACTCCAAGCTAAGTGTCTGGCAAGCAGAAAAAAGTAATAATTTTAAAATATAAAATATAGACAAGGCAGATTTGACTGAGCCTAGACACTGAAGAATAAGGTACTGCCACAATTAATATTCAGATTTTGCCTATTAATCTGACTACTGATATTGTTGCATCATTATGCCACGGTTTGAGTAGAGGACAGTTTCTTCCTTTCAATCACAAACATGCATTTGCTTGTTAAATTTCTTTGGTATTTGTAGACATTGTATGCCTTTATTATATTTTACACTTTTCTGGAAAGAATTGTGATTTTTCCATTATACAAGGTATAGCAAAAAACTCTTGGAAGTTAAGTTCTCATATGTGAAATATAACTTCTTAAAATGATTTGGACATTATTATCAGATTTATTATCAAAATAAAGCAGTAGAAAAATAGACTATTAATACATTAGTGTACTATGGTTAAGTTTAGTGAACTACAAGTATCACTAAACAGAAACTCTGGGAATATATTTGTGTGCTATTTGTATTAGTCCCAACTGATTCTTTGTCAACAACACTTAGTCCAGAATAATAGAGTGTCTGAAGAGCTGAATGACCAAAAAAAAGTCCCCTTCCCTTTTTTTTTTTTTTTTAATCACTTAGAAAGGCAAAAAGCATGTTCTACAGAAGCCATAAAATACAACCTGAAAAAGTAGATGGGATTGCTACAGGACAGCTTGGTCTATACCAGTTCACCTGTTAGTACATATTTTTCCACTGTATGAGTAGCAACCTCCATCCTTCTCAAATAAGGACCTCCAGCATTATTTCTGCTGAAATCCTATTGTAGAGTTAAATTTCTGATAACACTATACTGGTCTTAAAAACTCTTTGTTTTTAACAGGTCCAGTACTGGAACCTTATTTTACTTACCCATTTTCATTGTTTTTATTTTAATTATAATTTTCCTATTCAATAGATGTTTTTTCTTTGATTTATTCGATTATATTTCTTAGCCCAAAGTTAAGATATAACAATTCAAAATAAATTTAATATTAATAATTTAATATTAACAGATATTTCTAGCATTGCTTTTGTCATGTCAGGGCCCTGAATGCACCAATAGGCCTTAACTGCTCTGATCAGCTTCACCTGGATTTTCTACCTACAGCCTTTGCCCATGAGCCCAGGAACCCCATTTCAGCTCATGCCTGGGCATTAAGACCCTGCCTGAGTTATGTGGTAGGAGTACTTGGCCATGGACCTTGTTGATCTTGGCACTGACTTGCAGACTGACTTCCCAGCTTGACCTCAGATCTGCCTCATCACCACGAGCGTTGAGCATCTTGGTTGAACTTGACTACTGTCTCTGGGTCTACCCTGCTCACCTTGCTCAGGTACTGTGGGGCTGGGCCCTGGCTGGAGAGGCCCCTGCCCTGCTGGCCACATTATCATAGAATCATAGAATCATGATGGTTGGAAAAGACCTTCAAGATCATCGAGTCCAACATTAAGCCCTTCAACATCACGCATGCTAAACCATGTCTTTAAGTGCCTCATCTACATCATCATGTGCCTCATCTCATCTCATCTTTCTTGAACGCTGCCAGCGATGGTGACTACACCACTTTCCTGGGCAGCCTTTTCCAATGCTTGACTACTCTTTCCGTGTAGAAATTTTTCCTAATATCTAACCTGAACCTCCCCTGGCTCAACTTGAGGCCATTTCCTCTTGTTCTATTTTTGGTAGTTATTCTGGAGAAGAGATTGACCCCCGCCTCACTACAACCTCCTTTCAGGGAGTTGTAGAGAGCGATAAGGTCTCCCCTGGGCCTCCTCTTCTCCAGACTGAATAACCCCAGCTCCCTCAGCCGCTCCTCATAAGGTCTGTGCTCAAGCTCCTTCACTAGCTTTGCTGCCCTCCTTTGGACACGCTCCAGCGCCTCCATGTCTTTCTTGTATCGAGGGGCCCAAAAGAGAACACAGTATTCAAGGTGTGGCCTCACCAGTTCTGAGTCCAGGGGGACAATCACTTCCCTTGTCCTGCTGGCTACACTGTTCCTGATACAAGCCAGGATGACATTGGCCTTCCTGGCCACTGGGGCACACTGCTGGCTCATGTTCAGCCAGCTGTCAGTCAACACCCCCAGATCCTTTCCTGCCACGCAGCTCTCCAGCCACTCTGCCCCAAACCTGTAGTGATGCATGGGGTTGTTGTGACCCAAGTGCAGGACCCGGCACTTGGCCTTGTTGAACCTCTTACAGTCGACCTCAGCCCATCAATCCAGCCTGTCCTGATCCTACTGTAAAGCCTTCCTACGCTCAAGCAGATCAACTCTTCCTCCCAGCTTGGGGTCACCTGCAAATTTGCTGAGGGTGCACTTCATCACAGAATCACACAGAATCACAGAAAGGTTGAGGTTCGAAGGGACCTCTAGAGATCATCTAGACCAATGCCCCTGCTCAAGTAGGGACACCAAGAGCACATGGCACAGGGTCGCATCCAGGCGAGTTTCACTTCCAAATCGTCCTTGGCTTTCCTCGTTGCATCCCTGCATTCTCTGACAATGTTCCTATATTCCTCCGAAGTGGTCTGACCCTTCTTCCACATTACGTATGCTCTCTTTTTAAGTTTTACCAAGAGCTTCTTGCCCACCCACACAGGTCTTCTGCCCTCCTTGCTTGACTTCTTTCTTATAGGAATACACAGATCCTGAGTTCGGAGGAAGTCATGCTTAAATATTAACCAACTCTCCTGGACCCCCTTTCCTTCTAGGGCCCTGGCCCAGGGGATTCCTCCAAGGAGCTCCCTGAAAAGGTCAAAGTTAGCTCTCTTGAAATCCAGCATTGCAATCCTACTTCTTGCCCAGCTTCCTCCTCACAGGATCATGAACTCCAACGTCTTGTGGTCGCTGCAGCTGAGACTGCCCCCAGCCTTCACATTTCCAACCAGATCATCTCTGTTTGCTAGTACCAGGTCCAGCGGCATCCTTTTCCTCATTGGCTCATCTACCACCTGCATCACGAAGTTATCTGCAACGTTCTGCAGGAACCTCGTGGACTGTCTGCTCCTAGCTGTGTGGTCTTCCCAGCAGACATTGGGGTGATTGAAGCTCCCCATAAGGACCAGGGTCTGTGATTGTGAGGCTTTTTGCAGCTGCCTGTAGAAGGCCTCATCCTCTTCCTCGTGAGGAGGCCTGTAGTAAACACCCACCACAGTGTCACCCCTGTTGGCCTGCCCTTTAATCCTCACCCACAGGCTCTAAACTTGCCCTTTGTCCTCCCCTAGGCAGAGCTCCATACATTCCAGTCACTCTCTCACATAAAGAGCAACTCCACCACCTCATCTTCCTGGCCTGTCCTTCCTAGAAAACACAAAGCCATCCATGGCCACATTCCAGTCATGAGAGCTGTCCCACCATGTCTCAATAAATTAAGTTAACTTGAGTCAATAAACCTATTCAAATGAGCCAAGCTTTCAGGCTAAGGTCTTAATTTAAGAACATTATTATTATCTGACGACTACACAGTAACATATTTATTGCTGTTTTATAATGGCATCAGTATCAGCATATGCTTGTTCCCCTTCCCCCCCCCTTCAAATCAGCAAAGCCATATCATGCCTTTAAAAACAAACAAAACAAAAAAAGAAACAAAAAACCCCACCAATTTCAAAAGGTACCTTTACCTAAAAATGCTGGCATATCCATGGCAGATGATTAGATCATCTCAATAATTTGTTCTAACAGTTGAACTGCAAGTTATTATAGACAGTCATAATAGGCAGTTTGTCAGGATATGGGGACAATGACTGTCCCTCACACCAGGAGTACTTCATAAATATAAGCAGTATTCAGGAAGTAGTTTCACAAAGACAAAAGACAAAGATCACACTTTCTCCACTTTTAATAAGTTTAGATATTGCAGTCGAACTAGTAAGTACACAAAATCTTTTCTTTAGCAACCTCAGACACTCCTGAATAGAACAGAGGTTTGTAAGAAAGTAGTGTTCTAGTACTTAAGAAATGAGGAAGCCATTTATGACACTGATATGAACTGACACTTTATTTAATGTCAAGAAATTACTTTGAGCATTTGGGAGAGAGGCTTTTTTTTAAGTTGTGTGACATTTTCATCCTTTCCTATATGCCCCTTCATTCTTTTCATTCCATCCATTCCAGCATTTTCTTCATTCTTTTCAATATGCCCCACTGAAAGGAAATATTATTTGATAATAAATAAAACAAATATAAATGTATTATAAATAAAACTATGACTAATTTTATAATAAAATGATAATATGTTTGATATTATATAATATATGAATAAGTATATAATAATACATTTATATATTAAATATATAAATTATTCATAAATAACATTATGTGATTGATAGAGACTTATGGGTATCTTCCTCTTGAAAAATATTATGAGCTTTAGCACACTAGTAGAAATAAAATTCATTACAAAGCAAGAGAGAATGAAGCTTCTCTCTAGCTGCTAGAAATCTTTATGCCACCTTTCTGGCGGACGAGTGTTGTTGGTTTGTCCCCACCGGTGTTGCTGTTGGCAGACAAAAGGGGGTGATGCCTGCAGCCGGACCATATCAAGCAGAGACAGCAGTTGCTATGGAGCAACACCTGGAAACCCGATGGGGTGTGAAGTCAGAGCTGAGGACTTCTTGTCAGCTCTTGCCACAAAGAATTGGAGGAAGTGGTGGCACCACTGCAAAATGGAAAGGTCAAGTGGCTTGTAGACATTTTGTGACCCAGACAAGAGATCAGGTCAAGAGATTCAGGTAGTGAAATCAGCTCTGGTCAATTAAACCTAACAAGACAGGTTGCATAACATAGCAGGGCTCTTGACACTAAGGCCAGGAGCTGAGGCCAGCCTCATAAAACACATCTTTTAACATTTTTTGGCATTAACATTTTATTGGCATAACAAATCTAAGGCAATCCATCCAAAAACTGCAGGCATCAAAATAATAATAGATGTTTTCACACTTTTAAATCAGAGACACTGGTAGTATAGCCATCCTTTCAATTATATCTGCTATCATTTTCAATGGCATTAATGACAGAATGGAAAAGAGGTTCTGAAGTAATTACTTTTACTTATGTATTATATACAATATCCTTTAAAAAAAACTTGCAAGCAAATCTAGCATTTCCTTGTAATTTGTCTCATCAGAAATTTATATTGAAAATGTTTTGGCATTTTGGTTTCAATGTAGTTCATCAAAAAAGAAGCCTACAAATACTTATGTGTATTTTTTAAAGCAGAGTCTATAAGTACTATATTCTAAGATGTGCAATTTTTATATTTCAAAGAAATAAATGTTTAAATAGTCAATTCTATTAGATGTTCTAATATAATGCTTTCTGAAGAATGCTGCAAGCTGTCTGACTAAGAATTAAAGCACTCAATTTCCCAGAGCAGAGTTGACTTAGAGTTCACTCCTGTATTGAGTTTATTCTTGAATTGGGGGCGGTGGGTCAATAATTAAAAGGACCTTTAAATCTGTAAAGGTGCTTTTAGTAAAGGTACATTTAAAACAGTGAAGGACATAGAAATTTAAAATAATCCTTTATCCTTTAGAGCTACATAGTTACAGTTAAAATGTGTTAGGCTGCTTTGGGCTAAAAGAACCTTTAGAGTTTGAATGGACTTCAGCTAGGTTTTTACATAATTTATTACCTAACATTGCATTGCAGTTTTTTAATTATTTATTATTTATTTCCCTTTTTTTTAAAGTAGAAAATAGTCTAAAAAGTTCCCCAAAGCCTTGGATAATTATGGGGGAAGTTAACATTAAAGTTATTCAGTACATGCCCATTATTTTAAGTCACCTTTTAGATTATTGGCCCTTCTTCAATTAGACATACACACACATAGAAATCGAGTTTGAAATGCCAATCTCCCACCATCTCTGAAATAAACTAGAATAGCCACACTAATAATGACATTCACAAAAAAAATGATGAAAATATACTTAAATAGACTTGCATCAAAATAGCCCTCTTTGTGAGATTTCAAACTTGGAAGAGAGCTTTCAAGCAGAAACGAATTTTATTATAAAAAAGTGGTAAAAAGGAAAGCTATACCAGAGGAGTATCCCAACCTCACACAGAATTCATTGCTTGCAGACAGTACAATATAAATCTACTATTTTCCTTTGGACAAATCTAATACTAAGATTTATTTCCCTTCTACTAGCTTTTAAGCCTTTTAAGCTTCCAATTTAAATCTAGGATTTCTTCGCTTCCACAAAACAGTTTATTATTATGAAAGTTGAGGGGGGTGTGAGCGTGTAAAACCATGAAAGCATCATATAAAGAGTGACATCTTGTTATTGTCAAAGTCTAGCTAATCACACAGGCCTTTTTCATATTTGCTTAGTATCTCCAAACATGTGATTTCTTCTCCATCCCAAAAAGAAGCAACAAGTCTATTCAATTAAATTAGCAGTTGCACTTGGCTAAAAACACAAACTCAAGTGATTACAGGAAAGCAACATACTACCTTGCCACTGAGAAAGGAATGCAATTTTTTAGAAAGCCTCTTAAATTATGTTTAGCGTTGTTGTATGCTGCTCTAAGAACCAGAGCTTTTGATAGCCACCAGTCCTTAAGCTTTCTGAAATTCGTCCTCTACCAAAGACAGGGAGGAAAAGAACAAAAGGAAAGAAAAAATATGGAGTTGAACACAACTCTGATTCAATAAATATTAAACACTAAAATAATTTAAAATCCTGTGGTAGTATTAACGAACTTTTCACAACTGTAAGAATTGAGTACATACAAAAAGGAACTTAAAATATAGATCTTAATCTATTATTTGAAGCATTCCCTTTATTAATTAGCTGCCTTATTATAATTTTGATGAAGCCTTTTTGTTTCTTTATTACTTTATATGTTCTTGCTATTGATCTAAGTATGATAAGTTAACACTGATGCCTAAATTCTCAACTGATTGCACAAAAATTAACTATAGATTTCCTCTGTCTTAAGCATGAATAATATGAATTAGTCCTGTGAAAGTGACCCCCAGGTTGTATCTAGTAGGAGGGAAAATATCTATATGCACACATATTTAATTTTAATATTCAAAGTGTGAATTAAATACAGAAATTTCTCTCTTTCTCACCAGTGTGTTACCAGATAGTCCTATTCTGAGTGAAACTAAAAGAAACTGTCCATTTTGAATTCTTAATTTCTACCTTACAAACATCAATCTACATGTACATTGTGAGAAATCACAAAGGATTGGTAATCTTTTCAAATGTTTTAATTCTCTACATGCTAATGCACAAAATACTTGACACTCAAACAGAAAATAAGACTATGCCTAGATATAAATCAAATTAACCATCACTTTTAATGTTGCATTTCATGGCCAATCTTTTCAGCATATTTGAGATACTTGGCACGGTAATCCAGCA
Organism: Tinamus guttatus; assembly: GCF_059628265.1. Lineage (NCBI taxonomy): Eukaryota > Metazoa > Chordata > Aves > Tinamiformes > Tinamidae > Tinamus > Tinamus guttatus. The sequence continues at coordinate 541,011 of NW_028288856.1, forward strand.
TTGTATAGTAGAGAAACAGAAGCCAGTATGGTGTCTTTTTCAAGTTAAAAGAAAAAATATTTTCTGCATGCATGAATAAATTGGAATTGCTCATAGCAAATTGAAGTTTTTTTAAAAAAAAAGTTCATTATTCACTATTAGATTGTTATTTTACAAAAAGCTCCTTTAAAATGAAAACTGATAAAATATGAAACTCATGCTTCTTCTTCTATATTAGAAGATTCAAAACTCAGATTTGTTTAAACACAGGACATCAGTAAGTCCTTTCCATATGTGACAAAGTTCTAAAGCTTTTAGGCTCCTATAGGTGCAGAAAGGAATGAGGACAATTTTCTGTTTCCAGGTCAAGAATCAATTAGATGTGTGAACTCCATCCTATCCAGGTCTCTCTGAATGGAACACAGCTCACTGGTGTCTCAGCCACTCCTCCCAGTTTTGTTTCATCATCAAACTCGCTGAGGGTACACTCTCACAATGTGATTTGTCAGAGTTTCACGCTGGAGAACTGGGCCCAGAGGAACCTCATGAAGTTCAACGAGAGCAAGTGCAGGGTCCTGCACCTAGGGAAGAATAACCATATGCAGCAGTACAGGCTGGGGGCTGACGTGCTGGAAAGCAGCTCTCCAAAGAAGGACCTGGGAGTCCTGGTGTACTACCATGAGCCAGCCATGTGCCCTTGTGGCCAAGAAGGCCAATTGCATCCTGCATTAGGAGGAGTGTTGCCAGCAGGTGGAGGGAGGCGATCCTGCCCCTCTGCTCAGCCCTGGTGAGGCCATATCTGGAGTTCTGTGTCCAGTTCTGGGCTCCCCAGTTCAAGAGGGACATGAAACCACTGGAGAGAGTCCAGCATAGAGCTACAAAGATGATAAGGGGACTGGAGCACCTCTCCTATAACAGACTGAAAGAGCTGGGCCTTTTCAGACCAGAGAAGAGAAGGCTGAGAGGAAATTTTATCAGTGTGTATAAATATCTTAAGGGAGGGCATCAAGAGGATGGGGCCAGACTCTTTTCAGTGGTGCCCAGCGATAGGACAAGAGGCAACAACCATAAACTGAAGCACAGGAAGTTTCATTTGAACGTGAGGAAAAATTCTGTGTAATCCTTTTTCCTTAATTAATGTGTTAATGGTGGTTAACCATAAAGCAATATTAAAACCAACTCTCTAGGAAATATCAACAAAAATGATTTAGCCCTTTTGTTGTTTTCCTGGTAACAGAAGTTATGCAGTTAGAACCATCACAGCATCTTGATGTTTAAGAATTTAAAAGTTCAAGAGTGTCTATACAACATCAGACTAAGCAGATCTGTATCTATTTTCCACTCTCTTTCTTAGATAGTTTAAAAGATTGTCCCCTCAACTTCGGATTTTATTAATAGCAAGGGATGCAGGCTCCCTCTAATTATATCACTCTTAGACAAGGACAAAGGAGCATGTAAACAGTGGGTAACATGAGTGAGCTGAGAAATGTACTAAGAGGAGCACACACATAAACCACTTGCAAATGTTTAGTGCATTTACCTTTGCTTCAATCTTTCACACTACCAAAATACTTCAAGGTCCATTATGCTTTAATTCATAGAATCATAGAATGCTTAAGGTTGGAAGGGACCTCTAGAGGTCATCTAGTCCAACCCCCCTGCACACGCAGGGTCACCTAGAGCACGTGGCACAGGACTGCATCCAAGCGGGTTTTGAAGATCTCCAGAGAAGGAGACTCCACAACGTCTCTGGGCAGCCTGTTCCAGTGCTCTGTCACCCTCACTGTTAAGAAATTTTTCCTTAAGTTCCTGTGGAACTTTTGGTGCTTCAGTTTGTGGCCATTACCTCTAGTTCTGTGAGTGGCCACCAGTGAAAAGAGGCCAGCACCATCCTCTGCACTCCCTCCCTTGAGGTACTTATATACACTGATTAGATCCCCTCTCAGCCTTCTCTTCTCCACGCTGAACAGGCCCAGCTCCCTCAGCCTCTCCTCATGCGGCAGATGTTCCAGGCCCCTGATCATCCTTGTGGCCCTGCGCTGGACTCTCTCCAGCAGCTCCACATCCCTCTTGTACTGGGGGAGTCCAGAACTGGACACAATACTCCAGATGCGGCCTCACCAGGGCTGAGTAGAGGGGCAGGATCACCTCCCTCGACCTGCTGGAGACGCTCTTCTTAATGCACCCCAGGATTCCATTGGCCTTCTTGGCCACGAGGGCACACTGCTGCCTCATGGTCAACTTATCATCCACCATATCATCCATCAATTCAGTATGTGCTGAAATATGTAACAGCAGGTATGCATTTTATTTATATTGAAAAAGAGAAAAACAGTAGAGATAACCGAGGGTTAAGAATTCTGCAGATGAAAAACACTTCAGTAGATACTGTTTTACACAAAAAGCAATGCATTTTTTTTTAATGTCAGCTAGGTAAAACACCTTTTTTTACCTTTTACTAGGTAAAACACCTAATAAGGAAAAGGGGTTTATACTATCCAGGTTCTGTTGCAGCAAACAAGTACTGTGGCTTTTATTCAGTGATTGTCAAAACTTTCCAACCTGCCCATTGCAATGCGGATCCCAACCAAGAAATAAAAAACATTCAACAATGAGACAAAGAGGGTCTGATGCCAACCTCGGTGCCACGGGCAACCATTTCTGGCATAAAGCACAGTCTGCCTTTTTTTCTCTCCTTTCTTGGCACTTGACAAACAAAATGGCGGTTCTTGTAACAACAAAACACAGCAAAATGCTGCACTGATTAAATCATACCACCAAATGATTTTATGTACCGAGATGCATTTAATAATATAGAAGCTGTCTGATGCCCGATGCCCCCGGCCCCCCCCTCCCGCCCCCCCCCAAAAAAGTTTTGTCAACAGGAGGAGTAATCATGGCATTTTCAAGTTTTTTTTTGTTGTTGTTAAAGAAGGGATGAAAAAAGAGAGACACTTAGAACAGGCAGAAATCGATAGAAATGTATCATTAAGAATTATTTTAATGAATGAATTATTGAATTATTGATCACAATAATTCATTGTTTCTTTCTCCAAATCAATCAAAGCAGCAGCATTGCAACCTCTCGAACCACTTAGGTGGTGTGTTTTTTTCTTTGTTTTTGTTTTGGGGTTTGGGGGTTTGTTTGGGGTTTTTTTGTTTGTTTTTTTTGGTTTGTTTTTAAAGATCCTGCTACAGGAGAGGATAGTAGTAAGAGAAAATGAGAAACAAGCTAAATTTTGAGGAACAAAAAGGAGAACAAAAGTTGGTCAATGACAAAACTTGACCAGCTAGTCCTTATTTTCCTCATCAAAAGAAACAAGGAAGTAGGTGCTCTTTTTTTTAATGAAGAGCCAAAAGAATTGACACTTCTAGATTTAGAAGTTGTCAATATATTGTAACATTAGTCCACATTGCAATGCAGATGCCAACCAACAAATCACAGGCATTCTAGGCTAAACAAAGAGGATCTTGTGCCAATTCTGATGCCACTAGCAACCATCACTGGCACTCAAGCTATTTTTTCTCTTCTCTCCCCCCACCAATTATTTTAAAAGCCACAACAACAACAACAAAAATCCATGCTACTTTGCCCCTTATTATTAATTTTATGTAGCAATTCATTCATATTTCATTCAGGAATTATTATTTCTTAGATTTTATATGATATCATTTGATATGATATGGCTTTTCATATTCTCAGAGAGAAATAAAAAGCAAAACATTAAGCAAATGATGCAGCAGTTTGACAGACTTCATGTTTATGTTTTCTAAAGCCTGGTGTTCTTAATCAAGTGCACTACACTACAAAGCATCATTAATAGCTTGTTTTCAATGAGAATAATTGAGAAAAAATATTAAATATTAAAATAAAAAAATGGCCAAATGAAGACATGTGCTATTTTATTTTTTTGTTACTAATATAATCCATTCAGTTATTTTTTCAGTTAAACTCCTTAGTTATATTCTGAGCATCAGATAACAGCCTGTCACCTGCTCTCCTATAGGCTATTTCTGCCTGCTCTGAGGACAAGTTGAGAAATGGCCCATCATCCGTGGCAGTTAAAATTTTCCCTAGTTTGGATTTGCAGCTAAGAAATAAATTATTTGTTAGTGTAGACTCCGTAGCAATGTAAAGACTACTAGAAGATGATACAATCACCAGAGGACCGAAAAGGCCTTTCAGCAAGTTTTCCATGAGTCTCAGTATTTGCAAAATCTGCACATTAATATTGTGGTTTTCCATGATAAAAAAATATCACCAGTTGATTTCCTTTTTATTCTATAACACTAATTGTAATTAGTTTTTCCAAAGTGCACCTGGGGTTTTCCATATTTAAATATCTTTCAAATAAAGTTAAATATAGCAGTGTGATGATGAAAAAATGATCATTTTCATGGAATATTTCATAAAAATATTACAACAGGGATTTTTGTTGTAAAGTTCAGACAAGTAATACAGCAAGATACTATTGTCAAATATGACTAAAATGTAAATGCCATATGCTGTAAATCTAAATATAAAGCTATGGTATTTAAGCAGTATTTCTTTGCTAGAGATTTTCATGCTTAATAATGATGAAAAAGTTAACAATTGCTCTTCAAAGCAATTGCAGATTCATCAATTTAAGGAAAGTATTTTGAATATTAGTAGTTAAAAAGGTGAGAATAAATACATTACCTATATGTCTGTGCAATTGCATGTACCTGCATCTGTTGTTAACAGTACTGGAGAAAGAGACCGATAACGATGTTTTCTGAAGCACTAACTGGAAAAACATACAACATACTGCCACTCTGACATAAATAGCAACTTTAAAGATACTAAAGTACTTCCTTAGTATGTCCTAGTATCTTGAAAGAGAACATGACATGTATGTAAAATATATGTATCATATGCACACACACCCACATTGTGTATATAGACCACAGAGGAATATTTCATGAGAAGTCATTGCTTAGGAGAAAAAGGTCAACTTAGAATCAGTTTTACATACTAACATAGAAACACAACAATCTGCTTCCTACCTTGTTCCTCCACGTAGCATGCCAAAAACAAAACAAGCTCCTTGACTGATACTGTTATGTGATGTGGCTGGACACAAAGTGCTGAATTTGTGCAATGTGGGGATTTCATGAGTCGCTCTCCATCTGTGCTTTCCAAGAGGATGCCTTTGAACAGGATCACCATGACTAAATCCAGACGCCAGACTTTGTCAGCCTGTCGCAGGCAGTCGATTCTCCTAATCTTACCCTTCTGATCAGGATTGGACAATACACAACATGGGTGCTTCTTCCCAGTCACTGTGAGCACAAAATCCTCCTGGAACTCTTGGAGAATATCTTTGCGCAGCTTGGTGAGGAGCCTAGATGCCCACTTTGGCTTAATTTCAGGCTTCTCACTAAGTAGCTCATCCTTGACTGCTCTTTCCTCATCCTTTGACATCTGCTGCTTGCGTTTTCAAGCTTGAAGGTTGAACCACTTATAGGCAACTGCAAGGACATGTGGAAGAAGTGCCTCAATGAATGGGTGAAATTCATCCTGTGGGAAGAAGTGGAGAGGGAGAATTAAAAAAAAAAAACACCAGCATTTCAGCATCACTTTGTTTTAGCAATCAAGGCAATATTGAGATAGGTTTCTGACAAGATGAGAAAACAGGATGAGAAAAAAAAAAGATGAGAAAAAAAGAATTAAATTTTACACAAGCTTGTGCATAATATTCCTTTAAGTAATTATCCTTGTCAAATAACAGACAAAATTACTCAGAGCATCATATTTTTCACCACATTTCAGCTTTTGAAAGAGCCACATGAAGATTATTTGATATGCCTCCCTTCATCCTACAAAGCTGTTACAGACTACATCATTTGAAAGAGATGCTATCAAGATGTTTTGTTTTTAAGTATAAATAGTGAGTGAACAACATGAAGCAAAGTACCATTATACAAACAGGACACTGTATGATTTATATATATATAAGCAGAAATGTTCAGAACGCTGAAGCAAATACCACAGTTCATTTCTCTGTGGTACAGAAACACAAAGCATATATGTGCTCAGTGTAATGCCACACCACAGTTCCCACTTTTAGAGCATGCTCTCAGCAAGAGATTGCTGGTGGCACAAAGAGTATGCGCCATTAAGCTCAATCCATTTTCTAATCAAACGTCCAACAGTCCAGCACTGAAACAGCACCATTCCAGTGGTGGTAACTAGAGAAACCAGTACACAGTATGGGAAGGTGGGCAAAAGACACAGTATGTCATATAAAAATCCTGAACAGAAGCTTGTGTATTTTCATCTCTGCATGCTTTAGTTTATGAAGTTGAGAACAAAAAATATATAAATTATATTAATGTTCTTCCAGCAGCTCCACTATGGCATTCAAATCCCCACAGGATCAGTTAATTTGCTACCTGATCACATGAGCACAGCAATAATGGCAATTTCCTTAAAAAAAAAATCCAAGATGTGCAATGAAAAATGGCAGCTTGGCACAAATTTTACATTTTTTGTCTTTCTGCATGCTGTGGGAGGGTGATATTACAAGTATACCATTGGTCACACACTGTTTTTGTAAAATCCATAGAATTTAATTACAGTTGTAAAATATCCCTTCCTGTCATATGGGCTTCACCTGCAAGGTTCATATCTTCTACCTAGTTGCAATATGTATTGCATTAAAGAAAGAAAGCTTAATTGCTCTCTTGTCTACAAGTACATCCTACAGCAATTAACTCATTCTATCTGCTTTAAGCATCTTCTTATACATCCATGTTAATATCTAAATAGCCCCTCCCCCAAAGTACTGTATTTTTCCATGATCAAAACCAAATAGAATGAATTTCCTGTTTAAAACAGTGCAATCTGCTTATGAAACACTGCTATATTTTGGTTTGGAAGACAAACCATAGGGGAGGTGTCTTTTTCTGAGCATAGGCATATTTGTTTTTAAATACCATGCGGAGATTATTCATCATATGGAATGACACAGTAGAAACGAAAACTGAAACTTTATGTGATTATATTCAAGAATATAACTAATATTTTAGTTACTCGGATAGACAGGGAATAAATTACATTAAATTAGTAGACTGATTAGGTAAAAATAAAATAAAATAAAACAATGGGAGTATAACCAATGATCTCATAATTATAGAGAGCTAAGGAGAAAAAAAAAAAAAAAAAAAAAGCAAACCTATGGTGAAGAATTGTTTGAAAGCAGGAACTGAGAGGAAAACTAGGGCCTAACTGAAGTTTTGGCATTATAAAAGCTTGCTTGGGGTGATACACAGTTGCCACTTCCAGGATGTTTCCTACGCACAGACTCTGCTCCTCCATGGTTCCCTGGGCAACACAATCTGCCCTCCTCACAGCTGCAAAGGGGAGTAAGGGAGGATGGAGCAGAGTGAAGACACCGCGACCAAACTCTGTTGCACTCCCTGTGCTGGGCTGCTGATAAGCTGCACAGTAGCTGTCTAATGGGAGATATACGATAACATGTCTGGTGCTGAGCCAGTAAGGGTGGCAAATCACTCCTTTCGGATGAACTTTGCTTGAACTTTGCTCATTATAATGTGAAAACCATACCTCCATCCCAAAAGTTACCCGCCTCCGAGGTACGACCACTCCTCACTGAGCATGCGCTCTAGATTTTCGATTGACTGTACCTTTAAATGAAAGCGAGAAACTTCTTCACCAATCAATAACCATATTAAGTATGACTCTAGTCACTCAAGCTCCACCTGAATGTAAAGAAAAGTATAAAAGGTGAACTAAGGATGAAAAGGGAGAGGGAAGAATCCATTGTAACTCCTGGGTCAGTTGATGGGCTGATCCCCCTTTCCTCCCCTTGGACTGGAACGCCGCCTGAGGATACTCCTTCTGGGGTGAGTGATGATTGCACATTTGTACATCAGAGCTAGAGAAAAACCCCACGCTGTAGTAGAGAATTTCCTGTACTGACATCCGAAACCTGCTTTGTAAATGTTGCATTTGAATAAATCATACTGTCTGTGAACTCGACTACTTGTTTGGGGGGAGGCGATCGGACCTACAGTTGACAGACTGTTCGTGAATCTGATACTGCCAGAGTCGAGCTTATAGTTAATCACACTATTTGGGAACTCGATTCGCTCATAGGAAGGCGATCGGACCTACGCTCCACAGACTGTTTGTGAATCCGACACTGATTTGATATCTCCTTCCGCCCCCGTCACCACTACGGCTTTCAAATTGCAACATTTCACAGACACTATTGTCCTTTTCCTTCACACTTTTTAACATACACCTTATAGTTTTAGGACTTTATGATATTATGAATCAAAAGCATGAATATAGTTATTTTTTCACTTTTTAAAACAAAAGCATTTACTCATTAGAAATTGGAATTTAAAAAAAATGAAAATTAACTATATAAGCCTATTTATGGATTTAGAATGCTATCAGTTATTATTTTTACAATACTATATGCAGTACTTACAGGTGAAGCCAATCCAAAATAGTTCATGATGTTGTCAGAAAGGAAAGCTACATCTCCAGTACTCTAATAGACTAATATTTCCACAGTAATTTTTATTGCCACTTTTAGAACTGTAAATGCTGCAGTCTATTTTAGATGTAAGGGAAATTATTGTACATGGGACAAAAGAATCTTTCCTCTCCAAGCCCTATGGCTTCCCCTGCTTTAGCCTTCAGCTGTTTTTTTTTGTTGTTTGTTTGTTTGTTTTTAATATGTATAAAATCTATTTTATTCAGTATAATATGAATTGCTGTTTGTGTTTAAATAACATTTCATTTAAATGCTTTTTTTTTCTTACAAAAAAAACAAAACTTAGTGGTAGTTATAACTGAGAGAGAAAGAAGCATGGCATCAGAAAGTGCATGAAGATAGGGAAATCTTATCATGGGCTGTGGTTAATCTAAGCAGTATTACCTTCTCACACAAAGAACAGATTGTGGTTTAACTCTTTTTATAGCCTGGTTTTATGTGCCAGTATAGTATCAGGATTGTTCAAATCTCTACTGGAATTTACTAATCAATGTGATCACCTATAAGCTCGACTCTGGCAGTATAGGAAATTCTTAGGAATAGGAATACAATAGGAAACAATTATTCCATAGTGTCCTGTTCTATTCTCTTCAAATGAAGAAAAGAACTTGACAAGAAAGAACTTGAAGAAAAACTTGACAAGAAGCACCCCATAAAATTATCCTAAATGGAGATTTGCTATTAGTCATACACATTATCCACTAAACCTCCTGAAAAGTTGTATTCTAAATTTCATTTTCCTCTAATATTTGTATATTTGCTTTTTCAACAGTGATTTATGCAGGCAAAGTTGTCAAACATCTTCATCGACTCTGGTGAATCACCATGCACTGACAAATTAAATTAAAATGGAATTTACTTTCAAGTATGTATATGGCTTGCAAATAAATGAAAAGTACCTATATTCTAATTGTAGTACAGTAAAGATGGATAAAGGTTTTTTTGTTTGCTTGTTTTTGTAATAGTTAAAAGGGAAACAAATCCTTTCCTCATCCTTCCACCTTTCCAAACTTTGTATCAATTCATCCAAGTGTGAATCAAGGTCCATGCAAAGTCGAGCAATTCCATATAGGAAACCTTGCATTCTCGATTTCACTGCACAGATTTTTCATTACCCATAAATAAACAACATATTCTAGGGAGGAAAAAAAATACATGATTTAAGATTCCTAGATCACTGCAATATAAAAACAAACCACATTAAAAATATCACAAGAGACTGAACACAAAGGCATGCAGCGACTGCATCCTATCATACTTCAAGAGAAGTAAATGGAGTTTGTATTCATTCCAAAATGAAGGGAAAGGGGTACATGGGAGAGAACAGAATAAGGAGAAAAAAAAAAAAGTTTAAATGTATTTGGTAAGTTTTCATTCCTCCTTGCAGTTATTTCATATCCATTAAACTTCTACAGTAATGATAGCAAATAACATTACCGACTGTGAAAGATTGGCTTTCTTAAATCATAAAGATCTAAAAACAGATAATAAAAATGTTGCAGTTCAAATGGCGCAGTGACCTGGTTCAGGGACGGCACGGTGACCACCCCCAAGCCACTTGGGCCATCAGCTAGTTGACACCAATGTGGTGGACGGCAAATGGCGTTTATTGATGGGTAACAAGGTGTTATATAGCTTGGTTTACAACGTCACATCCGTCTGCTTACATCATAAACTAAACACTATTGGCTATTAGGGGCCCTATCTTTCCGTACAGCACGATATCTTCCGGACGCCATTCCCTAACTATCTGCAACAAGTTCCCCCCTCCCTATGCATAACAAAACTAGCTAAAATACAACTATCTTATTCTTATTACTATCTTATTCTATTCTTATAGTTATACCAATCTTAAAATTACGTATCATAAACTTGACATAAAACATAAGGCACAAAGAAGAAGGCGCGTAGAAGGTAGGGGATGACAGGTAATACCGGGGTGTAGGAATAGGGTGTACCTTGGGATAACTTGGGGGTAATACTGAGTGGATATATTCTTAAAGCGGTTGTCAGTGTTCTACTAACATGATGTTAACCTTCTCTAGCCGATTCTTGACAAACGGCATGAGCTTATTCAATATACAGGGTCCAAAGATTAGCGTCATCATGATCATTGTGATCGGCCCTATCAAGGTGGATATCAGGGTGGTTAACCACAGCGAACCGGTGAACAAATTTTCATACCAGCTGCGTTTGGAACAGGGTTCAATGGGTGCTAGTTGGCAAGACATGGCACTGAAAACTGGTGGCCCTGTAGTTATTTTTGTACTAATTGCTCGAGATTGTTCGATCTGTTCAAGTACCCCATTTAAAGGGCTGGTGTGACTCTACCTGTCCTATAGTGACAAGCTGCAAAATTAAGATAACGCAAAGGCATCGCGGCCCCCTCTTGCGGAGGCTGTTTTGTTGTTTTCTGGATTCGGTCAGCGTGGAACTCACAGGCTCGGGCGGGACGCTTGTCACTGGGGCGTACGGGTTACGGGGGTGTCTGATGATCCGGTCCTGTGAACAGAAACTCACAATTTTCATTAGTTTTATTTTGAAGGTAACAGCCACCTGAATTGGGGTCAGATGCTCTTCCTTTGCAACATGCTTAATCATGTCTGCCCCCGCTGGTTGTTCTTTAATTCGGATGTTTACCTTCTTTTTCTCCTTCCTTAAGTTTGAATCGGTTGTGAGCCACTCGTCCTGACTAGTGTCTGATCCAGAGTCGGAACTCGACTGACTGGTCACTTCCGGGCTCCGGTACTTTTTCATTGGGCTCTGGCGTTTTTTGAAATGGCCACTCTGATCAGTTCTCGGCCCCTCACTAGGGCTTATTCTCAGCCCCTCACTCGGGCTTCTCTGATTAGTTCTCGGCCCCTCCCTCGGGCTTGCTCCCGGCCCCTCCCTCGGGCTTGCTCTCGGCCCCTCCCTCGGGCCTCCCTCAGCTGTCCGGTCAGGCTCATTGGTTCTCAGCACCTCACTCGCGCGTCCCTCACGTGTCCGGTCACTCCCATTGGTTCTTGGCGCCTCACTCGCGCCGGCGGCACCCTCGCCCCGCCCTACCCCTTGCGGCTCGGCGCCATTTTGAGGGGCATAGGGTGGTGGCCTGGCCCAGACGTCACCATGCTCTGACTTCTTTTCAATGTTCCTAGCTTCCTCGGCTAGCTCGCTCCAAACAGATTTGTTGCAGTTGCACACTTGTTGCAGTTCAAACGGCGCAGCGACCTGGTTCAGGGACGGCACGGCGACCACCCCCAAGCCACTCGGGCCATCAGCTAGTTGACACCAATGTGGTGGACGGCAAATGGCCTTTACTGATGGGTAACAAGGTGTTATATAGCTTGGTTTACAACGTCACATCCATCTGCTTACATCATAAACTAAACACTATTGGCTATTAGGGGCCCTATCTTTCCGTACAGCACGATATCTTCCGGCCGCCGTTCCCTAACTATCTGCAACAATTAAATAAAAAGATCTGTTTTTATGAGTTGCTACAAAGTTGTATCTACACAAACTGAACTACTGATTTTGCAAGGACCTTTGTTCAATCAGGTATTCTATTTTGATCACTGTTAGAAATTTTTACCAAAATATTTTTGAGCACATTACTACACAGTCAGAGTGTATTTGAGACATCTTATGGACAGAGGAAAAAAAAAATAGATACAACTCCGATAGTTTGGATTTAACTCAGTTACAGTTGACAAATAATCAAACTTTTATTTTAAATAAATAAGACAAGGTATAAGTTCTCATTTATACTATAATCTTTAAAATTAGATAAAGAAGAGATGACTAAAGAAACCCTTTAATCATTCCAAGCAGAAGACAAAGTTTACAGATTTGCTAAATATGAGCCACTTCTACATGGCACATGATACAGCATGATTGGAAAACATATTAAAAAGTTTTTAAACACAAAAAGACAAAAAAATGACTCATTCATACTTTTAGAAAATCAATTATTTATGTTTTTTTATATAAACTTAAATAGTGAGATTTTAAAACAGATTTAGTAAAAGTGATGGGCTTTATTACATCTCTTAAGGAAAAAGTCCAAACACATAGGGAAAAACATAATTAGACCACTAAATATCAAAAATTTTATCTGCTGTATTACAGGTAGAAGTTAAGGTTCATTATTTTCAATGTAAAACCTACTTTGTTTCCTTTGTATTTCTCTTCAATATATATTAATGTGCAGAGGTCTCATTAGCTATCAATAATTTTACAGAAAGGACAGCATATGGGGTTTCGTTTGTTTGTTTGTAATAATCACGGACTCCACCAGAAATAATTCCTATGTGTGTACTTGTAATTTTTGCATCTCTTTTACACAAAGTGTAATCTATATATACTGCATTATTTTTTCCTTTGAAGTACAACTATTTCAATTTCCAGTTTTGTTCCAGTGAAGTTCACATTTACTTGCTGAAAATATCTATACCCAAGTCAATCATTTAGATGTAAACAAAGTATAAACAACAAAAAGGGGTCAGCTAAAAAGCTATAAAACTGTAATCAATCACTAAATAATCCTTATTGCTGACATCTTCATTCACAATTTATGAATGTTTAATCTATTTTGAATCACAACGTTTTTTAATCATCAAATAATCAATTATTTGTTCACTATGAAACTCTAAGTGCATTATTAGCTGTTTAATACAACACTAGACTTATTTCCACACATTTTCTTTTTCTTTAGCTATTTGTTATACCATTAGGGAAGCAAGTAGTTATTGCTTAATCATTTTACATCACATCCTCCTAAGACAGACCTTCACAAAAGCTTCTGAGAACTTTACAGATATAATTGAGTTTTACAGATATAATTTACTATTCTGAATATGCTCCAGTATCAAGATATTTATTTCTTTTTAAAGCAGTAATGACAAATATGTTCTGCAAGCACTTAATTTCTGAAGGGTTACTTCCAATACCATTAATGTCTCAAAATGAGTTTTAAAAGAACAAAATCCTCACTTGGCTTCCCTGGTGGCAAAAGGTTCTGAAGAGCTTCAGAAACCCATGGGTTATAAAGGAAGCATGATTAATCCTCACAGCAGCTATGTCGCTGTAAATCTGGGAGCCACTAGGTGCAGCCTGAGAGAACCAGAAGTAGGAATTGTAGCCATAACATTGCTAATTAACCCCATTAGGAGGGACAAAGAAAGAGAAAAAGGATTTTTTTTTTTCTCTCAGTCGACAAATACCACAATTGTCTTTCCTGAAGAGAGGTATAATTTTGCAGTGGGCAGCTACAACCTAGCCAGGAAGGAGGTGGAAAGGAAAGGGATTGCAGTTCCACTCCTGTTTCTGCACCACAACAGTCACAATCTGCAGCACCATGGAAGATGTGATATGAGATGAGAGAGACAAGTCTCTTTTTTGTTAACCTCCCAAAAACCCCTTTTAACAGGTGGCCCTCATTTTCCACTACCTCCACCCACCTGTGGCAGCCTGACCATGCATGCGTGTGAAGTACCCAGATAGCCTGCAAAACGAGCCCTGTTTTAGGGGATTATGGTAGTGTGAGGTGGGGGAAGAGAAGAGGAGGTGCTCTCTTGCTGGGGAGGATGTGGTGGTGGCAGGAGCATGACTAAACTTGCATTAAACACTCTGAGAGGAGCTGTCAGGATCAAGAATCTGATTTCAGTCTTTCACAGCAGCTTTTACTAGGGAAACTGAAGTCTGAGGACTTATTTCTTGCTACAGGAAAAAAGAAGAAAAGGGCTGGCTGGGTGGGAGGGAGAAAGTGGGATTTAAAAAGTAGGGAATTAAATTTATTTCTCCCCTGGGAGGAGGAATACAGAGCTTGGGAGGTGGATGCATGGTCCCTGTCTCTTCAGCCTTGCCACTACCAGTAAACGGGAAGAAGCTGAGAGGCACCGGTGCTACTCCCCACCTGCACTGCAGCTTCATTTTAGGGTCAGCCCCCTCTGAATTATCCTGAAAGGACCACTGACTTCTCCCCCCAACTGAGAGCTTATTCATGTCAGGAGACACATCAAGAAAAATAGGCAGGTCCAAATCAACCATGAAATGGTCACTTTTTAACACTGTCCTGCCCTCATTAGGGTATTGCTCAATGTGTTGAAAATGTTGCAGTTTGAAAGCCGTAGTGGTGGTGGAGGGGGGGGAAGGAGATATCAAAACAGTATCAGATTCACAAACAGTCTGTGGACTGTAGGTCTGATCGCCTTCCTAGGAGCGAATCGAGTTCCCAAATAGTGTGATCCACTATAAGCTCGACCCTGGCAGTATCGGATTCACGAACAGCCCGTGGACCGTAGGTCCGATCGCCTTCTTAGGAGCGAATCGAGTTCCCAAATAGTGTGATCCACTATAAGCTCGACCCTGGCAGTATCGAATTCGCGAACAGTCTGTCAACTGTAGGTCCGATTGCCTCCCCCCAAACAAGTAGTCGAGTTCACAAACAGTATGATTTATTCAAATGCAACATTTAGAAAGCAGGTTTCGGATGTCAGTACAGGAAATTCTCTACTAGAGCATGAGGTTTTAGCTAGCTCTGATGTACAAATGTGCAATCATCACTCACCCCAGAAGATGGGAGAGGGCTCTCAGTCTCGAGTCTCCTCAGGCGGCATCCTGACGCAAGGGGAGGAAAGGGGGGATCAGCACATCAACTGATCCAGAATTTATGATGGATTCTTCCCTCTCACTTCTTAGTCTCTTCAGGCAGCGTCCCAGCGCAAGGGGAGGGAAGGCGGCTCAGCCTGTCGACTGACCCAGGAGTTACGATGGTTTCTTCCCTCCGAACTTTACATCCTTAGTTCACCTTTTATACTTTTCTTTACATTCAGGTGGAGCTTGAGTGACTAGAGTCATACTTAATATTGTTATTGATTGGTGAAAAAGTTTCTCGCTTTCATTTAAAGGTACAGTCAACCGAAAATCTAGAGCGCATGCTCAGTGAGGGGTGGTCGTACCTCGGAGGCGGGTAACTTTGGGGATGGAGGTATGGTTTTCACATTATAATGAGCAAAGTTCAAGCAAAGTTCATCATTTGCCACCTTTGCTGGCTCAGCACCGGACTTGTTATCGTATATCTCTCATTAGACAGCCACTGTGCGGCTTATCAGCAGCCCAGCACAGGGAGTGCAACAGAGTTTGGCCGCGGTGCCTTCACCCCGCTCCATCCTCCGTTACTCCCTTTTGCAGCTGCGAGGAGGGCAGATTGCGTTGCCCAGGGAACCATGGAGGAGCAGAGTCCGTGCGTACCAACCATCCTGGAAGTGGCAACTGTGTAGCACCCCAAACAGGCCTCTGTAATGCCAGAGCTGTGTTAGGCCCTAGTTTTCCTCTCAGTTCCTGCTTTCAAACAATTCTTCCACAAACACTTCTTCCACACTCAAACACAGCCCATTTTCAAAAGAGGTCTCTTAATGAGGGGAACTTGACAAGTCTACCAGTTGCAATTTTCATTTACAAGCCAAAAGAAGGGGGAGGCAGTGGAAGGAGAAAATGTGTATGAGACAGGCAATATCAAAGGAAACAGCAAGAGCCCAACACATGTTAACCGTTACAAAATCCTGCATTACATACCCATGTTGCTGTACTTGCAGAGTTTGCTCAAACCCTAAGGATTTGAGCCAAAGCCATGGTTCCTTTCTAAAGATCACATTAAGAACTGCCAAGTTCAGAGTATGCAATTAGGCAAAAAGAGATGAAGCAAACTCAAGGCTAACCACAGTGGGCACTTTTGTTTTCATATCTGGTGCAGAATACCGCCGCCCCCCCGCCAAATCCTATCATCTTTTCCTTTCCCCAGACACTACAAAAAGTTGATAACAGCAGTTTTAAATATTGGAGTTTTCCTTTGAATAAATATTCAAATAAACTGGAGTTAATTTACTATAGGAAAGATAGACTTCTTGGCACAAAGACACTGATGTCCTTGAACACACCTCTTTTGAGTTCTTGAGCTCTCACACAAGAAGTAATTATTGCAGATCTGGTTTAAAACCCCAATACCACCTGCTCCCCATCTCCCACACTCCTCCTCCCAAAATTAAGACAAGCCCCCAAAACCCACTTCCAGAAATACTGCTACTGAGTTGCACAGATTTTACCAGTATCTCCTCCCCCACAGAACTTGCTCAGTTCCTCTAGGAAGCAAGGTCTTCTGCCAAGGAGCTTTTTACACCAGAGATATGCACCAAAAAGAACAGAACTGAACTGAAAAATGACAGTACTGAACTATTCAGTATCTGCAGCTCACAGAAAACACCAGTCAACATGTCCCCTTTCTCCTTAAATATATTTGTACTCATTGCCAAAGAAGGAAGGATCAAACATAGTGACATAGATTCACCTACATAATGTGTATATGCTCTGCCTGTAACTGAGCACTGATTTTTGATTTCCACTAAGAGAATACAAGAGGAGGATGAACCTCTAGGAGAGTAGTTCGATTGCTTCCAAGTATTGATTTGCATTAACACCTTCTTCCCAATAAATCCCTTTTTTCAACTGCTACATGAATGTCACAACAATAAAAACCTTGTTACTGTTACAAATGATATATCCTTAAAACTCTGCATTAGAGAACAGCTGCTTTGCATACTTACTATAGGAGCCACACTGACCTCCACATGACAGAAAGGGCTCCAAGGTGGAGCCAATCATGATAACACAGCCAGCAGGGCAGGGGCCTCACCAGCCAAGGCCCAGTCACACAGTATCAGAGCAAGATGAGTATGGCAGGCCCAGGGATGGCAGCTAGGGTCAACCAAGAGGGTAGATCATCAAGTAGGGACACATTATTCCCCCAACATAGATTCATCAATTCCTCCAATTGAACACCCAGGACTGAACTTAAATGAGGCTCGGGGCGGGGAGGGGGGGGGAGGAGGTGAGGCTAGTCAGGGCTATCAGGGCTATTAAGGGCACTGTCTTGATCTGCATTAAGATTTGGATAACCCAATAGGAAACCTGCCCTACCCCTGGCAGGCAGAGAAGTGATAAGGAAGACTGATAAAAAGTGCACATACATGCAGTCCTACACCCAAGCATGTGCATTCACAGGAAAACTTCATGCAAGAAGTAATACTTTCAGAGAGACCTGAAGAACAAAAAGCATCTCTCGTTTAATAGATTGCAACAGTTTAAGTTCATCTTTGATATTTGACACACACTGGTGTTTTGCCCCCAACTCTGTCTTTTTTCTAGCATTCCAGCTCTAGCATCAGACAAGTTTACCCCCCCCGCCCCAAGCAGTTTTCCATGAACAATTCAGATACTAGTTCTGTTGGTCTTGTATTGGAAACAAATGCACCTATTCTTTCTCCCTTAGCAGACAATACTCACAAGCTCACAAACTTTACCTCATTTCCTAAAATGGTTTTACTGTTAGACTTCAGAGATAATGTTAAAAACAGAAAGGCATGTTAGGCTAAAATTAGTACTTCCTCTGCCCAGACAGTTGCTCTACTGTTTGTATTGAACCTCAAATATTGAGAGAAAGACATTACTAATACTGAGTTACATAACTTACACTTATTGCGTAGCTTGAATAATTATGTATAATAACATAAACTGTATTATATTATCATTATTATATAGTGAAATCTATGACTAGTATTTGTGCCTTTCAAGACTCCTTGTGACATATTCAACTGCAAAGCAAAGCTCCAGGCATGTATGACATAATTACAGTATTGTTCAGTTTTCTTTATATATATATATATATATATATATTATATATATTTATGTGTGTCCATATATATATTCACATGTACACACAAAAAGTCTGATAGAAAACATTTAGGGGATAAACATAACTAGCTAAATAAGCAAACTGACAATTTACCAGTTCATGAGGTTTTAATTCATTTTATATGCAGCTGAATTTTACAGTATTTATGATTCTTTTAAAATGAGAACAATCAGTATATCTTCAAAGTCAGTGTAGCATTACCAATCCTTTAAATATAAGTATCATAAATTTACTAGCACTTAAGATTTTTTTTCCTAAATTAACAGAAGAAACACTGTATATAGAATGTGTTTATGTGTATATATGGTTAGAAATAAGGAAACACTACTGTCCTTATACATACACAGTACATATGAAGGATGTGAGTGCTTGACCTCTGTCCACATATGGTTTGATGGGCACTCTAACACTTGATCTTTCCACAACTCCCAAACCAGAAAATGCAAATGTCAAGCTTCAAATGTAAAACTGTAAACCATAACATTTTGTGTTACACAACTCTGCAAGTTTTATCCTGACTGTGTAAAGGTCACAAAATAGTTTCAGGTGTACTTTTTTTTTGTCTGACAGTTTGAATGTTTTTCTAGATTGAGTATGCTGTGGGGTTTTTTTTAAGGGTTGATTTTAATGTCTGTACAAATTAGAGTTCAAAAGTTTTTTTTTTTCATGTGATTCAAAGATAAAGTTACATGTATTGTGCCCCAAAATCACTTCAGAGAAAGTTAATCTTGTGTATTTTGGTGCCTTTTGGTGTTATTCTTTTCTTAAGGGCTCAGCTTGGTTGGTTTGGATTTCCAGAAGTGGCCTTCTATGTTCTACTGTTTCTGTTTTGCTTTTAAGAAAAAGAAAAAAAAAAAAGCTATTTCCTCATGTTGTTTTTGTTTGTTTGTCTTGGTAGTTATTTTATTTGTGACACCAAATGGGAAGAAAAATCTCAGCCAGAGCAGGGGAGAAGGTGGAAAAGTGACAGTCGACAAGCAGCCACCTCTTTTTCCTCTCTTTCCAATCTTTCTTCCTCTTTGAGTTGCGAGGCTGGAGAGTAGGTTTTTATTAGTTGACTTGAACAGACATCCTGAAGAGGCTGGACTGAGTGGTTTTTTTTTTTTTCTCCCTTTTTTTTTTTTTCTGTCTCTACCCCCTTTTCGAGTCTGGTATTGGAGAGTGAGCTGACCATATTAAGCACAGAACTGCATACTTCCCACCACCTTCCGAATGGCCAAACCACTGTTGGCAGCTCCCCCTTGACCACCAGCCACTAAAACACCTCTTCCACAGCTTCTGGCTCTCCCCGCCCCGTGTTCCCTTGGAGGCCATGGGAAGTGTGGCCCTTCATTTCCTCCTGTCTGCTGCAAGAGAAAACAAGATAGAGCATGAGTGGTGGTGGGTAATATTTGCATATTCATACAGAAACAGCCAATGAGAGAGAGAAAAGCCAAAGAGATTCCTGCACTACCATATGCAGCTCCAGACAGATCAGAGACCCTGAAATCAGTACGTGCCAATTGAATCTACTAATTTATTTTTGAATCTGAGTCTTCTGGGGTGCCTGAAAATGAGAACAGTGTTGACTGCGCCTTGTTGAAGACACGTCACTGTAGGTGCATGGGTTTGGTCCCTGAAACGCAAGTTTACAGTAATTACAATTTTAGAAAAAGGTTCAAAGCCTTACTCCTTGTTAAATGTTTACACGTAAACAGCACCAATAAAAAGTAAGATTCAAGCATACACATTTATGTGTATACAAAATAGTGCAGAATGGAATACATGCCAGTTACCATTAATGTAAACCAACCAAGTAAACTTCAGAAAAGGTTAATCAAGCTCTTAGATTGCACAATAAATCTCAACCCCAAAGTGGCAAGGGATGCTCTGGCATATACAAAAATTCATGCGTTAAATTATTGCCTACTATAGTGCATTCCATGAGTTTTAAGAAAGGCTTTAACGTTTGTTTTCCTGTAAACCCAATAACAGGCATATAAGATTTACTTAAAGGTCCCTTACAACTAGTCACTACTGAATAGGTTGTTCCACTGTCTATTAGAAAATCGATCATTTCATTCCCTGGCTTTACTGGAACCAGGGTATCAGCTGGGGAAACTTTAATACTTTCCTCTGGTCCCCTTCATTCAGTGTCTGTTGTTTCAATCATTAAGTCAGCCTTTTGTTCTTGCCCTCCTTGGCTGGTAAATTTGGCCTGCTTTTCTGCAGACATCTAGGGTATTAAATCCTTGTCCACTACTTGTTTTGCCTCCTCTTTCCTCTGCCTTTTCTACCATCATTCACCTCTCTGGGGGTAAAGAAGGTGTTTAATAAGGCTTGAATGCCTCCCCAATTTTGATTATGAGTTAACATAATATTATCTAATTATTGATACGTCCCTTTCATGTTTTCCCGATAGAAGCCAATAGACTGCTTCCAATTCAGCAATTCCGATGTGGTGAAGGGAACATGCACAAACACCAGTCCTTCTGGACCTACAGCCTGTCTCAGGGAAGCCTGCACTATGCCATCCTCGCATTTTGCCAGGATGCACTACTCCACTACTGTTCCACGTTCCTGGGGGGGGGGGGGGGGGGGGCTGCAGGCACTAACAGCTGCACATCCTCTGGTTCCTCTCCCTCATTAAGACAGATTTTCCCTTACCACAATCCTCACAACAGCCTTTCCCTTTTCAGCTTTTTTTCACTTACACTCTCGGCCAATGCATACATTCCATATGCACCTTGTATTAAGAAGTAACATTTCTTTCTGATTTCATAGTCTCGTCTCAAGGAAAAGCACAAATCCACATACACTATTTCCTCACACTTTTCCATTCATGTACCAAACAGCATTAATTGCAAAATGGTATTATAATTCAATGACCCATCCTCTGGCCATCACTCCCTCTCATCCAAATTATACTTCAGCCACCAGTGATTACAATATCAATATGTTTTCAGATTATCTTTTTTTTAGGAAATCCTCTCTGAATTTGTTCCAGTGTTTCAGGACACATCCTAGAGGAGTACATGGGGGTACCTCAGTAGAGCCAGCCACACCCATTTCACAGAAAATTAACAGAAAACTATTTTCCAGAGAAATCCCAAAGACTTCTGGTCTCACACTCGGCTCCGATCCCGTCAGCAAAGGTAGATGAGCTCCATTCCCTACCATGCATCTACATAAGAGAGCTCACTGTGATCCCCCATGTGAGCTCTGGCACGTGGAGGAGGCATTTCAGAAGGATGACACTCCTAGTAGTAATATGTGAGTAGGCTTGGTCTAAGTGTCAGGCTGAGGAGAATACGAGCAGGGCATATGTTGTGGGGCAGCCCTAGCCATGCAAAGGCAAACTTGGAAAGTCCAGAGCTCTCTTGCCTGCGAGCCCTGGTAGGTGGGGGAGTCATTTCAGCAGGATCACACTCTGAGTAATCAGCTGTGAGAAGGCCTGGTGTAAGTGTCAGGAGAGGATGAAGGGCACGTGTTGTGAGGTGGCCCCAGCCATGCAGAGGAAAGCTTGTTATGCCTAGAGCAGTATTATCTGAGTCCTTGTTGTCTGGGTATGCGATTGAGCAGGGTGACACTTCTAGTATTAAGTAAGTGATGAGTAGGCCTGATCTAAGTGTCGGAAGCAGAAGACAAGTAGTGCACATGCTGTGAGATGGCCCGTGGCATACAGATGCAAGTTTGGCTTCTCTAGAGCTCTTGCCTTGAGCCATAGTTGGAGGGGGAGGCATTTGAGCAGTGTGACACTGCTAGTAGTAAGATGTGAGCCTGTCTTGTGTAGGGGTTGAGAACGGAAGAGGCCGAGCATGGCACTTGTTATGGGGCTGCCCTAGGCATGCAGAGGCAAGTTTGGTGTGTCCAGAGCACTAGACTCTGAGCCCTTGTTGGTGGAGTAGGAGTTTGAGCAGTGACACTCTGAGAAGTCTGGTGTGATTAGGCCTGGTCTAAGTGTTATCAGGGAATGAAGGAGAGCAGGGCACATTTTGTGAAGCTGTACTAGGCATGCAGAGGCAAGTTTGGCATTGCCTAAACACTTACCTGTGAGCCCTAGTTAGTGGGGCAGGCGCTTGAGCACAGTGACACTCCTGATTAAGGTGTGAGCAAACTTGGTTTAAGTGTCAGGAAGGGACAAAGGCCAGCAGGGCACATGTTGTGAGGTGGCCCTAGGCACACAGAGGCAAGTTTGGCTTGTCTAGAGTTGTTTCCTTGAGCCATAGTTGGAGGCGGAAGCACTTGAGCAGTGTGACACCACTAGTAGTAAGGTGCAAGCAGGCCTGGTATAAGTGTAGGAAGGGGAAGAAGACAAGCATGACACATGTTGTGGGGCTACCCTAGGCACGTGGAGTGATTTGGTGTGTCCATACTACTAGGTTCTCAGCATTGATTGGTGGGGTAGGAGTTTGAGCAGAGTGACAGTCAGCGAAATCTGGTATGAGTAGGCCTGATCTAAGTGTTGCGAGGAGATGAAGGCAAGCAGGGCATGTGTTGTGGGGCAGCACCTAGGAATGCAGAGTCAATGTTGGTGTGTCCAGTGCAATTTCTTGTGAGCCCTGGTTGGTGGGGGAAGCATTTCAGCAGTGTAGCACTCCTAGTGTAAAGTTGTGATTAAGGCTGGGGTAAGTAAGTGTCGTGACAGGATGAAGGCAAGCAGGGCACGTGTTGTGGGCCTGCCCTAGGCATGTGGTGGAAAGTTTGGTGTGCCCTCAACTCTTCCCTGTGAGCCTTGGTACGTGGGGGAAATGTTTCAGCAAGATGACACTGCTAGTGGAAAGGTGTGAACAAGCCTGCTTTAAGTTTCGGGAATGGAAGAAGCTGAGCAGGACACATGTTGCGGACTTGCCCTAGGCATGCACTGTCAAGCCTGGAATGCCTAGAGCTCTTGCCTGTTATCCATGGTTGGAGGGAGAGGGCGTTTGAGCAGGGTGACTGTTCTGGATGGGCTCGGGATTCGGCAATAATCACACCAGAATGAGGTGACTACATCGAGCATTTATTCAGGTGAAAGCACATAAAAGAAGCAAAGTATGGATAACTACTCACGAGGCGATACCTGCCGGCGGGATACTGGACCCTAACATCCTCTCGAGCTGGCAGATCAGAGAGAGAGTTGCTGAGTGGCTCCCGCAGAGACAGCGTAGGCCTCAGAGTCAGGAGTTTCTCCTCTCCCCCCGCTCTCTCTGCGCTTTCCTCTCTATGCCCGGTGCATCCTGGCACGTAGGGTCAGTACGACCCAGGAGGCAGGCTGGGAGGCGGACGAACTCCGCCTTTAGTTGTGCAACTCTCCCCTGCTGGGTGCACAGGCGCGCATACCAGTCGGGGGTCCCAGCCCTCAATTCGAGGGTCCTGCCTTCCTCCTCTTCTTCCTCCCTCTCAGGTGTTTGACCTTCAAAACTAGTTTAGAGCATGTCTGCAGTTATGTTGGCTACAAGCCCGGTCGAGCAACCACCTTCAACAGGTTTTCGGAGGGGGCTGCCTGTGAACTGGGCTGAGCAGCTGCATCCGTGCTCCTTATCGCTCAGCCTAGGCAGGCAAACATCTTTCTCAAGGTCTGGCCTCTGCTTCCCACAGGAGATTTTTATGACTCTACAGATCATAGAAATTTCCATCTCCAAAACAGTGAAACCCCCCTAGTCAGGTGTGAGTAGGCCTGGTGTAAGCGTCAGGAACAGAAGAAGCTGAGCATGGAACATGTTGTGGGGCTGCACTAAGCATGTAGATGCAAGTTTGGAGTGCTCAGAGCTCTTGCCTGTGAACACTGGTTGGGGAGGTGGCTTTTGAGCAGGGTGACACTCCTACTATTCAGGTGCGAGTGGGCCTGGCATAAGTGTGTTGAGGTGAAGAAGGAGAGCAGGGCACATGTGGATCTGCCCTATACATGCCTAAGCATGTTTGTTTTGCCCAGGGCACTTGATTCTGAGCCCTGGTTGTTTGCAGATGTGATTGAGCAGGGTTGCACACCTAGTAGTGAGGGGTAAGGGGGCCTCATGTAAGTGTTGGGAGGGTAATGAAGCTGAGCAGGGCACATGTTGTTAGACTGCTGTAGGCATTTGGAGGTTAGCTTGGCATGCCCAGAGTTCTTTCCTGTGAGTCCTGGTTAGTGGCGGAGTCGTTTCAGCAGGGGGAGAGTGTTAGTAGTAAGGTGTGAATAGACCTGGAGTAAGTGTGGAAAGGAGAAGGAGATCAGGGCACATGGTATGGGGCTGCCCTTGGAGGGCCAGAAACACTAGGCTCTGAGCCCTGGTTGTTTGGTTACACAATTGAACAGGGTGACTACTCCTGTAGTAAGTAGGCCTGCTGTAAGTGTTGGGAGGGGATGAAGGTGGAGCAAGGCACTTTTTGTGGGGCTGCCCTAAGCATCTTGGCATGCAGAGGCAAGCTTCATATGCCCAGATATCTTACCTGTGAGCCCTGGTTGGTGGACGAGGCATTTGAGTAGGTTGACACTCCAAATGCAAAGCTATGTATAGGCCTGGGGTAAGTATGAGAACAGGATGAAGGCATGCAGGGAACATGTTGTGGGCCTGCTGTAAGCATGCAGATGCAATATTGCCATGCCCAGAGTTTTGCCTGTGAGCCATAGTTGGTGGGGGACATTTGAGGAGAGTGACACACCTATTAGTGAAGGTTAAGTAGGCCTGGTGTAAGTGTTGAGAAGGCAGGAAAGTGAACAAGAGAGGTGTTGTGGGGCTGCCCTAGGTATGAGTAGGTAAGCTTGTGGTACCTAGAGTTCTGGACTTTGAGCCCTGGTTGCTGGGGGACAAGTTTGGGCAGGGTGACACTCCTAATAGTCAGGTGGGCATAGACTTGGTGTGAGTGTCAGGAGGGCATGAAGGTAAGGACATGTTAAACAGTTAAAGCACAGGCAACATGCTCTAGCTCAAGGCTTAAATTGGACATCTAGAGCCATTGCCTATTTAAATTAAGAGTTGGGAGAAGTATGGCAAGGGACGCTGCAAAATCATCTGGTGATTGACCATCTCCTACTGCGATATAACCATGGATGTCATGACTCCACTGGGATGCACTGTTTTAACATCACTGATGAACTGATGTCTATCAGCCCTTTATGAGACATTATCCAACATAGCAGGCAGAACTATGGAGATGCCTGGCTGGCTAATTGGTTTGGCTCCCTAATGGGATGGCTGGGCCACCTCATACAAGAAGAACTCTTGTTTACCTTTTGCTTTGTATTATCACAGAATCACAAAATGACAGAATGATTAAGGTTGGAAGGGACCTCTAGAGGTCATCTAGTCCAACCCCCCTGCACAACTAGGGGCACCTAGAGCACATTGCACAGGATCCAGGAGGGTTTTGAATATCTCCAGAGAAGGAGGCTCCACAACCTCTCTGGGCAACCTGTTCCAGTGCTCTGTCACCCTCACATTCAAGAAGTTTTTCCTCAAATTCAAGCAGAACTTCCCGTGTTTCAGTTTGTGGCCATTGCCTCTTGTCCTATCACTGGCCACCACTTAAAATAGCCTGGCCCCATCCTCTTGACACCCTTCCTTAAGGTATTTCTACACACTGGTAAGATCTCTTCTCAGCCTTCTCTTCTCCAGGCTAAACAGTTCCAGTTCTCTCAGCCTCTCTGAGCTTGACCAGGTCCTGAATGGCAGCACAGCCCTCTGGTATATCAGCTCCTCCTCCCAGTTTTATATCATCGTCAAAATTGCTGAGGGTGCACTCTGTCCCTTCAGCCAGATTACTGATGAATAAATTGAACAGGATCCGACCCAGTACTGACCCCTGGGGGACACCACTAGCTACAGGTCTTCAACTAGACTCTGCACCACTGATCACAACCCTTTGAGCTCTACCATTCAGCCAATTCTCCATCCGCCCCACTGTCCACTCTTCTAAACCACACTTTCTGAGCTTGCCTATGAGGATGTTATGGGAGACAGTGTCAAAAGTCTTGCTGAAGTCAAGGTAGACAACATCCACTGCTCTCCCCTCATCTATCCAGACAGTCAGCCTTCTATGATAGGATATCAGGTTGGATAACCATGACTTCCCCTTGGTGAAACCATGCTGACTACTCCTGATCACCTTCTTGTCCTCCACATGCTTCCAGATTGCATCCAGGATTTGTTCCATCACCTAATTCTAAATCTAACTGCAGCATCCCACTAAGTCTGACAGCTACAGAACCAGAACTTTACCTCAAGCCCATTTATTGATTGATCCAAATTGATACAACTTAGTTAATTTTGCAAGGAGTGGCATCAGGCAAGACATTGAGTATAAGTGAAAGAAAGAGCTAAAGAGAGAGAGAGAAAGAGATAAAGAGAGATATCACCAGTCCAGGGTTTGTGTCAGTCCTGTTGATTCAGCATCCTGGGTCCTGGGGGAGCACTGCCCAGCTTCACTGTTAGCTCCCTTTTATAGATGCTCTTACCCCACTTGTTCATCTTGTATATAAAATTTGTATATAAAAGAAGTAGCATATGCACTCCTTGTTCTTGGAACATTCTCTAAAAGAGATGGTGAGTCTTACTGGAGTTCTAGGGGGCCTTGCCTTCCCCAATTTGCATGCAAATCAGGTCACTAGGCAACTTTCTATCAGTCCAGGATATCCCTCCTTTTGTTCAATATTTTCATAGATGGAAGGAGAAATGCTGCCCTGTCTTGCCTCCACCTAACTCTGGATGTTTGAAACATTAACCCTTTGCATCCCTGGGTTGCCACACTAACACAGTCTTCCTCAACCGAGGAAAAGTCTTCCTTTCTCCAGACTTCCTCTCTTGTCTCCAGGGTCTGGGATTCCAGAGGGCTGGCCTTAGTAAAGACTGAAGCAAAGAAGGCATTCAATAACTCTACCTTTTCTGTATGCTTCATCACCAGGACACCCACCCTATTCAGCAACAGGACCACATTTTCCCTAGTCTTCCTTTTGCTAGTGATGCATTTGAAGAAGCCCTTCTTGTTGTCCTTGACATCTCTTGCCAGATTTAATTCCAAATGGGCCTTAACCTTCCTCGTTGCATCCCTGCGTACTCCGACATTCTTATATCCATCCCAAGTGGCCTGCCTGCTTTTCTACATTCTGTATACTTCCTTCTTCTGATGAGCTATTTGCTCATCTGTGAAGGTCTCCTGTCTGCTTTGCCTCATAAGGATGCACCAATCTTAAGCTTGGAGGAAGTGATGCTTCAATACTAACCAGCTCTCTTGGACTCACTTTCCTTCTAGGGCCCTAACACATGGGTTTCTTCCAAGTAGATCTCCGAAGAGGCCAAAGTTTGTCCTCCTGAAGTCCAGGATTGTGATCCTACTTATTGAGCTGCTTATGTTTTGATTTCGTTACTTTGTAAAATACCTTGCCCTCATACTCCACACCCTTCCAAAGATTGGAATGATCTGTAATTAGCTTTCCATGAGTCGGGGGCAGGGGGGGAAGGAGTATATGGGAAAACGCATAAGATTAGGAAATAGGCAATGAAAGCTACCCAGACCATTCCTTGGAAAAAGGAGCATCAACAGGGACATGTTGACCCATAGTCATAGGCTGAACCTGTGCCAGGTGATGCTAAACCTGGGCTTTCAATCAAGACAGGCAATGAACTCAATGTGCTTACTGTGCATGTGTATAGTACATTAAAACCTCATATAGTGCCCCCCTCCCTCCGCCCTGGCATTCCTTGCCATGGAATGATGCTCAGCCATGGCAGGGACTCTCCCACTCCATGATTGCCTCAATCAGGAATTCACTGGGCAACCCCTGCTCAGGCAAATAGGCAATAAATGCTCAATATCAACCATAGTGCACCTTCAGTTTGTATATCTGTCCTTGCCGGGAATCAAGGCGTTGCCTCCTCCATACCCTTACACTTACTCATAAGGATGCACCATTTTTGAGCTTGGAGGAAGCAATCCTTAATTATTAATCAGGAGACTGACCTGTCCATGAATTGACTGTTTTTCTGCACCAAAATTAAAACTTGTTGGTGACTTCATTACTATGATTCTTGACTGCTATGGCTGGCTATGTAGAATCTTCAAGAAGCCCTTCACCCCCACCTTTGCCATCACTGGCCTTTAAGCCTTTTTGGAAAAAAATGAATGAGTGCTGTGAAAAAAAAAAAGTTTTTGTGACTTACTTGTATGAATAGTGTATCTATCTGTTTAATATTTCATTATAGCTCAGTCTTTGCCATGTGGACTTGGTGAAAGTAAAATACCCTGCAGCAAATGGTGGATGTACAGACATTTTGCATCTCTGTGTTTTAATCAAAATATAAAATATTTTGTCTCCCTTATGTTTAACCTCACCTTAATCAAGTTGAGTTTGCATTTTGAAGGGAAAAATATCAACTGATAAAGAAACAACTGAATCAAAGGGCTGAGTTTGTCCTCTGACATTAAACATCAAAATGTGTTTTTTAGTATTTCAGGAACTGAAAAAGAATAGAGTATTTAGGATGGGCAGGCAGCCTCTGTTTGAACTGCATAAACATAAACACTTTTTATTCTGCAAGGGATGAATAACCAGAGGAACCAAAACTAGTGCTCTTGAAAGCTAGGATTAACCCATAGTATTATATGAGTAATCAATTTAATTAATTTAATTTTATGAATTGAAAGTGAATACACTGCAAGAGGAAGATGTCATACTGTTATACAATATTGTATACAGTACTGTTCAGTTCTACCAGACCCAGATCTAGCCATCCATTTCTTAAAAAAAAATCTAGATATTTGTTGCCACATTAGTTTTTGTTTAGTTATTGCAGTATGCCTCAAGAGACTAAATGGAGTACACTGCTTGTCCCAGTAAAATGCTATAGCGTTACTTCACCCTGAGTGAACTCTCAACCTTGCAAGGAGTTGACAAATGCTAGCGTATTTCTTCACCCTGAATGTACAGGAGACTCTCAACCTTATAAGCAGTTACCTTAGCCCAGTGTCCCAGGTTAAGGGGAGTAGAGGGATACTCGCAGTCTGGCCAGAGAAGTTGGTCAGTTGTCGTTCTTGATTCCTGCTCAACTCATCAATGCTAGACTCTGTCTTTTATGCCCTTAGGGAAGGAGTACGTGGCTGTGCTATGGTCATCCTTATAACGTGATCCTTCCAGAATCTTCAGGCGAGTTCCTTAAGATTATCTGCTCTTTGCACCATCAGTGAGATGATAGGTTTCAGTCCCTTATTGGGTGTTTTGCAAGTCTATCAGTTCTTTAGCCAGTTGGGTACTGTTTGTAAATTTTAGTAAAGCAAGACCGACCTGCCTCCATGAGACTTCCCGCTTCCCTATCTTGTTATTAGGGACAGTACCCAAAGTTTCTCCATCACTTTTCTGCCGCCTGATCTTCCTTGATCAATGGAAAGTCTTCCTTTCTCCAGACTTTCTCTTTTGTCTCCAGGGTCTGAGATTCCTGAGGGCTGGTCTTAGCAGTAAAGACTGAAACAAAGAAGGCATTCAATAACTCTGCCTTTCTGTATGCTTCATCACCAGGACACCCACCCTATTCAGCAGTGAACCCACATTTTCCCTAGTCTTCCTCTTGCTGCTGATGTATTTGTAGAAGCCCTTCTTGTTGTCCCTGACATCTCTTGCTAAATTTAATTCCAAATGGACTTTGGCCTTCCTCGACGCATCCCTGCATTCTCTGACAACATTCCTTTATCCCTCCCAAGTGACCTGCCCCCTTTTCCACATTCTGTATACTTCCTTCTTCTGTTTAAGTTTTGCCAGGATCTCCTTGCCCATCCGTGTAGATCTCCTGCCCCCTTTACCTGACTTCTTACTCATAGGGATGAACCAATCTTGAGCTTGGAGGATGTGATGCTTGAATACTAACCAGCTCTCTTCTTAGACCTCCCCTTCCTTCTAGGGCCCTAACACACAGGATTCCTCCAAGTATGTCTCTGAAGAGACTGAAGTCTGCTCTTCTGAAGTCCAGGGTTGCAATCCTATTTATTGCCTTGCTTCCTCCTCGCTGGATCCTGAACTCCACCATCTCATGATCACTGCAGCCAAAGCTATCCCAAAACTTCTCCAACCTTCATATCTCCAAGCAGTCCTTCTTTGTCAGTACCAGGTCCAGCAACACACCTATCCTTGTTGGCTCCTCCACCATCTGTGTCAAAAAGCTATCATCATCAATACTCTGCAGGAACCTCCAGGACTGTTTGTTCCTTGCTGAGTTGTCTTTCCAGCAGATATTAGGGTGGTTGAGGTCCCCCATTGTAGGAGAAAGGGAGACTGCTGACACCAGTTGGTCATCAACAAGACTCGTTTATTAGTCGTTTTAGCTTGCTTCTTATACATTTCTTAATTAGCCTCATGCATATTACAAAACTTGAGCTCATGATTGGTTGCTAACGGTATTTGGTTGTTTATTCAAAAGATAACTTCTGTCTGGCCAGCCCAGATTACGATCGATAAGCAAGCAGCTTCTTCATTCTTCCTGCCTTATCCCCTCAGGGTTGTTTACGAAACTCGCCAAGGACAGAGTGTCCTTGCCTTACCAGCACGTAGTCAGCACTTCTCTCCTGAGGCCTAATCTCCCAGAAGCCCCTGCTTGCTCAGTTGCAGGCCTGAACCAAAGTCAGTAGAACCATACTCATGTCCACGCTCTCGTAGCCAATTCCCAACACCCCATAAGGACCAGGGCCTGTGATTGTGAGGCTACTTCCAGTTGTCTGTAGAAGGCCTCATCGACTTCCTCTTCCTGATCAGGTGGCCTGTAGTAAGCACCCACAACAGTGTCTCCCATGTTGGCCTGCCCTCTAATCCTTACCCACAAGCTCTCAACTTGCTCATCATCCACCCCTTAGGCAGAGCTCCATACATTCCAGTTGCTCTCTCACATAAAGAGCAACTCCCCCACCTTGCCTTCCTAGTCTGTCTTTCCTAAAAAGCACATAGCCATCCATGACAGCACTCCAGTTGTGTGAGTTATCTCACCATACCTCTGTAATTGCACTGAGATCATGGCCCTGCAATGGCACACAGATCTCAGATTCCTCCGAGTTATTCCCCATACTGTGTGCATTGGTGTACAGGCATTTTGGGGAGGTAATCGAGCATGCAGGTTTCCCAGGAGAGGTGCAAGAGGACCCTCCATAGTTATGTCCCATACACTCTTCCCCAGCTGCATGCACCCGCTAGAAGCATCCCGACTTGAGCCGTGTTACACTAACTAACTAACTGCTCTGTCACTGTAACTCTCTCCTGTTCCCATCTTTCCTAGTTTAAAGCCCTCCTAACCAGGCTGGCCAACCTGTTGGCAAAGACATGTGTGTCCCATTTAGTGAGGTGGATCCCATCTCTCCCCATCATTTTTTTTCCCTGGGACAAGCAGTGTACTCCATTTAGTTGCACTAATTGCCAGTTGCTAATTACTAATTGGTAAGCTCATCCCTATAACAATTGCACCAGTTAATGGTGGATGTTATTATCACAAAGATCTTGTGCTGGTGAATAAAATCAACTAACTAAAGCCCAGTGGTTGTTGCCCCTCTGGAATATTTTACTGTCTCCTTTAACGAGCTAGCAGGACACCCAGTCAATGTCATGGGGCTGTTAACATATCCCTCCCTCCTCCCTCCTTCCAGCTCCCCCAAATATCTACCCACCTAAGAGTTCTTAGCAGAGGGATTTGGGTGTGTCAAACACAAGGTACACCTACAATGTATGGGGGGGAGGGTATTTGATGACCTGTGACATTCCTGGCTTCCCTGCACGGGGATATTCCAGTAGAGTTCTAGGTCAGCCCTGATGCAAGACAGTGGGATATACCAGAGATCTTCCACCCTGTTCCTTTTTCCTATCTTTCCCAGCAGGGTAGGGAGGACTGTGAGACACCCAGAAAAAAGGTGTCACTACTACTTGGCTCCTTAGGGAAGGATCCTTAGGGAAGGAAAGGCTGTGGAGAGAAAGGCAGCCCTGTCCCCAAGATACCCAAATCTCCTCCCTAAGGCTTCAATTTCACTTTCCCAACATGACTGTGCATAGTGTAGGTCTAACCCTGTCTCTCCCTTCCCCCCCCCCTTTCAGTGTTTCAATTTCCCTATGAGCGGAACAAAGGAGTCTCTGTCTTTACAAATAAGGGAGTTAGTTACTCCACATTCTTTAAAGAGTGGGACTAGGGAGTACAGCCAGGGAGGTCGTGCTGTGCATGTGAGATTGGGTGCAGCTGACCTTGGGGGAAAACAGGAGGGGGGCAGAGAGTTCCTTATCAACAAATGACCAACCAGGGAGGGGGGACATATCAAGGAGCAACATGTTAGGCAAGCTGAGGAGTCTGTAACTTCTGAGTACCTTAGCCAATGGGGAAAAGGAGAGGGCATACCTCAGTTGGGAAATTAGGATAAAAGAAGGCTGTGCCCTCTAGTAATTTGAGAGACCCCACAGGGGTATGCCCTGGTGGACTCTCCCTTTATTCAAATAAAGTTTTAGGACTCCTCTGTCTCCCTTTTGGACATTTGGTTCCTGACAATGAGATTTTCCACACAACTAGGGTCTCATCCAGGATCCTTCCACCTTCCCATGACAGCGGACAGTGAATGAGGTCGACAGTGCACCTCACCAAAACTTTCAGTGATTGACTCCCTTGGGCTGCAGCCGGCACTGGATGACTGATTGGGTTCCCAGGACTGTCTGGAGACAGACAAGCAGCAGATCAGAGGGAACCGCAGCGGATCAGGGGGATCCGCAGGTAGAACCAGGGGGGTCCTCAAGTAGTCTGATGGAAAGGACCAATAGGTCCGATGAAAAGGACCACTAGGTACCACTAAGTCTGAAGGAAAGAACTCCTAGGTCTGACGGAAAGGACCGCTGAAATCTCACCGCTGACTACTATGGGACAATGGGGAGTAAAAGGGGTAAAGACCCCAACAAGAACACACGGGGAGGGCAGTAAATGGTAAAATAAAGGACATTCAGGGAGGGCAGTAATGGTAACTCCTTATAAGGTTGAGAGTCCCCTGTACACACAGGGTGAAATAACACTATAGCATTTTACTTTATCTTTCCTTTCTTTGCTTTTTTCTGGGACAAGCAAGTTGTGCTATTTGCCAGATACTAATTACTAATTGGTCAGCTCATCCCTGTAACAACTGTGCCAATTAATGGTGGATGTTGTTATCACAAAGATCTTACACTGGTGAATAAAAATAAACTAACTAAAGCCCCTCTGAATTATTTTATTGTCTTCCTTAATGAGCTAACACAACAGTAAAATTTGGCATAGTCGGCAAGATAAGAGGGACTCAGCCGGATCTAGGGAACCATGGTGTAAAGTAACAGAGTGTGTGTGTGAGGATATGGTCAAGGACTGACCAGGGCACCTATCGGCTACTGAGTCGCCCACTGCAAAAGGACTTAAGGACTTTCTGTCCCAGCACTTAAAGACTTGGGTAGAGCGCATGCAGTCCTTGACAGTCTGACTGACAGAGAAACATGCATAAAATGTCTTTGCGCGAACTAATGAGGAGCCACAGAGGCAGACTCTCCAGTCAAGGGACTGACTGGGCAGGGGACAACTGGAGTGACGAATCCTTCATTGTCTGTAGAATACAAAAAGTCCGAGGTAAATCAAAGGATGGCAAAGGGAAAAGGAATGTGTGCCATCCTGGGAGCTGGCCTATTGGCAGGGCAACAGGCACAAGGAAAACACAAAAGAATTAAGGAGCAGTTAAATGACAAAAGCAATGAGTTAGATGCGAAAATGCAAGAATGTAAATGTAAAGAAAAAGAGCAGGAGGAAGAAAGGTAGAAAAATCTGAAGTCCCAGGATAAACTAAAACTTATAGAATCATAGAATCCTTAAGGTTGGAAGGGACCTTTAGTGATCATCTAGTCCAACACCCTAAAACTCATTCTCTCCTGAGGGAAACATCCTCCTATAATAGCACAGATTAGGAAACTGTTGGTGGAAGATCCTGAGGATTGGGATGCAGATTTATGGGGTGATAGCGAAAATTTTGATTCGGATAGGGACGATCTATACCCTGGTACCCTGGTCCTCACCCCCCTGTGCAGGTCTGACCTGTAGTCAAAAGAGTAACTGCAATGGGACCTCAAGGGCATAACACTTGCGCCACCATTAGAATCACCCCATATTCAGGGGATGAATTGGGGAAATTGCAAGATAAATATAGTAGGAAGCCCACAGAATCAGAAGCCGAGTACCTGTGGCAAGTCTCCTTATCGAGAGGAGACTGAATAATGTTAGATACACCTAGAGGAATCTATGTAAAAAAAGGGAGATGAGTAAAAGGGAAACAGGAATCTGAAGAAGGGGGAAAGCAAACATATAGGGAGGCATGGGATGCCCTCCAGTACCTTCCCCCACTTTATCATCAAAACCCATCAATCCATCAACCCCATCACAGAGGAGGAAGAAGACCCAGCAGGAGCCACTGCTCCAGCTGCTGCTCCTGCCCCCTCTACACCTCCTACTTCTAGGGATAGTGAAAAAGAGGAGGGATGCAACATTTTGTCCCCTTCAAAAACAAGAAAAGGAACCCAATATGAGGCACCAAAAGCCCCCAAAGCTCAGACAAAAATTCAGCAAACACCTCACAGGTTCCATTGGGAGGTCAGGACGGGGGGTTTAGATTTGTGATTGTGCCCATGACCACCCAAGATATAAGGGGATTTAAATAAAGAACTACCCCCTTATTTAGATGATCCGAAAGGACTGGGAGAAAAGATAGAGGAGTATCTAAGAAATGCGGATTACAATTGGAAAGATTGGGATTTTCTTTTAGAAAGTGCATCTTATCCAGCCACTATTAGTAGATGTGGGGGATACATTTGAGGTGCACGAATTTCTTTTTGTCCCAAATTGTGATTGCAATCTGCTGGGAAGGGATTTGGTGGCTAAATTGGGAATGCAAATCAATATTGTAAGGGATGATAAAGAAGCTAACACTATTATAACTTTGTGCAAAATGTATGATAAGGCTTATGTTGAAGTGAACTCAGAAGTGTGGGCCGTTCCCGGAAAATATGGAAAACTAGACATGGAACCTCCCCAAAATACTTTAAAGCAACCAGGCCAGGTAGTCTCTAAAAAGAAGTATCCTATTTCACGGGAGCGATGCACTGACCCAGAAAGAATTCAGGGGATTTTAGAGGTACCATCACTCAGGACTAAGAAAGCACTAGGACAGTTCCTAGGGCTAGTAAGCAACATGTGGCCAGAATACTTTGTCTTGTAAAATCTCCCTGACAGGAAGCCCAGCTGGCACAGACTCTGCCCTTGGATTTTCCAGTCCGTAATGTCCGACCAGGAGATTGGGTCTTGGTGAAAGAGTGGAAAGAAGTACTGCTGGTGGTGAGGTGGCGTGGACCATATCAGGTATTACTGACCACAGAAACATCAGTCAAAATAGCTGAGCATGGATGGATTCATCATACCCAAGTTAAGATTTCCAAGGTGCCAGAAATCTGGACTCCTCAGTTGGAGGAAAAGGACGGAAAGCCATGGCTAACTCTCCATAGAAACATAGCTGCACGTGATCAAAAGAACTGAGAATGACACCTCTGGTGGTGATATACACACTTCTGTACTGCTGGTTGGGAGCGGGTCAGGAGATAGAGAATCAATTCTTGACCCTAGGGGAAGAAGTGGCCAGGGTCTTTAATCTCACTAAGTAAGTGTTGGGTCTGTGGGAGTCCAGGAGGATCTGAAGACTGGCCATGGGCGGCCAGCCCGATCAAACCCAGGTGGTTAGTAACCTAAGTGAAGTCCATAACGGTATGGAATTTTGGACCAAAGAGGGAACTCCATGGTGAATTCGATATCTGCAAAAAGGGATTTATTGTCTAAACCAAACAAGGGAAAGGGGTGTATATATGGGGAAGAGCACCTGTGAATGGACACTGTCTCCTGGATATGATTGTCTCTACCCAGGTTGTAAACCAATAAATTGTGACAAGTATCAAGGGAATTGGAACTATTGGAACCAAGTTGACGGTGACAGAGGCTTGTAAAGACAAATATTAAAGAAAAACAAAAGTGGGGGGGGGCAGGGACTGAGTGGAACAATGGACCCTGTGTCTTTACAAATAAGGGAGTTCCTCCACATTCTTTGGCAAGCAGGACAAGGGAGTACAGGCAGGGAGGCTGTGCTATGCATATGCGATTGGATGCAGTTGACCTTGGGGGAAAACAGGACGGGGGGGGGGCGCAGAGAGATCCTTATCAACAAATGACCTCAGAATGACCCCTAGTAGAGTAGACGCAAGTGTAATGAGCTAATGGATATTAACTTTTCCACCCGAGGAGGCATAAAATCACTTTAATTAGACATGCGATGTATGTCCAGAGAGCGGGAACATATCAAGGAGCAACATACGTTAGGCAAGTCAGGAAGTCTGCAACTTCTGAGTACCTTGACCAATGGGGAAAAGGAGAGGGCATACCTCGGTTGGGAAATTAGGCTGTGTCCTCTACCAATTTGAGAAACCCCACAGGGGTATGCCCCGGTGGACTCTCCCTTTATTCCAATAAAGTTGTAGGACTCCTCTGTCTCCTCTATGGACATTTGGTTCTTGACAGTGAGAATTTCCACACATCTATACCCAAAACACACATAGGGATCCCACCAATACAGCTCCCCTCTTCTCCACACACAAACAGGATACCCAAACCATCCTCAATGGCAGAACAGCATATTAACCAGCTCCGCTTCCATTCTTCCCCCCCGCCACATACAAAAAAAAGACCAAAATCAGGAGTTCCCTTCCCCAAATTCACTTACTGAGCTCATCCTGGGCAACAGAAACTGCTGCAACCATGTTGCCAGATGGGGGAGGAAGAGAAAGGATCAAAACTACTCTGCAATAATCCCTTGAAACAGGGAGCAACGTATAGGAGTGGACAGAGTTGGCTAGGATGTCCTTTCCCTCCCTTCTGAGATCTCCTCCTTTGCCTGGGGAGGAGGAGCTGAAGAAGACAGAGTGTGTCTTGCTTTTCCCTTCTTGTCTGACTCTCCCAAACATCAACAAGCATGAGAGACTGCAGTGTTCTTGCCCCACAACTCCCTCACTCACCGCCTTCCCTCTTTTCAGTTTAGGTTTATATTTAGAAAGATCTGAGCCATTGTTCCCCCTTA
Organism: Tinamus guttatus; assembly: GCF_059628265.1. NCBI lineage: Eukaryota > Metazoa > Chordata > Aves > Tinamiformes > Tinamidae > Tinamus > Tinamus guttatus. The sequence goes on from NW_028288856.1 coordinate 578,337, forward strand.
CCACCACTGGCTATTTTTCCACTCCCCTTCCAGTTGAAATGAGACCATGGGAATTCTGTAAAGAGTTAATCGATCAGAATCAAGGACAGAGAAAGGGGGATATCAGGACAGAATGTTGTAAGGCAGTACAGCTGAGAACAGTGGGATGATAAGGTAAGCACAAACCCCCCAAAGAACTCGATGAGTCGACACAACAAGGATGGCATTCAACTTAGGATAACCTATAGCTCATTAAAACTCTTTAACATATTAACTTTCACTCCCTACCTGAATAATGAGATGGTAATAATATGATAATAAAGTTACTGCCCCCCCTCCGTTATGATAATAAAGTTACTGCCCCCCTCTGCCCCCCCCTCTGTTACAAAGTAAAGTTTACAAGTTCAGAAAGAGAAAGGCGCGCTATAGTCACTTACCACGAATCTGTAGTGGGAAGGATCTCTCAACCCCGAGGAGTATCCTTGAGAGGCGTCCCTGCTCAAGGGGAGATCCTGGTGTGCAGCCCGCTGCCATACAAGGAGAACTCAATGGGCTCTTGGGCTGTCCCCATATTTATGGAATAAGATGATTGACTGATAGTCATTCTTTCAATTCAGAAATGATGGTTGGCTGGTGTATGCACAATGAGCCTTATCTCCCCATCAGGATGCAGCCATCAGGACTGTTATTGATGGTTAATGTCCGAGTGGGGGAGGAAATCAGGGAGGCAACTACCAGGATCAGATAATGTGGTAGTTAACATCTGAATAGGGCTATGTGTGAGAAGTCAGGTTGAGCTGGGGAAGGAGCACATCTGTCACAACATCGGATTAGGAACCCACTTTTGGGACAAAATCCCTATCTTCAGCCACTCCCGAGAAACAAATTAAACTGACTTCCACACAGACATAAATTGGCAGCAATATCCAAACCCAGCAAGCTGTGCTTGCCTACTGTCCATATTCTTGATCGTTTCCCTTTTTCAAAAGCAGAAGGGAAGGGAAGGGAAGGGAAGGGAACTGACCTGATACCATGCTGACCTCCATCACTGATCATGCACTTTTCCTCGCTTAGAAAAGAGGTAGAAGAGAAAAATAGGTCAACGAGCAGGACTGCAGAGTTTCTCCCCCTATCTGTGATAGGTGCTTGCAGCAGCCTCGAGGACTTCAAAGTCTAAAGTGTGAGTTGGGACTTGCAGCTAATGTCAGGCTGATGTACTTCTAGCAGTCCCAGTTTTGGGACTCTCCTCCTCTCTATCATCAATGGACTCTGGTACATACACTAGACAACATCAACAGGACAAAGCTTCCCCAACTCATTCCCCATCTTCTCTATAGAATAGATAGAGGACAAAGGGAAGCATTCCATAGGCCACCAGTTAGACCACATCATTGATCTAACAGATCTGATGATAGCGAAAACTAAACTCTAGAAGACTAGATTTAAATATGATAACATGTTCAGGGAGAATTTCAAATAACTCTTCCCTGTACAGAAAGAACAACTGAAAACTAAGAAATACATAGAAGGTTTTTTTTTGTGTGTGTGTGTGTGTGTGTGTATTTACTGCTGATAAGAAACACAATAAGCTAAATTGACATTAACCAGTTTTGAGAGTAACCATTTGTTTTGGGCTTCAAGATCAATTCTTAATTGTTAATTTTCTTAAAAATATTTTCAGGATTTTAAATTTAATGAATTTTCAAGACATTTCCATATTCTGTTAGTTGTTTCTGATCAAGGAGTACCTACGACTTTTATCTGATTCATCAGGGATTTAAAGTATCAGTAAAGGCAAAAAAACAAACAGGAGATATACAAGGTCTTTGCAGAGGTCTTGCAAAAGCAACAACAGTCCAAGCCCCATGAAGGGAGTAAGGAGGGACAAATAGACACTATGCTCCTGTAAGCTTGTGATTTCTGGCAACAGAAGAAAAGTTTCTTCTTCTTCCACCTACCAATCTGCAGCAACTTCAAAACAGGTATATTGCCATGGGAACAAGTGAGGAAGAACAAACTCTGTCAAGGGAGGCATAAAGGTCTGCTGATCCTCAACCAAGCCTCCTAATGAAGAAGAAAAGGCAGGTGATAGTCACCTGAATACCACCTGTAGAGGATGAAGACTCCCATTTACCAACCCTCTGTTGTTTCCTACACCAATTTGTGACCAAACAATAACCCCTACCATGGAAAAAGGCTCAGAGGAGATGGGCAAAGGGTGAGGTGCCCCTGAAGCTCAGGAATCACTTAGGATGTAACTCGTTAATCATAGCCGTTGCACAGAGAACTGACTTTATCTCAACACATAGGGTACTAGAGGATGACCTTTGTGTTAAATAAGCAGATGTATGCATTCATTGGATTAACTGGTGTAAACTTTTCTTTGCGAGTTGATCAAATGAATGTAAATGGCTTCCTGAGATTAGCCAGACCAGCATGAGGGAAGTGTATACATAGCTCAGCCCAACATAGGGTATAAAACCTGAACAACTACCAAAGGAATTTTGAAGAGAGCAATGGGCTTGAGTTGGCTTCAACTCACGAATTTCTTCCTGGTGATTGGGGATGCCTAGTGTTGTGATAGTGAGCATATTAGAGAGACTGGTAGTTGCAATCATATTGGTATTGTGATTGAACTGTATAAGTGCACATTTGTATTGTAATTTCAGTACATTGCTGAATTACACTGCTAAATCAAAATCCTGTATAACATGAAATATCTTTAAAAATGCCTTTTTTCTTTTCTACTGATGCAGAATTATATACTTTCTCTACCCTTTCAGAATTTTACCATAATTTATGTTAAGATGGGATATTTTTATTCTTGCAGTTATTTCCACTTGTATCATTTCAATAAAACAAAATACTTTTTTTTTTAATGGTAACTTGACTGCTTAGGATGTTTGTGGCTCATACAATTTTGATTGGAGATTCAGAAGTTTGGGTAGTTGTATTGAAGATGGAAATTTCTATGATCTGTAGAGTCATAACAATCTCCCGTGGGAAGCAGAGGCCAGACCTTGAGAAAAAAGATGTTTGCCTGCCTAGGCTGAGCGATAAGGAGCACAGATGCAGCTGCTCAGCCCGGTTCACAGGCAGCCCCCTCCAAAAACTGATTGAAGCCGGCCACTCGGCCGGGCTTGTAGCCACCTTAACCGCAGACGTCCTCCAAACTAGCTTTGGAGGTCACACACCTGGAAATGAGGAAGAAGAGGAGGAAGGCAGGACCCTTGAATGGAGGGCTGGGACCCCCGACTGGTGTGCGCGCCTGCGCACTGCGGGGGAGGGAGAGAGTTGTGCAACTCGAGGCAGAGTTTGTCCGCCCCCCCCCAGCCTGCCTTCTGGGTCGTACTGACCCTACGTGCCAGGATGCACTGGGCATAAAAGCGGACAGTGCGGAGAGAGCGGGATGGGAGAAGAAACTCCTGACTCTGAGGCCTACGCTGTCTCCGCGGGAGCCGGTCAGCAACTCTCTCTCTCTGATCTGCCAGCTCGAGAGGATCTTCGGGTCCAGATCGGCAGGTATCACCTCATGAGTAGTTATCCATACTTTGCTGCTTTTATATGCTTTCACCTGAATAAATGCTCGATGTCACCTCGTTCTGGCATGATTATTGCCGAATCCTGAGCCCATCCAGAACAGTAGTGCAAAGAATGCAGTCTCATATTGTAATTATATACAATACCCATTGCATCAGACTCCTCATCTGATAAGAGGTCTATGTTAGAATGTATGCATCTGTCCCATTTCCCCAGCAAGCTACAGGTTTGGATTATCAATTTAAGGCCTGATTTTCAGAAAACATCTTCTGTCTAACAAGAGAAAAAGCTGAAAATATTTTAGATTGGCCACCCTAAATTGGAAGATAACCAAAGTAAATTCCTATTTACTTTGGACAATGTAAGTTTTAATTTTATATATTTGTATATGTATACAAAGATTGAACATTACAGGACAGAGATTGCAAACTACTGTGCACCAAACTTCCAAAAGTGCAAGTACTCATTTATGGGCCTCCTCCTTATTTGCATCAAGTCTCATTTCTACCATTTTGCCAAAGTAAAGGGGCTTTAAAATAATATCTTCCTTTATACTGTCCTAGTGCTGTAAAATGAATGTATTTAAATTTTTTTCTTAATATAAGACTGGAGTAAAATTTCACTCCCCATTCATGAGATCAGTAAAAAAACTCTGATTGTCTTTTCTGAGACCATGGTTTTGTCTTGTGATTCTAAAAAAGGTGAAGAAAGCTTTGGGAAATCCAGCTTCATTTATGTAGAAAATATTCACTGTGCATGTACTGAATAACTGGGGATAAACCTGAACACTGTGGATCACCTTCTGTTATTCTCTTTAACCCTACAGTATTTGTTAACCTCTTATGGGTTGCAGTGCCTTTGCTTTTATAGAGTGATCTACCATAAAAGGATTTTTTTTAAGATGTGATCAAGTTAAAGAAATATTAAAATTGCAAGTGTCCTGATAATTTCCCCTTCTGTACCAATGTACAGTTAACATATCTCATGCAGGTTTAAGTGTTGCATCTCAAAGGGGAAGATTTAACAACATTCTCATTTTCAGAATTGCTCACCATTTCTAGAGAAACTTTTTCTCCCCTTTGATTTGGTATCCATTAGCAAAATTATACTTCCAGAAATAATGACTGATACTAACTAGTTTCAGAAGTACCTCTGTGCAACATGATAGCTTTATTCCATGTGTGATTTCACTTTGTCAAGCACTAGTAATGAAGGAACAACTCTAGTAGCTCATTAGAAGTTAACTTTGTAGAAAGATGTAAATTTTGAACTGAGTTAGAATTCTGTTTTCAGGACTTTTGACAAAGCTCACTAATTTCTTGTTTGTTTGCTTGTTTTTTGGCCTTCCCCCCTCCCCACCCCAGTGACCCAAGTCTTTTAAATCCTTGAGCTTGAATTTTTCATTTGACTATCTTGTTGACTATAAGTCAAGTTAATGGCAGAGGTAAGGTTACATCTTAACAAATGGACTGATGTTTCCTAAATGCAACTTTATAACAACCCAGGTAATAAAAGACAAATACAAAGTGGATGAATTCATATGAGAAATGTGATTCTCCATCCCTCCTTTATTTTTTACCACCATCATTTTAAATAGATTTAATCTCTTTTTTTTCCTTTTCATTAATAATAATAAAGAAATGGAAACTAAAGAAAAATGTACAACCCAGGAGAAACAGTGATTTTTTTAAGCTCATTTTGGATGGAAAATATGGAAGTTCAAAGAAGACAAAATTCAGCAAAGCAAACACCATGCTTAATTCAGAAGTGGTGAGTAGCCCTCTTGTGGCCAGTGGAAATCTTCATGCTAAAAGTTAAGCATGTAATAAATGCTTTGCTGAATTGGATCCTAAGCAGTTTCTAAACAGATTCTTAGTCAAGAACATTAGGATGTGGAGTTTTGTTTTAATTTGTTTGCTGTTGTTGTTGAACTCATACAGAGTCTGATGAACACGGAGAAGAAATGTGTGAGCTTGCAGTCCTGCTTTTTCTGTAGTGTTGGCTACAGTGTCTGGAGATGAACTTAAGGCCTCTGTGCAGCAGTTGATCAAGATGACAAAAGGCAATCATGTAATTACATTTTCTTTAACTATCCTTTGTAACTTTTTAGTGACATTTGAATAATGGCAGATCTGAATCCCGTGGTATGTATTAGCCTGGGATGTATTAATCTTATCGTGAGTGTAAAATGAGAAAGTGCTGTTGAACTATTTAGCTTCTAGTTGGATGTTGGGAAGGAGTTTTTGTTATAGGCAGGCAGAGCAAATTTTAAGTAAATCAATCACTGAAGCTATTAGCTTAGTCACAAGAGTTTTTTTGGTGACACTTTTCATAGGCTGTTTGGACAATTGACGGGGGGGGACACAACGGAAAGAACCAGACACCAGTGGAAAGAATGGTCTTATTTCACTATTAATATTAAGGCAATACAGAATGATACATTTAACAAAACAATAAGCTTACTATGCACTCAGTTTTAGCAATAGACAAAATAAGCAAGGTAATGCACCTAACCATTACTCTACAAGAAAGGGAATAGTGATTAAGAAAAAGATACATCACCAATTGCCTAAATACGTTACCATCATCCAGATCCGCAGTCGCTGGGGAGCCCCTGTTGCAGCGAGGATTTGGAGAACCTTCCCAGCAATTGGGAGGTCTTATGCGGTGCGTCCACCCGTAAGTGAGGTCTCCAAAGTCGTGGCAAGAGGGTCCATCTTTCATAGAGCCAAATTAGCAAATCATGATAACTTGCATTTTCTTTGTGAGCGGTAACATCTGGTGTGGCATACTTTCCCTATCGTCCGGGACTGGGACTTGGCCAGGGCCCAGGTCTCGGATGGGAGGGTTCCCTTCAAGGTCAAAAACACTTGCAGTGAGAGCCTACAAAAGTTACATCTTAATAAGCCTCCATGCAGGTTAGCATAAACAGTCCGGCAGACGAGTGCTGTGTACTTCTACAAAGGCAGTGCCGTATTCACCTGTAAATCAACAACGACTCGGGCCTGTCATTCAGGCCCTGGCAACTCAGTGCCTCCCAAGCACTATTTTGTGGTATATGTACTTGAACCTTGTTTTGATCAGAAGTTATTTGTGCTCCAAATTTATTTAACAAATTTCTTCCCATCAGCAGTAGGGGGCATTCTGGCATATATAAAAATTCATGCATGAGTATCTTATTCCCAATTTCACATTTTATTCGTTGAGAAAAAAAGGGCTTGACCTCTCACTTTCCAGTGGCGTGAATTACTGACATAGAGAATTTACTCTTTGGTCCTTTACAACTATTTCATACCAATTGTGTTGCTCCATTATCTACTGAAAATTTAATTATTTCATTCCCCAGTTTGACTGAAAGCAGGGGTTTGGCTGAGGTACCCAATTTCTCCATCCCCAGTCCCCATTAATCTGAATCCTCTGTACCAATCATAAGCAAATCTGTCTCTGGTATAGATGTAGATGGTGGTACCCAATTCTCTGATTGCCTCTTTTGGCACTTCTCCCTGCAAATTGCCAAATAATCTGTCTCTAAGTGAGATGTTTGTCCTCTAGATTCCCTTACGTTCTGTTTCTTTTTCCATGCCCTCGTCCCCTCAGAAAACCTCTTCCCTGAGAGGACATGTGCACTTCAATGAATGTAGCTGCCAAAATTGAAGCATTATGCTTTTTGTCTTCCAACTTCTGTTTTTCATTTCTTTCTACTTCTCTGTTATTGTATACCATATATGCAATTCTAACTGATATTGACATTCCAAACATACCATCCACTTTCTGAAGTTTTTTTCCTTATATCTGGTGCTGATTGTCCTAAAAATAATTTAGTAAAAGTTAGCTTGTTAGCCTCATCTTCATGATTCAAGTCTGTCTATTTTTGAGCAGTCTCACATAACTGCTCATAAAATGCATAGGGATCCTCAGCCTTACCCTGTACAATATGATATAGTTTTTAGGTCTAGGTACTCCATATAATATTAACTGCGGATACTGTTTAATCATTAGCCTAACCATTCCCGTATTTGGATCCCAATCTGGTTCTTGGACCAGCATAAAATGATCCGGTCCATCCCTAGCATTTTGTCTTTCATTTTCCTCTTGAGCTTTATCCAACACTATTCATTTTTGCTTCACACAGAATCACACAGAATGGTTGAGGTTGGAAGGGACCTCTAGAGATCATCTAATCCAACCCCCCTGCTCAAGCAGGAACACCTAGAGCACGTGGCACAGGGTCACATCCAGGCGGGTTTTGAAGATTTCCAAAGAAGGAGACTCTACAACCTTTTTGGGCAGCCTGTTCCAGGGCTCTGTCACCCTCACAGTAGAGAAGTTCTTCCTCACATGGAGATGGACCTTCCTGTGTTTCAATTCCCTTCCCCACGACCCTTTCTCCTGTCAGTGGCCACCACCGAGAAGTGTTTGGCCACATCCTCTTTACATTCTCCCCTCAGGTATTTGTACATGTTAATAAGATCTCTCAATCTTCTCTTCTCCAGGCTGAACAGGCCCAGCTGGCTTAGTCTTTCCTCATACGATAGATGCTCCAGTCCCTTAATCATATTTGCCTCTCTACGCTGGACCCTCTCTAGAAGTTCCACGTCCCTCTTGCACTGGGGAGCCCAGAACTGCACACAATATTCCAGGTGCGGCCTCACCAGAGCTGAGTAAGAGGGGGTGGATCACCTCTGGCCACACTCTTCCTAATGCAGGCCAGTATGGGGCCAGACTCTTTTCAGTGGTGGCCAGCAATAGGACAAGAGGCAATGGCCACAAAATGAAACACAGGAAGTTCCACCTTAATTTGAGGAAAAGCTTCTTGACTGTGATGGTGACAGAGCACTGGAACAGGTTGCCCAGTGAGATTGTGGAGTCTCCTAACTTGGAGATATTTAGAACGTACTTGGACAGAATCCTGTGCAACGTGCATCCCAATCCACTGTCGGGGAGGTTTTAATACAATCCCAAGAGTGAGATTAAGACACAAACGGGGTCAAATGCCATACAACCTTGTAAGCTCTATTCTCATAATCACAATAGGATAGAGAGAAGAAGAAGGGAAAAAGAAAGATAAGCAAGCAATCAGGAGAGATGCAGCAAGATTAGTTACCACCACCGCCAGTCCAGCTACGTTTCATTTGCTCCGCCTCAGTGCAGGTGATGATCTCTTGAAGGAGAGTTCAGGAAAAGAAGCCGTGCACACGGGAGGAATACGTAATCCTTTTATTGTCCCAGTTCTTGAAGAGTCCACTCACTTGACTCGAGCGCAAGCGCAGCTTGGTAGGCTCTTTTGGCACTTCTCCCTGCAAATTGCCTAGCACCTGCTAATATTTCACTAGGGTTCCAAGTAGCCAGTCCATAATGTTCTGTAATTCTCTCAGGTGGCCATTCATCTTTTCCCCATTTTTGGGAGCTTCCCTTAGTCAGGGAAATATCAAGGGATCGTCCTTCTCTGATCAATTCATCATATCATAGAATCATAGAATCATAGAATGCTTAAGGTTGGAAGGGACCTCTAGAGGTCATCTAGTCCAACCTCCCTGCACACGCAGGGTCACCTAGAGCACGTGGCACAGGACTGCATCCAAGCGGGTTTTGAAGATCTCCAGAGAAGGAGACTCCACAACCTCTCTGGGCAACCTGTTCCAGCGCTCTGTCACCCTCACTGTTAAGAAATTTTTCCTTAAGTTCATGTGGAACTTCTGGTGCTTCAGTTTGTGGCCATTTCCTCTAGTTCTGTGGGTGGCCACCAGTGAAAAGAGGCCAGCACCATCCTCCTCACTCCCTCCCTTGAGGTATTTATATACACTGATTAGATCCCCTCTCAGCCTTCTCTTCTCCAGGTTGAACAGGTCCAGCTCCCTCAGCCTCTCCTCATGCAGCAGATGTTCCAGGCCCCTGATCATCCTTGTGGCCCTGCGCTGGACTCTCTCCAGCAGCTCCACATCCCTCTTGTACTGTGGAGCCCAGAACTGGACACAATACTCCAGATGTGGCCTCACCAGGGCTGAGTAGAGGGGCAGGATCACCTCCCTCGACCTGCTGGAGACGCTCTTCTTAATGCACCCCAGCATCCCATTGGCCTTCTTGGCCACGAGGGCACACTGCTGCCTCATGGTCGACTTGTCGTCCACCATGACGCCCAGGTCCTTCTCTGCAGAGCTGCTCTCCAGAAGGTCAGTCCCCAGCCTGTACTGGTGTCTGGGGTTATTCCTCCCCAGGTGCAGGACCTGGCACTTGGCCTTGTTGAATTGCATGAAGTTTTTCACCGCCCAGTTGTCCAGTCTGTCCAGGTCCCTCTGGATGGCAGCGCTGCCCTCTGGGGTATCAGCTACTCCTCCCAGTTTCCTATCATCAGCAAACTTGCTGAGGGAGCACTCTGTGCCTTCATCCAGGTCATTGATGAATAAATTGAACAGGAATATACCTCAACTTGGAGCTCTGTCCCCTGATGTTGTGGCAATAAAAAGAATAGGGGTCTGATATATCCCACATAACATATTTCTGACCACTTTGGAGATAACCTTCAATAAGCATGTTGGTCACAAATCCGATAATGTCCTTTTGAGGCCCAGGTTCCGTTAGGGAAAGGACCATTCCAGTTTTCGTCATTTCTCAGGGCATCATAATATAAAGAGTCCTTGTTTCCCAATGGTCCACCCGCAACAGCAGCAATATAACTATCCGTAAGTCAACCCCAACTCGAGCCTGTCATTCAGGCCCTGGCACTTCATAGGCACAGCCATGATAGTCATGAATTGATCATGTTTAGTCAGCTAAATGTTATTTGTCCTATTGAATAGTAATGGATTATACCACTTATCTCAAACAGCTTATAGTCTTCCAAAAATAAGAAATCAATAAGTACTCACAGAACTGAGAAAATGTTTAACTTGTCTGTCTTCACCTCTCCATGAGGACAGGTATTTTGAGCATTGAATGTCTGTACAAACAATAAGGAACAGGGAGACAGAGTCTAGCATCCAGGGAAGAAGCATCCTTCTGTTAAGAAACACTAGAGCTCACCCTACAGTTGCTGAGTGTATTCCCTTTACTCTTCCCAGATGATGAATTTCCACACGGGTAGGAGACAGCTACCTGTGCACCTGTGACTCTAGGAGTCTCAGTGCAGAAAGAGGGAAGTGCTGAAGGAAACAAGGATTTGTCAGACTTTGGAAGAAAGCAAATGTTGGGACTTGTTTTCTGTACTAAGTAGCATTTCCAGGGAATCAAAATGTCAAGAAAGGAGCATACATGCTCCAATACAGAGGACAGCCTACCTGGAGCACAAAAGGAGTACTGCCCACTCCCAGGGACAAAAATAGTTCTTCCATGCTTAAGTAAATCCAGTGAAAAATACAGTCCCTGACTTAAAGTTCACAAAGTACACACAAATCTTAAAATATCCATGATGGATTTTGGGGCTTCCCAGGAGATGGTGAAGTCATTGTTCTTGTAATGCTGATGCCATCCAGTCCATGACTCCTGGTGCCTTAGACATCACCGTCTAGGTCTCACCAGTATTTTAGATGGAGGAGACATTTTGAGAAAAAGCTGTTGTTACTGAAAGTGCTGTCAGCAGCTGGAGCTTGGAAATTTAGCTTTGTCAGCTGATGCCAAAGCATTGTGTTGGAGAGGGGGTGGGGTGTCTGTCCTGGCAGAGCTTGCTGCCCTTCTACTTGCAATCATTAAGAAGCTGTCTTTTTTTGAAGAGAAGAATCATAAGATAATTCAGGCTGGAAGGGACTTCGGGGGATTTCTAGTCCAACAGCCTGTTCAAAGCAGGGTCAACTATGAGGTCAGACTAAGTTGGTCAGGGCTTCATCAAGTCAGGTCTTGAAAAACTCCAAGGATGTAGACTGTGCAACCTCTCTGGGCAACCTGTTCCAGTGCTTACTTATCCTCATGGTGATTTTTTTCCTTCTATCCAGTCAGAATCTCCCTATTTCAAGGTATGCCCACTGTCTCTCATGCTCCCAACATGCACCAATATGAAGAGCCTGGCTCCATCTTCTTGATGACCTCTTTGCAAGTGTTGGAAGGCTGCTATTAGGTCTCCCTGAAGCCTTCTCTTCTATAGGCTGAACAAGTCCAGTTCCCTTAGCCTCCCCTCATGGGACATGTACTCCAAATCCTTGACTATCATCTGGTTGGCTCTCCATTGAACTTGCTCCAGTTTATTGATGTTTTTTCTGTACTTGGAGGGAGGGCAAAAGTGGATGCAGTATTTTAGTTGCAATCCAGCAAGTGCTGAATAAAGTCACTTCCCATGATCTACTGGCTATGCTCCTGTAAATACAGTACAGGATTCTGTTGGTTGTCCGCCTTTGCTGCCGGGGCACACTGCTGACTCATGACCAGCTTGCTCTCCACAAAGACTCCCAGCTCCTTTTCAGCAGAGCTGCTCTCCAGTCAGTCCATCAGTCCCCAGCTTGTATTGTTGCAAGAGGTTCTTCTTTTCTAGGCACAGGATTGGCATTTGGCCTTGTTCCATTTCATAAAGTTCCTGTTGACCCATTCCTCCAGACTGTCTAGGTCATTTTGAATGGCAACCCTACCCTCAAATGTATTGACTAGTGCCTCCCCGCGCCTCAATTTGCTGTCATCTGCAAACTTGAGGGTGCTCCTCCTGGCACTTCACACAGCCAGGAAATTGGAGGGTAATGGGTGTGTGAACACCTGAGCTGTTTTGGGTAAAGTGAGGCCACCAGAGCTATTCTCTGCTTTCTGGTCTTAAGGAAAATCCACAATAAAACCAAAAAGACCTTCCTTATTTTAAGAGCATTTGGAGTTGCGAGGTCTCTGTGCCAGAGGGAACTGCATTTTAGTGTCAGATGGAGTAGTCTCTATAAATAGTCTATAGAACACTTGCAGATGAAAGGCTCCATATCAAAGCATATGCACTGATGCCCTACAGGCTGCTGTAGTGTAGCTGCTGCAGTGGTGAGCTGTTGGCCATGCTTTTTCCACCCTCCTCCTGGCTGTGGGGTGGAGAATTGTGTTGCCCTCTGCTATCACTGCTTAAGATTTCCTGGGGAGGGGAGGGGAGGGGAGGGGAGAATGAGGGATCCTATGGCTTCCTTGGAGCAGCAAGGAGCAGACTCCAAAATGACAGACTCTGCTGACACAAGGATGTCCTGGTTTCTGAGCATCCTTTCCTTTATTCTTATATATCCTGGGGCTGGCTGTAAGAGACAGGAGTAAATTGTGCTTTTGACAGGTTCTAATGGATTATTATTCTTTTCTCTTCCCCTTGCCAGTGCAGGAGGATGAAGTGCCAGAAAATTTAACTTCTGAGGGTTACCTCAGAGAAGGCTACCTTCAGCTGATAAATAATCCTTGGTTCTGCTAGAGGATGGAGCATTGCTTTGGGTGCTTAGAGGAGTGCAAAGAAGAAGAGGGAGAATGAGGTCCCTGCAGGAGATCTGTAGTACTGCCTCCCCATTCTTCCAGCACACTCTCATTGGTCTTCTGGGCCTTGGCCTCAGCTGCCCTATTCATTTCAGCCTATTTGGGGTTATGGTGCTCTCCCCAATTGTCACAGGAGCTCAGCCAGACACCAACCTCATTCTCTAAGAGCTTGAGGTTAGCCAGGGTGTCTGGTAGAGAAACTGCCACTGGCCAACAGTCAGGCACATGGTAATATCCCATAGTAGGGGGCTGTGGCAGGGGCCTAACAGGACAAGGACCCCACCACCTGTCCTTCTTAACTTGTTTGTCTAGCCTTTCTCAGTTTCCAGAAGCTGCTATACAGGGCCTCCCTGAGCCAAGCTCCAGCCTCTCCAGAAAATCACCTACAAAAAGCTTTCCTTCCTCGTGAGTATCCTGCTGCTCTTTGACCCTATGAGAGGGCCTGCACAGATCATTAGGCAACATGAACTCTTTGTCATATTGTGTCCTCAGGGATTCACACTGCAGATGACCATGGAGTGCAATGCGCAGCCTGTTCCCAAAGCCCTGCCCTGTGCCCGCCCCCCCGCCCCCAAGTCTTTTCTGCCACCAATATCTTGACCCCTCCAAAAGCCCACCTCCATACCCTCGCAATATCCCATCACCACAGTTCCCCCCCCCCCCCGCCCAATGTTGATTGCACAGGAATAACATAACAAAACCATAGAGGGGAACCTTTAAGCATAAATTCTCTAGACTATGACTCATTTTATCTCCACCTCAGCCAGCACAAGCTGACTCACTGCCTTCGGTTGTTATCTGACAGTGTAGGAAAGGAAGTTGAGGACAAACAATGGGCAAGCAGTTGGCTCTACCCATGCATCTCGAGGGTGATAATGGTCCTTTTCAGGTACTCTAGTGAGACAGTGTCAAGAAGGAAGGCAGAGTAGAATGCTGAAATCATCCCCTCCAAGGATGTGACTTGTCGCTATTGATTGTTCAACTAAATATAGATTCTGGGACTGTTGAACAAAACTTGCAGCTCACCACTCCAGGTCCATCCATCCTCTGAATTTAAAGCCCTGGGAAGATGCTGGAGAGTGTCTTCATCTCTCTCTGTCCTTTGGATGCACTGGAAGTGTCCTACTGTTAAAATTATCTATTCTCTTTTGTTCATTTTTGGGCACTGGTGATAAGCAGCAGGAGTCAGATTTCTATATTTTTAAGTTTTATTGCTAGCCTCTTGGCTGGGAGCACAAGAAGGGACACTGAGCAGCTTTTTGCTACATTTTTTAAGGAATAGTAAGTTGTTACATATTCAATATTTTAGTTTACATAACCAACCAGATCTATCCACGACTCCTAGATCAATCAATCCCCAAAAATGACTCAATATGAAACCTTAACTCTCTAGAAAGATCATTCAAATAACTACAACGTCATACTATATAGGTAAATCGAGGTTACCGCAATAAGAAAGACAAAGGGTGAGATAAGATGTTAGAACAAGTGTCCCAAGTCGCATTACTTGTTTATGGCTCTGGGGAGTTAGCTAAAGAAGGCGATCGCCCACAATAACAGTTATCAAAACAAATGCCCCAAAACAAAAATGTTATCAGTCATAAGCATTTTTCCTTTTCTTTTGCAATTTTTCCCTTCGGCAAAGCTGAATAGCCAGACTATCATGGAGCGAGTGGCTGTGCCTGGTCCACTGGGATCAGGATCTGGATATGCAGCAAGAAAAGGGGTTTCCATGACCCCAGCCTAGGGCGCATGTATAGTTTAGGCCTGGAAGCTTCTACCTCACTAAATAATTGATACAGCTGCTGGCTTTGATTGGCTAATGACACAAATCTGCTTCACACCATCAGGTGAGACAGTAGATAGGAATTGCATATTAGATACAACATGTTGCATTAATTGAATAAAACAAGGGATAATACATGGCAAAAACATTAAGATGGCAAATGCGCATAACAAATAAAATAAAAGCTGCTTTACTCATGGTGTTCCTGGTAACCAAGAGCATAAATCACCATGACTGAACAGGAACATAGGCTAGTTTCCTAATATCTGTGGTCAGTTGAAGAACAACTTCGCCTACATTGTCTATTTCCAAGCAACAATTGGAGACATTTAGTTTCCCACATACTCCTCCCTCTTCAGCTAGTAAATAACCCAAAACCATGCGATGTTGAATGATTGCAGTGCACATCTGTTGAGATTGTTAAAAGGTCTATAGCATGGGCAGTTTTATTGGTAATAATTTCCAAAATTGCTTGCAAAAGGATTATGTGGTTCAAATTGTAAATCACTTCTCTTGCCCCTGATATTGGTTCACTGGGATTCCAAGTAGCAGGCCCGTTAATTATTCTATCAGGAGGCTACTCATTTTCCCCCCATTTTTGTGTCCCACCTATATTAACCTCAACAGATCGCTTGTCGCGGGCAACCCTTCTGTCCCCCAAATTATCATATAGTCTTATTCCCAATCGAGGGCCATCTGTCTCTGGAAGAAGGAAAAACAGAGGTCGGATAATTCCTATATAGCAAGCCCCTGACCGCTTTGCTGGTAGTTGTTTGTAGGCAGTATGTCCACAAATCCAATAACGGCCCTTTTTGGCCTTGGCACCATTCACAAATGGTCCTGCTGCAACCTTTGGGAATTGGAAATAAGTCATGTTATCATTTCCCAAAGGGCTAACAAAGGTGCTCGGGTGATTGTTTATCTGGCCGGTGCAATACCAGGCACCACTGTTGTTCTCCCACTCACAGATTTGGCTGTAAATTTGGTTTCCAGGCCACCGAAGGACTAAGGTTTCATATTTTTTGACCAAAATCCATTAAATCCTTTGTTGTGCCCATTTTCATTAAGCCACATCCATATTTATTTTCATTCTCCGACTTATATGTGAGTGTCCACTGACATTTGCTTTCCCCCACATCAACCCCTCCCTTCTGGGTGCAATTCAAGCAAAGTTTTCCCACAGTAGGAAACTGAACTGGCCATGTTTCACTATCATCCCAGGTGATATTATCAGTTTCACTATAATTGATGACAATTTGTGCTGGAGGGAGGGGTGTAGAGGTCCATGGCCAGCTGGACAACCCTAGAGGGCCTCCACAAACCCAACAGTGACTCAGATTAAAAGTTTGACTTACAGCTCTTGCTAACAAAACAAATTCATTATCCTTAAATGGATCATATAGATTGGGGGAATTTGAGAGGGTCGGCTTCTCTTCACTCTTATAGATAAATCCCCAAAACAATATGATTAAAAATAACATAAACATTTTAACCAAATTATATTAAAATAGGCATCTGCTTCATGTCTTCCGTGGGTGTGTCTGGGTCATTTGCTTTCTCCTGAAAACAAAACAAAAGACAAATTGGCTTCTCAGGTGAACAAGAGGGAACAATCCATTTAGTGTGGATCTTATGAATTTTCCCATAGGCGTTTTTTGCCTTCCAGGTGTATTTGTTTAATGGGGTGTCCAACACCAGTGGTACCGCCCCCACGGTGGGGAGTTCAACCAAGACAGGTTGTCCAGGGGAATGAGATGGATTTCTAGGGTGATCAGGGTCATGTGGGGCTGGTATGACCGTTGAGGCTTTTGGAAAAAAAAAATGCTATGTTCTTTGGACATCCATTTATTTTCCAGCGACTGTTAATGCTGGTCACTGCATCCCACACCCACTCAGCCCATCC
The DNA here is from genome assembly GCF_059628265.1 of Tinamus guttatus. Lineage (NCBI taxonomy): Eukaryota > Metazoa > Chordata > Aves > Tinamiformes > Tinamidae > Tinamus > Tinamus guttatus. Next base: position 594,950 of record NW_028288856.1, read on the forward strand.
TGGCTCATGCAGTTTGAGGAATCATTTCAACAGACCATTTGTTCTTTCCATGATTCCATTTGCTTGTGGGTAATACGGAGTATGAAACACCCACGAAATTTCCTCCTGGGCTGCCCACTCCTGGACCACTTTGGCTGTAAAATGTGAGCCGTTATCTGATTGAATTGACCGTGATTTTGGAAAAATTCCAAGCCATTCTTTCAGAGCCTTTATCATGTTTTCTCCTGTTGCCTTAGCATATGCTTTAGCTTGCACTAATCCGGATACTATCTCTACACCTAGCAGTACACAGTGCTTTCCCTCTGACCTTCGAAAGGGGCCGATGTAATCAATCTGCCAGGCCTCCCATAGGCCTTTTCCCTCTCTTAAGTGCAGGGGGTCACCTCCCAGAGGGTGTCTGTCCAGACAGACACGGCATTGTTCGCAAGAAGATACACAAGTTTTACATTCCTCCCTAGTAACCAACCACCCTCGGGCATGTGCTTCACAAAATAGGTCCTTAACTCCTGAATGTTTCTGTTTTACATGTAGCCATTCCAACAGACGTTCCCAACTTTCTGCTATCTGGGTGCTTTGTAGGGGAGCCAACTGGTCTAATTCATCCACCTTGGCATTCCATTGGCTCACCGCAGTGTCATCTCGTTGATGAGATGCTACCCAGGCTACTGCAAATTTCCCTTGTGTGGCAATGGTAAGAATATCCTGCCATTTTTCCTTTTGCCATACAGATATTCTATTGACCTCCCATCCATTTCATTCCCAGAATGGAAGCCACTCAGTGCAACCTTTAAACACAGCATAAGAGTCAGGATAGATATAGACAGAAGTAGATTGAGCCTCGTGTTGGAAAACCCTCCACACAGCAATTAGTTCTCCTACTTGTGCGCTACCTTCCCCTTCAGTAACGATCTGTTCCTCGGTATCTATCTGAAGCGCCACAGCTTGGTATTTCCAAATTTTTCCCTCTTGCTTCAACGAGGCATCCGTAAACCAGACATTCTGCAATTGTCCAGAAAACGGAGGAGATGATACTTGTATTGCAGATAATATCCCGGGTGTGTCTCTATTCAAGTCTACCTCATCTTGTATATTTAACACTTTCGTGGTTTCTTCAGATACAGAAAAATTTTCACAATAGTGTTCTATTTGTGCGTACCATTTTCGCATGGAGGCTTTCTGAGCCATCCCGTCAGGGGGTGGGGTAGGTTGTTGCCGGATAGTCCGTTTGGCTTCCTGCAGAGCTAGACTACCTACAAATAGACCTTTTTCCCAAGTTGTATATCTTTTTTCAGCCTCTTTAAAGCTAGAAGAATAAAAAACAATGGGCCGAATAGGCCCCTCTGGATCCTTTTGCCACAAATGGATTGACAGTCCAGTCTTGGCAAGTCCCCATTCAATTTGAACTGGATCTGATGGGTGAATGGGACCAAGGGCCTGATAGGCAGTCGCTTCAAATACCAACAGCTGTAAAGACTCGTCATGGACTTAAGTCCATTCCCACAGAGCTCTTTTTTGCAATAAGTCGTACAAGGGCTTGGCAATAATTGAAAAGTCAGGAATATGTTTCCTCCAGAACACAAGCAACCCTAGTGCATGCTGTAAGTCTCTCTGATTTTGGCATCTTGATCTGGTCGAGAGAGGGAAGAGTATCCAGTGGGATACATGTCATCCCTCCCTTCCACCAGATCCCTAAAAATTTTACTTCACTTGAAGGGGTTTGTATTTTCTCAGGGGAAATTGTCAACCCTACACTTTCTAAGTGAGTGATGATGTCCTCCTGGGTTTCTCTAACTGCTTCTACCTGACTCCCTCCTATAAGCACATCGTCTACATATTGATAGATCTTCACCTCCGCCCTTATGGGGATTGTTTCCAACTCTTGTGCTAGAATGTGGTGGGCCAGTATGGGAGAATGCTTGTATCCTTGTGGGAGTCGTGTAAAAGTGTACTGTTGTCCTTCCCAGGTAAAGGCAAAACGATCCTGGTCCTCAGGTTGTAAAGGGAACATGAAAAACATATCCTTGACATCCATCATTGCCATAATAGGGTGAGATTGTTCCTGAATGGTGGCTATCAATTCAGCAATGTTTGGTACAGCAGCTGTTAGTGGACCTGTGCTAGCATTCAGTCTACGGTAATCTATTGTCAACCTCCATTTGCCGTTTGGTTTTCTGACAGGCCATGCTGGAGAGTTAAAGGGGGAGTGAGTGGAAACTACAACCCCTTGTGTCTTTAAATTCTCCAGAACTGACATAATTCCCTCCCTGGCTCCTAATGGCAACGGATAGGGTTTCACATTTGTCAGTTTGGAAGCAGGGAGGGTAGGTGCCACTTGCAGCAAACACACCCTCGTGTGGGATATCTTGGCCAATTGCCTGATCTGGGGACGACCAAAAGACCATGCGTTTCCCTGGGTATCACGCCACTGCCTACCCTTCGTAACATCTATGCCTAGAAAATTCATCTGCAAAGGTCCTATGGCCACCATGGTGTTGATGGGGTCTTCCTCTCCTGGTAACCATAGTGGCACTGGAGTCATAGGCACCGACTGTGTTTTTCCCAAGGCATTTAAAACAATTAGATTTCTAGATGGAATCGAGATTCCACATTGTTCTGCTTCAGTCTGCATTAGCGCGGTAATTTGTGCCCCAGGATCAATTGAAAAGGTTACCAGTCTTTTCCTTGGTCCTACAGCAACAGTAATTAATAAATCCCCTTTGGTATTGCAGGTGAGTTGTCTTACAAACATCCATCCTCCGCCTCCCCCCTCACCCTCAGGGGGCGGAGGGATTAGTTTCCTGCCATTGTCTTCTTCTCAGCTGGATCCTCCTCGAGGTCTATCAAGGGGGGAGCATTGGGGGTTGGTCTGAAAGTGGGCCTTTGCTCTGACCATTCCTGCACTAGTTGTTCTAATTTTTTGGTCAGGAGTCTGTCCATCAAATCCCGGGGAATACCTTTCTGAAACCCTAGCCGCCACAGCCCGTCCAGTTAGGGACCTCTCTCTCCCAGAATTATGACCTCGGAGCGACCCCAAGTCTTGGCCCTTCATGGGGAGTGATTGTCGTCCACTAGCCCATTCTGCAGCCTGTATGACCCTGGTTTCAGTTCTAGGGACAATCTGCCAACAGGCCCATATTTTCTCCCAAAATCCTCCCTTGTAATTGAATCCCAATGGGTTTCAGGAAGTCAGGAAGTCCTCATATCAGGGGAATCATCCTCTCTGGGTCCACGGGCATCATCATTGGGGAACCCTAGTTGGGCTTGAGCTCCCAATCATACATCATCTGGAGACAGGCCGCCTTTTGCACACTTTCCACTAACTGATCCACCATCCCTGTTATGGCAAGGGGATCTCCCCTCTCCAAGGGATTCAGCCCTCTGGCCCAATATGCAGCTCTCTGAGTCAATGACCATGGGACTCGGCGATCGTTGGTAGTCAGAAACACACCTGAACCCCAATATCCTTCTGCTTCTTTCTCTGACAACAAGATTCCATCCTCTCCTGACAAAGACACTCTCCACACATACTCCCTCTCTGATTCCTTTGCAGTTCTTGTGAAATCTTTTCTCAGCTTTGCTAATTCACTTGCAGTGAATGGGACTTCTTTGGTGATAACCTGAGGACGGTCATCACTATCGTCCTCGTGCACATACTCTGTTTTAATGAGCAGACACGTATCATGAAGGGGGGAGCTTTCTACAGCTTCTTTGGCCTTCTGCAAATCTCCCTGGGGATAAATTTGCCATACTCCTTTCTCTGCACATGTCATTCCTACCTCTGACGGTGTATTTACTTCCCTCAAAATTTGATTCCTCAACTTTCTTTAATAACATGTTTTGGTTCCTTTCCTCCTCCAACAATTGTTTGTTCTCCTTTAACTGTTCCTGCAGAGTGTTTACCGCCACCTGCAGGGAATCTATTATAGTATCAGCTTGGCAAAACTGCTTCCTCTCTTCCACCACAGCTGCCACACTCACTCCCAGCACTGCACAAATTATAGCTTTTCCCTTCCCCCTCTTAACCTTAGCTTCCTTCTGCAATACTCTTATCCTGTCTACAACACTCTGTGGTTGAAACCAATGGTTCTTTGCCCAGTCTTGTCCCTGGGGTGAGGGGCGAGATCAGTGCGCCTCTAAAAGATCATATAATTTCTCAATTCCTTCAACCTTGAGGGCACATAACCACAAGCATCGGCTGCCTGCTGGGTGGCCATTTTCACAACAAAGGGGTTATTGTCCTGAGAGGGTCACACCTTAACATCCAGGTTTCCCCTATACGCTCCCAGGAGGCCACACCTTATACTAACATAAAAGTTTCACAACAAAGTAGCAGGGCACTCTTGTCTCCAGGGATCCTGCCTGTGACGCCAGTAAAATGTCCCGATCCACTGTGGGGGGAGGTTTCGATACGATTCCAAGAGCGAGATTAAGACACAAACGGGGTCAAATGCCATACAAGCTTGTAAGCTCTATTCTCATAGAAACTCTCAGGTTTCGTTGGCTCTGCCTCGGTGCAGGTGATGATCTCTTGAAGGAGAGTTCAGAAAAAGAAGCCACCGCAAGGGAAAAATATGCAGTCCTTTTATTGTCCCAGTTCTTGAAGAGTCCGCCTGTGGGAGCATGTCTAAGTAACGGAGGCTTCCTGATAGAAGATGAATACGATGAACCGGACTAAGACCAAGGTACGTATTGTTTGTGTCATACGTGCCGTGTACGCTGGTGCTCCTCTTCACCTGACTCAAGTGCAAACGTGGCTTGGTAGGCACTGCTGAGAATGTCATTGTTCGGGTCTCGAGATGATATCACGATCTTCCCAGGGACAGGACGCTGAGGTAAATGGCGCGGCAACAATGTCGAGACAAACACAATCCAAAACAGTCTCTTACAACATGCTCTAGGTACCCCAAATTGGGCAGAGGAGTTGGCCTAAACAATCTCCAAAGGTCCCTTCCAACCCCAGTCATTCTGGGATTCTCTAAATTTTACTCTAGAAGAGTCAGCTACGATAGTTTGCCTCTGCCTCTGTGCTTATGACTCCTTTGGGTTATTTT